>NC_041813.1:26099604-26820854 GCF_900964775.1 Scleropages formosus
CGCCGGCTTTGAGATTTTTGAGGTATCGTAGGGTAGGGTGTCGGGTAGTGTTCCCCGCTTGCTGTTTATAAGCTTGCAAATAATTGGCTAACAGAATTGGTGCATCCAGGGTAGGGTAGTTGAAAGTGTAGAGCACTTGCTTTCTGATCTGAAGGTTGTGGGTTTGAACCACACCTACTTCTGCAGTACCCTTGAGCAAGGTACTTGTTTTATATTGCTTGAGATTTGGGGGGGGATTACCCAGCTGTATATATTTGTTAAAAAAAAAAAAAAATTGTAGGTAGCTTAACATTGTAAGCTGCTTTGATGAATAAATGTAATGATCAAGTTACTCCCTAAATGTATCTTGAATCAGGTGTTAAGATGAATAAAAGGAACAATGTGGGATTTTACTCTTATAGTGAACACCAGATGGTCATTGGTACATTTGTATAGTTCTGACTCCCCCCCATGTAGTAAAATGTGTGCAGGGTTATCTGATCCAGTATATTGCTTGTGTGCTGATCTGCCTCTCTTTTGTATCCTGTAGCTGAACTCCTTTGAGCAGCTGTGCATCAACTACACCAACGAGAAGCTACAGCAGCTCTTCAACCACACAATGTTCATCCTGGAGCAGGAGGAGTACCAACGAGAGGGCATCGAATGGAGCTTCATTGACTTCGGCCTGGACCTGCAGCCCTGCATCGACCTCATTGAGAAGCCTGTAAGTTTCCAGCGCGGAACTACCCAGAGGAAGAAATGCACTGCTTAGATCCTGATCTGCCTCATCTACTTGACTTTGTGCTCCCCCACCTTTCTAGTTTCCCCTCTTTAACCTGTTGTGTTCTCATTGCCTTGCCCTCTGCCCCTCCAAGGCTAGTCCGCCAGGCATCCTGGCCCTCCTGGATGAGGAGTGTTGGTTTCCCAAGGCCACAGACAAGAGCTTTGTGGAGAAGGTGGTCCAGGAGTTGGGCACCCACCCCAAATTCCACAAGCCCAAGAAACTCAAGGATGAGGCTGACTTCTGTATCATTCACTATGCTGGGAAGGTAGGAGTGCAGTTCACACTTAAGCAAAATCTGACTTGATGTGATCTTTGTGCCTGAACAGTAGGTTATAGTTTCAATCTCCCACATCAGGTGGACTACAAAGCAGATGAGTGGCTGATGAAGAACATGGACCCTTTAAATGACAATGTGGCAACACTGCTCAACCAGTCCTCAGACAAATTTGTATCTGAATTATGGAAAGATGGTAAGGAGGAAAGGGGAGGTTGGGACACACAAGCTGTATTTAGATGCCTGTGAAAGTGCTCTAGCTCTACAACTATTGATGTCAAAATGTCTGATCAGTTGGTCTCCAAGGCATCTACAGTTGTACACAGAGTTCTCATTTTAGCTCTTTTGACATTTTAGTGTGGTCTTCTCACAGCTCTATACACGTTTAAATCTGCCTGGATATTTTGGGAGCTCACTCATGGTCGTCATCGTTTTTTGTTTTTTGTTATCCTTCATCTCCCTTTCTAATCCATGTTGTTCATACCTTTTGACCTTTTTGGTTCCATCTTTTTCTGCCCTTCCCTTGACCTGCTCCTGCTTTATCCATCTCACACACTCAGAAGTACTAAGTTGTCAGAGAGCCTATTTTTATCAGCGTTTTCCCATACTCCACCTGGACTCAGGTGATTGGTTTCTTCTCTCTTGCCACTTGCCCACCTCTTAAACATTCCTGTTTTGTCTATTCGCATGTTCAGTCCCCGTCAACTACTCAAAGCAGATAACCTGATACTTTGCCTTGTGGATCCTTTCCTTTTTTTTCAGGACATATAAAATCAGTGTTGACCATTTGAAGTGTTTTTTTCCTCAGCTTCTCCAGAGCTGCGACCTGCTTACACTTCTTGCTTTGTCCCTTTCTGTGTAATAGTGTTTTTTGGGCCCCCTGGTGTTGATCGTTGGTACTGCAGCAACGGGTATATATTGCATGGGTGTGATTATTTTGATTGCCACACCTACACCCACATGCGTTTGCAGTAGTGTAAACACTCATGGGCATCTCCGCAAACTAAAATGCATTAACCAGGGTGTACAGTTGGTTTCAGAAAGTCTTAGTTTTCTAGGTGTTTTTTTAGCGTTTTTTTGTGCAGTCATAAAAATATGTACGAAGTTTGTCACCTTTTAGTTGTTTAAAAGCGGGATTAGTGAACTGTTGAATGCCAGTATGTGCAAGGTTTTGAGCTACTTAAAATTGATTTATACCTCAAGCAGGCTAGCGTAAGTGTGTGTGGGGCATGTCTTTTAGCACAAGTAGCCTAGAATACAATTTTGTTGGAGACACTAGGACAGTACATTTTGAATGTTGGTGTATTTTGCATGTGGTGTGGTAGTATATTTAGTCACACAGTTTAACATGCCACAAGATCTGTGCACACTCAGTGGGTGTCACCTCTCTCCCTCCCCACTGCATTGAGTTGGCTCAGTTTCCTTTTGAAACGCATGCTTTGCCCGCATCTCCCTCCCATCTGTTGCTCTGCCAGTCACCGAGTGTGTTGGTTTGACTTTGGTCACCTCTTTGGAACATTTTTTTTTTTTGTTCACCCTTTTCATCCCGTCTCTCCATGCATAACGGGTACAACAGTTAATGCTTTTCCTTGCTGCAACCTCTAGTGGACCGCATCGTGGGCTTGGACAAGGTGGCCGGCATGTCTGAGTCGATCCCTGGGGCCTTCAAAACGCGCAAGGGCATGTTCCGCACGGTGGGCCAGTTGTATAAGGAGCAGCTGTCCAAGCTGATGGCCACGCTGAGGAACACCAACCCCAACTTTGTTCGCTGCATCATCCCCAACCACGAGAAGAAGGTGAACTAATTTTCAGCCTTAAAAATGCAGAAAAGGGGAAATAAATCATTGTGCTGGACAACCTCCTCAGGAATGTGAGAAAGTAATAGTATACACTTGTTTAAATTTGGCAGATGTTTTCTACTTATTGTAAAGCCTGTGTGACCATTCCTCTTGCTGTATTCATGTTTGCCTTTGAACTACATTTGCATCCAGTGAGTGTAGCAATTCTTGTAATATCTTTGACTTGCAAGGTCAACTGTAAGGAAAAAAAAAAACTGGGTAAAGAGGGTAATCCAGAATGTGGATTCTTGATTCAGACACTGTTTTCTTTGCTAATGTTGCATTCTACTGTTTTTTTTTTTTTTATTTTTTTTTTTTTTCCTCCTTTCTTCTCCTCCCATCCTTAAGTACAACTGATGGTAATGCTGTACAGATTTTCCTGAAAATAACTTATGGATGAAATTACTGGAGATTACCCCTGTTGAACTGCAGGATGTAATGCAACTCTGTGTCATTGTCCATAGGCAGGTAAGTTGGACCCTCACCTGGTTCTGGATCAGCTGAGGTGTAACGGTGTTCTGGAGGGAATCCGCATCTGCAGGCAGGGCTTTCCCAACCGTATCGTCTTCCAGGAGTTCAGGCAGAGGTAAATGATGAAAGTCCACACATTATTGCTTGCGGCATCTATTGTGAGTCCATGCAGTTTAAACAAACTTACTGTTTGTTCTTTCTTTGACACACACAGATATGAGATCCTCACTCCTAATGCCATTCCTAAGGGCTTCATGGATGGCAAACAGGCCTGCGTGCTCATGGTAAGGAGCTTCCGCTTGGACATATGTTGGCAAAGCTAACAAAGCGGAGTGATAAGTTGAGGGTCATGTCATTACTAGCCTCTTCAAAAGGATAGCTTTTAAGTGTGTGCTTTACTTCAGTTTCATATTTACTGATATGTCAGTTGAACTATATTTAGTTGTACATGACCAGAAACATCCTGGGGCATTCAGGACTATAGTCCCTTAACCACAGACCTTTGAGTTAAAAAAAGATTGGAGGACCAAACACAACATTCTTTTTCAAGCTTATATGTACTAAGTGAATCTTTGTGTAGGAGGAAATGATATGATATACTGTCCCAATCAGATCAAAGCCTTGGAGCTAGACCCCAACCTGTACCGGATTGGACAGAGTAAGGTATTTTTCCGAGCTGGTGTGCTGGCTCACCTTGAGGAGGAGCGGGATATGAAGATCACCGATGTCATCATCAGCTTCCAGGCCTGGTGCCGTGGCTATTTAGCCCGAAAGTATGTACTGTTACACCGTGTAGTGGGCACATTTTTAGCTGAGAGAACAGTTGCAGACTTTCTCCTGCATCATGGAATGGGTAAAACTTAAGTGTGAAGAATAACACTAATGTGACAGCGTGAAGCCTATTTCATTTTCAAAATATCTAGTAGTGTTTTTTATTTTTAATTTAACCTTTCTGGCTAGGGGTTGGCTTTTTGATTATGTTGAATGTAATTCAATAAGTGTTATACTGCATGTTACAATCTGTTGGACTCTTTCTAGTTTTTTCAGTTCAATCTTGTTGATTCCTGCTGCTCCTTTCTTTGTTAGGGCTTTTGCCAAGAGGCAACAGCAGCTCACTGCCATGAAGGTGATCCAGAGGAACTGTGCTGCCTACCTGAAGCTCAGGAACTGGCAGTGGTGGAGGCTGTTTACTAAGGTAGGCTGACATTCCCCAGGTAAGGAATGCAGCAAGCTTGTTGCCCTTTGCTTGGAATTCCATACAGCGTGAATGACTGAGTTACCCTGATCACTCAGGTGAAGCCCCTGCTGCAAGTGAGCAGACAGGAAGAGGAGATGCAGGCCAAGGATGAGGAGCTATCCAAGATGAAGGAGAAACAGCAACACACAGAGATTCAGCTGAAGGAGATGGACACCAAATATCAGCAGGTGTGGAGCAGAGTCATCACTGCTCAGATCAGCACTGAAGGATGTCAGCACAGAGACCACATGCACTTAGTCTGGAGTGTGGTGACTGTAGCCTTCAGAACCTTCTGCTTCAGTTCTGGGCCAGAACACTATTTGATTTGGGGGAAGTAACTGGTTTTGAGAGTCCCTCCAGTACCAGGGACTGAGATCCTTTAAACAGAAGTTTCATTATATAGTAACTGATTAAATATTTTGTATGAACTGGTAACATTGTGGAACAAGTAAATGCTTACTGGATGATGATCTCTGCTTACAGCTGAATACAGAGAAGATGGCCTTGCAGGAACAGCTGCAGGCAGAGACAGAGCTGTGTGCCGAGGCTGAGGAGATGCGTGCTCGCTTGGCTGCCAAGAAACAGGAGCTGGAGGAGATTCTGCATGACCTGGAGGCACGGGTGGAAGAGGAGGAGGAACGGGCTTCACAGCTTGCAAGTGAGAGGAAGAAGATGCAGCAGAACATTGCGGTGAGGAGGAAAAGTGGAGGGCCAAAGGATTATTGGTTTGGCTTCTCCCAAATGTACACATGGGACTAAACACAATGGAACAGTGGTCACTTTGTTGTTGCACTGTGTGACATTTGAGTTGTCTGTCGATCAGTACATCAGGCTTTTTTTAACTGACAGGCAGCTGTGACTTTTTTTTTTTTTTTTTTTTTTTTGTCTTTGAAGGATCTGGAGCAACAGCTGGATGAAGAGGAGGCTGCCAGACAGAAGCTCCAACTGGAAAAGGTCACCTTGGAGGCTAAGGTCAAGAAGATTGAGGATGATGTTATGGTGCTGGATGACCAGAACAGCAAACTTTCCAAGGTTTGTTAACCTGTGCTGGTGTGTGTTTTTATTGGTTTCCGTCCTGCACAACTAATGTTGTAGGCCTCTTATTGATGATTTTATGTGAAGTCGTTTAAGCAATTGTATGTTTTCCTGAACCTCCCATATATGATCTGAGCTTTAATTCAACGTGGAAGACATTAGGTCTTGGTTGTCATTAATTGGTAAGAATTTTTGGGGTGTCTGTTCATTGGATGCTGTTTTGATGATTTTTGCAAACAGGAGAAGAAGCTTTTTGAGGAAAGAATTGCTGAATTCACCACAAACCTGGCAGAGGAAGAAGAAAAGTCCAAGAGTCTGCAGAAACTGAAGAACAAACATGAAGCAATGATCACTGACCTGGAGGGTAAGTGTTGACTGACTGTGGCTTTGTCTCTCTGGTGTTCAATATGTACAAACAGTGCCTTGTTACAAAATGACATGCCTATGTCGTCTTGTGCGTGCCATTTTTAATAATTGGAATCTGCCACTCCTAGTTTTCCTTTTTTGGCCCCCCTTCTGATCTCCCTCTTTTCTGCCCACAGACCGTCTCCGTAAGGAGGAGAAGCTGCGACAGGAGCTGGAGAAGAACAGGCGCAAATTGGAAGGAGATTCCACTGAGCTGCATGACCAGATCGCTGAGCTACAGGCACAGATTGCTGAGCTTCGTGCCCAGCTGGCAAAGAAAGAGGAAGAGCTCCAGGCAGCCTTAGCAAGGTGAGCTGATCTTTGTTGGATGGTTACTGCTTTTTTTTTTTATTATTATAAAAAGCTCTTTTGTGCTCTGCTATGTTGCTGTATGCTTTTAAACTACAGTGTAAAAAGACTTTAAAGAAAAAAAAACAGTACTTTTTTTAATGCATGTATGACCAATAGATTCATAAGTACAAATACAGAAGGTAGAGACAACTTTTTTAAACTTGTCAAAGCACTTTAGTTGTGAGGTGTCGGTTAATTGTCTTTCTGTGAGATGTACGTCGCTTTGGAGAAAAGCATCTGCTAAATGAGTAAATGTATTGTTACCCCCCCTCTTTTACCCATCCACAGAATTGAAGAGGAGGCAGCCCAGAAAAACCTTGCACAGAAAAAGATCCGGGAGCTGGAGGCACAGCTGTCGGAACTACAGGAGGACCTGGAGTTGGAGCGTCAGGCACGTGCCAAGGCTGAGAAGCACCGGCGAGACCTAGGGGAGGAGCTTGAGGCTCTGAAGACAGAGCTGGAGGACACACTGGACACTACTGCAGCACAGCAAGAGCTCAGGTACTTGGTTGCTTCATACTGTGGATGCAGTGCTAGAGGGCATACCTGCAGGCAGCCTCTGCAGTGGTGTAACATTGTGCTATATAGGAATTGTTCTACAGCAGCTCACAGAAATGCATACCAGTTTAGTACTTAACCTCTGAATGTAGAATGATGTATTCAGCAGAGCTTAGTGTTTGGAATGCTCTCCTGTATGAAGGACTATATCCCTCTTCCATGAAATGAACGATTCCTTAATACACTAACATATATATGTGTCTGTGTGGGACGTCAGTTGGGTCTCTCTCTGAATAATTTGGCAAAATCAGTTATGTGCCATTCACCTTGTGTTCAAACACCTGTTGCAGGGCAAAGCGTGAGATGGAGGTCACGCAGCTAAAGAAGGCTCTTGAGGAAGATGCCAAAGTCCACGAGCAACAGTTGGCGGAAATACGGCAGAAGCACGGCCAGGCCTTCGATGAGCTTAATGAGCAGCTGGAGCAGGCCAAGAGGGTAGCTGTCCGTTTTTTAAATTTTGATGTCACTATCATGCACATTTCCGCTGGGAGCCTGTTCTGACTGATTTTGGCTTTGTTATGCTACCCTGACAGAACAAGGTATCAGCAGACAAGGCCAAACAGGCCCTGGAGAGCGAGCGCAATGAACTGGCCATTGAGCTGCAGGGGCTTATGCAGAGCAAGGGAGATTTGGAACACCGCAGAAAGAAGGCAGAGACTCAGCTGCAGGAGTTGCAAGTCAAGTGTGCTGAGAGCGAGAGGCAACGTGTAGAGCTGTCCGAACGGGTCACCAAGATGCAGGTACGCACCATTAACGTGGTACCACCTATAGAATGGTGAGCAGTGTTGCACTGACGTTTTGGTCATGTTGCAGACAAGTTGCTTTTGGAATGAATGTAATTCTAAGGCCTGTTCCTCCTCTTAGACTGAGCTGGAGAACTCCAATGCCTTACTTAATGATGTGGAAAGCAAGTCAATCAAGGCTATCAAGGACTGTTCCAACGTGGAGTCGCAACTGCAGGATGTACAGGTAAATGGCTCGCTGCTTCCAAACTGGACATTATAATTGTTCTGTATTGTCATGGACACAACCAGTTTCTTATCAATAAGAAAAATTGAATATGCAGTCTGAGAGAACCTATACCTGTAGGCATTAGAAAAGCATTCCACTGTCAATACTTTCTAGAACAGCCTTTCAACCATCTCTGTTCCTCCTTGTCTCCTTGCAGGAGGTGCTCCAGGAGGAAACGAGGCAGAAGCTGTCCCTGTCTACCCGTCTCCGACAGTTGGAGGATGAGCAGAACAGTCTGCGAGAGCAACTGGAGGAGGAGGAAGAGGGCAAGAGGAATGCTGAGAAGCAGGTTGTCTCTCTGCAGGCTCAGGTATGCCCTACTCCTGTACTCACCTCCGCTAATCTCTGCCGCCCCTTTTTATATCGCCATCCTTTTTCTGATTTCATGATGGGCCTTCCTGTTTTGTGCTGCAGCTAGCTGAGATGAGGAAGAAGAATGAGCAGGAGACAGGCGCTCTGGAGAACGCAGAGGAAGGACGCAAGCGGGTGCAACGTGATTTGGAAGGCGTTAGTCAAAGGCTGACTGAGAAGTGCTCTGCCTTTGACAAATTGGAGAAGACCAAGAACCGTCTACAGCAGGAGCTTGATGACCTTCTGGTGGATCAGGACCACCTGAGGCAGATTGTCTCCAACCTGGAGAAGAAGCAGAAGAAGTTTGATCAGGTAAATGTTCAGCAATTGGTTGCTGTTGGGCAACCGAATCGGTGATAAGTTGAAAAAGACGCCCAGTAAGTTCTGTCACAGGCAAGTAATTTTGACAACCTCAGATTTCACAATCCCTTCTGTATTGCATGTCTAATGTACTGTAACATTTCTGTACAGTATTTTTAAAAAAATGTTCACGGGTATTGACGGAAACCATATGTTAAGCTTAGACTAGCTTTCCTGCCTTCGCAGATGCTGGCTGAGGAGAAGTCAATCTCAAGCCGCTATGCAGAGGAACGTGACCGGGCAGAGGCTGAGGCCAGGGAGAAGGAGACGAGGGCCTTGGCACTGACCCGTGACCTAGAAACACTCATGGACCAGAAGGATGAGCTGGACCGGGCCAACAAGCTGCTCCGTGCAGAGATGGAGGACTTGGTCTCTTCCAAGGATGATGTTGGCAAAAGTGTAAGTGTTTCCTTCCTCTAGAGACTTTGGTAGACTATACAAATTTTAATTAGTTTTCAAGGCACATAAGGGCTCAGTTTCCTGTGGAACACAAATTATACTTAATTTACACAGAATTAATATACACAGTATAAATGCTGAACAAATTAATTTAGCAAACTGTTCTCCAAAGTGATGTACAATTCAGAGATAAAAGTGCATTTCACCAACAGGTACAGATGCAGACATAGTACAGTATGCATGTATGATGACAGCTTAAAATGACATACAGCACATTAGGAGCGGCATATAGAATTGATGTAAATATCGAATTCTATGGTGCATAAATGTTGATAATGGTCACATTTTATTAATCTCTGTGGAGAAATTCACTCAGGCTGCCACAGTAACAGTACCAAAAGCATGTCTTTGGGAGGGAAACCGGTGTGAACATGAAGAGCAGGCAAACTGTACACTAAGCGGGTATAGAACTCTTGGCCTGTCCATGTGCTGAGAGAGCAGTGCTGTCGATTGCTGCTGTGTACTTAAGTGCTATATGAACTGATATTTTTTACGTGATCATTTTGTGTCTCGCACCACCACAAGGTAGCTACAGTGTTAATTGGAACAGTAATGTAATGTTTCCATAGCTCGGGATTACTGCTATTGACCTCAAGTATTTTTCACTCAAGTCGCATATTGTGTGACCCAGAAACAGTTTTTCTGTATTTGTGTATAGTTTCTGTGTGTGGTGTGTGTGTGGGGGGGGTGGGGGGGGTAAACGGATGCCTCTCAAAGCATATTAAGGCCATTTTCTTTTTATTTCCCCCTACACCCTGTTCCCATCACAGGTGCATGAGCTGGAGAAGTCAAAGAGAGCCATGGAGCAGCAGCTGGAAGAGATGAAGACCCAGCTGGAGGAGCTGGAGGATGAGTTGCAGGCCACAGAAGATGCCAAGCTGAGGCTGGAGGTCAACATGCAGGCCATGAAGGCCCAGTTTGAACGTGACCTGCAGGGTCGCGATGAGATGGGCGAGGAGAAGAAGAGGCAGCTGGTCAAGCAGGTGTGACACTTTCAGAAGCGAACTCCATGCTTCATGGCTCATGTTGATGTATGGTCTCTCTAATGGAGGCAAAGAATCTGATATTTATTTTGCTGCTTTTCTACAAATACATTTAATGTAACCTATTTAATTATTTACTCATTTTATACAGCTAGGTAACTTTTACTGGAGTAGTTCAATATAAATACTTTGATAGAGAGCCCTACAGCAAGAGGTGGGATTCAAACCTGAATCTTTCAAGTGGAATTTGGCAGCTGTTACTTGTTAGACCCTGTCTACATATGCCAAGATCCAGGACTGTGAATTTAACTTACAACATTGTTAAGTGAGATTTTTCTTTAACAGAAAGGTTACTGATTTGTATGGTGTCAACACTTGACTCTTTGAGCTTATGAATTTCCTGTTGTTACCTCCCTAAGTGCTAGGCTGGCCGTTTCATCTGTGCACTCTCCATGTCCTTGAACCTAGGTGCGGGAGATGGAGATGGAACTGGAGGATGAACGGAAGCAGCGCACAGTTGCTGTGGCAGCCCGCAAGAAGCTAGAGCTGGATCTGAAGGAACTTGAAGCGGCTATTGACACAGCCAACAAGAACCGCGAAGATGCACTCAAGCAGCTGAAGAAACTGCAGGTAAACCTTTGAGTCAGACGCACACCTTCCTTAAGATATATATTTTCTGTAGAGGACTGGGAATGTTTGGTCTTCTCTTAACATTAGATGAAAATGGGCGATGGACATGTTCAGAGAACGGCTGCCCTTGATATAAAATGAAAAACCTTTTTTTGCTTCAGGCCCAGATGAAGGATGTTCTTCGCGAACTGGATGACACCCGTCTGTCCCGTGAAGAGATCCTTGCCCAGTCCAAGGAGAACGAGAAGAAGCTGAAGAGCATGGAGGCTGACATGATTCAGCTCCAAGAGGTCAGTAAAGTGAAAAGGACAAGTGTTACATATGTAATGGCGTCTTTCTCTGGCACATCCTCAACACCTCTGGTTACCCTCTCTGCCCCATCCTACAGGAGCTGGCTGCAGCCGAAAGGATGAAGAAACAGGCTCAGCAGGAGAGAGACGAGCTGCAGGATGAGATCAACAACCAGGCTGGAAAGAAGTAGGGCACAAACTCACCGTGTTACACTTGTGGTTGTAACTACTGCTGATAAGGGCATGCCAAGTGGCATGCCAGCTGGTTCCAACTCACATGCAGGATATACCCTCTGTAGCTCAGTGATTTAGTTCAGATGGAGAGCCATGCTGATTGGTTCTTGTGTAGGACTAGTAACAGCCTTTGGATACTATTCGCTTCCTCTTTGTGCAGCTCCCTGAACTCGGAAGAGAAGAGGAGGCTAGATGCTCGCATTGCTCAGCTGGAGGAGGAGTTGGAGGAGGAGCAGAGCAACATGGAGCTCCTAAATGACCGCCTGAAGAAGGCCCTACTGCAGGTATGAAGTGGGCACTAGGAGTTGGAAGGATTGGTGGGATGCAAGTAGGCAAAGTGTGAATAGTCTTAGGAAGCCAAACATCAATGAAACTCAACCCTGGCATACTCCTGTGTGCTGGTTTCTAAAGCTGCTGGCTTCATTATGCTTTATTAAGGTAACATTTCAGTTGTGGGACAGTCAAATGAGTTTCATTTGTATTAGAAATGGCTTTTAAAAAAAAAAAAAAAAACCAACCCTGTCCTCCAATGGTCCCTCAGGTGGACCAGATGAATGTAGAGCTGACAGCAGAGCGAAGCGCCTCCCAGCGCCTGGAAGGAGCTCGCTCTCAGATGGAGCGCCAGAACAAGGAGCTGAAGCTCAAGCTGCAGGAGATGGAGGGTGCAGTAAAAAGCAAATACAAGGCCTCTCTTGCTGCCCTGGAGGCCAAGATCGCTCAGCTGGAGGAGCAGGTGGACATCGAGACCCGGTAGGAGACTCCTGACTTTCAGGGGCTTGGATGCTCTTTGCTTTACTGTGTGTTGTATGCAGATTGCATGATCTACTGTCACATGCTGTAAAGACCTAGATGTTTGTGCTAAAACACTGCAGGTGCTAAGCATCAGACTGACTGACTTGCTGTCCAAAAAAAGCACACATTTTGTTTCTTTGCTTAAAGTTGCGGGGTTCGAGCCCCCTATGTCGACATTTATCAGCTGTGCAGGAATCGTGAGGTGGAGTTGTGGGAACTTGGGTGAAGTGCCAGATACTGACTGGTGTTCTCCCCAGGGAGAGGCAGCAGGCCTCCAAGCTGGTTCGCCGCACAGAGAAGAAGCTGAAGGAGGTCATCCTCCAGGTGGATGATGAGAGACGGAACTCGGAGCAGTACAAAGACCAGGTGAGTCCCCTGGCACTACCTCGAAGCCCCCTCTGCTGGCCTATAAAAGTGAAAACCGGCAAAGCAATAACTCTGAAGGCTCAGCAACATTGTTAAATTGATTCTTTCTGCCATGGCTAGTAGAATGAAGTGTTAGGAGCGCTTTTCTGGCAGTCTGGCTTGTTACGCCTTTTTACATTAGAAGCATTTCTGTTTTCACACTCCTCAGTACAGTACTGATGTTAATGTTGATGGCACATGCTTAACCCCGTAGACAGAGAAGCTGAACATCCGGATGAAGCAACTGAAACGGCAACTGGAGGAGGCGGAGGAAGAGGCTCAGCGGGCAAATGCCAACCGCAGGAAGCTGCAAAGGGAGCTCGAGGATGCCACAGAGTCGGCGGATGCCATGAACCGCGAAGTCAGCAGCCTGAAGAGCAAGCTCAGGTATGTGCTGGTCTTATTGCAGGACTTAAACCTGCAACTGCTGGAGCTGATTTAATATGGTCTTGGTGGTTTTTCCTGTTTGACAGGAGAGGCGATTTGCCTTTTGCTGGCATGAGGCGCATAGTGAGTCGCGGAGGTGCTGAAAGTGACGAGGAGAGTGAAGTCAAGAGCGAAGCCTCAGAGCCCAAACCTGAGTGATCAACCCATTGCAGAGGTCATGCAGTGCCACCCTCCTTTATGCTGCAGCAACTTGTTCCACACAGATGCTCTTACTATAGATGCAGATTTGACTCCTAACGACTATGCAGAACATACTGTAACACACACACATGAACAATACTGTACACCATACCGCAATACATTCATTAGCTGAACATTATCCTTTCCTGCCTTGGTCTCTGACAATCTTCCTTGTATGAGAGACACACTTGAGACAATCAAGGATAAACAGACACATGAATATGGGCCAAATTTCATTTCCCCCTTCCTCTGATATTTTGAATATGAATATTTTTATAATGAAACATTCCAGTAATTCCTGTTTCTGGCTCTATTTTTCTAAATGAATTATGAAGTTAAAGGAGGAAGCAAAAGCACGAGACCAAAGTAATATTGCAATCTAGGATTTGTATTTTTATTCTGTTTTGTAATGGTTTAAGTATGAAAATACGTTTTCTCTGTACCTCTTTATAATGCGGGTTTATGTGCAGAGCTGTACTGTATTTAAATTAGCCGCAGTTAGCATTGTGCTACTCCATATATGCAATAATACTTGGGGCTTAAACTTCATGTGCATACATCTATAGAAACATGCAGGTGTGCAAAAAATTTTATAAGGCTTACTACATGTGCATGTGTGACTGTGCTGAAGCTTTGCACTGAGCAAACTGTTTCCTTTGACTTTGATTAATGAAGCTATGCAGCCATGCATTGCATTGATTTGCAGAATTAGAACAGTGCGACGAAGGGACAGTTACAGTCAAAGTAAAGGAATACAAAGATTGTCCTGTGCACATGGTTAAAAAAAAAAAAAAAAAAATGCCAACATACACTATAGCCTTAAACCAGTTAAATTCTGTTGGTAGTTCCTGATGTGTAATTTTATAGCTAATTCATTACTATCTTTTTAAAAATACATGAGGCAGGGATAATTGGGTAGTTGTTACAGCACACACTGTACTGCCTGAGCACAGCTTGCTGGGAGCAGGTGGGTTTTACATGGGGCTTGATGGTAGAGGGAAGTAATTTTTGGCTGAGTCAGTACAAGCCTACAGTGGAAGCACTCTTCATCCAGGTCACTGTTCTTGCTCAATGCATCTGTCCAGGGTTTTACTTCCAGAATTATTTGATGTTTAAAATAAATAAAAGCCAGTCCAACTAAGTGTGGCTCATGGAGGTTTGCAGTGGAAGGATTGTTGGCAAGCTGTGCTCGGTTTAAGCTTTCATTCACACTGTTATTGGGAAGGGGGACAAATTGATGTGTAATCTTGCATTTAAAAAAAAAAAAAAAAAAAACCCCTAGTTTGTATTGTTCCTTTATATGCAGCTCGGAAATAAATATTGCAATAAAGATGGCTTTCTCAACTGTTAACTGTATTGGTCTTTGTGTTTGCTTGACCTAGGAAATGGTCGGTTAAATTATTCGGCAGTCAAAAGCAGGTGAGAATTGAGAATTTGAAAAACTTGCACAGAGGTTAGAAAAGTATTTATCATAAGTGGATTTATTTTTTTTTTTACTTTGAAGAGTAAGTTTTGTTTTAATTATCCTGCTCAAGTCTATCCCAGTGCCAGCTGTCATTGTCAAATTCCTGTTTCATTTTTTGGCTATTTTAAAAACTTAACAGTCATGTCACAAAACATTTTCCTCACTGTCCAGTATGTTTCCTAATATAAAAAGGCTCCGTCTGTACCTTTTGAAACCACCCCAGTACACCCAGTTGCACTTCCTTTTATTTTTTTTAAAAAAAACGAACAAGGTTAGATCTAGAGTTCTACAGTTCCTTCTCAGTGAGACTAATGAGCAAACCACGTTCTAGAAGGACATTTACTTACTCGCTTTGGGAGACCATCCCTTCATGACTTGATGCTACGTTATGGCACCGCCTTGCCTGTAGATGGCGCTGTTTCGTCTTGGAAAACGACAGTCTTCTGGGCCCGAAGTGATCAGTGAAGGTTGTTGGCCCTTTGCCCTCATGTCTCCTCCTCCTGTTAGTGAAAACGCACAAACCCCAAAACGTGAAGAACACGTTTCATTACACCTTCCCTGGAACTTATTTCCAATAACGTAACAATTTCGTGAGAGCTGCTGTTTTCCGTGATTTCATTGGTCGTTGTTTAAATGTGTGGCAGTTGCGTAGCGAACCCCCACGTTACAGCCAATCGCAGTCCACGGATTTGACCAATCGGAAGAAGGTAATTCTTACTTGACAATGTTCTTAGCGCTTAAAGTATTTCGCTTGATAGCGGCGCTGAGTGCGGTCAGTTATCCAGCGTACTGAGTTTTTTGTAACCAGCACAAAATGTATTGAATCAAACATTCTCAGCCTTTTTTTTTTTTTTTTTTTTTTTAAAAATTAAATTCGTTCCTGAAATATTTTCCCACAAAGTTCACTGTTTCGCTGATACCTTAAAGTGGTATGAATATGGTATGTGAGGTACAGTTACAGTCAGTGTCCTTGCCGGTGCCTCCCTGTTTAGTCAGTGTTACATGATTTAAAGGCTAAATCATTCATTGCTTGGGAACAGGGGGGGGAGTCCGCTTAGTTTAAGTTAATTAGCACAGGGTGGAGACTTTTCATTTGTCACTTCAGAGCACTTCTCCCGCGCGCTAGTCACTCGTGTGTGCGCTGGGAAATCTCCCTACGGGACACAGGTCGACGCGAGCAGACAAGAGCCGCCTCCGGTCAGTCCGTCGCCGAGACGCGATTCGGACCCTGCGACGCGACGCTGTAACGAGAGGCGCGTGCTGGCGCCGCTAGCCCGAGTCCTCTGCTGATCCGTTAATAAGTAACTGCATCGGAATAATTGGGCGCAAAAAAGAAAGAAGCGCGTGAGTCAGGAGATCGCTCTGTGTGTGTGTGTGCGCGCGCGCGGTGCGCTCGCTCCCTCCCCTTCCCTGACAAGAGGATAGAAGATCATTCAAGACAAGTATCGTTCAGATCTCCTACAGGAGCTTCTGGAGCAGGAAGATGGAGCTTTGCCTGGTAAGGCAGAAATAGACACATTTCCTTTGTGTCTCTGATTGGAAGGAAGAATCCGCCTTTCCTGCTTTGTTACTGCTGTCAAGCCAGAGAAGTACAATCATGATAAATGTACAGGTGGGTATAAGATGGAATTTTGCTGAAAGGTTTTAAAAGAAAAAAAAATCGGTTTAGGAGAAAGATTAATAGCCACGGATTATGAGGAAACACTTGTCTGAGTTGCTTCTTATCCATTAGCTGAATTTCCTAACAGTTTGTCCTTGATATCAGCACTGATTTGTTTCCTCTCATTATTTACTCACTATAAACAAGGTCTTATATTCGGGGGCCTATTGCATGTTAAAAAAAGCCCTAAGGTACCCTAAACAAAAAAAAAAAAAAAAAAAAAAAAAAAAAAAATCTCGGAACTGAATTTCGCCGTATTTTAGTATTACCTCTTCCGTCACATACCTCCGCAGTTAAGACAAAACGGGTGTAAAGAAGTGAAGAGACGGAAGCAAAAGCAATTTACAAATCACAATGCTGTGGAAAAAAAAAGTATTTGCCACTTTCCTAATTTTTTTTGTATATTTGTCACAGTGAAATGATTGAGATCAAACAATTTTAATATTACACAAATATAACCCAAGTAAATACAAAATGCAGTTGTTAAATGATGATTTCATTTATTAAGGGGAAAAAAAAGCTGTCCAAACCTATCTGGCCCCATGTGGAAAAAGTAATTGCCCCCAAACCTAATAATTGGTTGTGCCACCCTTGGCAATCAAGCGCTTGCAATAACTGGCACCGAGTCTTTCACATCGCTGTGGAGCAATTTTGGCCCACTCTTCTTTGCAGAATTGTTTTAATTCAGCCACGTTGGAGGGTTTTTGAGCATGAACGGCCCGTTTAAGGTCATGCCACAGCATCTCAGTTGGATTGAAGTCCGGACTTTGACTAGGCCACTCCAAAACCTTAATTTTGTTTTTTTGAGCCATTCAGAGGTGGACTTGCCGGTGTGTTTCGGATCATTGTCCTGCTGCATAACCCAAGTGCGCTTGAGCTTGAGGTCATGAACTGATGGCTGGACATTCTCCTTCAGGATTTTCCGGTAGAGCGCAGAATTCATGGTTCCATCAATTACGGCAAGTCGTCTAGGTCCTGAAGCTGCAAAGCAGCCCCAGACCATCACACTACCACCACCACGTTTGACTGTTGGTATAATATTCTTTTTATGAAATGCTGTGTTAGCTTTACGCCAGATGTAACGGGACGCACACCTTCCAAAAAGTCCAACTTTTGTCTCCTCAGTCCACAGAATATTTGCCGAAAAGTCTTGGGGATAATCAAATTGTTTTTTGGCAAATGTGAGACAAGCCTTTGTGTTCTTTTTGGTCAGCAGTGGCTTTCGCCTTGGAACTCTCCCACGGATGCCATTTTTGCCCAGTCTTTCTTTTTGTTGAAACTGGAACACTGACCTTAACTGAGGCAAGTGAGGCCTGCAGTTCTTTAGATGTTGTTCTGTGTTCTTTTATGAGCTCCTGGATGAGTCGTCGTTGCGCTCTTGGAGTAATTTTGGTAGGCCGGCTACTCCAGGGAAGGTTCACCACCGTTCCAAGTTTTTTCCATTTGTGGATAATGGCTCTCATCGTGGCTCGCTGGAGTCCCAAAGCCTTAGAAATGGCTTTGTAACCCTTTCCAGACTGATACATGTCAATTACTTTGTTTCTCATCTGTTCTTGAATTTCTTTAGATCGCAGTGTGATGTGTTGCTTTTTGAGATCTTTTAGCGTGTTTCACTTTGTCAGACAGGTTCTGTTTAAGTGATTTCTTGATTCAACAGGTCTGGCAGTAATCAGGCCTGGGTGTGGCAAGTGAAATTTAACTCAGCTTTCCAAAAAATGTGGTTAATCACAGTTCATTCATAATTTAACAGGGCGGCAATTAGTTTTTCACATGGGGCCAGGTAGGTTTGGACAGCTTTTTTCCCTTAATAAATGAAATCATCATTTAAAAACTGCATTTTGTATTTACTCAAGTTATCTTTGTGTAATATTAAAATTAGTTTGATCTCAATCATTTAACTGTGACAAATATGCAAAAAAAAAAACAAAAAAAAAAAAACAGGGAGGGGGCAAATACTTCTTCACAGCACTGTATATTCCTCCATGGACCGAAATGAACACCCTGGGACAAGTGCCAGGCAACGCGTGTGTTGAGCCTTACAGCCCCGTTGTAGATTGTAGAATCCCCAGAACCTCTACGCCGATCTCGTCGCCCCTGTGCCGAAAAAGCCGAAGCCACGAATACGCAGAAGTCAGAGGATGCGTTTGTTTTAGTCTAGCGCAAGGAAACCGAGGGAGAACCTCACTGCGGCTGCCGAACTGCTTCGTGACCTCCTGCGCGACAGACCCGTACGCATGAAAGCTGCAGTTTCTTGATGAAAATCCCAGAAAACGAATGTCCGCTCTGGCGCGACGGGGCCGCGCAACGATTGAAGCGTGTCGAGGAACGTATCGTCATGCGGCGTTTCCCCGCAGGCGCACCCGGCCGTCAAAGCGTTCGTGTGCGGCGCGCTCAGCGGCACCTGCTCGACCCTGCTCTTCCAGCCGCTGGATCTCATCAAGACGCGCCTACAGACCCTACGGCGCGACGTGCGCAGGGGGTGAGTGGACCCGAGACGTCCGCTGGGCGTCTGGAACGGCAAAGGCCTTCGCAGACGCCACGGATCTCCTTCCGAGGGCTTTTCCTTTCACTCGGTCTTGCCGTTGCCCTGCCTGCTTTGCGGATCGAGCCGTACTTGCCTATTCTGTGGCCGCTCCCAGTGGGTGCTTCGTTATACCTCTTTCTTTCTTCTCCTTTTTTTAAAAAACATTAAGGTGTTCATGTCCGCGTTAATGTCCCACCTCGCTTCTTTCAGGTCACCCAGGATCGGGATGGTTGCCGTGGTGGTCAGCGTTGTACGAACGGAGAGCATCCTGGGCCTCTGGAAAGGAGTTTCTCCGGTGTGCCCTCTCGCACCCAAGCCGCTGAGTTAACGTTTCCTGCTATGCGTGCACTTGAACTTTTAAAAATATAGTTACGAAGCAAATTGCACGGCTTACGTTACCAGAGCTGGTTAAACAGATGAGCGATATTGAATAAATGAACTGTGTTTCCACGATGCCGAATACGTTTCTCCAGGCCGTTCGTTCATTCCAAGCGTGACGTACCTCATGCGTCTTGTTTCACCTTCCGCCGCAGTCATTTGTGCGCTGCGTCCCTGGGGTGGGCATCTACTTCGGTACCTTCCACGCCTTGAAGCAGCACTTCTTTCTGGAACGTTCTCCCGGTCCCGGCGAGGCCGTGCTGCTGGGTGCGGCGGCCAGAGCGGTGGCCGGGGTCTTCATGCTGCCCGTCACTGTTGTCAAGGCACGTTATGAGGTGAGGTGTCCCAGAAGTACGGAAAAGGTGCTTCGCGTGACTCTTGAACGTGCGCTGTTGCGTCATGTTGTGCCCTTGTTTCTCCAGAGCGGCATGTATAGCTACGGGAGCGTGTTCGGGGCACTGAGCAGCATGTGCAGGACAGAGGGACCCCAAGCCCTCTATTCGGGACTGACTGCCACTCTGCTCAGGGACGTGCCGTTCTCCGGAATGTACGTCATGTTCTACACGCAGGTCAAGGCCACCTTGCCACAGGGTCAGTACCGCACTCGTGCAGCTCACGCGCGCGCAAATAAATTAACGTGTAACGGCAGGGATACTTTAATAGGTCTTCAAGCACGTTGCAATGTACGAGTGTTCACTTCTCGCAGCGTAAGCATTTCCTTTCCTTAAACGGAATTGAACTTTTCATTGCGGCTCCCTCATTCATAGAAAGTGCGTTCAGCAGGCTGAAGAGCGAGCTCGTTAAGACGATTGCGCCGAGTAACTGTGCCGTTTGCCCACTCCAGCGGTCGGCTTATCTCCTTGCGCCCCGCTGGCGAACTTCGGCTGCGGGGTTTTGGCGGGCGCGATGGCCTCTCTGGTCACCCAGCCTGCCGACGTCATCAAGACTCATGTTCAGGTCAGCCCTCAGCTCTTCAGGAGACACATGGATGTTGTGTGGTACGTGTATAAGGTAAGACCACCGGAAACGCGGTTACTGCCGCACAAACTGCAAGAGATGATGTGATTAAGGAATTGTACGTCTGGCTGTAAAAGGCCGAGGAGGGTTCCGTTCCCAGAAAGAAAACTGCAGAACAGATTTGAATGCACTCTAAAGTATTTAACGTTGTGTCTCTACATGATTTTTTTTTTTTTCTGTCTAGCACATAAGCAGATCATAGTGTCGTTGCATTGGATGGTAAAGAACATTACTGGGTTTACTTGAGCTTTCTCTCTCCTCCACCCCGACTTCAGGTGCAAGGGCTGACTGGCTTTTTCCGCGGGGTGGTTCCTCGGTCGCTTCGGCGGACCATGATGGCTGCCATGGCGTGGACTGTGTACGAACAGCTAATGGCCCAGGTGGGCCTCAAATCGTAGTTCAGTGCAGGAAGAGGTGTTTATGTGTGGCTAAGAGACATGCAGCAGGAAAGGGGGATGAATTCATAACACCAAAATCATTGTTGCCTTTTTTTTTAAAAAACATTTATTCACTTACAATGGATATTATGCAGTGTTACCAGCCCGCACACCTTATTCACCACAGTGACTTACACTGCTAGATACACTACATTACTCATCCACACATCAGTGGAGCACACTCTCTCTGTTACTCACAAACTATGGGGGAACCTGAACAGCATGTCTTTGGAGTGTGGGAGGAAACCAGAGCACCCAGAGGAAACCCACACAGACATGGGGAGAATGTGCAAACTCCACACAGACTGAGCAGGGATTGAACCTGCATTCTCTCACACCACCCACCCCCTGTGATACAGCAGAGCTATTTGCTGTGCCACCATGCCATCCAGTCATTTTTATTTGACATAACGTGGATAAATTATAAAATGTAATGAGGGGTCTTCACATGAAGGTTTTTGTCTGCCATATTAGGTATAATGTGTCTTTTGCAGTATTATCAGTGAATTTTTGTGTACATTTTTTTTTTTCTAATAAACAATCGTTTTATTTATTTTCTAAAGCTGTTGCTTTACCCTTAATTGTGGACTTCTTATGACTTTTCCATGTCTGCTAAAGATATTTTCCTTTTAATCCAAACAAAAATAAATAATGCTATATAATAAAACAGTGTTGTGCCTCAGTTCTTCTTTTGTGGGTTCTGTTTTCAGGGTTTTACTGGCATCCCCGGGGAGGTTAAGGTTGTTTGTTCTCTACATGACACGGTTGAGCAAATAATTTCCTTCATCCTCCTCAGCTATGATCACATCCTTGGGTGCTGAGAAAAAACGGAGATAGAAATCATCTCGCTGTTCCGACACGCTAACACGGGGTACGTCCCTGGTTGTGTAGTCGGTACAATCAGTTCTACCTCCGCTGTTGACACACGGCAGCCTCGTGCCCTTTATAGATAATGGGGGCAGGGATGGAAAAAGAGGACTGTAAATGGACAGACTGCAGGGGAGTGGAAGAATATATATGACAGATGAGCTGGTCTGACTCCTTGAACCAGCTGGAGGAATTTTAGTTTGGTTTACAAACACACACACACACATTTTCAGAACTGCTCCTCCCTTACGGGGTCACGGGGAACCGGAGCCTACCCGGCAACACAGGGCGTAAGGCCGGAGGGGGAAGGGGACGCACCCAGGACGGGACGCCAGTCCGTCACAAGGCACCCCAAGCGGGACTCGAACCCCAGACCCACCGGAGGGTAGGGCTGCGGTCCAACCCACTGCGCCACCGCACCCCCCTCGGTTTACAGACAGAGCACTTTCAATACTTACCCCATGTAAAGTGTCTCAGATGTTTTACATTTTTTTCTTGTTAAAATCAAGGAAAAATCCAAGGGAAGACTGTAAAATACTTAAACCATACATATATACAGTATATATACCTTTCCACATACAATTTATCTCCCATCACTTGTTCATTGCATCGCCACCAAACACAATACCAAATAAAACACTAAGGGGGGCATCATTTGTGTTTTGTCACTAATTCAACAGGTTTATACACATATAAACCTCTGCGTAACTTTCAAACTAAGAGACCATTTATTCTGAAGCATTACTTGCTCGTCTGTGTGAAATATTGTTACACAAAATGATTGTGCTCAGCGCGTCTGCATTACCGTAAACATTGCACCGTGTTTTCTTTCCATCTCGCAACCTTTCGAACAGTTTGCACAGTGGTTGTGTACAGTCTTTTACCTTGGAACACCGTATCTCACGGCAAACAGGATTACAACACAACACCCACTTGGACCGGCGAGTCCGCGTCTCCGCGTTTTCTTAATATGGTCTCATCATTCCGTTGTCTTAATATGGGCCCTCGTCCGCCTGCCGCCTCTCCGTGTTCCTTCAGAGCGAGATCTGTCGACATCTAGCGGCCACGGTGTGCAACTGCAAAGACCAAACCACCACTTACCGCCAAGTAAATCTGGACTTCTACGTTCACATCATGTATTCATTCAGCAGACGCTTTTCTCCAAAAGTTTTTCCTTATTAAATACCTTGTCCGCCTCATAATTCACCTTTTACCTCGCGCTTTAATATTAATCATCCTTACATTCAGGTGAAGCCACACAGTTCTGCCTGATTGCATTGTTTGGTATTACGTAATGGGTGGTTTTAATAATGGATAAATAAACCTGTCTGAATTTGAAATGTATACTTTTTAGTTAGGTGCAAAAACAAGGTATCGAATCCGAACTAAAATAAACACCACATTGCAGCAAACAGTTAAGGAGTAAAAACGGATTAAATGAATGAATGAACGAACGAATGAATGGATGAGCACATGATGAACACCCACATGCATGAACAAAAATGAAACAAAACTAAGACTAAAAATAAAGACCTTTAATAAACAAGCACCACTCAGGTAGAAGTCTTTGGAGAACAGCATGCTTTGCTGCTTGGTGGTATTGCACTTAAATGTGTCAAGTCAATAGTTTCATGGTGGCTGATTCAAGGCCTGCTGACGGTAGTAGCTATTTAGTCCATTAGCAGTTCAACGTAAGCTGTATATATTTTTTATGTTAAAACATTGTCTCTTGACCTCTTACTGAGAAGGTTGAGATGTGGCTTTACCCAAAGTACTTGGTAGAGTCGTGCTAAGGGTTTGTGCTTTTAACTTTATAGATGCAGGTTCAAGCCTTTCCGAGAGTAATATGGACTTGTTGTGTAAGAAGTTTAACTGATACCGTCCCCTGGACGGTTTTCTTACACAATATGTCTCGACCTGAAGCGATACCGAGAAGTTTAAAAAGAGAGTTGTTGGTGTCGAATCACTGCTTTTGTGAGCGCAGTGTTAAGACCTGAAAAGAAGAGTGGCCACTTTAATGTATTTCTTTTTCCAAGACTTCACCTCTTGACCCAAAGGAGTACAGAAAGGATTGACAGATAGCTCTCCTCAAATGTTCTGTGGTGCTGAAGTTGAGCTATAAGATACTGCATTTGTAGTGGGGGGTTCAAGAACTACTAAGTTTTATATGTACTTCAGGCTGGCCTCATTTTCGCCATCTCTTCACCTGAAGTGTTACTGAGAAGTTTGAGAGCTGAATTTCAGCAGGTTCTTGGTGGCATTATACTTACGAATCAAGTCAAATGTTTTGTGGTTGCTGCTTCAAGGCTCACTGAGGGTGATGGCTCCTCATTCCATGAGCACTTTAACATGTACTTGTGCCTCTCCTGTTTTTTAAGCAATATTTTTTGGCATTAAGTGTTACTGAGAAATTTGAGACACAATTTTCTTCAGCTAGTAGGTGGCATTGACCTTATGCTTCAAATCAATAGCTTCTGGGGTTGCTGGTTCAAGGCCTGCTGAGAGTAGTAGATACTCATTCTCTAAGCGGTTTAACATCTACTTGCGGCTGTACTGCTTTGTTTTTGGGTGCAGCATCTGTTGACATGAAGTGTTATACTGCCTGCCCGCCCATCTGTACCTTGTCTCTGGTGCTGTGTAGTGCTGAAGTTAAGCTTCAACCCATCAGTTTTGTGGTTGCTGGTTCAAAGCCTGCTGATGGCAATAGCTTCTCATTGTATTAGCAATTTAACATTGACTTTGGGCTCCTTCAGTTATTTTCCAGCACAACTGCTCTTCGCCTGAAGTGTTACTGAGAAGTTTGAGAAGTTGTTCTCTGTTGTGCTGTGCTTAGGCATTAAGGCAATACTTCTGTGATTGCCTGCTCAAGGCTTGCTGAGGGTAATAGCTCCTCATTCCTTGAGCACTTTAACATGTACTTTTCGCTCTGTTGTTTTTTAACCAATTGGCTTTGACCTGCAGTATTACCAAGAAGGTTGTGAGTGCCCCTCCTCTAGTTTATAGGTGGTGTTGCACTTTTGCATCATACCAGTACTTTTGTGGTTGCTGGTTCAAAGCCGGCAGAGGGAAAAGCTCCTCATTCCATGAGCACTTTAACATGTACTTCTGGCTCTGTTTTTTTTTTAACCAATTGACTTTGACCTGAAGTGTTACTGAGAAGTTTGTGAGGTAGCTTCTCCAAGCTAGTTGGTGGCATGTTGCTTATACATCAAATCAATAGCTTTGTGGTTGCTGGTTCAAGCCCCACTGAGGGTAATAAGCTCCTCATTCTATGAGCAGTTTAACATGTACTTGTGCCTCTCCTGTTTTTTAAGCAATATTTTTTGGCATCAAGTGTTACGAGAAATTTGAGAAACCGTTTTCTCCAGCTCCTGGGTGGCATTGACCTTATGCTTCAAATCAATAGCTGCTGGGGATGCTGGTTCAAGGCCTGCGGAGGGTAGTAGATACTCATTCCATAAGCAGTTTAACACCCACTTGAGGGTGTACTGCTTTATTTTTCGGTGCAGCATCTGTTGACAAGAAGTGTTATACTGAGAGGTTGAAGCTTGCCTGCCCACCCACCATTTCTCTCCGGTGCTCTGCAGTGCTGAAGTTGAGCTTCAACCCATTAGTTTTGTGGTCGCTGGTTCAAAGCCTGCTGAGGGTAATAGCTCCTCATTGTATTAGCAATTTAACATTGACTCTGGGCTCCTTCAGTTATTTTCCAGCACATCTGTTCTTCACCTGAAGTGTTACTGAGAAGTTTGAGAAGTTGTTCTCTGAAGTTACTGTGTTGTGCTTATCCATTAAGGTGATAGTTTTGTGGTGGCTGGTTCAAGCCTCACTGAGGGTGATAGCTCTTCATTCCATGAGGACTTTAACATGTACTTCTTGCTCTATTACTTTTTAACCAATTGGCTTTGACCTGGAGTGTTACTGAGAAGTTTGTGAGGGGGTTTTTTTTCCACCTAGTTGGTGGCGTTGTGCTTATGCATCAAATCACCAGTTTTGAGTTTGCTGGTTCAAGGCCCACTGCGGGTGACAGCTTCTCATTCCATGAGCAGTTGAACATGTGCTTCTAGCTCTGCTATTTTTTTAAGCAATATATTTTGACCTCAGGTGTTACCAATAAGATTGAAAGCTCCTTTTTCTGTGAACCAGTGGTGGCATTACACTTATGCATCAAGTCAATATTTTTGTGGTTGCTGGTTCAAGGCTCAGTGAGGGTGATAGCTCCTGATTCCATGAGCAGTTTAACATGTGCTTCCGGCTCTGCTGGTTTTTTAAGCAATATTTTTTGACCTCAAGTGTTACCAAGAAGATTGAGAGGCATTTTTCCTCTGAATGCTTGGTAGCATTGCACTTATGCATCAAGTTAAAACTTTTGTGGTTGCTCGTTCAAGGCCCACTGAGGGAGATAGCTCCTCATTCTACGAGTGGTTTAACATGTACGTCTGGCTCTGCTGTTTCCATCCATCCATCCATCTTCCTCCGCTTACCCGGGACCGGGTCACGGGGGCAGTAGTCCAAGCAGAGCCCCTCCAGACTTCCCTCTCCCTGCACACCTCCTCCAGCTCCTCTGGTGGAACCCCAAGGCATTCCCAGGCCAGCTGGGAGATGTAGTCTCTCCAATGTGTCCTGGGTCTGCCCTGAGGCCTCCTCCCAGTAGGACTCTTGCTGTTTTATATGCAATATTTTCTCCCCTCAGGTATTACTGAGAAATTTGCGAGGGTACAGACTCCAGTTCCTGGGTGGCGTTACACTTATGCATCAAATCAATACTTTTGTGGTTGCTGGTTCAAGGCCCACTGAGAGTGCTAGCCCCTCATTCCATGAGCAGTTTAACATGTGCTTCTGGCTCTCATATTTTTAAGCAATATTCTTTGACATCAAGTTTTACTAAGAAGTTTGAGAGACAGTTCCCAGCAGTTCCTAGGTGGTGTTGCACTTATGCATCAAGTCAATACTTTTGGCATTGCTGGTTCAAAGCTCACAGAAGGTGGATAGCTCCTCATTCCATGAGTGGTTTAACATGTACATCTGGCTCTGCTACTTTATAAGCAATATTTTTTGACCTCAGATGTTACTGAGAAGTTTTAAGAGGGTGTGTCCTTGAGTTGCTGTGTAGCGTTGTGCTTAAGCTTTGCTTCAATAATTTTGGGTGTGTTGGTTCAAGCCCAGGTCCTTCTGTAGTATAAGATGAATTTCTGGAAGAAGGCTGTTGCTGCATTGGAGTAACTCAGACGTTTGAACAGTTTGCTCTTGGGCAGTGGTGTGGCGCAACAAGCAGGGAGCTTGTCTCCTGACCATGAGGTCTGTGGTTCGATCCTTGGAGCGGTAAGTATAGACCACATGCTTCCCCCACTGCCCGTGGCGCCAGCGCTGAGGATCCGTTGGTGTGTGTCTGTTGTGAGGATGTTTTGAGGTGAATGTAGGGGGGAAAAAAAAACTGCCCTGTGTGGGGCATTTGCCACTTTTAGTGCACTAAAAGATGAAAATTTGTAGTTACTATCATACTTCATGTATTTTTCTTTCCTCCATAGTGCAGACATTTACCTCTTTCTGCCTTATGGTTAGTAAGTGCTCTGACTGATGCACCCCCTTTCTCTCACACACACACATAATTGACAGCTTACCTGGTACTTGAACCCCAGAGTTTCTCCACTGCAGTGCAGCCCCAGAACCACTACACCACACAGCTACTAATGGTGAACATGCACTTTTTTTCGTTACTTTATTATTTAGGAATTGCATTGCCAATTTTTGTTTCTTCTTTTTTACGAAAGGTAAAGGGAAAAGGCTTGATCACCAGATTTCTACACAATAAACCCAATTCCCTTACTGCATCCTACAGGTGTCTTCTGCTTGAGGGCTTATTCCTGCACATGTAGTACTTTTAAACCACATTAGTGACAACTAAAGAGAGAACACAGCACTAACAGCAAGAAAGGCTTGAACACAGATCTCATGCAACACAAAACCACTGTACTGACCACTTGACCATTCAGCCACAAGGTTGTGCCCTTGTTTAAGCCTTCTGTACTTTAACATGTATTGTTAACAATGTAATAGTAACTTATGAACCAGCTTTTTGAGTGAAAACTGAGGTATCCAATAGAACATTGTGGAAAAAGTAGGGCCAGAACCACCGACTGTACATCATCCCGCGAACACCACAGCCCTACATGATCCCCTCACTCAGTGCTTGACGAGTTACGAGGACTTCAAGTTCAACACGTCGGTTGCGGTTTTACTAATTCATATTTAAAACAGTAAATAAAAATGCGTAACGCGACGAGGCTGGAGACAAAGATGAGCACAGCGCTCAAAACAATGGCATTTGTACCTCAGACATGTAAATGTCGTCTGAGGCGCAATAATAAAAGCCTCGTTTTGAAAATGGCAGCGCGAGCACGTCGCGTCTTCTTCCCTTCGGCCACATTTCGCCAAGAAAGGTGACCTTCGCGACTACACACTTCCTCCAAAAGAACCCATTTAACACTGAGCGCTTCGCGTAAAGCCAGATTTTTATCACTTTTCGCCCACTTTGTGCCCCTTTCCGAGTTTTTTACCCACAGTGACGTCGAATTTTGTGGCAATTCGCCTCTGTAAAGATGGAAGCCCCCCTTGCGTTTCGACTATTTAATGAGCCCGAGGGATAATTTACTGTTATTTCTTTTGTTCTTGTTTAACTTATTGAAAGCAGCGGCAACAACTATAACAAAAGTAATATTAGTAGCAGTAATAGTAGTTTTAGTACCAATATATTCCCAATACAGTATATTTGATATGTTGCTCATGAATATTCGTAACACGATATTTAATGGATGAAAAAGATTTTCATGTGACAAAGTCGGGCGCTTGTTCTTTTGCTCGCGTAAATGACGTCAGGGCTCTGCTGGCCAGTCGGACCACAAGTCATAAAATCACAATTTAACAGAAGGGGCGTTCGAGCGCGAGGGATATGAGATTTCGGTGAAAAAGTCTCCGCAACTGTCCATTGACTTTTGCTTAAAGGAGAAACGCCACCCCAGATGGGACTCGAACCCACAATCCCTGGCTTAGGAGGCCAGTGCCTTATCCATTAGGCCACTGGGGCAGGACTGTACGTTTTAGCGAAAAACACCGGTGTCTAATGTGATTTAATATTAGGTCATCTTGTCCTTTATAATACATAGCAGTTATCATATTCTTTTCCTGCTTCTTAACTTCTTTCCCAGATTTAAAATAAAAAATACTACATCAGCAAGACTGTTACACGGTGACTGTTCCGTCGCAATGTTTTCTTTCTTTTTATTTCGGGGTTGCGGGATATTATGGAATAAAAATCAAGTCTTACACGAATTATTAACTACCGTCTACGTCCCACTTTGTGAGAGCAATGCTTTCATTTTCCGTCCTAAGAAATTATATATAAACCACGTGAGCGAAACGGATGGTGCTCCCTCCGCAGCAGCGACGCCGACGAACTGAAAGACAGCTGAAGAAACGGGGAGAGCGAAACCAGCGTTAAATTGTACTCGTCCAGTTTCTGCGCGAGCGCGCGCCACTTCCGCCTCGGCTCATTGAGCATGCGCAGTGACACCCTTCCCAATTATTTACTCACTTCTGACATTCAAGATGGCCACTGCGAGTGCACGGGCACCGTAGCGATTGGATACAAGTATCGAAGCGAACTTTTCTCCCGCTGCCAGAAAAACTTCTCAAAACTCACACAGGAAAGAGAGGGAAACAGCTGAAGCGCTTCGAAAAACAAGTCTTTTGAGTGTCCAGAGTTAGGAGTTTCCAAGCAGCCCCGCTCCGCTGCTCACAGGACAGTCAGTCAGTGTCTGTGTGTGTCACGGATCATGGATCCTCCTCCTCCTCCTCCTCCTCCTCGGTGTCGCTCGGACTCTCCTCACTCTCACGGCCACATGGCCGAAGCCCGAAGGGTCCCGTTTGTTAGCGTGTCGGCGGCGGCCACCGCCCCACTCGCCGAAGCGAGGAAGCGCAAACGGGAGGACGAGGCGGACACTGCTGCTGCGCTGCTGGGGGACAGCGGGGCGGTCGGTCCGGGGGCGGGAGGCGGTTCTCTCGGGGCCGGAGGAGCCGGAGGAGCCGGAGGGCGGGGGAGCGAGACGGTGCGGCTCGAGGTGCGACTGTCGGAACCGAGCGACGAGGGATCGTCCGAGTTCAGCTACAGCGAGCTCCTGCAGTCCTGGAAGGTGGGGCAGCAGAAGCTGTCAGTGTGTGTCGTCACTTTCGGTGTCAGAGACGAGCTGCGGTAGCGTGTCCGTCCGTCCGCTAAGAACCGCCCACAAAGTGAGTCCGGGCGCTTCGCGAATAATAACGCGTGTGACTCGTGTCTTTTGGGATGGAGCTCCTAGCAGAGTCGTCCTCATCACCACCACCACCACCACCACCACCACGTGGAATCGCCCCAAGCTGCGGGCCCAGTCAGGTCGATCTACTCAATCCACTTTGCTTAATTCCGTACCAGCTACTTTCAGGACATCATCATGATCATCATGTCACACCTTCCCCATCAGCCTGGGGAATAACTGCTTCCCTTCCTTAGTTATTGGTCAGTGTGCGGTTGTCGCGGTCTGGATTCTGTTCTAGAAAAGTGGGACGGTGCACCGTGGATGGGACAGCAGCCCATTGCGGGGCAGTCTCACGCACACATGAATACACGTACGCGCATTAAGAGAAATTCAGAGTTGCTGGTTCACCCGGAACGCATCTCGGGACCAGGGGAAGAAAGTAGCTCAATCTGTGTGCTGTTTGCACTCTTTTCGAACCCGCATCCTCTCACCTAGTTTGGGCGCTGTGATGCAGTGGCGCTACCTGCAGCTCCAGTGTGCCCTTAGTGAAAAAGATGTTTTCTTTAAAAAATAATTACATGTCACAAGTGTTGAGTACCTCCAGAATGTATCCGTAGTGTCCGTTTCTGGGCTGTCAAAGTTACAAGTTTTACTAGAATGGGTTTGTAAAAACAATTCTGTGACACTTGGGAGGGTGAGTTTTCTACAGTTGGAAATGTAGTGTAATTGTATTGATGCTCTACTGTTTTACCTTGTTTCTGCTTCTTTCACCCAGATTAAAAAGACACCGCCGCTAGGACTGACACCTGCCCTTGACCCCACTGATCCCCTTGCAAATGAGGAGCAGGAGCGACAAGAGGCTGAGGCATTGGCCAGGAAATTTGAGAGAAAATATGTGAGTTGTCAAACACTGATCAGTGTTTAATGACTCTCATTACTTGTTGGCATTTATTACTGATGAACACATTTCATATGTCAAATAGCGACCTACCCAGACATTTCCGAAGCTCAGATCTGTTGCAGAGTGTCACGTTAGATCCCGTTCCACAGTTCTTAAACACTGAATGAACTTTAACCTAAACAATCTTTATTCACTTTTTAAACAGTGAATGAACTTAAAGGTAAATGTACATGTGTTCACCCTCCTCATCTTTGTTGTAGGGGAATCCTGGGAAGAAGAAAAGGAAGGACAGAGTGCAGGATCTGATTGATATTGGTTTTGGCTACGATGAAAGCGACTCTTTCATAGACAACTCTGAAGCTGTCAGTACCTTTCTGGCCCTTTATGATTCACACATTTTACCTCTACCTTTACGTCCACAATCTGTCCATATACTGCGGCTTGTCCTCGTATTTTACTAACTTTAAGTCTCCCGCTCTGTCGAAAATGCATCTGTGTTGCTACTCCTGTTCAGTTGTCATATAAAAGGTCCAGTGAATCATTCCTTTTCCAGCTGACGCTTAATCTAGAGAGACTGTACTAAAGTAATTAAGACCTGTACACCAGCAGGTACCCTCCTGGACCGTGAAAATTCACTTCCACTACTACTATACCCCCTGCAGCAATTTAAAGGAAGGCCAAAAAGCCAACAGAAAATAAATGAGAGAATTCAAAGAGTAGCACAGGATTCAAACCCAGGCTGTCCTGCTCACAACTCAAGCATTTTACCGGCTAAGCCGCACTAAATCACAGCCTGTCACTAGGAGTACGCCTTCTTGCTGTTCTAAAGCCCTTTATGGTGGCCACTCTTTCTTCCTCAGTATGATGAGTTGGTGCCGGCATCTTTGACCACCAAGCTAGGGGGATTCTACATCAATACGGGCACTTTGCAGTTCCGAACAGCCTCTGACTCTGAAGGGGAGGACCCAGGCAAGGCGGTGAAACGTAGCCAGGTGAGTGACATGCCAGATGCAGGTAGAATGAATCATCCCACTGCAGTCTTAATAATCTCATACCACAGTCCTTTAATTCTTACTTGAGACTTTGATGTAAAGGGATTTAAGAGTTGTGCAGTTCAGTAGTGTAAGAGTTTAGATCCAGTTTGTGAATTATTGCACCATCTGCTGGGATGATGCTACATTCCGGATTGCTGGATTGATCTGAAAGCCATTTGAGTCTTGATATAAAGCCGTCATCAGCAGGTGTTGTAATACAACCTTGGGACACTATAAAGTTGACATGGTTTTCAGTGAATGTGTGTACTATTCAACATCCAATCAATATTAACTGCCTTCCTGGGTCTCTTGATCACTCATCTGTCCACTTGAAAATAACCTGTAACTGAACACTTCTTTTTTGGAAGGAAACTACCTTGATCCCCCTTTAAACAGGCTGGGAAATAATGTTCTGGTTTTGACTTTTAGGAAATTTTTTGGTTCTCTAGCATATGGTGTATATTTCCTAGCATATTAACTCATTTGTAGAAATATACAGTATTAAACAGAACAGGTTATGCGGTGTGTATTGTTTAAACACTGTACAGATGTGCTGTTTAATAACTACTCAGATATACTAGTTTTCCATATACTAGACCGTGCTGTAAACTAATCTTTCTTTTGGCTCAGTTCAGCTAAAATCTGAATTGAGCTACACATTACCAGTGAAGAAGGGTAGACTCAGGTGTTTGTACTATATTTTAGCATCATACTGAAAGATCCATTTACATTTTTCTTATTCTTAACACATTTTCACAGGCTTTGATTGCAGGCTGAATTTGTGACTGCTGTTTTGAGAGCGAGGCAAAATGGTTCTCAATTACTTACAGAAGCTGAAAATCTGTGAGGAATCTGTGATGAAGAAGAGGAAGAAGAAGCAGGAAGGAGGTGGCACTGAGGAAAAGAAGGCCAAAAAAATCAGAACGCCCAAACCAGGGTGAGAGCACCAGTGGATGTGTGCGATTCTCATTACTGTACTTTTTACACTGAAACATTTATACTGGGGAGCATGTTTTACTGCAGAATTTTCTTTTAGCCTATATTTTGTTTGGAAAGAAATACAGAATTTTTAGTTTCCTTACTGATTGCTGTTAAAATCTTATCCATGCCCTGTTCATTGAGGAAAACTTTTTTTTTTTTTCTTCTTCACTTTCTTTGTCTCTGTCTGACATTTCCGATGTTCTGGTGTCATGGATAACGATATCTCTCATTTCCTCTTTGCTCTCTGAAGTGCCTTAGCTCTAACTTGCCCCCGTCCAGAGAAGAAAAAGCGGAAGAAACTGATGAAGGACTCCCTGAACCTGGCTGCTTTTCTCCGGCGCTTTGGTAGAGAGAAAGAGGTGATGCGGAAGAAGCCGTCTGCCAGTGCTAACAGAGTATGGAGCAACCAGGGAGACATACTCTCTGGCTCCTGTCCCCATCCTTTCCTGACCACTGGCAGCCTCTCCACAGTGGACCAGACTGCTAAGCCTGTTGTAAATAAATCCCTGCTGGGCTTAGCCACCTCCAGCAAGGTGCTGCAAGACCTTGCGGGCAACCTGAACTTCGGCTTTTTGGACTGCCCGTTGCCTTGTAGTTCGGCCCAGGGCGAGAACCATTTTCAAGCGGTGGTAGCGGGGCAGAAAGTGGGAGGAAGTGTGTTAACGAAAGGCCAGATATCAGAAAGGTCAAGTTTAGACCTTGCCAAACCTCCTCCCCTTCCCGGCGGACTGCCTGTAACCCTCATTAAACGGATCGAAGATCTTCGGGTGGTAAGTTAACAAATGAGTTCATTATTGAAATGTGCTGTTCCTCGATTTGTCATTTTGCAAACTCACTTAACCGACAAGTGAACTGTATGATGTTAGGCTTCTCGTCAGTTTGATGAAGAGGGGAGGAAGAAGTTCTTTACTTTGGAAATGAACAACATCCTGCTGGAGTAAGTTTCCCCTATATCTAAACATGGTAACCTCGTCATGTCCTGCTAATGATCGAATTGACTGAGACTGATGTTCACGTTCTTCATTGCTGTCCATTGCTAAGAGCAGCATGTGCAGATGGTATTAACACTGCGTCAGTTGGTTTGTAAGCAACTGATTACTGCACTTTAACAATTTAGCTGCAGGAGATAAGTGATACACTTATTAATTACCTGTAGTCTTTGGGGTAACAATGGTCACACACTCATGGCCCAACACACTTTTCAATACAGCATCGAACTGCAGGTGCAGGAACAGCCAGTATCTGTACGCTCTTCCATTTACTCCCACCTGGTGGCCTTCGTACCCTGCAACAGAGAGGAGCTGCTCAAGAGGCTTAAGAAGCTCAACTTGACCGTACAGGTGAGCTCTGATATCGCGCAAGCTAGTGCCGGCAGGGGATAGTTAACACAGACGGATAAAAAGCAGAATGACATCCATTCACTGATTGGCTCAAATTTTGTACATAAACATCCATGTTCCCATGTCTTCTTGGCAGGATGACAGGTTGAAAGTTCCTCTGCTCAAGTTGAAGCTGGCGGTGTGCAGAGTCATGCCAGAGCAGATTGCCAGATATGATATGGACTGCAGTGCCAGAGTAGCAAAGTGCGTTGTGTCTCACTGGCTCCCTCCCTCTTTCTGCAGTTACTTCACATAGTCTCACTTTTTTTTTTTTTTAACCTTTTCACTTAACCACGACGTTCCAAGATGTCAACAGCAAAGTCTGTTCTCTACGTCATGACTGAAGCCCTTGGCATTCTTGATCTCATGCAGGCAGCAGTCTGAGGAAGGAGAGAAGAACGGTTTGCAGGAGGAGGATGAGGAAAAGCCAGGCAGGAGGATGGCAGGGCCACGCAAGAAATTTGTCTGGGATGATAAGCTCAGGTACATACTGCTCGTGATGAAGAGCGGTGCAGCTTTTACTTGAAGTGAATGTGAGGTTGACAGAGGCCACTGTTATATTTACATACATTTATTCACTTACCTGGAGCATTTTAGGTTAAGTGCCTTGCTCAAGGGTACGACAGCCAGAGGTAAGATTTGAACCTGCGACCTTTGAGTCCAAAGGTAGCGGCTCTAATTAGTACGCTACCAGTTGTCCCGCTGTTAATGTAACAGTGCAGCTGTGGAGATGCTGCTGTTGAGCTTTTCTGGAAACAGGATAAATCAAAGAAAAATGGCAAAGCGTACGGGCTGCGAGTGAGGTGTATGGGGTGCTGAATGTACTGCAGTTCAGTGTTTGTGTGTGTTTATCATCAGTAGGGGTCAGTGTTTGACTGCAGTATTGTTGTGGTTTCACTTCAGGACTCTGCTGTGCAATCTGGTGCGTGTGAAGCTTGAGTCTTACGAGCTTGAGTCGCAGGGCCTGCTCTCCGTTGAGGACTACCTTAAGACCTTCATGGAAACTGAGGTCAAACCCCTCTGGCCCAAGGGCTGGATGCAGTCCAGGTGTTGTCCCCCCACGCTGATTTTTAAATGTGATGTCGTTACTCCGATGCGTTTTAAATTCTGTCCAGAGTCTCCTCCGCCTGTGGCCACAGCATGTTGATGGAAACTGTACTATCCACTACACTGTCAATCATGATGCTTCTGTCTGGTCTGGTGTCATTTTTACACAGAATTGTTGACAGTGCCAGCAATTCGTGCATCTTGCATATTAACACAGTCGCTCACCCGTTCTCTTTCTTTCCCAGAATGCTGTTTAAAGAGAGCCGTGTTGTACACAGCCACCTTACCGGCAAACTGTGAGTTTGTTCTTTCTTACTGTGACTTACCTATGGAAAATCCAATATTGTTCGCATTGCTGCCACATGAGTATGGCAATATGCGTCACCTCAATTCATTCACATTTATACCACCGTTTTTATCCAAACTGCCATTACTTGTTATATGTAGTGTTTGAATATTGGTTTATGGTTGGCCAGATTAGGCACCTCAGTTTTCATTCTTGTTTCTTCTACCCAGAGCCAAGAAAAAGATCGTCCCAACTCCCAATCCTAAATTGAAGGTGATTGGTGGCTATGCTTAATTTTTAAAATTATTTCCATTATTATTTTACGATGAGCCTGTGCCCGCAAGTTTTTCATCCTGTCTTTCACACATTTGCATTACGCAATTTGAAGTGCAGCTCAGTGAGTTCTGTTTCTTACGCTTTCCCCAGGAGGTGTCTTGGATCCGGGCTCCGCTGGCCATTGCCATGTCCTCTGCAGCTCCACCCCCCCGCACACACCCCTCCTCCCTCTCTGAGACCATCTGCCTGTCTGATTCCCCGGACGAAGACCCGGCTATTGCGTCGCAGGAGACTGCTCGGAGTCTCGCTGTCACCAGCAGTGTAGTGAAAAGCACTAATCGTTCATCGCCTCCGCTACACCCTGCTATATCGTCCACCTCATTGGCGTCATCCGTGGGAGGAAGGACTGAGAACTCTGCGTCTGACAGCACTTCACCTTCTATCTCTCGGTCGACTCTGGTGTTGTCCGCCCCCTCAGCAGTGTCCCAAAGCGCCGGCTTTGGTGGAACAAAGTCGAGCGGGCCCACGATGCCGGTGCAGAGACAACCGATGGCGAAGGCGCACAAGCCCGGTGCGCCAGTAACGAGTAAACCCAACCTGCCATGTTCTTCCTCTCCTCCTAAACCACAGCTACAGCCCACCTCCTCTCCGCTTATATCGTCCCAGGCAAAAGCTTTTTGTCCACCTGCAATGAAACACATACTAGCCACACCTTCCCCTGGGCTAGCGCTGACATCACAGCTTCCAGCTTCGCCCACCCTGGTCAAGAGCAATAATAAAAGTAGCTGCAGTAATAGCCATAATAGCACCACTGTGTCTTCTCAGCTGAACTCCAAAGGACCTCACATCCCCTCGGGACTCTACTCCTCCCTCTCCAAAACTTCCGCCGCCACTCCTCTAGCATCTTCTTCATCCCCTTCTCAGTTGAAACCAAATCAGCATCAGTCTAGTATCATCACACCTGTGCAGGGTGCTCTAACTCCATCGGCACACAAAAACAGTTCCCCTGCTGTTAAACTCAGCCCCCAGCTCTCTGCATCCATGCCGATACCCACCTCCTCTTCCCCCTCCCCCTCACCAAGTGTGTCTTCTTCACCCCCATCAAATTTGCGAGCCCTGGTGTTTCATAATGCACAGCATGACTCGTCCAAAAGCCAGCTTTTCCGTCCGCCCTTCTCTGTCCAGGCGGGACAGGCTGGATCTGGTCAGGCTACTTACAGCCCTGCAGTTGCACAGAAAACAACCACCCAGTGCAGCAGCCCTGCCACCATCAGTCATACAAACACTTCTCCTGGGTCCAGTCTCTCAGTCACGGCGCCGTCCTCCACTGCCCTGTCAGCCAGTAACGGGCAGCACCAAAAAGCACCGGGAGGAGCTTGTCAGGCATCTAACCCGGTTGTCAGCCTCGCACCTGTTGCTACAGTACCTGTGCCTTCCGTCACCTCTCAGCTGTCTCAGGTAATCCAGTGAAGGTACGGCATGGATGTTTACGAATAGCATGATTATTGCTACAATAATTTATGTACATACGTGTTCTTGCATTTGTGTGTACAAAGTCCTCCATTATGGTCACAAATGTAGCATTTTGTTCTCAAGTAACGGTTTAAAAAGTTAGCATGTCATACTTGATATTTCAGCCATGTGGTGCACGTGCGGTTCTAGAAAAGTTTACCAGAGCCTCTGTATGTCTGACAGTAGAACTCACCTCAGTTGCTGCCATCCTCTCAAATTGCTCCCTGTTGCCTCCAGCGTTGAAGTCCAGTAGCCGTAGGTTCCGTCACAATGCGGGGGTGTGTCAGCGGGTGGTCTAGCAGCCCACTGTCATCGCAATTGCTGTACACCGTGTTGCTGCTCCCAAAGCATGTGGCAGAAACACTGTCCCTCTGTCCGTTGCTCTCCCCAGGGGTCCTCGGCAACGGTCGGCCTACTAGGCGCATCACCCTCCTCCCTGCCCCTCAACTTTGGCATGTTGGGGGGCCTTGTCCCAATCTCGCTTCCTTTCCAGTACCCTCCCCTCCTCAACTTCACCTCACCGGGTGGAGTAGTGGCAATGGGGGGCGGCAGCGGCGGTGGAAACGCTGCGGCGAGCGGCAGCTCAGGATATACTCTGAGCCAGGGTGAGTACCGGACTGGCCCAGATGCCGTCATTTCCGGAACCCCGAGTCAAGTGCTGCACTCTTAAGTGCTGTCGAAAAGTGAGATTTGGTGTTGGCCAGTGGAAAGAACTAGTTTGATATTAAGTTCAGATGTGTGGTGATGTTCTGTCTGCTGGCTTTCCATTACACTGTATAATCAATATGGTGAATTCTAGTGGTTTACCACGCTTGTGCGCACTGCAGTAGCTGTGACCCAGCAGGCTCTCAATAACACAAGATACTGTCCCTCTGTACATCTTTCTGACCTTTGGTAGATGATGGAATGGAATCAGGTCCTGTGCTTCAGCGGCTGTTTTTACGCCTGTCTTGTCTCTTGTGTGTGCATGCTGTTCTCCCCTGTTAGCGTTTGTCACTCTTCTGTGGTTTTTCCTTCTCCTTTGCCTCTGCCTCTTTGATCACTCTCTTTTCCTGTCCTCCTTTCAAACCTGATCTTTTCATCACCTCTCCCATCCTTGCACTGCCCATCGTCTGCTTGGTTCCTCTTCAGAGCTGTTTAAGGCCCTCCAGTCTAGATCCCTGATTCTACCTCCTCACTTGCACCTTGCTTATTCAGGTAAATTCCTTCCTCTTTCCCTCATGTTTTCCTGTGTAATAAAAGGCAACGCCTCCCCAAGCACATCTTGTGTTCCCTTGGACTTTTGTGCTTGTGGATGAGCTGTAAGGGTAATTTGCCTCTTTTGTTGTGTATAACAGTACATTGACACTAATTTACTTTCATTGTCTCTTATGTAGACATCAGTTCAGGGGAAGGAGCAGACACTAAAAGGAATTCGCAATAACCACAAACTGTTGGAATGCAGAGGAAGGGATAAAATCCGTAACAAAGGATATGCCAGTGTCCTGGACAAATTGAGAATAGGCATGGATTTGACTGAGAAAACTCAAGAAATTTGGACTTCATCAATAGTGGTGGTGACAGATTGTGAGGAATGAATTGCTCTCTCACTTTTGGTAACTGTATTATTAATGATTATTAGAATGAATGAGCAGCTTTTGTCCTGATGTTTGGTCAGTGTTTACATGGCAGACCATTAACACTGTGGAGAAGAAAAAAAAAAAAAAATTGTGTGCAATGTATTTCACTTTGTATCTTTAACATTTGTCTTGCATTCATTTACACAGAATATTTGATTCTATGCAGCCATTTGTATTTATTTTTTTTTAAACCAGAAAATGTATTTTAACTAGCATATCCTCCTGTCTTCATAATCTGTCATCTTTTGTAGCAGATGACATCAAGTAAATATCTGTTTGGTTACTGACTGTTAAAACATGTGTTGTATGAGACTGTAAAACGTTTCCCTTGTTAGTCTTAGTAGTGTCTGACCAGCTTACATACTGTCACATTAACTTGTATTTCACAAGATAAAGATGTTTCAACTTAAACTGTATTTTTTATACCTTTCAGCAAAGTCAGAATGATCTCCAGAACAAAATGCCTTTGTTTTTAAGTATGCAAAAACATAGAGAAATAAATACTTCAAGTTGAGTTATCCACTGAATTTCTTTTGCTGATATAGTGCTGCTACTTCCAAAGAAAATTAAAGTTGAAGTAAATGACCTTCAATAAGTCTATTCTGAATAAAATACCCATTGACTACTTATATCTGGAACACAGGAAGTAACCTGATAAATCATTAAAAAAGAGACCAAAAGTAATCTATTTTGTACTAAATAATTGTAATGGCTTATTGCAGAAATTAACCAATTGTATGGATAATTATAAACCTTGTGTCCTTTGCATCATATCATTTTAAAATTAGCTGAGTCTTATTCATATGCAAGCAGGGATAAGGCTTCATGAAATATAAAGTGTCAAGGTAAAACGTGAAAACTTTGACCCTGAAGCTTAGAAATTACCTAATGTGTACATGCCAGAGACAAAATATATAAAATACTGAGTTTCTAAAATGAATGTTTATTTTCTTTTACAAAAAAATCATTGTCTAGAAATACAGGTGTACAAGAAATAACCTAGAATGTCTGCAGTCCAAAGCCTGGTTGTCAACAGCCAGTTCAGCATACGTGTAATAACTGCCTCATGGATGTTAAAGCTTTTAACCAAACGGCAGAAGATTCAACATTTCAGAGGTAAGAACACCGATCCAAACCCACATGCTCTTACTTATACTTGGGCCTTCACTCCTGGTCCTTGAGGGCCTTAGACCTTTCTGTCTACCAGGTGTCTTCACAGCCTCAATACTGACAGACCTCAAAATGTGTTAAATTAGGAAAGCGATAAATCAAAATGTTGAAGTTTTCTGGCAGAATCAAAGCCTACACTCTGCTGGCCTCCAGGACCAGGAGGGAGAAGCTACGGCCTAGCAGGAACGGGTACATACCGTATGATTCAAAGCACAGCTAAATAAAGACAAATAATATGGACATTGTTTCACCTTCAGTCATCGTTACAAGTAAATGAACATGTAATAAACATATGTATCTTTGTGTGGGCATGCATGTAATTTGAGTGCATACACACATCTTCCACCAATGCTTTCTTATTAGTGTCTAAGGCACTTTAAGGAAACATTTCTGTATATGTGAATAATAAGAGCTTAGTGTTTCACACATTTCCCACTTTGTAATACTCAAAAAAAAGGAATAAAGAATGAAAGTGATAAATATGTTGATCGTGGAATTATGGAGGTATGGAAATCTCCACACTGCTCAACTTCATATTCTGTGACATTCTCTGAATCCTTCTGGAACACATTGTTGCCAAGCAACATTTTTTTACAATTTCACCTGCTTATACATTTCATTATCAGACCATTTTGTTTGTCACAGCATTAAACTATTACCAACACTAACTTAAACTAACTGACTGAACTTAATTTTGCCATATGTATGAATATACAGAGAACAAGAACACATTTTATTAGGGAGTCCAGTTTTCAGTTGTCTGTGCACCTCACCTATACTCCTTATTACTCAACTGTTTCTTTCCTGCTGCTTTATCTTCTTTAAATTTAGAAAATGGAGTATGTATACCTTATAAATAACTTTCCTGAATTAGCATCCCTGCAATTTTGTCCTTTTACTATGAAAATCCCTTGAAATTAGCTTTTTCACAGTCTAGTTTACTCCAGTTCACGTCTGACTCTACAGAAACTTCAAACGGCTCTTTTTTGTGTAATTATATTTTTAGCAAAGCATAATGGTGAACACAGAAAGTCACATGTGATAACAATGACTGAAGATTCCCCTAATATAAGAATACTGTTTAATAAAGGGGCAGGTTGTGCAACAGGTGTATTTAGGAAATGGCTTTAATTTAATTATCATTGAGAAAGCGACTTACCCCTTTACTCTGTCTTTCAATGCATGTGTGGTTGTGTGTATGTGTACATATATATACACACATACACACACACGCACACCCACCCGACCACATATGGTACATGTAAAATGCACTTGAATCTATTCATACAGAAAGCATAGTACATTATATCAAGGCTAGAGTTATATTAAGACAAGAGTTCAATGATTTTCTTAGCCTTGCAGTTTTGGCAGGGTAAGGTGGTGGTGCCTCCTTGATGGCTGGAGGACTTCACTTGAGCAGTAGCACTGGCCTACCTGCAGGGGGAACTGGGGGGGGGGGGCAGAATAGGAAAGCGGTTCTGGGATAGGCTGGGCGGAGCAACTCTGCGTGCTGCTTCTGGAAAAGGCTTCTACTCTGGCTGGGGAGGTGGAGATGTCTCGTTCGTCTCAGCAGGCTTGCTTTCGCTGACGCCGCCGCCGTCGTCGTCAGACAGCTCAAGGGAAGCACCCTCTACTGGTAGCTGTCGGCGGCCAGAGCGACTGGAGGAGAAGCTGATTGGTCCCCCTCGCCTGGAAAACGATAACCACCCACCACCTTGTAAGCAAACTCATCTTGTAAGTGGTCTCCATTAACCAGGGTGTTAGGTTTAAAAATCTAAAGGGAAAGAAGATGTTTGATTTAATTTCATGTCCTCATTAACAGAGCGTACTTTCAGTGCCCACTCAGCAGCCTACTTGTGCTGTGCGTATATGTGAGGAAAACATACCTCTATTAGTATAGCAGTGTGCATCCTTGTCACTCACAAATGTGAGCATTTATGTTTGAGGAAACCTGTTTGAGTTAGCGCAACACGATCTCCGTGCGCGCGTATGCATGTGGGAACACTGCAGCGCAGCACCTGAGGCGACTCTTCAACGTGTTGACTTCACGGCTCAGACCCTCGCTAGCCTCTGTGGCATCCTCCAGCTCCCTCTGCAGCTTTCTGCGGTTGGCGTTGGCCCTCTGGGCCTCCTCCTCAGCCTCCTCCAGCTGTCTCTTCAGCTGTTTCATCCTGGAGTTGGCTTTCTCCATCTGAGAGGAAGGGACATGAGGGGAGTGAGAGCTGCCAGGCACCAACACTGAGTCCAGTCTGCGCTCAAATGTCTGGGAAGCATTGCGCTGCCAGCAGCAACCAAAGTTTAGAGTTATCACTTTATGTATTTTTTATACATCCTGCAATGTTTCCGTTTTCAGATTTTGCGTGAAAAATAGACATTTCTTTCATCTTTACCACTCCGCTACCCTACCTGCTCTTTGTACTGGTCGGCATGGCGACGCTCATCCTCAACCTGCATGAACACCTCCTTCAGCTTCTTCTCTGTGCGACGCACAATCTTGTTGGCAGCTGCTCTCTCCCTGTGTTAAACACACGAGCGGTATCACATTCAGTTCCTTTTACTAATTACCCAAGTGCGTACCCTGAGAAAAGCCAAATAATAAAGTACTGTAAATACTGGTTCTAAGCAAAGCTCGCTTTTTTTTAAGAGGTAAACAGATGTGCCTAAAACAAAAAAAAAAAAAAAAAAAAAAAAAAAAAAATTCTCACTCACTTGGCCTCCTGTTCCAATTGTTCCTCCAACTGTATGATCTTAGCCTCTAGCGCAGTAATAGCGGCCTTGAATTTGGACTTAACCGAACCCTCCAGTTCCTGTAGCTTAGCCTTCAGCTCCTTATTCTGGCGCTCCAGCTGCTGCCGGGCATTCTCGCTCTTCTGAGCTGCGCTACGCTCCCCTGACAGCTCCAAGGTGAGGCCGTCCACCTTAGGGAGAGATGGGGTGGGGACTGGGTGAGATATTACCACTAAAGCAGCACACATCTTTGAAAATACAGTTTGTTGAGTGTTGTATATGAAGTGTGTAATGTTAGGCTATACAATCTGCTTTGGCAGTAGTTTCTTCCTCCTTCCACCTTTGGCTTGATGGTTGCTCAGCAACTCACCTGCATGGTGGTCTTACGGAAACGGTCGTTGAGAAGTTCCATGTTGCTCTGTTCCTCCTCCAGCTCCTCTTCCAGCTGGGCAATGCGGGCCTCCAGCCTTCGTTTCTCCTCCAGCAGAGCTGACCTTCAAAAAGGCATATTCAGAAAACAGAACCCAAGGCTCAGAGCGGACCCCTTGATTAGGTGCAACCTATCACGAAATGACCTTGGAACAAGACCTTTGAGGATACACATCAAAATCACTCACTTTCCCGAGGCACTATTGGAGATCTCATCTGCTAGTTCGTCACGCTCTTGTTCAGCATGCCGCCGAGCTCTTTCTGAAGCTGCTAGATCCTGGACCGTGGTCACGAAAAGGGAACAAATCCACGTCAACATATGCTGTAAGACGCAGGGAGAATATTCTGCCTAAACCAAAAGATGCATGACCCTCACCTCCTGTAGCTGAAGAATCTCTGCTTCCAAGCTCTTAAGTTTCTTCTCATTTTCCTTAGATTGGGCAAAAATCTCATCACGGGAAGCACGGGCCTCCTCCAGCTCTCTCTGGTAGTCCTTCATCTGAGCCTGAAAAGTATGAGAGAGGCCACAACGTCCAGCACTGCAAAAACAAGATCTGCTAAGGAACTAAAGAGCAGAACATTTTATGATTGTGGGGCTGCTAACCTGGAGTTTGCGCAGCTGCTTAATGGCTTCATCACGGGCCTTGTTGGCTGCTTCAATTTGAGCTTCCAGGTCTTTGAGGTCCATCTCCATCTTCTTTTTGGCTGCAATGGCCAAAGCTCTTTGCTTGCGTTCATCTTCCAATTCGGCCTCCATTTCCCGTACCTTGAGTGGGCAAGAGAATGTGTTAGTGAAAGTATCTGGGCATTAAATGTGGCCATGTACCACTGCCAATTTTTTTTCCCAGATCTGGATTTATGATGAATATTTGTGCACCTGCTTGACCAGCTGCCTCTTCTTCTCTTCGTTCTGCTCATCACGGGCCTGCAGGTCACGCTCAAACTGGGCCTTCATGGCCTGCATGTTGACCTCCAGCCTCAGCTTGGCATCTTCTGTGGCCTGCAGCTCATCCTCCAGCTCCTCCAGCTGGGTCTTCATCTCTTCCAGCTGCTGCTCCATGCCTCTCTTGGACTTCTCCAGCTCATGAACCTGCACAAGTAACATGCCTTATTATACTGTGAACAACACAAGCAACAGTTCTTACTCTGCAGTTCTAATGATCTTTTTATTTTTCTCTCTTGACTTAAGTGAAGGCAGTGAAATTACATTTTTTTTTTTTTTTAAATCTTAGATATCCAAAACATCCATAAGATCCATTGATTCAGTATTAGCACAGCTGTCTACAAAGGCAGCGTAGAGGGTCACACACATACATTTTTGCCCACGTCGTCCTTGGAGCTCATGAGGTCCTCCATTTCTCCACGTAACTGCTTATTGACCCTCTCAAGCTCCTCCTTGGCCTCCAGGGCCTCATCCAATGCACGGGCCAGGGACAGCGCCTTAGTCTCCTTCTCCCGAGCCTCCGCTTCTGCTCGATCCCGCTCTTCGGCAAAGCGTGCTGATATGTTCTTCTCTTCTGCCAGCATCTGTCATGCAGGCACAACAAGGGCCTCTTACCATTAGTCTAAAACCCTTAAAGTAATATTACATACAGACATCATGTATTACGGCCTTGGTCGGGTCCCACTCTCTGGCAGGTCTCGGGGTTCGAGTGCCGTCCTGGGTGCGTCCCCTCCCCTCCAGCCTTACGCCCCGTGTTACCGGGTTAGGCTCCGGTTTGCCGCGACCCCGCTCGGGACAAGCGGTTTCAGACAGCGTGTGTGTCTCTTCATTAATTTCCCAAATCCACTGCTCTAATCAGCGTTATACAGACGACATGTATTAACATTGTCAGGCAGTAATGAAATTCTGACACACCTGGTCAAATTTCTTTTGCTTCTTCTCCAGGTTTGAGACAATCTGTCTTTGGTGGTCCAAGTCTACCATTAGGTCATCCAGCTCCTGTTGCAGTCGATTCTTTGTTTTCTCCAGTTTATCAAATGCCAAGGCTTTCTCCTCCAGCCTTTGAGCAGTACACTCCATGTCCTTCTGCAGCTTCTTCTTTGCTTCTTCCAGTCCCTCCATTGTACCAACATCATCTTCCAGCTTTTTTTTTGTCTCAACAAGCTACGGGTAAAAATGAAAAATAAACATAATAAAGTTATTTTGTGTGGAATTTGGATCGTTATTCACAGTGTTGTTCAGAATACAGGTGCTCCCAAATTTACGATGGTTCCACTTGTGATTTTTTCGACTTTACTATGGTGAGCTGGCAATAGACATTCAGTAAAATTTTGGATTTTAATTTTTTTCCCCAGGAAAGCAAGATGCGGAGTGTTACTCTCTCGCAATGCTGGGCAGTAACAGCGATCCACATATCCCATTCTGTCACACAGAGGTGTGTATTAGGTGTATTAAATGCATTTTCGACTTATGATGGGTTTCGGGGAATGTAACCCCATCGTAAACCAGGGACCACCTGTAACCTTTAAACACATGTGTGTGTTTAAGCATGTGTCACTCACCTGGGCCTGCAGGGTGGCCAGCTGCTTCTCCAGGTTTCTGCGTGCTTCTTCCTCCTCCTCTTGCTGCTCTTGTAGACCATTTTTTTCCTCCTCCAGCTGGCGGACTCGGCTGCTCAGGTTCAACTTCTGCCTTGTCTCCTCCTGAAGCAGCTCCTGGTGTTGTAAAGCCCAGCTCATGTTTAGACAGGAGTGCTGTCACATTTACATTTTACAGTTATTTATTTATCAGATGCTTTCCCCCCCCCCCCCCCAAAGTAACTTCCCATGGATACTATGTAGTGTTATCCGCCCACACACCTTATTCACCAAGGTGATTTACACTGCTAGATACACTACTTACAATGGATCACTCATCCATACATCAGCGAACACACACACACGCGCACACACTGTCACTCTCACGCTATGGGTGAACCTGAACAGCATGTCTTTGGAGCGTGGGAAGAAACATACGCAAACACGGGAATAACGTGCAAGCTCCTCTCACACGCTGCCCAGGTGCTCTGAGACAGCAGCGCTACTTGCTGTGCCACCGTGCCGGCCGTCACACAATGGAGTAAGACACAGCAGCGCAATCTGCAGACCCCGAGTTTGACTAGTAAACTCAGCAATACAATTCCTCTATCATAAATTAATTTCAAGCACCCAATACATAATGAAGGACTTTTGGCCCACTGCCCATAGCTCACCTGTGTGTCCTGCAATTGACTCTCCAAGCTAGCAACATCTTTGGCCAGTTTGATTCCTTTCTTTTCTGCATCCTCCAGCAGCGTAGAGACATTGTCCAGTTCTGTCTGCAGATAAACAGACTCGGGTTACAGCAATTATTCCATAACACATTCACTGTCAATCTGTGTCTTTTCCCATGATTTTCCAACTCTAACCTGCAGCTTGTGGGAACGGTCAGCCAGCTCACTCTTTGACTTCTCTCCCTCCGTCACCCGAGCTGTGAGCTCTTGGACCTGCATCTCCAGCTTCTTCCTCTTGTGCTCCAAGTCAACCTTGACCTGCTGCAGCCCCTTCACCTCGTTTGCAAGCTCTCTGTTTGTGTTCTCTTGAGACTGCTTGCACTTTTCTAGGTTTGACTTGAACTAAACCGCAAAATAAAGAGTCTCTGCATCAGCCACCATGCCTTGGGAAAAAGTGCAGTTTGGAAAAATTCACCTTAACACTTAGCACTAGACCAGCAGATAGATGGCCAAGTGGTTAAACAACTGATCATGGGAGAGATTCAAATTCCTGGTGGAGACTGACAACTGCACTATTTTGCAATGTAGTTGGCACATAATATTTCAGTACACCTCCAGCTTTCTTCAGAAATGTATCCAGGTACAAATTATTCATGCCCTCTTGCCTCATACTCACCCGCTTGGTCTGTTCCAGCTGTTCAGACAGCTCCTCCAGGGCAGTGGAGTGTCGTTGACGCATGTCCTGAATCTGGGACTCGTGATTCCTGGTCTCCTCATCAATGGCCTTCTTCAGTTCAGCCACCTCCTGCTCACGCTTGGTCCTGAGGGGATTGGCAGGGAGAGAAGAGCAGCCATGGGGATTGTCATTAGAGACTTTTACATGCTTGGATAAATGATGAACTCAAGAAACAGTAAAATATGAACTGCATACCTTTCTATGCCAGAATACAAAAATCTTACATACAGGTCTACATTCTGATCCTAGATGGTTCCAGAGCCTCAACAGTGCTCGGTGCGATAAATTAAAAAGTAAATTTTCCTTAATTGAACAATCAAGCACTTAAATGTTTACGCTGAATGAAAATGTGAGGCATTGCAATCCTCCATGTCCAGGATTAAAAACAAAGAAATCCATTTAGGAATTTTGTTGGCTTTTATAACATTAACAGAGATGCATAACTAAGTAAGTTACTCTTGTCTAATCCAAATATAACAACAAAGAAATATAATTCAGTCTAATTATATTCCCCGCATCTTGAAAGTCTAAGTCATGCGGCAGGTAAAGACTGGCGGTACCCTCTACCTCAGCTCTTGCTGTGCTGCAGTGGTGTCCAGGGTATCCTCCAGCTCCGTCTTCAAAGCTTCCAGCTCCTCGCTCAGGTCTCTCTTCAGCTTCTCAGCCTTGGTTCTAGCCAGCCTCTCTGACTCCAGGTCCTCCTGCAGCTCGGCCAGCTGGGCCTGCAGCTCCCGCACCTGCTTCAGAGCGTTGTTCTTCTGGGCCACCTCCTCATCATTCCTGTACACACACACACACACAGGTTCATAAATTCGCAAGTTTTAAATTACTACGTCACTATTTTCTTACTCCTGAAACAAAAATATGGACACACACACACACACACACACACACACACACACACACACACACACACACAGAGAAAGGATGAAAGAGTAAAGAGCAGCACAGACTGCTGCTCTATTTCATCACTGACTGCTAGAGTACTCCCTCCCAACTGCCACCCTCCACCCCGTTGGGTATTTTACCGAAGGAGGAAATGGCTTCTATTCTAAGGCAGGAGTGTGATCTACTAGGAAACCAGGAAACCAAAAGATTCGTAACTAAAAAGGTATCCAGGTTGTGCCCCTCTACAGAAAAACAATCATGCATTTGTTAAAAAAAAAAAAAAAAAAAAAAAAAAAAAAAGTATTACATAAATGGGTAGAATGAGATGCTCTGGATGAACAGATATATAATGTACCATGAAATTCACTAACCACTGCAATAATATACACTTTAACAACTCCAAAACCAGGAAAGCAGGTGATGTGGGTGTTATTTCAGACTTTTATTTAGCATGAATCTCATATAGTGTCCATTTCAGCATGCGTCATGGAGCCATTTTTTGAATAAATTAATCATTTTTGTTTATTTTTAAACTATTATGACCTGGAAATATACTGAGATCAGAAAAAACTGGGTTAGGGACTTGGACAGGCAGTAACTGATGTACAGTGAATCCCAAGAAGACATCCTATCCAGCAGATGGCAGCGTTTTGCATCACTGAGTAAATCTATGACCTTCTCTTCATGAACTACAACAAGTTTTGGTTCTCTAGAAAAAGGAGTGAATATGACGAAGCCCTTATTAAGCATCACGGTCTTAACGTTCACTAAGCCAGCTGAATAAACCACGTTCATTTGAGGCAATGGCCGCATTTTCCAACTTAAAAAAATGCAATAATGCTCACTGCTAGTTCATGTTTGTAACAATAGTGTAGGGGTTAAGGAACTGTGTCCCAGATGGCACCTTTCTGATGTACCCTTGAATTAAATAGATGAACGGAAACAAAAACCAATAAAAGGCACCTTCCATTTTGCTAAAAACAATTAACCTTTTTTTGTGCTTCCCAAACAGAGGAGCTCTTCTAAACTTCACCTGGTCTGAGCAGCCTGCAGCTCCTCTTCCTTTTTAGCCAGCTGGGTCTTCAGCTCATCTATCTGGGCTTGCAGCTCTGCAATCTGGTCCTGGAGGTCAGACGTTTCGCTGTCGAGTTTCCGCTTGGCCTTCTCCAGCTCCTGGCGAGTTTTCTCCTCTTTTTTCAAGCGCTCTGGGGACAGTAGAGCCACAAGTGAAGTGAAAAGCTTTTTCGTGTGCTTTGTGAAGACAAACAGTGCCACCACACATTGGGAGATGTGAGGAACCGTCACCTTCCAGGTCCACGATCATCACTTCTTGCTTGTTTTTTATTTTTCCAAGATTTTTGGCTTTCTCCTCTTCCTCTGCAAGCTGCGTGGTGATCTCAGCCACACGATCGTCAAGCAACTTTTTCTCCTATAGCAACAAGGGGAATCAAGCTAATCAAATATCTGTGCCCTTCAGAAGCAGCAGGATTTTGAACAGGGTTCTGGTACCACTCTTCCCACATGTATAGCACCTCCCACCTTCAGAAACTTGGAGTTTTGGTCCTCCAGAAGCAGGATGTCCTCCTCCATCTTCTTAATTTTTGCCTCAGCTGTCACCTTCTCCAGCTGAAGCTTCTGTCTAGCACCTTCTTCCTCATCCAACTGCTCTTCCAAGTCCTCCAATGGAAAAAGTGAGAATGTTGGGTCAATTACAATGGGAGCTACAGCCTTGGAGGCTACCAGTACAGTATGGACAAGTTGCATACTTTTTACTTCTTCCCATTTGGTTAATGTACAGTTATTTAAGGGCCCCACCTGGATGTGAGACTGCATCTTCTTCTTTTCATTTTGCAGGGTCTGATTTCTCTCCTCCTCTTCCTCTACACGGGCTTCTAGGTCGTGCAGGATTTCCTCCAATTCTTGTTTCTTGGCAGCAAGGCGTGCTCGCATCTCCTCAGCTTCTGCACAAAGCTCTGTCTCTGCCTGTAGCTGCTCTGCTAGGATATTCTTCTCTTCCAGAAGCTAGAGGTGTATGCGTTTGGACAGGCAGATGGCACAGAAGTTGAAACTTCGACTGCCCTCAAGCAGAAGTATTGAATCAAACCATCCTCAACATACTACTTCTTGGTTTTATGACTGCAAAAAACATTTTATACCTTTACAGTGAAGTGATTCATGGAAGGAGCAAACATCTGACTCTGGTCGATTGTGAGAACTGAACAGCTATTCTGGTTACTTACCTGCTGATGTTTCCTCTCCATTTCAGCCAACTCACTCTCCACTTTAGTCTGCTTCTCCTTCACTTTGGACAGCTCCTCATCCTTGGCCTGTAGCTCCTCTTCCTGCCGTGTCACCTGCAGAAGGGGCTTCACCTGTGTGGGACAGACAACAGTGCCCCTTGTTTTGTGTTCCAAAACCAAGAACAAATGTAAGCTAGGAACATAAAAAAAAGACATGAATTTTATAAGGTAATTCTATAGTGTGTGTATTCACAAATGTTAGCATTGAAAAGGGTTGCATTTTATAAGGGGCAAAAAAGCATTCTTGAATACAAGTTTTCTAAAAATGGCTAACCTTTGTGAAGAGCCTCCACCACTGCCAGTGACGCAGCTTCAGGTAGGCAGCACAGTTCCTCTGTAGGACTTTGAGGGCACTGAGCTGCTGTTGCTTCTTGGCAAATGCCCTGGGAAAGAAAGCAAGGGTGGATATAAACCCATGGTCTCATGGTTTGGTAACTGGAAACTCAATTGTGAAGACAATTTTGAGGGACTCACTTGCGAGCTAAGTAGCCGCGGCACATGGCCTGGAAATAAATAATGATATCGGTGATCTTCAGGTCTCTCTCTTCTTCCAGGTGAGCCAGGACCCCAGCCCTGAAAAAGATCTTGCTCTGGCCGATTCGGAAGAGGTTAGGGTCCAGCTCCAGGGCTTGGATCTGTAGGAGGTCGTGCCATATCCAGAGGCTGCTTATTAGAATCCACTTGACTTAAAAAGGAAAAATCTAAAGACTTGTCTGACTCACAACATTTACAGAGCTAAATAATCCACAAATTCATAATTATACACGATATACAATTTTTTGTAAAAGTGAGGAGATAAGAGACAACATACTATAACTGGAACTTGGCATCAGATGGACCAAGAAACGCATCTCCAAGTCAAACTTAAGTTTAAAAAGAAAAAAAAAAATTGAGTGTTACCATCCTCTCACAGGCTTGCTTTCCATCCATGAAGCCCTTAGGGATTGCATTTGGGGTCAAGATCTCATATCTATAGAATTAGCAAAAAGTTATATGTTTAAATGTGATGAGAACAGGAAGAAACAGCGAATGGCTTCTGCATGCATATTAAAATTTTAAGTTAAAAATATCAAAGGAGCAATTTAAAGAAAAATAAACATTTTTTTATTCTGTTCACTGAATAGCCAACAATGGTTTTGAGAGTTATAAAAAGGTAGCCAGAATAGAGATTTTGTATCGACAATGAAACAGGTATGAAAAGCAACAGGCTGAATTTAAACAGCAAGAAGGTTCTGTTGTCCAGGCCATGAGTCATTAGTCACTAATGAATGCTGGGGGTGGAATGCCGTCTTGGCGATATGCTGGGTGACTGTGAAGCAATACCTCTGCCTGAACTCCTGGAAGACGATGCGGTTGGGGAAACCCTGCCTGCAGATGCGGATTCCCTCTAGGACACCGTTACACCTCAGCTGGTCCAGAACCAAGTGGGGGTCCAGCTTTCCTGCCTGAGGTTGGAAAGATAAAGGGAAACATATCTCTTCTAATAATTCAGCAACAGTATGAAAGTTAAATCACAAAAGAATTTCACAATTATTTTTAACAGACATATCGTTAAAGCACTATAATTATCAAAACCATTCACATGTAACACAGTGGAGGCACATTACAGAGAAAGTATAGATATTAAGTATGGTCATCTGAAGAATAGAATCCCTGTCCGTGTGTAGCCTGATAGGTCCAACACAGTCATTCTTGGTGAAAAATAGATGCTTTTCATATGTGTATCAGTTTAGTGGCTGTTTCAGGGTAGAGTGGGCAATGGCTGGATGAGGACATGTAATCCTGACTCACTCTCTTCTCGTGATTAGGGATGATACAACGGACAAAGTTGGGATTGGTGTTTCTCAGGGTGGCCATCAGCTTGGTGAGCGACTCCTTGTACAGTTGGCCCACCGTGCGGAACATGCCCTTCTTAGTCTTGTAGGCTGAGCCAAAGGTGGTCTCATTCATTCCAGCCACCTGGTCCAGGCCCACAATACGATCCACTGTCGGTAACAGGGAGAGATTGTGTTAATTAAAAAGTTGGTGAGAAGAGGTCATTAGATGGAGGGTGGCTAAGGTGGACGTGCAAGCGGCACGCTAAGCAGGCAGGAGCAGGAGGCCTGAGTGGATGATAATGGTCAAGATGAAGGAGTTGACATGTGAAGCCTACAAGACATGACTGACAACCTCAGGAAGCTGCATGGAAGTGAATGGATAGGACAGGACAGGATGGCTGATGGAAGGCTACTTTTACACAAACACTGAAGGAGACATAACACTTCAAATAAACACAACTGACAAGAGCTCATCCAGATTCCTCTACTTCAACAGGTGCAAGCATTGGTTAAATGATGGTGTAAGGGTTTTGGAGTGGTTTCTTGTTACTTAACCCCCATCAAAATCCCAACACTGACAGCATTTATATTGATAGTATTTTTAATATTTATAAATATTTACTAAAATGTTCATCTTCTCATGAAATACCCATTACATTACCATTGAAAACAAGGTTAACATGTCGACAATTGCTCTATCCGAAATGTGTCCTTAAAGATGTTGATAGATCGTGGCAATATGGGATATTCTTATTCTTAATGGAACAGTTATTCATTAAGTCAAAAAGTACTTCATTCTTGAATTTATCTTTCCAGTTCTTTTCCCCCAAAATCTAAAAAGCCAAAATATCTCAAAGCTTTTCCAGGTATATCTCAGAAGCAATCTGATAACCGTTTAACCTTTTAAATGTTGTGTTAGTGAAATTCTACCTTTAAAACACCTAAATATTTTACTTTAGCCAGTAAGAGGGCTCAATGCTGGTCACCCTGTTAAGCAGGCATGTGATCAATGCACTCTTCCTTTCAGCAATCTTTCAAAAAATCATCCAATCTGTTGAGGACAAGTGCCATGTCATACATGTTAATCAGATATTTATTCTCTTTCTTTAAAGTACTGTTTCAAACTGCTATTGTTTATACAATTTAAAACTGGACAAAATGTTTCTGACAACAGAAATAGTTTTTTTTTTTATATCCTCTCATCTTAATTAACAAGAAAAAAAGCTACATACCACAACCAAACACATTAAAGAGGAAACTAAGGTGTTTTGCAAAATGGTCAAAATCCTATTTGACCTGTTAACGTTAATCTTTTAAAATTCAAAAAATCTGAAACACATATTAAAGCATTTCTTCTAACTTGTGTTCTGTTTGGTTCTTGGCTTTCTGTTTTCATTTTTATTTTCAATACAGAAAGTTCAGCCACCTGAGAATTCACTCAAAAAAGAAAAGCACATTGTTTTCTTCATGTCACTTGAACTTAGTCTAATACTATTTACTTCTGACTGCCGCATTTTTTAAAGGTTTTGTAGGGTTCTGGTTTAACGGATGTTTTCCTTATTAAAGATACAAAAGTCAAAATAAGCGGAGAGGCAATCAGGCAACACTCAAGCATTTAATGTCAAATGAAAACTATTCTTGATGCCAAAGGCAGTGGATAACAAATTCCAATGGTGTAAGTATGCTTAAGTCATTAGTTACTAAAATAAATAACATATGCTTTGCAAAACATTACATATTATCCACCCTACGAAAAAAACCCTTAAAATGGCCGTTTTACGAGACCAGCACACACAAAAAGCCACTGGAATGTCATGTGCCTTCCGAGGTTTTCTCACTATTTGCTCAGGAAATATTCAGACTCCATTAGAGCCCTGCTTAGCTGTCCCCGCATGAGGAGCAACATCAATCCTGCAGATTTACTCCACAGAACACATGGTTCAGATTCCAGCCTAATTTATTTTGTGAAATTTATTCCCCCCAACTCTCTGCTGAGTCAAAGCCCTAACTATTCCTCATACTGTGCAGAAGAGTCTTAGAAGGATGGAAATCCTGCTGGATCCCAGAAAGATGTAAAGCCTGCTTATCCATCTTGATTTGATGCCACCAGTGATGGCAAATCATTTTGTAGCACTACACTAAAATGCTTTGGAAATTATTATTAGTTTGTTACTTAGTGGGTGGTGCAGTGGTGCAGCTGGTCATGAAACTATCTCACAACTCTGAATTGTTTGAGAATGGGTTTGACTCTGTTTGACTCTGCATGGAGTTTCATGTTTTCCGTGTCTGTGCCGGATTCCTCAAGGTTTTCCGGTTTCCTCCCATGGTCCAAAGACATGCGTTTTAGGTAGATTTGTGATTCTTATTAGTGGCTACCCTGCAATGGACTGGTGTCCTGTCCAAGGTAAATCCTTATAAGCCTAAGGCCCTGTGTTCCTGGGATAGGTTCTGGATCATCGCAACTCTGATTTCTACAAGGGGTTAATGATAGTGAGCGAGAGTCGGTGAGTTGTTACTTTGCCTAAACGTGATCTTAAAGTAAATTTCATATTTACTTACACTTACTTTCAAATGCTGCTGTGTATTTTATAGGTGTAACTCAAGGCTACAACAGCAGTATATAAAATTGTAACTGGCAGCTATAAGGTTTCAAGACTGTGTCCTTAACTGTCTCACTTCCTAGTGCCCAAAACTACAAATTCCAAAGCTGACAAATTTTCCACATTCGATTTAGGGGTCTTATAAATTTATTAGTGTGCCTCAAGTGACATGTATCACAATCACACCTGAATGAAAATGCCCCACAGAGCGATGAGAGAAATGCTCTGTCGTCATGAGGCTTTTGAGAGATGTTAAATGCTTTTAAGATTAATTCCAATCTGTTCAAATTCTCAACAGCTGTAGCAAAACATTGCTGAAAGGCATTCTAAACAATGAGAAAAGTCTCTGTAACAATGTCTACAGTTTTCCAATTAGCATTGTCCCCAGAATGGAGGAGCTACACAGTGAGCAATTCGCAGCCTGGTGACAATGCCCACGCCATGCAAGCAGAGAGGCGACGGGTATCTCTATAAGCACACAATTCCACCACTACCGTGTGGATTCACCTGGAGGATCATGGAGGCTAGAAATATTGTCATAGAAAGAGGCTCTTTGAAAATTCTGAATCTCTACAGTTGAGAGATAAAGAAAAAAGAAAAAAAAAAAAACACAAAAAACAAAAGAAGAACAGGGCCGATGCGCACAAACAGAAAAAAGAACACTGGGTTAGTAGTGTACACAGCTAGGGTCACGGTAAAAAGAATCACACTTTACCTGAATGTTACTTCCACAAGCAGGAAATCTCATGCAAATTAACAACAGAACTCTTAAGTTTCAGTCACACAGAATGGGCTTATCTTTGAATATTTTTTAACTCATTTACTTCAGAAGAAAAAAAAATCCTGAGTTATGTAATCCTCATGTTGTGTCTCATCATCTGAAGCTTAAGTACCGTCTTTCCAGAGCTCAGCCACGAACTTGTCAGTGGACTGATGCAGGAGTGTGGCCACATTGTCATTCAGGGGATCCATGTTCTTCATCAGCCATTCGTCAGCCTTGTAGTCCACCTGGGAGGGAAAGGGGGACAATTATGAAACCGACTGCATACGATCTCCATAACCTCCATACCAAAGTTCAGAGGGCTTACACAAGTAATAATAGTAAACTAGCTGAATATTTAACTGTGTTAAATAAGATATCAACTTGAGCTTCTAGTCAATTCATACCCTTCCAGCATAGTGGATGATGCAGAAGTCAGCTTTGTCCTTCAGCTGCCGGGGCTTCTGGAACTTGGGGTGGGTGCCCAGCTCTTGGACCACCTTCTCGACAAAGCTCTTGTCCGTGGCCTTGGGGAACCAACACTCCTCATCAAGGAGGGCAAGGATGCCAGGAGGGTTAGTCTGTAAAATTTGACACAACACAAAAATGTTTTGTGATGACATCGCATTTTTCAAATACTGAGGTCACCTTCTGGCATAAAATGTGAAGTTTTCTGAAATAACACCTGTTAATAAAAACTCTGCAGTTGCCAACCTGCGTATTTAATCATCTTTATTATCAGCATTAAAAAAAAAATAAATAAATATTCAGGCTCATGATGGCATACCTTGTTTTAGGAAGCTCTTAGCACACTGTGCTACAAAAACAGACCAAGGAGCATCTATTGAACTTTCCGTGCAGCAAAAAAGCTTAAACGGAAACCCAAATGTACCCAAACTGACCGGGCGTTCTATGAGGTCGATGCAGGGCTGCAGGTCCAGGCCGAAGTCGATGAAGCTCCACTCAATGCCCTCCCGTTGGTACTCCTCCTGCTCCAGGATGAACATGGTGTGGTTGAAGAGCTGCTGCAGCTTCTCGTTGGTATAGTTGATACACAGCTGTTCAAATGAGTTCAGCTGCAAGACACAAGAAGAGAGGAGGCAGGAAAAAAAATTTAGGAACTGTTTATGTCTAATAAATTGAAAATGTCTCAAACTAGAACCTACAACATAAATGATATAAAGGACTTAGAAATTAATAAAATTTATTCTGGAAAGTCTGTTTTTCTCTTGATATAACTAAGGCAATTCACTGTGTGACTTTCATTGCCAGGACATGGCCTTCATTAACACATATAAGTTCCTTTGGAAGATGTTTTTCATGGCTCAGATTTTTTTTATGGCTCTTAGAACATCTCAGCTGGACATTGCTTCCTCCTGGGTAACTCTGCAATAGATCATGCCAGAAACTGCAGGAGTTGCAGAAAAAAGTATTTTTGGAAAGGTACAGTACATTCTTACTAGGAAATGCTACATTACACACAGTAAAGCATAATTCTGAAAGATTTATCTCAAACAATTTGACAAATCAAATACCAACAATTCACAAAACTGCAAACAACAACAACTGTTGTTTTTGGAACGCGTTTGTGGGTCAAGACTTAAATCAGAAGAATAACCAACCTAAGGTATATCAGTTAATGTTAAATGTCCATATTGCAACTTTACATCTGACCCATATTAACATTCTATTGCTTTATTGTGTGCCTTTCATAAAGACTGGATTAAGTTATGGAACAAACCAAAAATGTCATACAGGCTTCAGAGGACAACTCGCTGATCCAGCTGAGAGAAAAACTGAAATTAGGAGAGTCAAGATGAACTACTGGGACCCTTCTGCTGCAATGCAGTATGGGGAATCTCAGCGCTGATGTAATGCAATGCAAATATTCAGTTCTCTGCAACACCTTGAAAGAGTGTCTCCATAACTTCCAAGGTATTCAGTCTCCACTCCAGCCATATAGTTAGGGGTCTAGATAGTGGTTTATTTTTATGTGAGAAGCTGTTACCCTTAGATGTAAATCAGTTGTTAGTGACTGAAAAGGATCTGGTGCACCTGAGAAACACTAATGAGTTTTAAATGAATACATCTCTAGGTGAGGTATTCTTGGCAAAGTGCAGAACATTTACTTCAGTGGTAGTGATGTACGACTGTCACTCATAGTACCTCAAAGATCTCAAAGCCAGCAATGTCAAGGATGCCAATGAAGGAGGCGCCTTGGCGCTTGGTCCTGTCCAGGGCTTTGTTGATGCGATGAACCAGCCAGCGGAAAAGCCGCTCATATGTGGCCTTTGCTAGGGCCTCCACTGCAAAGTCTGCCTGGGTAGGGTACAGGAAGAGCCTTCAAGTACAGAGAATCCCCACACACACACACACACACACACACACACACACACACACACACACAGAGGTTGAAACCGCTTGTCCTGAGCAGGGTCGCGGCGAGCTAGAGCCTAACCCAGAAAGACAAGGTGGAAGGCCGGAGGGGACACACCCAGGATGGGATGCCAGTCACCCCAACCGGAACTCAAATCCCAGATCCGCCAGAGAGCGGGACCCGGCCAAGCCTGCTGCGCCGCTTATTTCCCTTTTACAGAGAATCCATTTATGTCTATTATATCCTATTCCATTGCACTACATAAGGATCTAGGTATGTGGAACAAGAACTGTGAAAAATAGTAAGTTAAATCAAATGACATTTTAAAGATGTAATTAGACAACAATAATACAAATTCTATGGTCTTCACTTGGAATTAAGCATTCAACAAAGCTGAAGATGCTGAGCTCTGCAGTTTCTGTTCAGTTATGAACACCTACCTGCTCTTTGGTCTGTGCCTTCTGTACGTAATCGCGGCCCACCTTGATCCGTGGGGTCAGGATGGCACGTGTAAACTCCATAACGTTCATACCCAGAAGGTGACACAATTTCTGGGCAGCTGGGAGAGGGGAATGAAAGAGGAGATGACAGGCTGAAGGGTACATAATGAGCATATCATAGCAGACAATGAAAGCAGCCGTAGTGTGTTTGTAAATATTGCTAAGTCACCCAGACCCCACACACACACACACACACACACACACACACACACACACACACACACACACACACACACACACACACACACACACACACACACACACACACACACACACACACACACACACACACAGAACCACTTGTCCCATACGGGGTTGCAGAGAATCGGAGCCTACCCGGTATTTTCACTTAACAGAGTAAGCCAGCAGCAGCATGAATGTGTTGCCCTTGTAGACAAGTGTGTGAATGATATCACTTTTATGGCTCACCATTAAAAGAAAGAAGTGTTCAATTTGCTCCAGCAACATTCTTCAACATGAAAATCTGGCTAAGTTTTAATGTTGTAACTGCTTAGGAATGAAGATTGTTAAAAGTATAAAATATAAATACTGCTTTTTACTGCACCCTGGAGTAAACAAAATTTATGTGTCGAATTGCACCTTTTTCTCCCCTTTAAATAGCCAGGAATCTCAAGAGATATCACAGCGGGGTCTTTGGAAATGTTGACTGCAAAGCATTCGAGCGCTAAATTGCCACTGACGGCTCGTTTGCAACATCTGGTCCTGTCTGCTTTTAATGTCAGGATTAACTAATTGCCTCTTCCAACTATAAATACTGAACTCCCAGTCTTAAAACAGTAAAGGTCTGTTTATTTTATCAACACTGTTGAACGGTGATTGATAGGGTGGTAAGGTGCACAGCTGAGTCACTGATACAATCAAAAAAAAGACTCAGTGAAAGGAGCTCAAAATGTCCAGTATAGAGGGCGACACCCTGGAGGGGAGGGTGTAGATTGTCTTACCTGTGTTCTCAGGCATGGAGGCCTGATCTGTGTTCCTCTCCTTCTTGAAGACAATGTTCCCAAATTGCAGCACTGATGACACCACCTTGAGCATGGCTATAACAACACGGTCATAGCCGGGTCATTGATTAAACACCAAGAAGGAGGCCAAAGTAAATTACACAAGACAATACGCCGAGTCCTTTGTTTTATAATGGGGAATTGAGACCCCAGCACATAATTATCAGCTGTAATATTTGTGTGTGTGCGCGCGTGTGTGTGTACACATTCAAAACACGCTCGCACCCAGGATCTCTTCATGGGAGAAGCTCATGATATGCATGGCTTCCATGGTCTCCTGGAAGTTGTCCTTGTCCTGCTGGCCAGGAATGGGAATATTGCCATTGGACAGGAAGCGGTAGCTGTTGAACCCCTCCAGGAGCAAGTCAGCTATGAACAAGAAGAGGGAGGGGGCACTAAATCAAACTGGGAATGGGCCACTGACCATGATCACAGTCATCAAGTTATCCAGTCACAATGGATTAGAACCTTTATAAAAACACAAGCCAACATCAGTGAATGCTGGATGAAGCAGCAGACCAGAGTTCCTGTTATGACATGGAAACTACAGTTTTGTGAATTATTTGCAAAATTAATGACCATAACAGGAACTTTTCAAGTTCAACGGAAATGTGCCACATAAAGCACACAACTTCATCCTAGGTTAACGATGTACAAATACAGAGGAAGCATTTAAATGTTGCTCAAGTGCCATTTGACTCACACTTGAGATGTTCTCCAGCTCCAGCCAGCAACTGGTAGAAGACGTGGAAGGTGCGTTCATCCTTTGCCTGGCGAATTGCACGCGACTTCTCGAGCAGGTCTGGGCACTTGGGTTAAGGACCAGTCAGATGTTCAATAAAGAACACAACAGCTGGACAATTCAACACTGTGCCTTGCCATCAAGAAGTTTTCCCTAAATGCAGTGGACATAACCGGGACTGTTCCTCCACTTCTTTCTTTTTGGATACAAGTTTCAATGTTGGCCCCGACGATGTAACCGGTTACATCAAAGTTGATCCGGATGAACTTACCCTGAAGAGATGAAAACACACACAAATGCACACAGCAGCTAAAGAGATGTAAAGGTAGTCACAGGTACAGACAAGTTTAATGAGATGGAACACCTTTAACTCCAAACAGAAGGATTGTTCGAGAAAGTGGACTTTTATCGGCTACCAGGAAACCATTAGTGAATTCCAGTCTATCGTGCTATTTATTACTCCTGTCTGAAGACTGAAACCCAAGCTAGACCCTCCACAGAACTTTAATTCTACAGTAACACAGAAGGAAAGTAAATGGTGGTATAATACATAATCTTTCATTCTTGTTGCACAGCCTGGAAGCAGTTAAATCTGAGTTCTCTGAGATGAAGTTGTCTCTTCTTAGTTGAGAATTATGTTGCTTTGTAGAAAAACGTCTGCTAAATGAATAAATGTAAATTTCTGACTTACAAAACGAGATGAGTTGTCATTCTTCACCGTCTTGGCATTCCCAAAGGATTCCAGGATGGGATTAGCTTGCAGAAGCTGACGTTCCAACTCACCCTGAAGCAGAAGCAGTGTTAAAATCAGGTTTTAGGCTATAAAAGACTTAAAAACACAGATGATAAAATGATGCAAAGGACCTTAACAACAAGGCTTGAAAGCCTCTTTAAAACACTGTATTTATATGTTGTAGTTGTTTTCCACTGGAGTATTACCAAATAATTACTAATTAGTATTCATAAGCAAACAAACAGGTGTAACCTAAAGAAACCAACACTAATGACTCTTCTGTCCAAATAATATATTTAATACAACTGCCCTTTAATACAACTTAATACAGTGTCAAATATGGCCTTCCCCCATTAATTCTCGAATCACAGATAGGGGAAAAAGGCAGGTTACAAAAAAACTGCAAGGATTCAGTTTTGGAGAAGCAGCTACCGCTATAAAATTCAGTGGCACTTCTGTAGTTCATGAGATATCAATAATTTAAAAAAAAAAAAAAAAAAAAAAAAAAAAAAAAAAAAAAAAAAAAAAAAAAAAAATTTTGAAAAAGAAATTCTACTCTCATCTTGCACTTTACAAGAATTAACACTACAAGGGAATATAAGCAGTCTAGTAGCCAAACTCTGGGTTCTTCATCTCAGTTAGAAAGCGGAAAACATTCACACCCACTGGGATTGACATTCTTAACATTTGTTTCCTCACACACAGCTACAGACCAGAGTCACACACAGAGAAGACCCAGATAGAAGTGGGACAGGCCCTAATGCGCCAAGAGGTGCTTCGACCCACTTCTAGCCTCCACTTTCTGCGGGAAAAACCAGACAAACTTTCACTGATCCATTGGCTGGATTAATAATTTCCCATTGAAATACAACTGGCAAAATCAAAAACGCAAAGTATGTTGCCTTTTTACTGAATGCACTACAGACAGCCTGCTCTTTTGAGGACAGACGGTGGGTGGTCTGTGTGACCTAAGCACGGACTGGACACGCCGCTTCGGCCACAGTGTGAGTAGGGTGCATTCCGAACATGTCTGCTGCACCTATGGACCTGATGGGGCCTTCAGAAAAAGCTTGCAAACACCATCAGATCACCATCAAAAGCACGGGAGACAGTTCTTCTGATTCAAGGTTTTGCAAAAAGAAGCAGAATAAAGGTCAGTTTTGCGGCTGTGATGCGTTAGAGCAAGTGGGACACTGTACTGGGATTTACAATTCAGTGTTTGTAGTCATCCCTTCTTTATTGCAGCAAAGTAGCAGACTGATTGTTTAAACATCTTCTGTGCCATTATTAGCTGAGGTACATTTGGAAGGAGGGATGACATTCTACTTAAACAAAAGAGAGATCCACTCCATATTCTAGAAGTCCCATGTTATTGTGAAGTAAGTCAATTCTATGACCAATAGGGGTTATGAAAGGCAAAACAATAAAAGCTAAAAAAAAAAAAACAAAGAAAATAATCAAACAGCTTCAACTGAAACTAAGAATTTACTGCTCATAAACACACAAAGACTGACTGGAAACATGGTCATTCTGCAATACTATGTCTTTGATGGATTGCGCATGACCACACACGTTCCATTTATCGATCTAACTCAAACCCTTTTTTTTTTATATAAACAGAACCATTTGGATGATTTTTCACATGTTCTACTAGTGCAGCTGATTTGTCAACTCTCAAGAGTCTGGTGACTGTTTGGATGTGTTGATATGATTCTGCAGATTTTGGGTTTGATGCTTTTTTGCATCTACAAGCCAATTTCCTACAAGCCTCTGATTGCTGCAAACTAGTATCAGTGCAGCTTTAGCTTTGATCTTGCCTTTAAGCATCTCCTAATTATTCATCTATTTATGAATGCTTAGGCAGCAGTCTGAACACCCTGAAGCAAGAGCAGAAAATCTAAACTAAATCTCAGAAATAAAATCTTATGGCACTTAGAGAAATATATTTAAATAAAAAGCTAAACTTAAAGTATACTTAGTGAAACATATGTGGCTTAAACTTTGAGAGGGTTGCTTCATTGTAAGGGGGGGTATAATCAACAGCATAATCAATTCTACTTTACATATTATGAATTATGTCATAACAGATTTCCTTTAAATTACTATGTGTAGTCAGCTGGAGAACAATCATGCATGACAAAACTTTGGTTTTGTTAAAATAGAAAGAAAGAAAAAAAAAAATAAATAAATAAAAGAACTTGCCTGCAGCTTCACTGGTTTTGGTTTAGGCGAATCAGGCTGCTTGTTACATACAAACACACACAAACAAACACACGTGTTAGTCACTGGCGTCATTTCCAAACCTCGAACAGAGCACATGAGCCATACCTCCCAATTCACATGCTGACTGTTAGCAGTGTACTGTACACTGACATTGTGACCAAAGTGCTTAGTGAAAGCTTCTGCTGTCAGGCCTGTTTTAGTAAGAGCACTTAAAATGAGCACAAAAACAAAGCACAGCATGACGTGAAGTCACCGATAAACTGTCACAATGAAGGCATATCCCACAGCAGGTGGTATGATGGTTAAGGAACGTCAGAGGGCAGGAGCAGTGGGAGACATCTCATGTCACGGTTCAGTCACGTGGCGAGAGCCACATACACATCACTTTCTGCTATGAAGGCTTTCATTCATAAAGGGAAAAATGCATCAACGGAAGTTAGATGGTCTTCACATGTAGACGAGGGGAGGGAGAGAAGGGTGACAAGAACCAGATATGTTGGGGGACACATGACAGAACTCACAGGGATGTTGTGGTCTTTACGCCCCTTGTGGGATGAGGCCACATGTGCCAGATACTGGATGACCTTCTTGGTGTTCTCCGTTTTTCCAGCCCCCGACTCCCCTCTGTGTAGGGAGAAGGCAGTACGAACAAGAGACCTAGCGGTACCATCAAATTCAGACAAGATGCTGCACCCACTCATGTACAAAGGGTTCTGACACTACAACCGCTGGTGGCATGGCTATAAAACCCACAATCTGTCAAACAGAGCTGCTATTCCCTGCTTCTGTATGTCTCCATTTCCTTTCTCCACCCTCTTATTGTACATTTTGTGGTTTGCGCAAGCCTCCAGGGAGCGCGAGATCTGACACGACTCCAGCGATACCAACAGCTCCGTGCAGACAGCAGCGTCCGCAGACAGGCCACACTGTTTACCAAGTAGCGCAAGCTGAACGCAGTTCTACCAAGGGCAAGTGAACACACAACACATTCCAGGGGCTTTTTGACAGCAGCCATTAACACTTGTCATTCAATGTTGTCTTAATGCTTTAATCGCTGAACCCACACTGAGTATAATAAATATTTTCTTTCCCATGGTATTTTATTTCTTGTGTTATAAAAGGAATACATAAATTCTACCTCGTACATGGATCATTTGTTTTCAAAAACTGCATCAAGAACTGAAGATGATTAATGTCCAGCAATGCACTACTGGCCAGCACCTTAGCAATCTCTTTGTGGGTGGCAGCAAAGCGGGACTGCTGAATGCCGCAAAATGTGGTGCCACGTCAGTCCGCACCTGACAGCTCTGCTTTCGAGACAATAAACTGACTTTCCCATTTGCTCAGAGCTCACGCAAATACAGTGAACAAGCAAAGGCTCTTAATTTTGAATATGGAACGAAGGAGACGTCTAACAACCAAAGAAGCTACAGAGTGTTTAAATTTACCAGTTTTGTCTGGAAAAAAAAAATTCCATGCCCATCTTCCAATATTCAACAAGTATTTAATAAAAGGGCAAAATATGACATAACTGACTTCATGGGGATCAAGTATATTATGTATTTCTGGTCTAAGAAAATCAGAAGTGTAAAATGCAGACTACTACAATTTATAAAAGCTACACTTTTAACAATAACTTGACCTTGGTTTTAATGACAGCTACATGATAACTAGATAATAGTAATTATATATAATAGCACAGTATCCATCAGATCCCCCACTGAGTACCAAACCTGCTTACTTACGTGCAAAGGATGGACTGGTCTTCTCGGTCTGCAGGAGAAACAGAAAGACACAGTTATTCATTCTGTTAAGCTTTCCAGGAACTCAAAGGCTAGAGAAGATTGCTGTGAGTGACAGATCATTGTGAGTGACTAAGACAACGTCACTTGCGTCTGGATTCAGTTCAGGTCTAAGAACATAGGGCCAGGTATAAAAGGCTCTAGTGTTCTGTACTGTGATCTACTGTGTTACTCTGCTGTGGTCAAACACAACTAAATTTAATGGCAGCGCTGTGCCATGTACTTACAGTGGAATCCAAACAGAGAAATAAATCTAAATCTTCCAGCCAAGATGGGGTACAAAAAATAAGAATACATACAGCAAAACTGCTCTCGACAAATGTGAATGAACAAGGCCCACACATTTTTACTGCATATAAAATAGCGATATGGCTTTCCAGTTGTGTGTTTTTGCTTCGACAATTAGCTGTATGCATTCTTTGCACCAAAAACTTTTCCCCAAACTTCTCCCATGATTCCCCTTGGTGGGGACAGGGCCAGACTTATCTACTTGTGATGTTCTCTGGAAAATGCTAAACTTGAGACATCATCTAAAACCCTGAAATATGTACACATCTGTTTTAATTTGACTGAAGGCATCCAAGGGAATCTAATCAGGACCCTCTAATATTTGGTTCTAAACTACAGACTGAGCTGCAGGACCCTTAAACTGCTGACTGTGCCTTGAACCTGGACTCAAGGTTCCAGACCCCTTATCAGCTTCTGTTTGCAAGGAAACTGAGTAAAAAGCCAGGTAGCGGAGCTGAAATATCCAAATTTTGCGGACAGACCGTGACTCACTAACAAATCAGTGTCATAATCAATGACGACAAACATCAAGCTCATTACGTCACCTATGAGTATATCTACAGAAGCAACTACTCACCAACTCAACTGGTACTCTAAAAATGACTGGAATGCTTCTGTGGCAGAAAATGGGCGTTTCATTTCCTGTATAATTATGTTCCATCTTGGCATTTTTTTAAATTGCGTTGAGAAATCCTGCCCCTACCCCCAACCCACAAATCATGCTGTATGCAACCAACCATATGGATTCATTAACATGTGGCTTGTATAATCACTGAGGCTGTGTAAACCACCATGAGGGAAGAATTCAAAACACCATATTAAAACACAGCAGTCTCTCTGAAGGCAAAAGGGCCTCTGGCTAACCACAACTGCTCACCATCCTGCTGAACCAGCAGACGAGCCCTGAGAGACTTCCCAGGGATCTCGGCCTCAAATGAAAGGGAAAGTTAGGACACTGTGCACTTCTCTATAACGCCAAAGAAGGAAGGAAACACTCTCCACAACGCCGGTGCACTAAAGAGAGAATTGAAACTCCTATTTGATCTTTTTCTGAGCTTGCTGCTTCTTATCTATCCTACCTTTTTGTGGTTTAGGGTGATTGAAAAACTAGACTCATGGCAAGAAGGTTGAGGATTCAAATACTGCTTCTGTAATGTTAAGGAAGATACTTAACCTGAGCCACAGTGGTCTAGCACATACTTCAAGTAAATGGATGAAAATTACTGAAAGTGAGTAAAGGCAAGGAGCTCAGTTGGGTTTGGGAAGGTACAGGCTGGTACAGTCCAAGAGCAATGACCAGGGAAACTTCTGTATGCAAAATAATCATGATTGTTCCCTAAACCAAAACAGAGCAAATCCAAAAGCAAATCAGGCGATAAGGTACAAACGCTTTTGGAAAGCAGGTGCCTAATCCAGTCATATTTTTTTCAGCCAACAAGTGCTTCCCGGACTGAATTGCGGCCTATCACAAATCAGCCCTTTTAGAGCCAAGCGCTTATCTTATTTGGACTGCTGAACACTTCACAGGGGGTATGAGAGCTGCTTTCTGTCTTTACTCAGACAGGACCTTTCTTCAGCTTCAACAATGTAGACAAGGATTTTCTCCAGAATGTTCAATCCTCCATTCCAGTGACGTACTATCCTGAGAATGATGTCCTTGCAATAACGCAGAGTGCGAACAGCCTGTGACCCAGCTGCTGGATTTAGCTCAAAAATGGGTTTAGTTTTTGGTTCTCTCAGTGGCCTTAAAAAGCAAGGGGGGGGGTTAAGTTAGCAGAACTGAATCTGAGTCTTTATTTGAAAAGAACGGGAACGGACATACAAATAGCAACAAAATATGTCCCAAAAAAAAAAAAAAAAAAAAAAAAAAAAAAAAAAAACTAAAGTTTTATATAAAAAGTAGCTGCAGACCTTATCTTCTCCATTATTGGTTGCCAATATACTATACACATTCAAAAAGGAAATGATCATTCCTTACAGACACACCCTGTCCTCTTTTCAGTTTGAAATGTCGCACTTCTATTAAACTATCCTGTCCTGCCTTAAAAACACAACCCTTCTCAAGATGTTTTAAAAAAAAAAAAAAAAAAAAAAAAAAAAAAAAAAAAAAAAAAAAAAAAAAAAAAAAAAAAAAAAAACCACCACCTTTATATATGTGTCACTTGGTGTTAAGTAAAACTCAAAAGCAGACGCTATCATAATATCATATTTACAACAGATCTTCTGCAGGGGTTATTATCTCCCAAAAATATCAACCCTGAAGGAAAACATAAAACACAACAGTGTAACAGAAATTTGCTGGCATTTTTTGTCTACTTCTGAGGAAGACACAACAGTACCAAACACGGAGTTTCTCGGTTCCTCTTTCACAGGTCATGAGAGATCGAGTAAGACAAGGAATGGCATGGGGGGGGGGGGGGGGTGTGGCAAATTCAGTCTCATCCCTCAACAGAAAACGTATTGTGAGCCCCAGTTCACTGGAACCAGTCCAGAACTGGCTATTGGCAGCTAATGGACTGAACATTTATTTCAACGTGGTTTGGTGAGGGGGTGGGCAATCATTGCTTGCTTCTTGCTGCTAACAAAGCCCCCCCTCACTATGAGCAGCGTTCATATTTAGGCGTATTTCCCAGTCAGCCTTCCCCAAGTGGCGCCCAGGCATCAGACGGAGAACGGCACCCAGGAGGAACCATGCTGGAGGGAAGAGGCTAGAGGAGGGCATGCCTCCAGCTCTCCAACTCCGTAGTCTCTAGTTGATACTTCACATGCATCTGAAAACCACTTACACTAATCAAAAGTATGAAACACTCCCTAGAATGTCCTGACAAGTAAGGTTCATTACGTTTTCCTTGCCATTTTTTTTTTTCCCTCTTACTGGAAGTTGTGCAATGAAACGTTTAATCCAACACAACAAAGTGGAAAAGGCGAAGTGTAGGAGGGTCAGGCTGTACAAGCATGATCCTTGACCCCTGTTAACTAGTCTGGTGTGTCGGAAGCATCTGGCCCCACAGAGCAGACGCAGAACCTGGGCCAATGCCAGCTCCAGCAGACCACCCTACGGGACACGCGGCAGGGGACGGGGTCCGTCTCGCTCGGCTGAGATTACTTCACCACCAATAATTTACCACCCCCCCCACCCCTCCAGTCCAAGGAGGATTATTGCAGTGACCTCTCTCATTCCACACATTCCTATCCACTTCTCTGCCAGGCGCAGACTCTTTACTTCCATACACTCTCATCCCTACTGCCTCACCCCCGTCTTTTTCCGCATGCACAAAGCTACTTTCAAATTGTTTTTATGTCACAAAAACTCCAGGCTGACCATGTATGGAAAAGACCAGCTCTGCCTCTCCCTTTCTGGCAGTAACTTCTCACCTAGCATCCAAATTAAACAGCTTAAATGGAACAAGCGGTAGAAAGACAGGAAAAAGATGGAATGTGCTGTGTGCAAAGCTAGGATGATCGATATGAACACGTTCAGAGTGATCCAAATTAGACTATGTGATAACATCAAAAATTCTGTTGTCCTTCGCAAAAATGTGCAATGTTTTGAAAATCATATTAACTGGATTTCTTTTTAACATCCTTCTTAATATCCTGATTTTGGGAATTCCCTTCGCTCTCTAAGGCAGGAGAGCGGGCATAAGAAACCAAAAGGACTAGCACATTTGTGGCTGAAAAACATATGCCTCTTTATAATTATATCATGGCAGTTGTAAAAAGGCTCTGACTTTGAAGTGGTTAGAATAAAGATCTTCAGGCTAGGGGCCACGTTGATGCTTGGAGTTTCTCACACTTTGAGAAGCAATTCCGACTCATCCTCCCACCTGCTTCAAGTCTCCGGCCTTTCCGACAGGATTCTGGCCCAGCTCCTCAAGCTAATTGGTCTATGGAAATTAAACAAATGCTAAGTATTGTAGTGCACACTGGCCAAAAGGAGCCTGTGTAAACACACTTGCACTGTGTGGGTGACAGGGTTCCTGCGCCGTAAACCACAAAGCTTACATGCCCAACGTTCCACACAGCAGCGAAGCAGGTCTCTTTGGGCAGAATTGACTCCTTACCAGCTAAATGAGGTCAACAATCAAAGCCAGCTGCAGAGTTACTGCTGAATGGTGCTGCCACTGAGGGTGGTAACAGGGATCAAGAGTTAAGATGTTTGATTTCCAATCTTTGGGGACTTGGGAACAATAAAGTGGCAGTCAAACACTTCAGTGCTGAAAACTATTTTGTTTTCCTCTTCTGGTTAAGAAGTTTCAATAGGAAATCAGCCAACATGTCTTCCCAGCTCTTCTGCAGCAATTCTCTGAGATTTAGGACAATGTGGGTTGCTTTGCTTTGACTTGGTCTAGTTCTTCCCATTCAAGTATTGCCAAGGCGTATGTTGACGTAACCTGTACTACGTACACAGTAATGTCATTGGGGAAATAAACTGAAGTACTTGGATTGTAACTCAGGAGATCCTGAGGATGCCTACTGAACGACACTCAATGAGCTACATTAGCAGTCAGCGAGTTACAGATGATGCTCTCTCAACTTTCAACTCAGAGTTGAGACTATTAAAACTCTCAGCTTTTCTATCTCAGTTTTCCTGTACCAATTTCAAAAGGGAGACAAGACGACCACAGATGAAATGCCTTCTGGATCACACAAGTGCCACCTGTGTGCGAGTACAAAGCCCAAGAGTTGCACTGCAGCATCTTTGATGGTATGCTTTGCGAGTCACATGCAGTATGTCTGCCAGTGACCTCATCGACTGCCCCGAAGAAGGGAGGTCAGACAAAGATGGCATTTCCGCACGGTCAGCAGTGAGCTATTTGCCAGATAGTCATCTGGTGGGAGGACAAAGGGTGACAGAGTTGTAATGGATCTGAAGTGGAATTCTAGGGAGGCAGAATGGTGGCATAGTCCTATTACATCGATGAGTGCATCTGCTTTCAGCACACTGCTGGTGCTGATGTCACAAAGAAAGGAGGGAATTTCATTCCTCACACATCAATCAAATCCAGACTAAGAGCCATGTAGAATCACCATAAAAGGACTGACTCACAGAACACCTGGTCACCATGTGGACCCTGAGGCATTCCATAGCTTTATGATGTCATTAGCATCCTTTACTGGATCTCTCAACAGTCCCTTTAAAAACCAAAAGCACAAAATGAAAAACAATAAACCGACAAGTCAACAAGTTTCAGTCAGCCATCATTCTCCCACTAAACACTGACAGCTGGTAACTGATCTCGTGCACAATTTTCACGCATCTCTGGGTGTGTGGTCTGGCTTTTGCCGTGCTGCGTTTCATAACCCAAGGGGCTTAAACAGCAACATCTCCCTCCACACTTGGTCTGTCTGCGGTGTCTGTAACAGACAGACAATACAGTTAACTGTGGACAAAAATGTGGCTGGAGGCAATAAGCTTACCTGGATGGAGATCCAAGATGAATTCATCTAAGGCACAGATCTCGCATCAGTCTCAGACAATTGTGAGTAAAGGCCACCACTATGATACTGGCTCTCTGGTCACACGGTCTCCTTTAGACCACAGCAAAATCAAAACACTCAGGTCAGCTTTCACTGATGAGTTCGTACCTTCGCACTCTTCCGATTCGATTCGCATTCCGCTCTCTCGGAGATGTCTGCAGTAAGCATGGAAGCTGAAAAGGAGCTAAAATTCATTGTAAAACTAGCTATGGAAAAATTAAATAAATTACGCAAACACATCAGTATGTTTACTTTAGGATACAGGGCGGTAGAAAAATTATTTTTGAAAATTTTTTGTAATTTCAAAGTGGATTGCAGTGTCCCTGTTGGAGTTGCAGATCATCGCTTACAACTGCGATATACAAGACCGAGACGTATGCACCACGAGCTTTTTCTTCCCCCCATACAGTAAACCACACAGACACCATGAGTTATACCACACAATAAACCACACGCACCATGAGGCATACCGAACAGTAAAACAGGGCCCATCAGAGTGCAGCGTTTTCAAATGCATAATGTCATCCATCACCACTCTAAATCACTTCAAACAACATATTAATTGAAGTGGTCTGGCATCAGTTCCCTGCTAGAAAACAAGATCTAAAGACCCAGGAAGAAGTCAAAGTGAGGAGTCCCAGGCTCTCACACCACAGACTTCACCAACCACCCCTTGAGGCTGGCAAACCCCTCAACACACTGCCGGTCACAGACAGCACCATGGCAGGGCAAGCCTCCCCAAACATATGTTTTCGTTTAAAAGAACATTAGCTTTTCTGGACTATGTGTTCCAGAAATGTTAAAATTAGCCTTTTGCACCTCATTGGATGTGGCCAAAAGGCAGCGAAGGAGATCATGGAAAGTATTTGGTGATGTAATCAATAGCAGATGTGCGTGCATGCATGTGCATCCAGCGACTGCTTCATGGAAGCTCCATCTTCTTTCGCCCTCTAGCCATGACTGATACTACAGCCAACCAGAGTTGCCTGCTGCTCCCTCCAAGGAACCATGCTCTGATTGCACACCTTTCCTTTGAACATGCTCACCATCATTTATTTCTAAAAAGTTATCCTTTCGAGTAAAGATCACGAATGAAAAAGAAAGCCTGCCCTGGTTAAATGGAGGGAGAATTTGCAGCCAGCAATTACAAAAATGCTGCCAAGCTACTTCTACTTGCTGTTGTGGAGCATAAGAGCTGAGCTGCACAAAAGAAAGACGAAAAATAAGTGCAGGATAGATCATTTTAAAGAATGAGATCCAGGTGAGAAGAAAGTGCTCACAAGAATGCCACATTTCTAAAGATGGAAGTGTTGCAGTGTTAAAGGCCAGGGTGCTTCTGGGTAATATACATTGGAAGGGGGTAGCAAGGAGTGAGGGAATCCTCTTTGCCTTGAGAACCTAACAGAGGCGGCCAGCTGTAGGTCTGCGGAAAGGCCCTGTTGAAGGGCCACAGAGCCACATGACTATTTCTCCTGCTTCCCTTTCAAACGAGTGGCACAGTGGCTCTGTGCTGGCGAGAGTGCATTCTTTCCAGACACCCCCCCTCCCCACCGCCACCACCTAAAGCCTTTTTATAATCATTGGAGCCGGGCTGTTGTACAACTTAAACAACAAAAAAAGGCCTAAGGCTTTAGGGATGTTGGGGGAGATTTCTACCCATCCATGGCTGCTTCACTACCAGATCCAGGAGGTGCCGGCCAACAGAAACACAAATTCATACTGCAGGCTCCTCACAGCTGCCAGCCATGGAAGGAGCATCCCTGTGTGCGCGTGTGTATGCGAGACAAAAGTGCTCTCCAGTCGCCCCCAAAACAATTAATAGAGAGCGATAGAAGGCAATCAGAAGACAGAGAGATGGTGCTATAATTTCCATTGATAATTTACCTATTGCTTTTATAAATTTCAATAATACTTCTATAGTCCAATGTTGAACTTTAATCCAGCTATATGGTTTAAGATGTATTCAATATAAGTTATTCAGTATAAAAACTTTTACAGAGGGTACAAAGGCAGATGCTCTACTGAAGTTTGAATGGTCAAGTTTTTTTGGTCCCAGCCCAAGAGCCTTAATCGCAAGATCATCTGCTGTTGCTGTCTCAGTCCTCCCAGGATTCCCCGAGCTCTTGCAGAACAGACTCCCACACCTGTCCCGTCGCTCAGAGCCTGCAGAACTTTGGTAGGGGCTTCTCTATCAGCAGAAGCAGACAAGGCCCCCTTTCTCAACCCCCACGACCCCCCAAACCTTGCTCCTGCCAGCCTCACAAAGCCACCATTGTTGTGGGTCACCCCCTCTATGTCTCGCACTGGGCTGCGCTGCCGGCGCCGATCCAAGTCTGAACGGCTCTGAGCCACTGGGCTTCCCCGCTGAGCTCTGGGTCAGTACCTCCACCCCCCCGGCCCCATTAACACTGCTGTGTCAGAGCTGAAGCTACTGCAAGTGCCCCTAAAAACACACAAAAGCCCGAAGAAATACATACCAGCATCACAACACCAATTAGGGCCATTAGCACCAACAGCTCAGCAGCAAGGTCTGAGACCCAGACAGTCAGACACACACAATTAGACACAATCAAATACACAAACAGACAACTCTCATACAATGCAGATACACATCCAGAACTCACAGACACACATGAGGAAGCAGCAAAAATCTCTGTTGGTGATCAAAGGTGAAACAGTCAGACACTTCATGGATGGACTTTATGTGGAATCACTCACTTGTCTTACTGCCATTGAGCACTGGACAACCATTTCACCATGTTCACATGGCAAGTGAAGAGTCATGGCACTTACCAAAAAAATAAATAACATTCACAAACAATTCCACTTCATTATGCATTATCTGAGTGCACCACAGGCACAAAGAATGGTTCCATTGTTTCTGGTACTGTAAGTTGAATGTAGCAGTCTATGCCAAAACTTTTTTTGTTTTTAAAAAAAGGAAGATATTAAATAACCATAAAGAACAACAGTCTGGCTGAAATAGCAACCATGTCTTCGAAATACAGTCAAAGTGCTAGAGTACATGAATACGTTGGGGAACACAGCTGGATCATATGTAAGGGTTTCAGACATGGGGCTTAGAATGGACCAATGCGGAGAGTCAGACGAAGCACGAACAGTGATCCAGATGTTCATAAAGACACATGGCTGAAGGTTAGCGCACTGTATATCACACACACACGCATGAGGCTGAACCCTGCATAGTTCCTTCCGTCACATACATTACTTTTTATTTTCATATCGGTTACTTTAATTTTCACTCCAAAATGTACACAATGAATATATGTATCCACCCAAGGGACACTCAAAAAATAAAAAATAAAGAAGAAATCTTTCAAGTTTTATATGTTTCTTTTTTTTTTTTTTTTTTAATTGTTCCATGAAAAAAAAAAAAAAAAAAAAAAAAAGTGAGGACTTCCCTACAATGTCTATTTTATTTTTTTTTTTAATCTATCACCATCATGGGGCTGTTTTTCTTCAAAAACATCCCTTTAAGGGACGGGAAAGCAAAAACACATAGACACAGACAGAACAAAAAGTACGGCGCTGCAAAGTTTAAAACGTGACTGGTGGCGTTCATGTTGGGATATTCTTGGCACAAGAAATGATCATATATTCCTCCAGCAAAACATCTTCCCCATGCCTCTCCCTCCAGTCTCTGCTCAGTCTCTACAGGGGTAGTGAAGAGGAGAACTGCCCCCACTGCACGCCAACCCCATAATGCAAGATACAGTGCTATATTTGTCTGTGTGACTATGGAAAATATGATGAAGGCTTAGCCTGATCAAAATAAATAAATCAGGGTTGTCACTCCCTGCAGCCAAGGGGAATGGGTGGGTTATACATCAGAGATGGGGGAAATCTTTAGGCACCTCAGAATCAGGTGGGTTTAGAGAAACACACACCCAAAAGAATCAGGTGAAATAACCCCTTGTCTAAATTAGGAGTACATTTTGATTTTTTCTTAAAAAAAAATCAAGAAAAAAAAACACAAAGATAGACAATTGGTGAAGTAAAAAGACATTCAGAACAATAATTTTATGCACGAAAGCTATTGCTTTTGATCCAGGATAGGCTCTGGATCACAACCATCCTGACTGAAGAAGTGGGAAACCTTATGTGAAGGCTGCTGTGGCTCAATTTTTATCTTTATTCCACTGTCCTTTCTCTCACTTTCATACACAACTGCCACTAAAGTAAGCAGTTTCAGCCTTCCTTTTAAAGATTATGTCAGTAGCTCCAGGTGGCAATTCCTTAAGATTGAAGACTTCTTGAAAATGTGTAATTTCCAAAATTATCAGTCATGGCTTGACATCAAAAGGCCAGTTCAGAACAATTTAAAAAGCCTGTTAAATTCTTCATTTACTTAGCAGATGCTTTTATCTAAAGCAAAAATACTTTTACAGCATCACTCAGAGTTAATTAACACACTAAATAGCACAAAAGCAATTTCTCCTGAGAAACATTTAACACACTGCCTTACCTCCTACATTGTCTGCTGTTCTACATCTAAACCTTTTCTTTTTTACTTCAATATTAAGATGTGCCAAGTTACACATGATGAGTTCTCACGCAATATAATGATCTACTTCCGTTAGGCAACTGACCTCTAATCCCACAATATACTGTTCATGTGCAGAATAGTGACACAGTAATAACTGAGTAGCGCATTCTGAATCGAACAGTGTCACTTTAGGGACCAACCATGGTGCAAGGGGTGAGGAAAATTTGCAGCGATTCCTTGGGTCACACCACACTGTTTAACAACTTATCACGGTAAGTACAAACACTACACTGAAACCAGAACCTACTTTCGCTGCTGCTGTTCTCAGGTTATGGCTGTTAGTATTTGACTTGAACGGGTCTTTCCCACACCACGCCAACTAAAGCAGGGGATGGACCATTTCTGCCGTCTGTGGTTTCAACGCATCTTTAGGTTGGCACATGGTTTATCCCAGATGGGCAGACATACTCATGAAAAAAAGACTGCAAAAAATAATTTTGTATACCTACAACCTTCAAGGACTGGAGCCCATATCCAGCCCTAGTGCCCACCTTCTGTGTTGCTCTGACTATTACAGTTTTCCACTGCACTTATGGCCCTGCTCACTCCTCTGTCTGTGTCCTGTGACACACTTTTAGACATGCCCGTTTCAGGTATTTAACTGAGGCCCACCTTGGAGCATGCACCTGTAGGCAGTCTCCGAAATGGCGTAGATGTGGGGTGGCATCTCATGCCTCTTCTTGCCCCGGTACATTTCAATGATGTTCTCTGAGTAGATAGGCAGGTTCTTGTACGGGTTGATCACAACACAGAAGAGTCCAGAATATGTCTAGATAAAGAGAAAAGAAAAATTAGAAGGGGATTAGAAAACTGCTTCAGGAAACTTTTTTTGAATTTAAAAAAAAAAAAAAAAACCACTGTGACTGGTAATTACTGGAGTAAAACTAAAACAAACCAGCAAGTTCTGCTTTTCTTAGCAAAAGACAAAATCAATTATCTATTTATTACAGTGGAGAAAAGACTTCTAAACAGCAAAAGCTCATGTGCTACATGCTGTTCAGTACCATCTTGTGAGGAAAAACACTTTTGCATGAGATTAGTCTGCAAGCATGCCAGACAATGAAATGGCCAGTAAAGACTGCGCTAATGAGGCCAAACAACAGAGGAGGAGCTCATAGTGGAGGGATGTTATAAGAACGCTAACCAGCTTGTACAACAGAATGTCTGGCCTTGATAAAGTGCTGCTTTTATCTGTCTGCGTCCACACTACCTTCTTGTTTGATTAATTTAGGTGACCCCATTAACAAAATGATTCATGCAGCTTACAGTTGAACACTTTGCCTACTTATGTAAGTCAAGTAAATTTGTTAAAGCACTTGAGGATTTTACTCAAGTGTGTAACTCGCTGGAACTTGGACCTGCAACCTTTTGGTCCCCTAGTGCACAGCCAGAGACAGGGAGCGATGCTATTCTGAAAGCTCCAAAGGAAACTGTCTCAGGCCCAAGATACACATGGCACACACAACAGTAAACTACTGAAGCAGCAGCTGGGGGCCTCCGGTAATGACCCTGCCATGAATGTGTAAACAGAGAGCCAACCTCCACTCATTACCAGTACGGCCGTTTCTCTCCCCAACGTTACTCCTACTGTAATCCTCATTACTCTGCTGATCTGGCTCAGGGAGGGTTGACCTATATCGGGGTCCTTGGTGTCCCAAATTCACAACTATCCATTACCAAATATATCATTTACATTTAGTTTAAAAACCCTTTCTGATTGTGCTACACTTTTGAAAAACAATGTTACATGGGTCTCATTGTGTGTGGCATCCAGGTTGTATGTCACATCAAAGAAAACCCACTGGGTCATTTTTTAAGGACAGCATCCAGGGGTCTAGTTCAGGAAACTCCGCTTCCTACCGCTGCCATGCCTGCAAGGGGCCAAGACATTTTTGGAGTATTCAATTATAATAATTACATAAAAACTGACAGCACTAAGTAGAAAATGAACTGTGCAATTTCCCTCAAGGTCTGAATTTTTGCAGTATTTATCATGACCCCCAGTTTACTAACAAATGTGAAAATTACAAGATAAATAGCTCAGCAAGGTCAAGAGACACTGCCAAGGCCTCAGTTGTTTGACTATGATGGAAGACCAGTGGGAAATGTGGTGAGATTACAGGTCTTCTTGGACAAATGAAAGACCCCTTCCCAATGGGACAGTGCACTGGGAAAACTAGCTACAGAGCACTTTAAACAAGAACCAGAGAAAGGAACTGTAGGAGTTGAGTTGAGAGGGGGATCGGTTAATGATGCTGAGCACTGAAATAGTTGATTTAGGATCCCAGCCTACTGCTAGCATTCTAAGACGAGGCCAGGCTCAGTAACCCAGTCCAGCTCCACCAACGCACAAAATGAAACCGAAGGGCATTGTCAGAAATCGAAAACAGCCACCGTCACTGAAACCTGAAACTCTGCTTTGCAGCTCATTAAAAATTGATTCCGTTGATTCGAGCGCAGGCACTATAAATAAAGTGCTTTTCTGTGACATTAGAGGCCAGTGCAAAGCATTGCGGCTCTGCCCGCCCACCACTACCCACACACCCGCAACCACAAGCAGGCCACGACAGCAGCGGCAAAGGAGGTGCCGAGTTTAAAACGATTTCATAGCAACAGTAGTTCCTTTCTAGCAGCTAACAGGGGGAAGGAATAAAGAACCAGGAAAGAGCAAAGGGACCTTACAGAAGGTTTTGCACACACTGAGCCCTCAAAAAGGAGAACGGCTAAGAAATCCCACCAAAGGTCTGAAGAGCAATCTAAGAACACAAATGGACCCAGACCAAATGTCACTGTCTGCTCTGTCTCAGTCTCTTTAAATGGGTGGGTTGGGCTGACGGGGTTGAGTAACACTCAAGCCCACGAGGAGTGCATGATTTTTCCAGTAGCTGAATGGGGTATCAAGAGGGACGCAAGAATGAACCAGCTGAGGGGGATGTCAGCAAGAGATCTGCTCTGTTTCCAACCTCTACTGCAGATCACAGGAAAGAAAGAACTGACACAAAGAAGATCACCTTTAACGTCACCACTGCGGCGACTCCGTCTTACGTATTCCACATGACGAGTCTTCTACAAGCACCCTTTCTGAATACTACAAACCTTCAAAACATACACCGACAGGATAAAAACTAACAAAGTAACTACCCTTCTCCAGTAAGCACACACATTTGTAGTAAATGGTACCTTAACATAGTGGATGGGACTGGACTGTACGTTGGCATAATGTCAAAAGAAAAAAAATTAAAGGCCTGTAATTTATGATGGTTGCTTTAATACTTCATATGCTTTGAAGCCCAAAAATTGACTTCAAGACGTTCCAGCGTGTCTTTTGGCATGAAGAAAAATTTTCCATCATGCACAGGGCTACCAATCAATCAAGAATGACTCCAACAACAAAGCACAATTTCTTTTGCCCAGTCTGTAAGTGTGGTCTTCTCTAAGAAGGCAAAATATCATTCTTTCTTTTAAACAGAGTGCTTTCTTTTGGATTTAACTTGAAAGATAAGAACACAGCAAAGGACCACAAACTTTCTTTTCCTCACCAGATGAATAAATCGGAGATGGTCATGGAGCAAATACCACAACAACAGATTATGCTCAATGCAAGTTGTGTATGGTCAATGTGGTCTCTCCGGAGAGCAGGGCAAGACAGTTTGGTAACACATCTACAGAGACACAGAGGAATGTTAAACACCTACTACCAGCCTACATCTGATTGCATGCGGAACAACCAACTGACGGAGTGTTCAGAGAGCTTTTATGAATGGATGCATGCATACATGCATGCATGCATGGATGGACTGCAGGCCTTGTGTATGACTGCCTGGGCTGGAAACAGACTAACAATATCTTTAGGAACTAGAAAATGTCCTTGAGGTTTAAACTAAAAATGTACCCACACAAAATACAATATGTAATGTGTGTTATTGCATGTACAAATAAACCCCATATTCCATTCTCAAAGCCAAAACATATACAACATTAGTGCAGAGAAAGGACTGAGATCTAAGTAACTGAATTCCTATGAGTAATATCTTTATTTTGTACTCAGGAATATGAGATATTTTTAAAAATCCAAATATCTGTAGCCCTACATCAAAGTTTTTCAACAGTTCTTTTTTGTTTGGGGGGGGAAAAAAAAAAAAAAAAAAAAAAAAGTTTTGGAAGTGAATTTACTACTTGAAAACATTTTAGAAATTTTATTTCAGCATTCTGAGAGGTTGGTTTTAGGTTACTTTTAACATACTGTTTTCATAAAACTTCAGTTCATGCTGCGATTTCTTCATTAGCTTGTACTTTTGATACAGTACTGGAATACACTGAAGACTTCTCATGTCAGTTGGTTTAAACCCACAGTAATAATAATCACTACAAACACAGAGTACTGATAATGCGAAAGACTGACGCTAGAGAGACTCTCCCTGGGATAAACCATGTAAATTCCACAAGAAAGCTGTTAATTTAGAAGTCCTTATTGTAATCCGTAATCATTATCAATGAAATACCAATCCAAAAAGCGTCACACAATAACAGTCACCAGAAGATGAACCAACTAGGAACGGAGAGAAACGGAGAAGAAAATCAAGCGGAAAATGGAAGCGAGAGAGAGGAATAGAGGATGAGGATATCAAGTTATTCCTCTGTTCGCAGAACGGTTTCAAGCGCAAGGTCCTGGAATGTGAGAAACGCGGACAGCTGTGGCCAATCCGGCGACACAAAGGCCTGGTTGTAGCGCCAGGGGGTGGGGGTGGGGCATGTGAGTCAGCAAACAGCCACACCGTGCGCTTTTCACAGGGAGCCGAGACATGGCAGGGAGCCAGACACGACAGCCGTGCGGAGGCCTTTCTGCGCTGCAGGCTCCGGTTGCACTGCCACCCTTAGCGACCAGTTCGATACTGGGACATCGGCCTACCCCAGTACGGTCCTCAACTGCTCTGAATGAACCGGCCAACCATACTGATCTATAACAAGCTGCAAAACGGGCTGCGAGTATCTGTAAGATTCCTACGCCACTGAGCCACCGTCCGCAGGGATGCTCACCTCAAGCCCTCACCGTTGGCAGGCACACGGCCGGGATCAGTCCGCTGCCCCACCGCGTGGAGCAGGGTGTTCTAGGCAACTTCACCACCCCTTCATCCTCATTTCAAGCTCCATGTTACTGCCACGGAAGTCATTTCACCCATATAAAGAGTGGCTGCACACACTCAAAAATGTTATTTTATTATACACAGTACTCACAGTATTTGTTAATCCTTCAGCCCTGTCAGTTGATGTAGATAAAAGATTCCATGAAGCCAGCGTAACACTGTAAAAATGTAATATAATATGCCCAGGGCCTCACAAACATCAGACAAGATAAAGAAGCAGTCAAGTTATAAAGCACGTCACTGACAAGCAGTATGAAAACCAAATTCACACTTGAAATATTTGATTTACAAGTGATGAGTCCAGAATGCCGCTCTCAGCCTCCTTCCCTCACTCTGCATTTCTTTCTGTTTTCCACTGTACTTCTCACCTCAAAAAACATCACCTGGGGCCTCATGCTTTTTATTCAATATATCAGGACAGGCAGAAAGAGGGAAATATCGTTAAAAATGGAGAATGCAGCCCGCTCAGTGCTTGAGAGCTTATCACCGGGCCCTCCGGAGAGTTAGTCACTGCAAACCCGAATTCTATTCCTGGAATGCATGTCACAAAGTGGGTCAAGATCGTCAGGATACTTCTTTTGTAGGACACCAATTCCCTTCCAGATCATCGCAACCATAACATCGTAGACACCATGAGCAATTTATACGTATGACTCAGAAGCTACTCATTTTCACAAGATTCAAATTAGAATGTCAAGGAATAAAATGACTGAATAAACTTATTGTGGTGCAACAGGTTGTTTAAGGTTTAATAAACTGGACAAGTCCAAAAGGTTATAGGCCCCAGACTCAATGGAACAGAGCCGTCGTTACAAACTAGAGGTGGTCCAGCAAAGTTAAAAAAAAAAAAAAGGATCAAACAAACAATACTTTAGAAAGTATGTAGTAGAGGGGTAGAGGGTCAACAGTCAATTAGGATACAGGAATTCAATATTCTGAGAGGGGATGATGACCCTTAGACCCTTGAAAAGAGCAGTAGGGAAACCTCATCTGGGATGACTGCAAATGAAGGGGAGGTTCAAGGAGACACATACAAACACAAAGAAGGGAAGCCACCAAATGACTTTTCCAAATAAAACTAACTACAAACAAAAGCACGGACAAAAAAAAAAAAAAAAAAAAAAAAAAAAAAAACGCAACATGCAGAAATTTCTGAGGACAGCAGGATTAGCCAGCAGAGGAGTCCACACCTCCGTAAGGACATTAGAGAAGAAATCTTGCATGCAAATGCAACGGCATGTGGAGTCAAGGCTGCCTCTCTCTCCTCTTAGTCAGTACAGGAGTTCACAGGAGCGTATATGGGCTTCCTTTTACAGTGTCAGCACACAGTGTGCGCAGTAAACAGAAACACTGTCTCAGCAAGACTACCTCCTCTTATGAGCCTGAAAAACCAATGACATAATGTGATTAGGGACACCCTCGACGGGTCAATATGAGTGGGGAGCACTTACGTAAATGAGCCCCGAGTAGTATCTCTCCTTCAGGTTGTGCAGCACAGAGGCCTCATTCAAGCAGGTGAGCTCAGCCATGTCTTCCACTTTGCTGAACTTGGGCGGGTTCATCTTCTGGATGTCATCTTTACCGACTACAGCCCTCTTGCCATTCTCCGCAAGCTCCACCAGCACTTCGTCACCCCTTTCCTCTCGTATGCTGGCCGCTTCGAACCCGTGCCGCTCCGAGGGCACCCACACTAGCTTCTTGGCTGTCCAGTCAGCCTGCGTGGCTGGGTTGTAGACCACTGCCCGGTCCACGAAGAGGTACCGCTCGGGATCATCCTGCCCACGTTGCGCCATCTTGGAATGCTGGAACACAACGGGCCACCTAAGGGAAACACCATTATTCTCCATTATATTAGCAGTTGCCTATAGCCATAACTTTGATCAGGGGAGTACAGTTCATTAAATGTAAAGTAGCTGTGTAACAAGCTGTTCTTAATCTTTGCTGTTTCAAGTCCAGCACCTTTGTTGCTCACCTAGACAATCCCATCATAATAGGTCAGGTTTTCCTTAGCATAAGAATATAAGATACACACTGTTCTGTATATGCTCAATTATAGAAAATTTCATCTGCTGTTTACCTCATCAAAACTATTTTGCAACTTGTTCATCAACAGAGCCTTGATCGACCACAAGCGCCAAACTTAGAACCTGTGTTTCACAGCATAGGACATGAATATCTATCAACCTGTGAGGTTTCTCAAAGACTTTCACTGTTTTTTTTTTTTTTTTTTTAACCATTCACTTTTGTCCAAAACAATATGCATGCTGGATAAACAATTTACAATGGTTTACCCATTCATACAGCAGGGTATTCTTACTGTATCAGTTGAGGGCGAGTACCTTCATAAAGAGTACTACGACAGGAGTGGGACTTGAACCTGGGAACCTTCAGAACCTAAACACTACGCTACCACATGACGAGATGTTACAGCAACACAATTGCTGCAATAAAATTACACAAATGTCAGCTGTAAACAGCAACAAAACAATACACTGTATATTCTAGATGGTTTGAAAGCATCAAAAACAGCCAAAACAGTGTTTCATACAAGAGCAGCACAAATGAACTTTCTCCAAATCAAATGGACAAGGCAAGGGGTGAGGAACCCGAGCGGTGGTGGCCAGTGCCAGTGGCTGTGGGTGATCCTGGAGGAGGAAGCACTGCAGATCCCTCTAGAGAAGGACCAGAGCAGAGACCGCAGGATGCGCCGCAGCACCTCCGTTCAGCTCCATCAGCACCTCAGCTCCTAACTCATCATCGTGTGATGATGTTCCGATCATCAGAGCCCTTCTGCAGAGTCTGCAGCACTGCAGTGCGAACACAGCCCCCCTGGCCGCTCGTTGCTACCCACAGCAACCTGCAGCAACCTGCAGCACACTGCCCCTTAAGAGCAGAACTAGAACAGAAACGCAAGGTTAAACACCGCCGCATCCCGTCAAAGATCTACCCGCTTATCAACATCTCTCTCATCACTGGACGCCGACTGTTACTTAGTAACAGTGCTACACGTATCATACAGTTCAAGCCACGATAAATACGTCCTTACATTCATTGCTGCTGCATGCAGCATCGGATCTACCGCATCTCAATTGAGTCAATGGTGCGCTGCAGAACCGGCTGAGAACCATCTACTGTTTAAAACCACCAAGCGCCTCAGCGAGCTTTTCCGCGACCACCCGGGCCGTGTATCTAGTATATGTAGATATTATTATTACACGAATAAGTCTGAATAAACGTTCCCATCACCATCCCAGACGTCCTTCGTTACCTAACAGCGCGTGTAAAAATAGAGGACTCCATTGGAGCTCACCTGACGCAGTCTGCTCAATACACCGAGACACGCGACGAGAATAAACTACCCTCCTCTGGATGAGATGTTACTAAATGCTGCTCCTCAATCTACATCTACTCCCCTTTTCGCCCCGAACTCCGAAGTTATAGCCCCCCAGCAGGCGGCCCCTCCTTAGCCGAACCAGGCCGACGCACGACATAGAAATAGAGCGAGTAGAGCGGCTGGACACTGTCGCGGCAGGAGAGCCGCCCCAAAAATCTAAATTATCACCAGCGAAATCGGTGCCATGTGTTACTGAAATAATAAATTACAGAAGCGGTTGTGTTTGTGCTGTTTTTAAATGAATAAGTCGACAGTTCTGCTAATAAGTGGTAAATTTAAGTATTGCAAATGTGTTTTTACAAGTCTGCTCAGCTGGAGTTGTGAATCGCATTTACTAAACAATTCACATATTCCTCGAATCTGGGAATTCAAATAACCTACGTAAAGCATAAGAAGAACGAGAGAGGACTGGTTGATATTGTCCTACAAAAACAAAGCGGCAAATAAATGATAAAAGTTGGGTTTGAAATATTACAGTTAAAAGACAAGCGCCAACCGCACAAGAACACATCAATCACATACAACGTGATTTCCAAATTCCACACTTTAGTTGAGACAAATATTTTAAATGGATATCCCAGAAGGCGGAAGACCACGTGTTATAATAAAGATGGTGGTTCGCAGTTCGTCGTCCGACTGCTGCAGGACAAAAGTCGCGCGCGTCAGGTGTTTCTAGTTTATTAATCCGACTTGTTTACAGTGCAGTGCGTTACGTTAATTCTTTACCACATCCGTTAATTCTCATCTGCACACATCATGTCTGCAGATGATCGCTAATTCGAGCTGGGGGTTGTACAACAGCGCCATCTCCAGGACAGAATGGGAACCGCCCTCTGTACCAACCCCGCTAGAATTTCTGTCCCGTTATTTGGCGGACGGACTTCCAGACACACACTGCTTTTTCTGTGCGCTGGCGACACAGAAAGAGGACACATGAAACACGCCATTAAACTTTTCAAAAACATTTAAACATGCAGAAGTCAAGTTCACCAACTGTGTATTCACGAATACGCTTCGAATGCAATTTTTACTCTGAGAAATGTTTCCCTTATTTTTACTCTTCTAAATATACACAGTATTCACTCACGGGCGGTGTTATGAGTTTGCTCTCCGAACACTTTACTGTTTATTATCAAATAGAAAAGTTGCTTTTTTGTGCCGCCAGAGGTCAGTATAGCACAGAGTACCGCTGAACGGCGGCTTATATTAAATTGTTACATTTTCATAACGAATATGTTATTTTAATGCAAAGCATTCAATCACGCATATTACTTCCCGTCAAGTTTCCCAATACGCCACATACATTCAGCTGGATCTACCACCTGCCATCAGGAGAGTCAATAAATAACACAGACACATGTAGAGAGCACAGACAAAATACATACAGGCTATTGGCAATTCGCTCGTGAAGTTCAGTTCTCTCTTGTTCAGTACAAATTCCCACTGTATACATGTTAGTCACATCTCAGATTTAATGGAAATACTCGGCATAAAGAGCAATGTTGCATATAACAACAGCACAGATCCTATTTGGTAACGGGCTCTTCCTTACATTGCTCAGAAAAATAAAATTACAATTCGTGTCACAGTAAAGAACTCATTAGCAATGCAGCACACATTTCACTACGCATTCCATTTCACTGTGGCAGTGGATGATATTTCTTACACTGCCTGCAGGAGCCAGGGAGATTTGCTGGTCACTTGGAAGCAGTAACCAGTTGAAGAATAAAGAAATGAAAGGTAGGGTTATTCTTTATCCAGGCCTAAAGAATTCTGCTACCCTTCATCTGCAGGCTGCAGGAGGTGGGGTGTCATGCATTAGACTCTCCTACAGAGTGAAAACGAGAGAAAGGTCAATGCATTGAGTGCGATACCCCAGCTATGCCACGTAAGCTGTAGGTGAAGTCTGAGTGACTGTGAGTAATTCATCCCTATCTGTATATTTTTTTTTATTTCCACCACCCAATTAACTCTGGCCACGGCTGACTCCAAGATGCTGTGTGTTCTATTTAGCTTGAACATATGAACTATGCCACCAGCTCTAACAGCACTATGGCTTACATCAATTAATATTATGTTTCTAAGCTGCAGTACTGCAATACTCCACTTTTTACACAAACTAGGAACAGCTACACCTGCCATGTGTCAAGAGATTCCAAGGGAAACCTGCAGTGAGACAGGTGGGCTGAAGGAATGAATTGCTTCTGCAGTGTCAACAACCGTCTTTCATATATAGATTGCATCAATAAGGAAAACTGGTGTCAGCTTTATGTAACGGGTGTGGTTGTGTGCAAGTGTGTATCAATAACTTACACACTTATTACTATTAACTGTTATCTAATAGACACTTTTATTCACAGCGTCGAACAATTTACTACCTAATTATGCACATAAATATTTCACTAAAGCAATGCTAGAGCCTCCTATTAATAATGACCAGTTATTATTTATTAGACCAACTATTATTTAGTCTCGTACAGTACCCTTAGTGTCCTCTGGCTCTCGTATCTTTCAAATGTCACTGAGACTGCAGCTGAAATACTGTTCACAGTTCAGTCACAGACCAAAGCACTAGCTAATTGCTCTCATCTCTATAAGTGATTTATCACCATAATATCCTACTTACATCCTTCATCAGGCCCATCTCAATGGAGAGGAGAAATAACCACCAGCAGTTTTGTGATCCCGGTGTTGTAACAGACAGTGTGGCCTCCTGGGCTGTTGTCATGACAACACTGGAAAATGACCTGTCAGGTCACTCCAGTGACTTGCCTAAAGGTAAAAACAGTCCAGCAGGAATAGGGCCACATTTACACACAGTTTTACAGTGCTGCACTAAGCCCTTATCATACAAAGCCTGTTAAAACATTAGTAATTCACAAAAAGAAATATTACCATTATTGTGGCAACTAGGGCTGTGCAGTGCATAGCACTGGTGCCCCACAGCACCTATATTCCCTTCAAGCGATGTCCAAATGCACAAACTAGTAGCTCTGAATTGTGGGTGTGTATGTGTGTGAGTGAGTGTACTGCATTGCTAAAATAAGTAAAGTGGAAGGGTATATTCATTCATTATCATAGTATTTATTGCAGTACCATGGAGACAGATAGGCCTTGAACATCAGTATATGCCCACAAAATAAATGCCAAGACCTCCTTTTTTTAATATAAAAATTAAACTTTTAACACATGAAAAGTACAGTATATAGTTTGTTTTTTTTCGAAAACCTATACATAACAGATAACATAGATTTGGAAAGACGTACTACCAGATTTAATCAAGACCACAACAAAATCACTACTACTACCACCGCTACAAAATCATTGCTCCTCTGACTTTGGAGACTTAGCTACAGTATATGGCTCAATAGAGAAACATACATCAGGATTATATGGCGAAAAGGACACCAGGGAGGCTGGACCAAGACATAGAGATACAAACACTGACCCCATTAAAGTGAAGCCTTTTGAGTTCAGAAGGTGCCAAAGACATCCTTGAAACCTAGAATCTGAGGGCAATGTTAATCAGCCTGCTTCATTAAGATTCACAACAGTTGATCACCCCCCCCCAAGGACCAATTGCTATGTACAAGGCTGCTTTTCAAATGCTCTAGTATTCTAAAATACTACAGGGAAAATAAATTATTTTACTGTGGAATTTACAAAGATCCAAAAGATCATAATACTACCAGCTAATTAAGAGGTCCCCAAGGCTCTGGCAGTCCATTAACTCCAACAGGGCACTGCATTACATGAGGGAGCAGTTGAAGCCACAGCACTCCTTGAGCAGATTGATTCCAGTCTTCGGTGTGAATGGCGTGGAGGCCAGCTGGGTACCCTCAGGACCTGCCAAAGCAGCGTCATTGTCAAACATTTTGCTTGAACTAGAGCACACTACAGCAGTATGACCAAGAAGAGTGCACAGAACCATATCTGCATTATCTTTTTCAGCCAACAGAATTTTATTGTCAGAAGATTAAACATTATCAGTTCACACACAGGCACAACTGCAATAAAACTAAATATTATTCTTCAGTAATTACCCTTAAAATTACTATAATCTAAACACATATATACAACACCCTAATCTTATTGCATGAAAGACTTAAATAGTCAATGTACTGTCCTTATATGCAACATTTCAATACACCTCAAAATGCACACCTACTATTTTCCTTCAAGCCACCGGAGACTTTGGACAGCAGGAATTCAGCCAGTTCTTTGCCTTCTTCCTCTTCCCTGTTTGAACATATCTGCAGATGATTTCATCCAACGCAACTTATAGGACAGCTGTGCACTTTACCAATTCATCGTTGTATAATTTTACTGAAGCAATTAATGTTAAAGACCTTTAAGGGTTCAGCAAATGGGGACTCTATCTGCACTTAAACCTGACTATAACTCTACCCTGTCCTTTCGTTACTGACACATGTGGCGCCAACCTCAGCTTCTCAAACTCCACATCTTCTACCAGAAAGTCTCGGGTCTCCACCAGCCTGTGCAACTGCCAGAGCAGCTCCTCCTCCTTTTGCTGGCTCCCATCAGATTTGTCTGCATACGGAGCCAGGTTTGGGAAAGAGAGGACAGGACAAGACTGGTAACAGAAGGGGAAAGCAACAGAAACAAAACAACTGCACAATACAGTAAATTAATAAACAAAAGCAAGTTATAATCTATTTTTCAATTCATGTTCTTACAAACAAATAAGCACATGTTCTAATCCACTGCAGAGGCTGGTATCACTCAAAGTGCTTTGATGCCTTTGAGATATTCAAGACAACCGGGAAACCGGGAATTTCACAGTACCTGGAATAGACACTAGTTTCTGCAGCTCCCTTTTCAGTCGTGTTATTTCTTTGCAGAGTTGCATGTCATCCCTCCTATAGGAAAAGACAAAGAAGTCAAAGTTGTTTTTCCTTTCAGCTACATTTTTTACACTGAAATTCCTAAAAAAACTTGCACATTTTCAACCTAAAGATAACTAGTCTTCTAAAAATATCACAAGCTGAGAGGAAAAATTTGAGAGAAACTGAAGTGATATGGATGCCTTACCATACACTCTTCTCAGATGATAGAAAGTTATCTGAAAATGCTGTATTTCTGCACTGAAAACCCATGTAAGATGCTCACATGTATCTGAGCTCTGATTCCCTCCTGACAAGGACGTCCTGTATCCGCTCTATTCTTATAAGCTCCCCTTCAGTGTCACCTGCAGTGATGGAGGAGTTGGTCATCGAGACAATGTCCTCTTCTGCGAAAGAAACAAAATCCTCCTTATTATTTAAGATAACAGTATGAGGAGTCAATGTTATAGTTTGTTCATTCTAAGTTGTATTTTTTATTAATGCACATTGACAAAAACGTTTTACACTCGTGCTTTCCAAACATAAGCCACATATCTGTCTATTGTGGCCTGTAATTTTTTTTGGAATATGGAAGCCATGACTCCAGTGACATCTCTGCATGCAAGTTTTAGTTCTTTCACCAAAGAGACATCATAACTCTTGGACTACCTTCATAGACTGAGACAAGCAGCTGCACTCTGCCTCTCGGTGTGAGCTGTCTTTCTTAGCCACAGAAAGAGGTGTTTTTTTGCACTTACTGTCTGCATTGCCTGTTGGGCACAAGCTGCACGACTGTCAAATAGAGACCAAAGAGAGCAGTGTTGTGACTTGAATCTTATAGGCTTAAATCAGAGCTTTGTAGACTTTTCCTGACAGTATTTGTGCGCTGAGTGATTCCCCTGACCATCACTCTGACAAACAGTTCCTGGAACCTGTCAAAAAGCTGGTAGCACAGTGTGTGGCACTACTGCCTTTGGGTCTAAAGGCAGCAGGTTCAAATCCCCCCTCTGAGTGTAGTACTCTTGAGCAAGGTACTTAATCTAAACTGCTACAGTAAAAAATTACCCAGCTGTATGAATGAGTAGATGCTTTGGTGAAAAGCATCACCTAAATGAATGAATGTAGAAACACATGTCAGAAACTGCAGCTGTTCCACAGAACTCTCCAGATTGAGGAGACTTAATCTACCTGGGCAGACTGAAAGAAGAGTGCATGCAGGAGGAGCTATGTACATCTGCACTAGAGGTCCAAAAACACAAAGGTTTTCAGTTCTGGCTCCAATGTGGTAGAATGATTCCCCCCTCTCCTTCAGAACTGCTGAATTGCTCTCAACATTTAAGAAGGGTCTCAAAACTCACTTCTCCCCTGATCTCTTAAGTGCTTAATAAACATGTCCATTTGTTATGTTCAGTCATTTTTATCACAATTTTTTTAAAAATGGAAAATCTATTTGCACCTATTTGTGTGATGTATACTGGTTCACATGGTGGAGTGTGCCACACTGACTGTACTCAAGAATTACACATCTGCACCCAAATCTCTCTGTTTCTGTTCTCTGAGGCGTACGTTGCTTTGGAGGAAAGCGTCTGCTGAATGAATAAATGTAACTGTAAACGTAAGAAAGTCATATCTTACCTTTATAAAAAAAGAGACTCAACATCCGACAGGTTGTCTTGGAAACATCCCATTTACACTGTACTACGCAGACACTCCACAAGGCCAGTGTGTACACAGATTACACACCTTGACAGCTGTCAAGAAACAACAGCTGTCTGCGCGCGTACACACACACACGCACGCGCACACACACACACACACACACGCACGCGCGCGCGCGCGCGCACGCACACACACACACACACACACACACACACACACCAAACTGAAGTCTTCCAGTGATGGAGGTCTTGTGGCACAGGCTGCTACACACACCGACACCGCATTTTCCAGGGAAATAACCATTGTCAATCATTCATTGTACGCACTTAAAATTTCTGCTCGACTACGACTTTCTGTCATATAATAAATTGTGTGATTGGAATGACATTTTAATTTGCATCTCCGGGCGTTACTACAATTTTGAATTTCAGTGAAACACACCGCATCTGGTAATGATTAATGAAGCAGGGCTGCCGGGCAGTAAAACATCTGTAACATTTCCCTGTGAATAACATCACCACCAGTTTTCACACGCAGTTACGCCGGCGCTCAATTTTTGGGTACAAACACTGGATACTTTTCTCCATACAGTTTCTACGTGTTCAAAAACACCGTGAGACACATTCGGCGCGTCACTTCTGTGGCGAACAATTCTGAATTCAATTGAATTGTATTCGTCTCGTTACCCGCGCCGGTGCCGGTGGCTCGCGCCTCTCTTTTCCCGCTTCCCGGAGACCTCCGGTTCTCCATGTCTTCAGTTTATTCCAAATTATTAGTAGCGGACAAAACGTTTGCTTCTGTTTCCACCTCTCAAGGAGGGTGAGCAGTCATTGTCTGGGCATAACGTTAGACCCACCAAGGCAGGAGGAAATAAATAAATGACACGATAACAGGGCGGGCAGGCGCGCGCGCTCCCGTGTGTTCGTACCGTGGGGTGTTTCTGCGCTTTTTTGTGCGCGAGGCAGACGACGGCCACGCCGCTCGCGGGCGTCACCCTGCGCCAAGAACACGTCACTGCAAAAGACAGCGTTTCAATAAAACGCCTCACGACATGCGCGCGGCGATAAAATGCCAATAAAACAGGTTGCTGTAAAACGAGTTTTTCGACGGTGCTGTCAGTTTATGGTCAATGAAAGCTGTTTTACAAGTAAGGTGTGTAATATTTGTCAGAAACCTACTTTGAAGGATTAAAAAAAAAAACTTATTGCCGCATAAAATCACTCCAAACGTGTCGGCCACTCAGCCTCAGGCAGTAATGTTGGTGTCGCTAATGTTATGTTGGCAGAATAAAAAACTAGAGTGTGAAACAACACCACTCAGAAATTCATTCACGTATGCAGATTAAATGGCACTTAAAATGTTTACTGTAACAGATATTCTGAAAAATAATTACATCTCATTCTTAAGTTTCATGCATAACATTAGGAGGGCTGCAAAGTTAAACATTTTTGCAAAGGCCGGAGTTTATTTTTCACCTCCGCTACCTACAAAAGGTGTGGGCATCCAGCTCCAAGAAAAACCAGAAGGTGCTACGACAAGGTTACGTATTTAAAATCTTGACTCAAATCCTTGGGCTGTTTCAGTTCAATAAAGAGCATGAAGGCTTTCTCAAACCACTGGAGATAAATTCCACATTTAACCAGGCATTTTGTTTTTATTTTACTTCACATTTATCACAGTACATTCTACCAAATAACAGGTACTAAAATATTTAAGACTCAAAAATGTCTGAATTTTTAAATACTGAAAGGCCTGTTCTGTTGGAGAAATAGAGAAAACGGAAAAACCTGGAAAAGGAAAAAACAAATCACACATTTGACAATGCTCAGCTGATTTGTTCAAATATGTACAAAAGTCACAAAACAATGCGAACAATGTAGGGAAGTCCTCCAATTATTGCTCCCTTTAGAGGGGCCCACAGGCCCATAATATTGGTTTTGACTGAAGAAAAGCAAACATTTCACAATGGAGAACTTATCAAAATTGTATTTGGCAGACAGTTTGAAACACAGGCTTGTCCCACCGTGGTTCTCTCCGCTTGATTCGCAGTAAAGAGTGGAGGGGAGTGGGGGACCGAAGGCACCGCAGTAATACGCCAAGGACCGATAAATACCCGGACAGCTAATCCACCACTCGACTGAATTCTTGATTACAAAAAGTCCCATAATTTCCCATGCTTTTTTTTTTTTTTTTTTTTTTAATTATCTTTTTGATTTCTACAGACAACATACAATCATTCAGAACCACACATTCACAGTGCAATTGTTTCAAATGAAGAAACTCTTTGGCACAGACTCTACAATGCTTAATTTGGGCTTTGCATGTCCTGCTTCGTTTCTAGCCCATATTACGAAAATTACACAGCCTACTATAAACTTATTTCTTCAGTGAACACTGTATTGCTCAGTTGTGAAAATCTGAAGGGTCTCAATATTTTAAGCAGCAGTACATTGTTGTACTACATAGCAGTCGATTGCAAAGGAACATCATCTTCCTTGTCAGTGCCCTTTAACCATTGCCCATAATTTGCCAACCAAAACTTTCCTGATAATTCATGCAAACTATTTCAACGCCACCTACTAGGCACAGATATAATTGAACAGCTCTTAGCTATATAACCTTAGCATTAATGTTATGCTAACCAGACTTGCATTTGTAGGTATACAATCCATTCATGTCAAAAAATAAATTATTTTTGGTATAGCGAGATATCCTATAGTGCAAACAAGAGGACGGATGCTCTGTTCAGAGCACAGAATACCACCCTGCTTCACTTAAGTTCCCACAGTCACCAGCTGTTGTTGCCGTCGTCATCCTTCATCGCTTTCACCAACCAGTCTCTGTCCTGGTCAGACTCCGAGTCACTGGCCTCACTGGCATCGGCTGTCAGCAGCCTGGAGTAGTTGATTCTCCTCTGGTATGGGGTGCGAGACTGGAAAAAAGGAAGGCTGACCGCCCAGAGAGCCAGGACAACCGCTGCCCCTCGGAAGAGAGTGGGAACACCTAACCACTGGGCCACCAGCCCTCCCATGAAGCTGCCCAGGCTGGCTCCTAGCCCCGCAGATGCTCCACGAAATACCTCTCGCACCTGCCTCTCCATCCCCGGTGTGGTCACGTCCTCACACTGCTCACGCACCGCCCACCAGAGAGCACCGGCGCTCAAAGCACTCAGTGGCTGGACGGGCAGCACTGACCACGGTGCCCACAGGAAGGAATAGTACAGGCACTGGAGTGCCAGGCACGCCGTGCTCATCCACAGCACCTTACCACGGGTCAGCACCTGGGGTACCCGGCGGCTCAGGAGCCGGAAAGTAAGCTGAGAGAGCAGGGCCAGAGCTAAAGCAAAGCCCATCTGGAGCTCGGTGCTGCCGTTGTCCTGCATCTGCCAGAAGAGGAAGTCGCTCACCATGGACGCAGCCACCCCTGCCAGGAAGGCCGTGGCAGCACACAGCAGTGCCCGAGGCTCCCCGCTCACCAGCTGTAGGGCCTTCAGGGCTTTGCTGGCTGTCTCGCGCTTCCTGTTCCGGTACATGGGCAGAAGCGAGGCTGCGGGCAGGGCTAGCACCATGAAGAGAGCATGCCCGTAGAAGTGGACAACGCTCCGAGGTGCACGGCCGCCAGCGATCAGGCAGCTTAGGCTGCTCACCAGGAGGCCGAGAGAACACGCCCCGACCGCGGCCCCCAGGAGCCCCCATCCCCGCGCCGTCCCATACCGATCGGCGGCATCCACAAAGTCCAGGTACTCGAAAAGTCCATCAGCAGCGGTCCGATCCAGCGGTGCTGCCAGCACCTCCCAGAGGCCCACAGCCATGAGAATCAAGAAGAAGAGCTGATGCTCCGCATCGATAGTCTTGAGGCTCCCCAGGAAATCATATCCCACGTTGTTCTCCAGCGACCCATCTGTCGACCGGAGTCCTCTTCCAGAAGGTGGAGTCTGCGATGTCTTCCAAGCCGAAATGGTGCCTGTTCCTCCAGAGCCACCCTCTGTCTCTGCTTGCACTGTCCGAGAAACCGTGCCATGAGCGTGTGGGTCAGACGTGTAAGTGGTTGCTTTGTTCGGTGAGGTCATAACAGCACCGGAGCTACTGGGTTCACGAGATGTTAGGTTGCTATATAGAGTAGCCAGAGGTGCACTCAGTGTAACGGAGCCAAAAGCGGATGTGCTGTTACCCACATCCTGAGATGGGTCAGCACTCCCCACAAACCCACTACGGGTGATGTTACAGTGGAGAGTCAAGGCCTCCTCGCTGGCTGCGGGGATCAGCAGGATGAGCAGACTGGCCCCCGTGGAACACAGTAGCGATCCCACAAGGACTGCTCGGCGCCGGTCGTAACGCTTGGCGAGGAAGGCGGAGGCAGGACCCCAGACCACGCCGATCAAGTGCTTGGTGCCCATGATGATGCCCACCGTGGAAGCAGTCAGACCCAGGTGCCGGAGGTATAGGGTCAGGAAGGGGAGCAAGCAGGCCCAGGCGCAGCCATGCAGGAGGCGGAAGGTGCTGGCGAGGGCCACGGCCCCCCTGACATCCCACTGAGAGCTCCTCATGGTCCCCCTCCCGCGCCGTCTCTCGACCTATAGGAGCAGAAGCACGGCAATCGGTAGAAAAAGTGCCATACACTGCTAGGTACCATTATTTCGCATGGCTGACGCTTTAATCCAGAGTACCTACGCTAAGTAGACGTGAGAAGTGCAGTGTAATTAACCCCCATCAACAATATTACAGTAGGGAAAAGTGGGGCTTGAGCTGCAATCCTTCAGGATACAAGTCCACGTACCACCTGGGATCCAGTGGAGTGGTCTCACGTGCGGAAGGAGCGCAGAGCATCTTAGCGGAGGCGTGGAACTTAGAGGAGGAAGCCGATAGAAGAGCCCGAATCCAGCGAGTGACAAGAAGAAAAGAGCAGATGACACTGACAGCACTGAAACCGGAAAGCGGCGGCTCGCCACGTGATCGCTCTCAAAAGCGATTCTTCTCATAGCAGGTGGCAAATGAATATGTATCCTGACACACTGAGTGAGTAGGAAAAAAAAAGGCAGGACGGAAAAAACCCTCAAGTTCGTTTTTCAAAGTGAAGCTGCGATGGTGGACGTCTGAACACCTGACACGTCGCATGTCCGACTGACTCACCTCCTGGCTGGTTCAGAACTTCGGAAATTTCACGGGAGACGCGCCGATGTCGCGCCGGTGTGACCGGTTGAACTAGAAGCGTTTCGCGACCTTCCCGTCTCCGCTTCCATAGAGTTCAAGATCCACCTGCCTTCACCTGGGCTCCTTCTCCATTACGGTGACGTCTGAACTCCGCACCAAAAGTTGACTCTGAGCAGCGCCCTCCCTCGAGCAAGCATGGTCACTGCAGGCCGACAGGTTCATCCACGCCCGTGGGGGGGGGGCGGGGGCACCTACAGGGACCGTGAGCACGTTGCTCGCCCCCCTCAGGTGAGAGGACGTACATCGTGAACCACGTGGCACTGTCCGTCCATAGCTTTCGTTTCTACGCGGTGGACGTGGAAAGCTCGAAAAATTAAAAAAAAAAAAAAAAAATTGAATCTATGAAACTGATAATCATCCAAAGAATATTACTATCGCCTTACATTTGTGCTAAAATGAAATACCAGTAAAATACAATAAATTAAACGTTATTGGTGAGATGTAACTTTTCAAACTTTTTATTACCAGCAGGTGGCGCCATTTCGTTCATCACCAAATGGGGCACTTTGAAATGACTGCTGTATGTGGGTTTTTTTGCTTTATCTTGCTAGAGCTTACAGTTCCCTGGTAAGAGGGGATGCAGGAGATCACTACAAGGAAGAAGAAGATGAAGCACTATGAACTGGTGGAACAATGCTACCCAAGAGGCTGCAGAGCAAGTTGTGAGTCCAGGGAAGAGGGCAGTAGAGACTTTCATGCAACATCTCTCTGAGATGTACGTCGCTTTCGAGAAAAAGCATCTGTTAAATGAATAAACGCAAATGTCATGCCCAGGACCTACAGATTGTTGGCTGTCACAGGCAGTCGGGGGGGCGTGGGGCATCAAAAGGGTGGGTTGCTGCAGCGAGAGAGTACTAGATGCCTGTGGATCAAGAGAGGGAGCTGTGGGTGTGTGGGAGCGTGGCCTGAATGCAGGTTGGGGATGGAGCAACCCTGGTCAAGGCACGTGGGTGACAGTGATTGATGCTGAAAGACCCAAAGCACTCAGTGATCCCAGGTTTCATCACTGCTGATGTGCACAGCAAAATGTATAATCATTTCTGGCAATGACGTAGCACTACAATTCGACAACAAGGTCCATATACAGCACAACCATTCATTATAACTGAATGAAAAAGGTAAACAATTTGCTAAAATACAATTGTGTGTTTCAAAACACTGAATTATTCAACAATATTTTCATAGAGGGGGTGTGGTGGTGCAGTGGGTTAGACCGCAGTCCTGCTCTCCAGTGGGTCTGGGGTTCGAGTCCCGCTTGGGGTGCCTTGCTGCGGACTGGCGTCCTGTCCTGGGTGTGTCCCCTTCCCCCTCCGGCCTTACGCCCTCTGTTACCGGGTAGGCTCCGGTTCCCTGCGACCCCGTATGGGACAAGTGGTTCTGAAGATGTATGTGTATTTTCATATACCATCTTCCAGTTAAACTTTAGTAGCAGTATACTTGAATACAGTCATTCATTTAAATACATGAAATACAGCATACACATTTTAATGTTAAATTAACCATAAATATAAAATTAACACACACCATCCATTCATTCATAAAAGACCAGTGTTCATCTTGTGAATATCCTGTACACTTGGCATCAAATTACATTCCATTCCAAGCAGCTTTGGAAGGTATGGCAGTTGTTATATGAAAGAAAATGAGGTCAGTTTGTACACACGCGATATGAGTTGTGATATACTATAAATCATTATATGCCCATGAGAACTTCCTCAATTTCTTTGTTTCGAAGAACACAGGCCAGAGGCTAATAAATCAAGTTCTTCAAGTTGAGTCGGTTGCAGTAGAATATTTCCTTGCTAGATCATGAGTTATCAGATTTCCAGAAGCAGCCAATTTTCCCTCCAGGGGGTGTCGGAGATGAAGATGGCTGTAGTTTCTTATCAGGGTGGGAACTTTGAAATCCGGGAGAGCCTCGGAGTTGCTGCTCTTCCAGATGATGAGGAATCAGTTGAGTTGGTACTGGCAGGTCCCACTAGAGTTGTACTGGTCTCATGCTGCTGGGAAGAGACCCTGGGGCAGACCCAAGACACACAGGTAAGATTCAATCTCTCACCTGGCCAAGAAACACCTGGGGATCCTCAAACAGGAGCTGAAGACTTGGTGGGAAGGAAGGTTTGGGCCTTCCGGCCGAACCTACTGTCACCTCGACACTCACTAAAAGAAGCAAAAGGAAACTGATTGATTGACTGACTGACTGTAGTTTTACACACTGAACACAACATCTAGAAAAACAGCAGCACACAGACTGCAGGATAACTGTGCTGAACTTAAGGGGGGAATGGGCGCACAGCAGACAATGGAGTAGAAACAGGCCTCCTTTCTCCTCTGTCATTGTTCACATCACACAATAGCCACCATCCCTGCCTTTGTCTCATGTCATGCATCCACAACTATGGACTAGCAGATGTTGCCAGCGAAGGTGTTGATTGGCAGAGTCAGGGTTGAATCCTTGTTGTGGATCCTTTTTTTCTCTTTCTTCTCCTTCTCCTGCCCCAGACTAAACTTGGGTTTCTCAATCTTCTCAAGGTTGTATGCAGGATCCACACATGGGGAAATTTCAATGCTGCAGATTTAAAAATATATAAATGAACAAACAAATCAACAGACATTTGATAATACTGTGTCAAGTGCCCTCTTTACCACGGCAGAGTTACTGAATGTGTAGCTGTACGCTGGCCTGAAGGCAGCTGGGAGACCTGCTCACACTGATCTTACCTCTGAACTTTGGTAAACGTCCTGCGCGAATCCTTGTCAAGGCAAACTGTGAACATCCTTTTCTCCAGAGTCCTGATCTTAATACTGCATGTTCTAATGGAGGATTCCAATAAACTTTTTGCATTATCAAAAGTTACTACAAGGCAATCCAAGTCTGCAACAGTCATAAAAACACAAATGACAGAATTACATTTAGCTGACACTTTTCTCCAAAGCAACTTACAGTGCTAAGGTTACAATTTTTCACCCATTTATATAGCTGGGTAATTTTACTGGAGCAATTTAGGGTAAGTACCTTGCTCAAGGGTACTACAACAGGAGGTGGTCATCGCACCTGTGACCTTTAGAGCCAAAGGCAGTAGTTCTAACCACTACGCTACCAGCTGTCCTGAATTACCAATCAATGCGCACAATTTCTACAACAGACATACAGAAATTTCTAATTTTACCCCATGAAAAATTATTCCAATAAAAAATGACATTTTAACATGTTTTTATATTCATATACTGCTTCTACCTTCAGTTTCATTAGAGGGGATGGCACTGATGGATACAGAAGATGTTCTAAGTGAAAACCCAATGTCATCTTCTCTGCTGCTCACAGAGACCTGTATAAAACATTTCATTATTTTAGTACGTAAACTTGAAATAGGCACAGTCAAACTATAGAAAACTAAGGAGAAGCTGAGTACCTTTCTATAACTGACAGAAAGAACTGTTCCACACATTTCCACTGGAGTCTTTTTAGTTCTGAAAGATGCCTCTGGAAGAATAAAGTAGTTAATGGTCAGCACGATATAAAAAATGGCCAGTGGCAGATAGGAACACTGAGGTATTGCTTGAAGATATGGTACCTGTTAGATCAAGCATTTTAAACTGTGCAGAATCTATGCCAAGGTGGCTGAGAAATACTTCATCCACTGACTCCTTGGCTGGGTCTGAGAAGGAGATCTACTCATATGTATAGAAAGAAAACAAATATGGGGAAACAAACATAATAACGATCTGTAACATCTGAATTAATTTCTGGTAACTGCAAAAGTCAAGACTGTTATAAAACATGGAATCAGAGACAACAATAACCATGTTAGTAAGTCCCAAAACACAGTACACATCTATTAATATATCATTCAAATCAATATATAATGGGGAAAGGAGTGGCTGGTTGTTAAGGAGATGCTCTGCTATTGTTCACTTGTGGAACCAAAATTCACTCTAGAAAAGGCACCAGGATGGTCTGCAAACCAAACAATGTCATGTAAATACAACAATCTGTTCTACCACCCAAGACAGACAGGAGGACTAGTTACCTTGACAGAGTAGATGGTGAAGTGGACTGGATAAACCCCTGTACGAGTATAGTAGGCGATAATGTCTGGTAGGAAGGAATGGGACTTCACGGTCCTGCTAGTGTTTAGCTGCTGAAATAACATACAAACTGTTCCTTGCTGTCACCATGGAAACCGAGTTCACCAGTATACTACCCTCCAAACTACAAGTACACAGGAATCCTCACCATTTTTGCCATCTTGGGAATCATGTGTCCCAGGCTGATGATGTTACATTCATACCACGGATCCACTTTTGCCAGATAGGAGGCCAAAGTCATGTGTCTGTTTACTACCAGTTCATTTTCCTAAGGCAGAAAATGCATAAGACACACAACAGGTTACAACATTTTCCCCAAAGATTTCACTAGATTGCACGTTCAAATGAAACAGGAAAGGTGGCAGCAACTGTACTCTTGGCTTATATGTATATGTTTGTGTTCTTTATAACCTATATATAGTGGGTATATAAATGCGCATGTAGTGAAAGTGATTGCAGTCTTGGCTACTCTGTACACTCAGATGGCACTATGACTACATAGGATGAATAATTTTAGATACCTAACCTTTACTGCCTGACCATAAGGAGGCATCAACACTGACAAGATAAGAATCTAGGCTGTAATGAAGGTCACGACTCACCTCTGTAACAGGTGCCATGCTGGGTTCTTGAGTGACAGGGATGTAATAGAACTCCATGTTCACCTTTGCAGTCAGACAAAGATGCCTGGCCTCCCTCTGCCTGCAAACCAAACCATACTTATTAAACACACTAAACTCTTGCTGTCTGAATATAGTCCTTCATCTTTTAAAAGGAATTCCAAATAGATACTGCGCATTTAGTATAGGTATCACAAAAAAAAAACACAGTATCAATGTAATGTATACACAGAATATTAGTGCACAGCTACAACACAGAGCAATTTAAAAAGCTGTGTTTTCTACTGCTGCATTTCAAACTGAATACTTTTCTGAAGGGTGAAACAACAGTATATCTCCTGGGATGGGAAGTGGTTATAAAACCATTACAAAACAGATTATAAAATCAGGGCTATAACTGCTGTGCTGCTAGATGCAAGGGGTAATCCAGCTTCCAGCTACTGTAAGATGAATTGCCTTCAACAAAGAAGGGACAAAAACCTGAGAGAGTAGTAGGCCTTAGCAAGCCTCCCCGTAGACCGATCATCGCCCATCACCAGGATGCGAGCTGTAAAAGGACGTTCTTCCTTTGGGAGGGTGTTGCCAACACCCCTCAGTATTCTCATCAGCCCAGTATTGACCCCCTTCTCTTCTAGGGCAGTCTTCATCAGGGTCAACCGGTCAGACAGAGAGGGTTTCCTCTTCTGGCAGTTTCTCCGGGACAGAAATGGCCGCTGTTGTAGCCTCAACGATGAATCTGCAGGCATGCTAACTGGAAGGTCCCCCTCAATGCCGCTGTCTCTGGAAAGGATGGATTGATGGGGTGTCGCAAAGTGGGCCATATCAAGGTCCTTCTCAGCTGGCTCCTGGCTAATGCAGTTTTGCTCAGTGGAATTTGTGCAAATTAATTTTTCTATTGCTGACCCTGTTGAGACAAACATGCACATCTTCACCCTCTGGTAAGGAAACACTTTAGTAAACAATGCAAAGACAAATGTCATATTTCAGCACAAGCCTGCACAAACACTGGATGTGTGTATCTGTGAAAGAGAGCATAGGCGAGTTGAAGTGTGATTCTTTCAGATCTCTCATTAAGCCTGTACCCCACACTTTGGCCTGCTGTGCAATCTCTATTCTTGTCTCCATAAAATAAATAGCTTGGGATGGTCACGTATGCCACGTTTTACCCTACTCACACAGCTCACTCTCAGTCCTCCACAGCTTGAAGGTTATTACTGGGTTGGGCAGGCTACAGCTACTGCAGGGGATGCAGGGATCTGGATCTGAGCAGGAGAATAAACAGTTAAAACTTTAAAAATCAAGAAGGAACATAGTACATGGCTATCAGACACAAAAAACTATGTGCGAATTTGCACAAAATTAGGTTGCTTATTGCCTAATAAACCAATATTATGACCATGAGGTAACCCATAGAAGGACAGGCTAGACTGTCAAACAATCATATGTTTGGAAGGAAAGTTGGTCATCAGTCCATCAGTGCCCCATCAGCACACCTTGCTTTGCAGCTGCAAGAATATCAGAGTAGAGCTGCTGCAATGTAGTGTGATAGGTGCTGGGATCAGTTTCAGTCCCTCCTGTGTGCTCAGTTAGAGTGGCCACAACCTTATGGAAGTACAGCTCCACATTGCAGCCGGGCTCCTGTCATACAGCAAATTCACAGTCAGCAGGCCAGCAGACATCAGCAAAAAAAATCCCTGGGCCCAGAGTAACCAAAGCTGTGAGTCAGCACTGTTTTTCAACATCTGTACTGAGCTCTTGGTCTGTGAGTAAATAACAATACTGGAAATCAACCTGATTTTACTTTAGTTTTACTTTGTCTCAAAGGCTTCCAACTGTGCAGTTGGGTATTAGACACACTTAGTGTTACATCTCAAAATGCAACGGGGCCATTTCAAAAATCCGATGTGCCAGGCAAACTCATGACATCTGAAGCACTGACCCGCAGAGCCTGCTGTAGCGAGGCTGCCTGGCAGGACTGCCCCAGCACAGCCTGCAGGGTGTGCTGCACCACTGCACACATGTGGTTCTTCTGCCTCTGAGCTGTGCCCGCCAGCTCTACATCTGCTTCCACACCAGCGGCCAGGTGGTCTGAGAACACAGCAGGGTCTGCAAACACAAACAGCCTGCAAGACGAGGCACAGTCAGCCCAAAACCTCTGGTAGAGATGACCTAATTCTTTATCCTTTACATATAAGTCCTTAACAGACATTTATAGCTCTTTTCACTTCCTTGTTGGTTTACAAACTCCGTGTCTGTCGTCACATGTACCTGCAACGCTCCTTTTCATTCTCATACCAAACTCCTTTAGTCAGAGCATATAACAGGTGAAACAGGATACCCAGCATCAAAGCAGAGGGGAACCCTCTGGGGTCGAATTACACAGCTGGTGAATGAGGAAAACAACAAATCCAGTGCTCTCAAAGAGCACCAATTTCTTGTTTTTACTCAACACTCACATTTCCTGGAAGGGAAAGCTGTCATTCCGCAGGCTTTGCTCAGCAATAACTTTCCTCTGGTACAGGGCACCTGGGGGGGGAAGAGGAAAAAAAATCAGTTGTGCACAAAACAATACTTGAATGCAGCACTACACACCCATATTAAAAGGAAAACATTTGAAGTATGGAATATGCGCATTTAAACTAGTTGTTCGGCTTTTGTACAAGCTTTTTAAATGATGCCCTCGTTTACATCAGATGTATGTAGAGGGGGGAGGGGACTGCCTTACGGCAAGCAAATACTCTATTTCAGTTCCATGTGCAGGAAATTTAGACTCCCTTCTTCAACCATTGAATACCACCCCCTAACCACTAAGTACATGTGCACGATGATGGCTGGGGGCAAACAGCAGCATAACTTTCTGACTGGAGCAGGAGGAAGCAGTTGTTTTAATGTTGTGTAAGAGCTAAAGCACAGTACCTGGTGTGGCCTGTTCCATCTTCAACTGCGTGGCATAGGCAAGGGCTATCGTGCAGTAAGGATGGGGTAATGTCAGCAGATGCCGGCACAGCTCGTAGGCCCTCTGAAGCAGCTCCTTAGGAATGCAAGTTGACTGCAATGCGCAACAAAAAAAACCAGCAATCTCAACTACGCCCATGTACATGCATAGGGTAGACTTTCTGCTCTGAGTTACAGCACCGGAAACAGGAATGGCCGAAACATTGCTCCAAGCATGAATCAGACAAAAAGGAATCTTAAAAATTATGAATGACGATACACACACACACACACACACACACACACACACACACATTTTCAGAACCGCTCGTCCCTCACAGGAAACCGGAGCCTACCCGGCAACACAGGGCGTAAGGGGACACACCCAGGACGGGACGCCAGTCCGTCACAAGGTACCCCGAGCGGGACTTGAACCCCAGACCCACCGGAGAGCAGGACTGCGGTCCAACCCACTGCGCCACCGCACCCCCTGAATGACGATATTCAATGAGAAAAACAAAATTTGGCACGTGCAAAAGTTTGGGCACCCTGTCAGTCAGTACTTAGTCACACCCCCTTTGGTAGCGATGACTGCCTCCAAACGTTTCTTGCAGCCAGCTCTTCATTTACAATCTGCTACAATCAGCAAATGCATAGTAATTGCAGAAATACTGCATGTTTAAGTTTGTTACCTAAAAGGGTTGTGTTAACTTCTTTTCACTTGGAAAATAAACAAAACTTGTAACTTGACTGGGGGGCCCAAACATATGCACACAACTGTACACTCTAAACAACATTCAAATATATGAAAACATATGAAAACAGATTATTGATAAATTAGTTTCTCTTAGGGGCAATTCTTTCTCGCTTTTATAACTATGTTATCTTACCTGGATAACAGCATACATGAGGGTGTGGAGAAGTGGGACAATGTAGGTTTTACAGTTTGACCTCCCAGCCTGTAAGATGGAGAAGAAAAAAAAAAAAAAAAAAAAAACACTCAGCATGCTCACTCTGCTTTACAAGGCATGAAACGCAAGCCACGAAGCTCTATGCAAGCTCAGGTGAGTGGAAACCCACACTTCCCTTATTCTTCACAGCCTGCAACAAGTAACAATTCATGCTTTACTACTTACCTTCTCCAGCTCCTTCAGAACAATTTTTACCAAGAGGACAGAATGCAATGAGTTGTCTTGGACCTTTTTGTGCAGCGTCCATCTCAGCATTCCTTGAATAGAAACAAGCAGTACTATTTAGAGAAATAAATGATCACCTCTCATATATAGTATGCATAACTCAGTCTATATCAGATGGTATGTTACTGTTTCATCCGGTGGGTCTCAGCTTTGTGTTTAATGGTGACATATCCAGGAAATGAAAAACAAACTCACAGTTTCTATATTGAGCCACAAAGAAAGCCAAACACTTCATTCAAACATTTCAGTGGTTTGCCGTCGATGTGATGCGTAACCATAAAGCCGACGAATTTTTACATTTCAAGATACCTGATCAAATATCTTAGGCTCTATGTAATGAACCTAATATTTTGTCATAATTATTTGACTAAGACTGCATCAGTAAACTTTGTATCCTATAAAAAAAACACTATGTCAAGGAAACAGGTATTTTACGAGTTAGAAATATTAGTCTGCAGCAGAAGTTGAAGCAGAGTGCTGGTTGTACTTCAGTTTTCGCTAGGTGTCCAGAGGCCCCCAACTAGGACATCTTAGACTGAACACAGGAGATAACAGGGCAGGTAGAGCGCGTCAAGAGCAGAATACACAAAACATGAAGGTTTGCAGAATTTACTACATAATGCTACACTGATGGATTAGTTGAAGATGCTGAAAGTGGAAATTCTACTTTCTCAAACTTCATTTTGAAATTTAACTTGTGGGCAAATTTAACTTGCTAAAAATGTCTGTGTGATGGTACCTTTGCTGTGAGACACAATGGAGGTGGAGGTGCCCAACTCTCGGAGGACAGCCAGAAGGCTGCGGTAAATATCTGACTCGACAACAGCAACCCTCCCATCTGCTGTCGGAGGGAATGCAGAACTGTTACCATACTACAAACATCACAGTATGCAGCACACCGAGCAACATCAGCAAGCAGCCTGAACTTCCTATTCCAACATCACTCTCTGCTACGACTGCAGTCATCCTAGATTCTTCATTGCAGCCACTAGTAAACATTATAAGAGAGTAAGTCAAAAAGTATCTGCAATATTAAAAATCTGGCTACATGCAAATTATTGTAGATACTTTCTGACTTACTCTCGCAAACAACAGTCCACAAAGTGATACAGTAATGTACTTAGAAAATACGTCTGGAGCGTTTACAAGACAAAAGTGAACATAACTGCTATCCGCTTGATATTCAGTGACAGTTTCTCCAAAAACAAACTTTCCGCTATGGTTAAGTTAATCTGAAAGTGCAATGTGTACCATCCTTTCTGATAAACTCTGTACGTAATAAATTAATTGATAATAAAATTGCTCTCATCTATCCATCTGGTGTTTGTACTGTGTTGCTTTGTGTTTAAATAAAATCTCAATTTGCAGTTGCGTTGCCTTGTCCTGGGGACTGGCCTTGAGGCATTGTCCTTGGCATGCTTGTAAGAGGTACGTGTACCTGTGGATTCCGCACCGGGGCTGCTGCCAGAGATATCCCAGGGAGCATTAGCAGTCATGTTTCACACGCATGCTGGTGCCAGGGCCCCAAATTAGCTTACATGCTTCACTTCACATGACCACGGTGGACTGGTCTAGTGCACTATGGAGGAAGAGACATCGAGAAACGCATAAATGGCGATGCCAAATATAAACACATTGGATATAAATACATCTGTCTGGTTTGCCTTTACTAATGGCAGACATTTTTCTCACAGACAAACCTTTAAAGTGCAAGTATGAAAGATAACATGACTTAACTAGAACTTCTATATCTTTCTATATCAGAAAACACTCAGATGAATGTTGTGGCACGTTCCTATAATCAAGATTAAGGTCTCACTTCCCTGATGTCAGCCTTCTAGTGATACATTAGTAACATCCCCCCTAAAGTAAGGCAGCAGTCTCAGGCTGAACGTACAGTGACTGACTCTGCGTTGAGGTTCACCTCGAACCGGGGCCTACAAAAAGTATCAGCAATAAGGAGAGGCAGCACTAGAACAAAAATAGGTGTATAAAATATAACCAAAAACAGGTGAGGTTGAGGTCTTTAATCAAAAGGTCTTCTTTTGCAAAACTGACTTGTTTTTCTGCCTTTCACTGTTTATTTTTCAAAAGGTAACCATGGTAATGCTCAACTCGATCTGAAGGTAGAAGTGCTGTGAAGAAAAAACTCAGACATTAAGCACAATGGTGTTCAGGATTAAGTACGAGATGTATGGTCACGTTGTGTTTATGCGCCCATGGCTGAACAGTTGTGTCATTGTTTCTGACATGATGAAGTTTGCTGCCAGATGTAGTGCTGAATTAAAAGTGCAGTGAGGTGTGAACTGCAGAACAGTTTGGGAAAGAGCACAACTGCCCCCAGCTGCTGCGATCAATCGTTGGGTCCACACGAAAAAGTGAGTAGAACGGCTAAACAAGCAGACTTGCGACCAAATTTTAGTGATTTAATTGCTTGGACTACGTATACGACTCACGCATGTATCCATTATTCTAATTACGGTGCTGCAAAAGTCAGTTTACAAAGACTCTTCTGGGGCTTGAACCTGCAAAACCTGTAGCGACACATCCAGCTCAAATCACCTTATTCTCAGAGAGCTTCAAGTGTCCTACTTGTTGTCACCCGCAAGGAAACACACTGGTTGTGCTCGGGTGTTTGGGTGTTCATTAAGCCAGATGACCTCAGCAGAACATGCTGCTGAATACGTGGACCATGTCAGTCAGGTTGCCAGTCATCAGCAGTGGGATTCCTCCCACTCTACTCTGATGTTACCCATGAGCTGCTGGAGGACAGCAGAGCACCTGGCTGACAGTGAATTCTTGTCAGGAGATGGCAAGAAAAGAAAAGAAAAGGAAAGGAAAGGAAAGGAAAGGAAAAAAAAGAAAAGAACGATATTTAACGGCTTAAGTGCGACCTCATTAACGCAAAACGTCGAGTAACTCCTGCGGAGGGATACATTAAAAAAAACGGCGGAACTGCGCACATCGCTCGTGAAGAGAGCGCGTTGCGGCCGCCGCAGAACTTACCAGTCGGACCGAGAGAACCGTGCTGCTTGTGATGCGACGGCGGACACCTGTCGGGCCCCTCTGACGGCTGACTTCCTCCTCGCGTGCTACAGTTATTTATTTATTTTTTTTACGTGTATTCACCAAACGCTAAGAGGGACGCACATCTTTTCAAGGAAAACCCGCTATTTTACTAAATCTTAACCACATCGTTGTTATACATCTCCTGTTATATCACCCATATGATAAGTACAGAACGGAACAAGGAGCTGCGGTGATATGAGGTCACTTACAAACAGTAATGCTGGCTGCGCTTGAAGTTGAACTTGATGGACGCCCCCCTGACAGAGCAACTTTACGGTAACTATCACAAGCGTGAAGTATTAACTTCACACAGAACACAGCGGTCTCATTAAAACATTACATATCATAGAAACATACGTATTTTAATATGGTTCGGGGGCGTAAAAGAAATCCACAGACTTTAGAACAACGCCGACATGTTGGCAAGAGCGGTTGAACGTACCTCTCGGAGCGCGCGCACGTCCCTCTCCTCGCGCTCCTCAGCAGTCGTCGACTCGGCACAGTCCTCACGCCCCGCCCACGTGCGCTGCGCTCGCGGCCCCTTTGCCTTCCGCCCAGTCCGCGGCACCGCGCTCGTGTGCGGCGCTGCTCTTGCTGCATTTCACGGGCCTCCGAGTGACAGGATGGTACGCTCGCCAGCTGCGCGTGTTTTAAAAGCCACTGCGCGTCTCAGAACAAACCCGGGACACGAGAGTCATATTATTTCGGCAGGTAGTTGAGGATAATCGGTGGACGATCATGGATTTGGTGGATATTGTATAACTTAACCAGTGTCGTTACAGCTTTTTTTCGCTTATCGAGTGGGTGACAAATGTAAGCGGTAGCACTAACTAATAATAAATAGTAGCATACAGAGTAATCGGGTTCGCTTGGACATTACACCGCCTCCGGTGACGCCTCTGTACCGTGGCAAACACTAACACATTCTTATAATATGGAATCAAAATGAGGAACTGATAGCCGGCAGTTTTACGTTTACACGCGATCCTTTTTCATCACACTTTTCCTTACTTATATAGCTTCTCATATAGATTTCAGCAAAAGCAGTACATGTATTGTGTGAAATTCAGTAGTGGATTACCATGGAATGTCCTTGTCTTGGTAAATCCGAGGTTTGAACACATTAAAATAATGCAGGCGATGCACGAAAGGATGCTGGGTGTAAGTGTAGGCTACACGATGACAGCTTCGCCCCTTGTTCACCTTCACACTTCCTTTGTACTCAGTCAAGCAACACCCTACATGCAATATAACACTTTCTGCTGCACAGTTTACAGATGACTGAGAATGAAAAATGCAACACCTTGCACTTTGTATCAGTCCCTATTTTTCCTCATCTGGGCTTTTCCTAATAGGCTGCAGAAAGAGAAAAGGATTATTTACCTATTTAATTTATGAAGGAAGACAACTACTATTTAACTATAGGGTCCATGCAGCAGTGTTAAGATGAGCAATGTATAATAAAATATCTTTGACTCAGCAGTCAACAAGGACTGCAGATCTGCCAGCCCATAAGCATATATTAAGTCAGATTTGGAAAACAGATTTTCAATTTTTACATAGTGTTTTGATAAGTTGATTCCTTTATATTAACTTTTCCCTCCTACACATGATCTAAAGGCAATTATCAGAAAAAAAAACACCAACAGAAAATGGGGCTGAAGCTGGCATTTGACCCAACACAACCTCTGTTTGGAGCTCTTATTGTGAAGGTTCGGTTACTTTGCTCGCAGTTTCATAAAAATCCATTTTATTCCACTTTATACCTGTTTATACAGCTAGATATTTTACAGTTTCAACTAAGATAAAGAACTTTTCTCAAGAGTACTTTCTGGGACTTTGTGATCCAGCGCCCTTCAGGTTACAAGGCTACATCCGTGAACACTACAGTATCTCCCCACACATCTGCCTCCATCCACATGACTTTAAACACTCTAGACACTGTTTCGATTTAGTAACCAAACCAGGAAGAGTGGGGCAAAAAATTAAACACAGATTTTTACCACTCAAGGGAATTTCCTTAGGGGGACTTCACTAATTATTTACTTCTATGTTTAACTCTGTGTTTGTCGTATAAGAATGACTAATACTTATTTTTCTGTAACTGTGAAGCCACAAACAGGATTCTGAACTGTCAAGGTGTCAGAACAGTGTCCGATTAGAAGACACACAACATGATACTTTAAGGTCGTGTCACGTCAACAACCGCTTGTCCTTAGCGGGGTCGCGGTGAGCCGGAGCCTACCTGGCAACACAGGGCGCAAGGCCGAAGGGGGAGGGGACACACCCAGGATGGGACGCCGGTCCATCGCAAGGCACAATCGGCAGCGCTTGAGACCCGCCACACAGTAGGCACCGGCCAAACCCGCTGTCCCCCCGTCCTATACTTTAAAAGTGTTTTTTCCTTTTTATGGAGAAAAAACTAAGAAATAAATAAATACATAGAACATGCAAAATTATATAAATCAAAAAGCAAAGAATATAATTACTAATCATTACATTTATAAATTCATAGATAACAACATGTAAAGATACCCGGGCATTCAACTATATACCGTACTTTTAACTACACCTATGGATGCTGTGACTTAACCATTACATTCTTGTGCATTCCTGGCTAGTTAATAATGTGTGTTAGTAATTTGTTGTACACCTTGCATGTATTTCTTAAAGGATTGTGAGCAGAGAACAGGAAACTGGACATTATTATTATCGCCCACATTTCAAGAAGCAAATCAGCCACACTAGGAGGCAGATGTGGAATATGGACCATACTTTAAAAACACTGTGTAAGTATATTATATATAGTATATTTCAACAGAGGGGGGCGAGGTGGTGCAGTGGGTTGGGCTGGGTCCTTCTCTTTGGTGGGTCTGGGGTTCGAGTCCCGCTTGGGGTGCCTTGCGATGGACTGGCGTCCCGTCCTGGGTGTGTCCCCTCCCCCTCCAGCCTTACGCCCTGAGTTGCCGGGTTAGGCTCTGGTTCCCCACGACCCCGTATGGGACAAGCGGTTCAGAAAATGTGTGTGTGTGTGTGTGTGTGTATTTCAACAGGTTTCTGTCTGTATAATAATATACAGACAAAAACAGTCAGTTGAATAAAGATCAGTGCCAACACTGAAGCTGTGAGAGATTTTAAGGGGCTGTAGACTAACATTTTACTGGGTGTGTACTGTTACTTTTCTCTGTAAAACAGACATGTGGCGTGATGGCACAGTGAATAATGGTGCTGTCTCACAGCGCCTGGGTGGTGTGAGAGAATGTGAGTTCAATCCATGCTTAGTCTGTGTGGGGTTTGCATGTTCTCCCTGTGTCTGCTTGGGTTTCCTCTGGATGCTCTGGTTTCCTCCCACACTCCAAAGACATGCTATTGAGGTTCCCCCATAGTGTGCGAGTGCCAGAGTGTGTGTGTTCCACTGATATATGTATGAGTGACCCAGTGTATATAGCAGTGTAAGTCACCGCGGTGAAAAAGGTGCGTGGGCTGAAAACACTCCTTAGTGTTCTTTAGAGAAAAGCGTCTGCTAAATAAATAAATGTAAACATGCGGTAGGAAACATTGCGAGGCTGGAGAAATAAAAAGTAAAGTTCAGTTAGATACAGGCTCACCCTTTAGGGGGCGCTATAGGATCACTTTCCTTGGCCATAAAGCGGCACTTTATATGTTAACAAAGTACCTCGCTGATAGTGAAAACCTTTTCGAACTACATCTGAATTTCATTCGAGTCTGCTTGGCGAAAATCATATTGTAATTGCTGAAGTGTAGATACATATTCTTGAATACATAATTTCTGCCTGTATTTGCATTCGCATTGCTGCTTGCTTTGTCTACTGTTTAATTTTCACAAAGCTTTAAATTGTAAGACAATGCAATGCCAATGGTACTTAAGTATTACTGAAATAAAGATAAATGAATGTACCGCATAACTGAAAAGTGTGAGGCGGGAAAACTCCTCAGAATTATTATTTTTAACCAAAATCATAATTACAGTGATGTGGGTTGAAGTCAGGCTTACTTGCAGCGTGTAAAGGTCCATGGGGCTACACGTGCTGCAGTGATTTGTATTCATACATAGAAGAACATTTCGCTTGGAATAAAATACACAATTAAAGTGGCCTTTTCACGAAAAGGGGACCTGGACAAATAGAGAATTTTGAACTGGAGTTTGACGTTTCAGCCCCAGCTGGTTTCCCTGAATAAAATTTATCCCATATTGAGCTCTGGGTTCAGTTTCCTGAGCGTTTGCACTCAGCGTAAATAAACAATAAAAACAATGTTCCACTCACACATGAAACATTAAAAAAAAAAAAAAACGCGCAAATATAACTTTTGCCTGATGTTATTGCGTTAGACGTGCCTCACTTTGCTTCTGGGTGCGATGAATAATGACAATGTAGAAAGCGGGTAAAAACAAATTGAACGAATATTATAAATTATATATTTGAATCTTCAAGGACCATGCTACTTTTGTCACTATTTTACTGCCAATCCCCAACCCATACTCTAATAATACACAATTCCTATTATCACTCAAAGTCCTGGACTGAGGAAAAAAGTGCTGCCGGTTATTACGGCTAATATTTTCGACATTTCAGCGAAACCCTCTTTATTACTTATTTCTCTGACACCTTGGTCCAAGGCAACTTGTCACACAATCAGTGTGATAGAAAGAACTTTGCAGTGATTCGCACACTCATCTAGGAGAGTTTCTTACTCTCTGTGGACTCGGGGTAAGTAAGTACCGCTTGGGTTCAAGGACGGATGGACAGCAGGAATGGGATTCGAACCAAGCGGGGCCGCTGGATTGTAAAGCAGCAGGGCAGAGCGCTGAAGTAGCCGCTGTACTTCCCGCTACAGGAGTTTATCAGTCGCTCGCAATTATTGATAAGCTACCAGTGCATGTCCTCATCGGGCCTTTCTCCCTTCTGGCTGTCACTCTCGGTGACCTCAAGGGCGTCCGCGACTTGACTGGCTCTCCTGGTTCTGCGGAGGTAGTGATCTCTACGAGGAGGTGGAAAAAGAGACGGCGGCGGGGGGGGGGGGGGGGGTCGAATGTGAGCGCAGCTGGGAGGCTACATCGCCGTTAATAGTGCTTTAGAATAAGGGCTCGGAGAAACAAACAGGAACAAAGTGGGCTACACGCTCGGGAAAGAAGAGAGTGCATCCTGACATCTTAAACGACCAAAGTTACACTTTACCGCCAGGCAGACCTCTCACTTCGAGTACACTGCCATATGCGGACGTATTTTTTACCTCGTAAGGACATTTAATCATTCGCGTAATGCTTGCGCGTTGAACATATTTACCCGAGTATGCATTGCGACATAAATGATCAGATTTAATGTAGCATCATCTAAGTCTGTAAATGATGTCGTAAAGGTTCTTGGATCTTGTTTTATGTTTCCGCTGATTTGTTTATAATAATGTCGAGTCGATTATTTTCTGATTTTGTCGTATTTGTATTACATACCTACTACTGGACCGGGGCACTAGTAAATTCAAGTTTTCTGCTGTTTACTTTGTAATTTTGCGGATTGATTCTCTGCTTTTTTTTTTTGTTTTTTTTTTGTTAACGATACTGTTCTCCGCACACATGGCAGATACATACACAAATCATGAAGCATACACACCTTTCTTTTCTTCTTCGCCCTTCTGTATTTCAGCACAAGAAGAAGAACGAGTGAGTGAAGCGAGCGGACTGCCATGATCATCATGTCTAGGATCCTCGAACCCTGGCTCACCTTGGTGGCCGTGTCCCTGATGGTCGAACTCGAAGGAGCGATCGGCGCCTACGCCGGGATGATGAGCGTGTTCGCCGCGCAGACCACCCCGCCGGACCCCTGTTACGACGAGCACGGCAACCCGCGGAGGTGCATCCCCGACTTCGTCAACTCCGCGTTCGGCAAAGAAGTGCGCGTGTCGAGCACCTGCGGGACGCCCGCCGCCAAGTACTGCGTGGTGGTGACGGAGAAAGCCGGCGAGGAGAGGAGCAGGAGCTGTCACACGTGCGACGCCTCGGACCCCAAGAAGTCGCACCCTCCGGCGTACCTAACGGACCTGAACAACCCGCACAACCTCACCTGCTGGCAGTCGGAAAACTACATGCAGTACCCGCAGAACGTCACCTTGACGTTGTCCCTGGGCAAGAAGTTCGAAGTGACCTACGTGAGCCTCCAGTTCTGCTCGCCGCGCCCCGAGTCAATGGCCATCTACAAGTCCATGGACTACGGCAAGTCGTGGGTCCCCTTCCAGTTCTACTCGACGCAGTGTAAGAAGATGTACAACAAGGCCAACAAGGCAGCGATCACGAAGCAGAACGAGCAAGAAGCCGTGTGCACGGACTCTCACACTGAAATGCACCCCCTGTCCGGGGGTCTGATCGCGTTCAGCACCTTGGACGGCCGACCCTCGGCGCACGACTTCGACAACTCGCCCGTACTGCAGGACTGGGTCACGGCCACCGATATAAAGGTGATATTCAGTCGGCTGCACACTTTCGGGGACGAGAACGAAGACGACTCGGAGCTGGCGCGAGAATCTTACTTCTATGCCGTTTCAGACCTGCAGGTGGGCGGGCGCTGCAAGTGCAACGGCCACGCGTCCAGGTGCGTTAAAGACCGCGAGGGGAACCTGGTGTGCGAATGCAAGCACAACACCGCGGGGCCCGAGTGCGACAGATGCAAACCTTTCCATTACGATCGGCCCTGGCAGCGCGCGACCGCACGGGAAGCGAACGAATGCGTCGGTAAGTTCTGACGGCCTCCTCGGTGGGCCGGTCGCTCGGTGGGTCCAGGTTCGCCGCGCGGACCGTCGGGACGGACGGGCTGCAGTGAGAGGAGAGGAGAGGAGATCCTCTGAAACAGTCTGAGGGACCCGCGCGGCCGTCACGCTGCTGCGGCAAATTCAAAAACGTTGCGCTTCGCTTCTCTGCCTACAGGTCTGCTGTGTGCCGTCTTTTTTTCCCCACACATGATGATTTTCAACTTTGAGTCTGATTGATTCGTCATGGCATAATTATATCATGTAATAAGTTGTTTATGACTGTGTGTCCGTTAACGTGATTTTTTTAAGATGCGATGAAGGAAAGCAACTCTCTCGCTCCTTTGTTTGGAATATATAACAACATTTCGTTGGCAAAATAACTTTTGGTGGCGGCATTTGTATATACTGTAACTGTACGGCATCCACTTTGCAGTTCGGTGGTTTTGCACACCCCGCTCTCCCCACACGTGTTTTCTACACGCATGATCTCTGTCACACTTGACTTGTTGCGCTCTTTTTTTTGTCTCGGACACCTGAGCTGCAGGTGTAGCCCGTTCAGGTAGCGCTGCGCGGGGCGGCGCGTGTTGCTGAAAAACTTCACATCATCATGATGATCATCAATAACTAACACTAAAACGTTTCCGTTCATTGCGCGCTTGTGAAGAGACAACCGCAAACAGTATATAAAACAAACAGTTGATCTTGTTTATAGCAAGCTAGTTTTTGTCGGACGTGCTTAAGTCTTAAGTTACTAAAAAACCAGTACGTCCCTTGTAAAACTAAGCCAAATATTAATCAATGTCATATTAATACAGCAACAGCAAATATTACGTTATAGGAAACGACTTCACGTTTCAAACTGTATTTATATAAATTGTGAATCCAGGGAAAAAGTCACAATAAAAGCCATAATTATTCAAGAATCATTTCAAAAGTAAAGTGGCTCGATTTCATGTTTAATCAAAATAATTATTTCATAATAACACATTTGGAGAAGACTTAATTGACGCGTTATTAACTGGATATGAACCCAGATATTAATTTATGGCAGCACGCGCAGCTGTTTGGGTGCCTCACGAGACAGCTCTCATTTTTAACATGTAAAACTGCTGTATTTCTCATGTACGAGTTCTCAGAAAGCATTTCGGCGTTTCTCCCAAATTCCTCATGAACGACATGGAAGGAAGAGGCTCACAGATAAAAGTTCTGCGCTAATACAGTATTTGTGTGGAAATCATATTACAGTAAAACAGCGTTAATAATATGGGACATCTACCCAGAATTAATCATGTTGGAAAACAACACAGAATTTCTCCTACTAAAACTGTCCAGTTACTACAAACATTACTGTGTATAGATACAGGAATTACAATATGACATTATAGTAACAACAATATACTGTATATGCTGCAGTTTATTAATGTAACAGTATTTTTGCTTCACTATTTTCACATAAATGGGCCAGTATTCTAAATGCAAATAGAAATCAAAAATCAGAAGTCACAGAAACAAATAGGCTCATGAGCTTGAATTTTTAAATACCAAAAGAGAACATCTACAATATCTTACATTATTAGCAAACTGAATGTTATAATATGTTTATAATCGATAAAATATTTTTTTATAATACAGAGTAGACCCCCTGTATTATGTTCTGGAGGATAGTTAGATCAGCACAGGATGCTCATCTACAATGAATAACGTATCTCCCTCCAGTAATTTGACTTTCTTGCCGTTATTTTATTGGCCCCCGGGTGTGTGGCTTGGAAGTGTTTCTGACGATCTTATCAGCTTCAGAGAGACGAGAAAGGCGGCGGGTGGAGATAAGGTTCGTGCCCAATCGAGGCCCATGGATGCAATTAAAAAACGGCCGAGCGCACAGAAAGCAGACCGGAGAGAGAACAGCCCCGTACCAGTGTTCAGAGTAACACTTGTACACCGCACAGCTCAAATTCAAGAGTTTCAAATTTTGTTTCATCCAGCCTCATCATCACTTAGCAGAGCCACCGACAGGTCATGTTGGAAGGATGTTATAGAGCCTAATTTTTAGTAGGTTAAAACAGTTTTTTTTTTCTTTTAATTATTTGTAGGGCTGTCTGTATTTTGGTCTACAGCTCGTCATCTGAGACACGTTGAAAGCAAATTTCTATCTCACTTACTGTGCACTGAACAGTAACCTGCTCAGAGTGTTGTATTCTTTGGCCCCTGTTTTCAGTGTATGTTGTTAAATGTAAAAATGACGCCTTCTTTGTGGAAACTCAAAGGCTCGAAGGAAGGGGAGGAAGGAGACCCGCGCCCTAATGTTCATGTAGGACGTTCCCCTATTTCAGCATAATTTAATAACTGCCCCCTTTTTCATGCCGCCGTGAAATCCAGAACAACTATGCTTATTTTAAACATACAAGAGGCATTTTCAGTATACAACACGTATACTTCTACCTTATTCTTGCACGTTTTCTTAGTCACGGAAACAGTTACATTTTAAAAAAGCCAGTTATGAAAATTTTTTTAAACAGAGGAGTGTGAAAATCATGAGTCTTGCTGCAATAAACAGTGACATTTTCTCCATAAAGATAAGTCCTCTTGAATAACATGACAGCTAAATGTGTTTCATTCGTCAACGCAGAAGAAATTAAGGGATTTCGCCAGAAATTCCGGCCGCAAAGAAACACCTGTCGAACAGAATCTGTGTTATTACTGTATTATCGGCTTCGGCTTCTCTGACGAACTTGCTCTTTGACCTTTTTTATGGGTCTGGACGCAGAAATATTCAAAACATTGCCAAGAACCTAATTCTTCTATTAAAATGTTATATCAATATACAAATAACTGATAATACGGTAATAGAACTATGAGGGGGAAAAAAGGACACTAACATTTGTCTGAAAAAATAAACTTTGCATACATGATCATAATAGCATGACTGAGTTATGCTGAGCATATTTCCGAAACGCATACGTGTCCTTTGTGACTGCGTTCAGATGTCATAGGTTGTTACTCTGATGTCAGATTCAGCAGAGGCGGAATTCATGAATTATTCCAGCGACCCTTCACCGTTTACCCCACTTTCACCCTATGGAGCCTGCTAGTGGAATAGTAATTTAGGAGGAGGCAAAAGCTGAGGGTTACAGTTCAGCTGTCAAGAGGGCCCCTGCTGTAGCATCTGTAAGAAAGGTGTTTAACTTCAGCTGATTTATTACAACTGTAGAATAAAGCAGATGAAGCATAAAGACTGAACTTTTTAAAAGTATATGCAACATAAGCTGTGTGAGTACAGCTTGCAGGAGGTATGCTTGACTGTAGCTGCTCTTTAAGACCAAAAATAACATTTTGAGGTGTGACAAGGTCTCCTACGGGTTTTCAGTACCTTTGTATTCTAGGCACAGCCATCTATTGTTGTCTTTTTCTCTCCAAAGTCTTGAAATTTCCTGAATTTCCTTCATTAGTTCGATGAACGGAAAGCGTATAGTGTGAATGAGGATCATACGCTGTTCTAAGGAACCATATCTTTGGATCACTATGTATTTTGCTTAAGCTCTGCCACATTTTTATTATAAGATAATATAATATGAGGATGAAAACATTTTTAACATGGTGCTAAATTTCCCGAGAAAGACGCTTACTTGCACGTGTGTCCATGCTCCTGGGAAAACAGTATTTTTCACAACCATTGAGAATGTGCAATAAAGACTGGGTTAAATAACCTGAAAGCAGATATGAAATGAGTTATGCACTAACACATAAAATAAAAATTTACATTGAAAAGTCATTCACACAAACATGACTTTTAGAGGCATTTAAATTGTAAAAATTGCCAATTTAAAAAAATGTCATTGAATGCGGTAGAGGGTTTAGAGGGTGTGGTAGAGGGTGGAGAGTTCTCAAGTTCTCAAGGCCGGCAAGCTGTCGAGTTCCCGCGCTGTTCGCAATCGACTCCCTCCTGGAACAGAATTCGAGGTGCGCTCCTCTCCCGATGATAACTGCAGTTATGCAGAATAAAAACCAGCAGAACCTTCTCTCACTCTCCATCCCAACAGCGCTGGAGTTCCCCTTGCCTGACATGAAAAGCTGCCAATGAGTGTGGAATTTGAACAGACATACCCTCTGCGAATACAATGAAACTAGAGAAAGGTGATTAAAAAACAGAACTACAGAAATAACATCTCAAGCTGATCTCCAAGTACAGGCGCATTTTAAATTCAGCCCAGCTGCTCTGTACTTTGCTCATGTTAAAACAACCGTTACTCCTTTGGTGAGAAGTACGTTTTTTGAACGGAGCAACAGATGGGTGTTCCTTTCTATAACGGAATGCCAAGTGGAGTGGGCTGGGGTGAAAATGGAAGTCAAAATCAATTTTTTTTTCAATTTCTCATTTTAATGTTTCAAGCATTTCGTTTAAATAACGAAGAAGGCGGCAAAAATTCTTGAGTCAAAACCTTGTTCCTTAAAGTCGGGGGCCAAGACAGATCTTTGGATAAAACAAATTTGCTACTGCAGGAAGCGAATGAAACAGGAACGGATCTTCATGCTCTTTTCTATAGTTTTCTATTATCTTCTATCTTATAAACTTTCAGCACCGCACAATGTTAATAACGTAAGAGGAGAAACACCATCTTAATAAATGCTGTGTTACATTTCAAAGTCGGATACAGTTCCACATAAGCGACACGTAACAATGTCAGGAGAACTTGAACGGTGTTCGGGTTTTTTTTACCAAAAAGTACCAATAGTTATGCACATTTAAATCAAAAGGGCAGGAACTCTGCCCTGAATAAAAAGTGATAACAGCATAATAGATTCAGTGCTCGAAAGGATCTTCGAGCTGCTTTAGCACCAGCAACAGCAGCAGCGCTCTGGTGCTAAACTGAAAGGACACGGCAATTAAAGCATCAGAGCTGAAAGGCAGCACAACACCAGCTAAGTATAAAGTCATATCATATAACTGTGATTGCTCATGTTCCCACAATACCAGTTTCACTTTGCTCTGGCAGCCTTTGGTAATGAATCAGTAAAGTGTGTGGGTAAATAAGCAGTTTGGAAAAAAATAAGATACTGCACTATTGGGGAAGATGTAAAATGTTATTGTTTGTAGTCCCTTATGACAGAAATGAATGGAAAGAAAATTTCTAAGGAAATGTAATATTCCTTAGAATATTAGAAATTGCAATTAAGGAATTCTTCCTCTGCACAATAAGAAGCACTTGGCCCTAATCACAGCATTGTTCTCATTGTTTTGAAGCTCACACATTAATTCATGGATACTTTTCATCTGTACTTTTCACTTCTGAGATATGATGGGATGTCATGCATTGCTGATAAACAATAAATGTGAACCTGCTTCAGGCCATAGAAAAGGTACAGTATAACAGTCATAATAGCACTTGAGAATTTGAACTCATTTACTGGGTAAAAAACACTGGCTTGGGTCTCCCCAGCTCCATTAGAAACTGCAGTTCAATTAAAGTTTCAAACTGTAAAAAGTTGATGTTTAAGATTATTTGGACTATAGCTCAATTTGGCTTTTTGGTTGTGTACATTACCTTAGTGTGGGTTTTCAAAATTCAGTCCCGTTAGTTTAAGGCAATTTCAGCAAACTATTTAAGAGCTGTTAAAGTGAAGTACAATACTTAAAATGTTTGATGTGAGTATGTAATCATTTTTGCTTTTGTGAAAAATGGAAAAAAATTATGGTACGATGTGTTATGAGCACACAAGTGTAATACCTTCCATTGAAAAATTCCCATTGTTTCAATTACGATCCAGTTTCAATGGTTTAGGCAATTTATCTATAAATCACCTATGGTTCCTTACACTCAAGCTTTCTAGTCCACCGCCATGACTGGAAAGAGTTCTGTTAATGTTTGAGCCATATGACAGTGATTGTTACACACATGTCATAAAACAGTAGCCTTCATCTTCAAAGGAAAATTAGCGTTCAGGCTTGATGAGATGAACCCTCAAGAGCACTTTGCATGTGCGGTTCAAACCAGGGCAGCACTCTTACCTCTGCATGGTCCCTGCACTCTTATCGATATTTTACAGCTCGTTTTGTATACCTTTCATAATGTTTGGCAGCTCTTGAATAGCATCAGAACTCCCATTGGGGCTAACCAACATATAGAAAAGAGACGCAATGTGAAAGGACGAAACTGCTGTTAAGGTTTAATTAAGCCAAAGAGGACATAAAGACAGTAGGACGTTTGCTCATTTAGCGGACACTTCTCCCCAAAGCAACTTACATTGCTAAAGTACTACAATTACTTACCTGGTTATACAGCCGGGCAATTTTACTGGAGCATTTCAGGGTAAACACCTTACTCAAGGGTACTGCAGCTGGAGGTGGGATTAAAACCTGCAACCTTTGACGAAGTGAGGGAGAGAGAGGACTTTTGTGAGATTGACTCAAAAATTATTCTTAAAAACCCCTTTTTGTCTGTATATATAGGACTTACCCTCTTGTGAGATTGGATTAAAAATTATTTTAAAAACCACCCTTTATATGTAGATGCAGAGCCTTGATAGAAACAATAAAAGCATTTAACAAGCCTCTCATTCTTAAAATGCTCAGCTATTATAGCGTTATGTCTGTAAATTGTGAGATTTGCAGATTGGAAATTTTACAATTCTCAAAATGTTGTAGTGCTTCTGGGAAACAGGTTTATAGTTCACAAAAGAAGACTTTTCTGCTAGGCTTTTCTGTCATCCCAGATCCACCACTAACATTTCTACAGCGGACGTAGGGGCTGCGGAAATTCACTTTCAACCTGAACGGCAAGCAGTTTCACGTCGCAGGAAGTGAACGCGAGGGGAACGCACCCACTGTGAAAGTATTTAAACAGAATGTTTTTCATTAAATGTCCAAGTGCTTGCATACATACATATATACGTATGAGCAAAACCTTTCATTGCAATTCATGTAAAACTTGACTGCCTAGCAAATAAATGTAAATCTCAGCCACGCTGGGCTTGCAGGCCATCTGTCCCTGTTTCAGCAATGATTTGGGAGAGAGAATGGGCTGTTCGACACAAAGTCACCGATTTATTCTTCAGTTCCTTTTTCACAGCAAAGCTCCAGCCTTCGGCTGAGGTTCACTGCCAGGGCTCACATCCAGCGTGGGCACTCAGTTCTTTTATGACTCTGTTTTTAAACCTTGTACTTGTGTGTTACAATGCCCATTTTTAAAATAAATGTCGCCATTTGGCAAAGTGTGTTAAACCTGGGCTAATAAAGAAGGTTTCAACATAGTTAGATTTTAAGATAAAAGGAGACTGCTGTGACTGGATAAAGGGTGACTTGACTCCTTTCAATGGCTGACAGCGCAGACACACATCATCCAATGCAGAACATGTTCTCTATTAAAACAACATCCATTCAGTTAAAGTTAATACATCTGGTACAAGGAAACAATCTGTACCCCTGAAATACAGCCATATTCCTTGTTCCAAAGCTGCTGTTTTGAACTGTTTTAGATATTCAGAGCAGGCAAGTCAATGGTTTTGTTCTTACTCTTAGGGTGGTGGTGGTGGTGGGGGGGGGGGGGGGGGGGGGGGGTTAGTAATGAAATTCCTGCAGTTTCGACGGTTAGAAACCCCTGTGTGTAATCGATACGCCCAACAGCTGAGCCTACTTCCAACATTTTTAAAACATTTTTAGTTTGTTGGCTAAGCTCAAAATGTAATTCAGTATATTCAAGACATGACCATTGAGTGAAAAAGCTTTGCTCAGACTTTTAAGGCTAAATCCCCTAAAAATGTTGTTTTCAAAAGTACATGCGCTGGCTAAAGCCACTTATCCCGAGCAGGGTTGCGGCGAACGGGAGCCTAACCTGGCAACACAGAGCGTAAGGCTTGGGGCGGAGGGACACCCAGGAGAGGACAGAGGGCACCTAAAGCGGGACTCGAACCCCAGACCCACTAGAAAGCAGGACCCGGCCAAACCCGCCGCGTCCCCGCGCCCCCGCGCCCCCCACGTTTTCAGAAGCAGTTTCATTTAATTCTATGGATGTTTTCTGGGAAGGACTTTTGTGGGTTCGCTTCCCCTGAACATTCTCTGCTTTGCTCACTGCCCCTATGTCGACTAATGGCGAACGCAAACAGAAAGAGACACCCGCTCCTGGCTGGACTAACGCCTCTCTGCTTTGAACAAAAGGTCTTTCTGGTGCGACACTTATATCTTATCAACACAAGCAAGCCTGAAGCGGCATACGCGACAAATAGAGAAACCTGCCATGTCTGCGTCAAGACGTTAGCTACGCGAATACCATTCTCCTTAGAAAGTGTATTGCTGAAAGCAAAAACAGTCTAGCAAAAATGAGGAAACGAAATTGTTCATGATTATACTTATCGGGTCTCGGGGAGCATCCTGAGAATGAAAATGGATTTCTCCCCTGTGGCTCCAACCGTTCTCAGAATTGAGGCAGATGTGCAGGAGTTTGGGAAAAATAAATATGAAGGGCTGAGAGCATGGGTTCTGCCTCCCTGCTGAGTCATAAATATGCTCCTGTGCACTGAAGAGGACTCCCTGCACTCCATTAGACAGCATGGGGAGGAACTCCTCTCACATTCTTCTGAGAGCTCCAGTCCTGCACTCTAATGCCAAGGCATTGCATGGGAAGCATACCGCTTGTTTGTCGCAATGAGGAAAACCCGGGGTGCTCGCCATCCTTTCAGGCCAGGGAGGTGGCTCCTTCACGCTAGCAGTTTTTTCTCCCACTTCCAGTGCCCAAGTTCCATTGAATACGACAGTGGACACGTGACCAGATGGTTGTAGGTTCTCCTGTGGGGCTATGGTAATTACGGCGCTGGTCAACGTGCTCCAGTAAAATGTTCAGCTATTCAGTCTAGGTAAAGCAGGGAAACCAATTAAAGATCGCAAAATAAAAAGTGTTCACTGACCTGTGAAAAATAAAAAACACTCGATCCATGCCGAGGGCTTTATGGAACGGTTTATTTGTTCGGATACGGAGCGGCTTTTCCACAGGATGGCCCAACCGAGATACAGTATCTAGTTTCCACAGAAGGAAGGGTTCCAGACCAGGACAGGGTGGGAAATCTAATGACCCAAGAGCCCCGGTAACAAACGCTTCTGCAGGAACGGAATTAGATTAAATCAGAAAAAAAATCAATGACAATAGTGTTTGGGTTATTGGTCAGTGTGGTGTGTGTGAACTTTTGAAAGAAGTTTTCTTGTTTTCCCCGCTATAGATTAAACGTGTGGACTGTGGACAGGTACTGTTCCTCACACTCTGGAGGAACATAATTGTGTATAGCGGTTGCTACAGATTCATGGGATAGTTTTTTTTTTCCCCCCAAAATACGGCCTCGGCATTCAATTTAAATGCTGTGGAAAAAAAAAAAAAAACACATGAAGTATTCTTCCTAAAGGGTTCCTGCAATGCCTAGCTGAGGGAATCATATAAATTATACACATAAACTAATCAAACTGTACAAAGGCAGAGAGTAAAAGTAATTTACACCCAGAGCTATAATTAGGTGGCCTTTAAAGCACAGATGGCTCTTGTAACATTTAATGCTTCTCTTTAAACTTGCACTCTTTCTGATAACTTGTTAAGATTGTTGTTTTTGTCAGTGGCCGCTTGCAAAAGCCGTTAAAATAAACAGCCCATATTAAACATCATCGCATCAGGAAAAAGACAGCCCCCCCCACTGCGCCTGAAGATGCAATAACGGCAGCACAACATCCTCAGATGAGTAAGTAACACAGTAAAGAACTGAGAATCTTAACTCTTAAATGTTTCATAAAATTTGTTAGATACCAAGATGACATATAATGTACCTAAACTGAAAACTTCATGAAAGGATTAATGTCCATGAATTCCACAGATGAATTCCACAACGAATAGATTTTACTTTGTGCTCTAAAGAGCATTTTCTGCCATCGGAATGCGGGTGAAAAATAGGTTAGGGTCCCGGCGGTCTGAGATCTGACGACGAAGAGAACGAGCGACAGGAAGCGGGCCGAATTAGCGCATTGCCTATCTAGCATAGGAAGTCATTGGGCTCTGCTGCCTTTCCTGGATTTTAGCTCACAGTGCTAGATGGAAGAGCCCTACCTTTTCCTCTCTTGCAGCGGAACGAGCCGTTAAATCTATGCAATCCTTGTGTTTTTCCACGGCAGCGACCCATACTACGAATTTTTTCTCGAATTTCTGTTGGTTTATCATCTGGAAAATGTCCAGCGGTATGCGAGTTGGGGGTGTCAGCTCACACTGGGTGAATGGAGCAGGTGACATTGACCCAAAGTATACTTGCTACAGGGGCCAGTAACATATTTCCAGCACAGCGCTTAAGTGGTCCTAACAAGAAGGACAATTAATTAGGACTGGAGTTTCAACAGCCCCTTGGCAGACCACTGAGTGAGATAACTGTAAACTGATGTTGTGAAGCTTGTGAACTGAGCTCGTGAAGCTGGGCTAATAACGCACAGACGGAATTCTCCGTAAGGTCTTAAGAGCAAGGCGCACACACACGACTCCTCGTGACTCTTCGAGGACAGCGTACAGAAATGTCTCAACCATCCGAGAGCGTTGGACACGCATCGCCCCTCACAACTACATAGAGCATCGTTCAGACACGGCTCCCGGCGCAACACTAACTCCGAAACACCGTAGCACCCTTTACGCACCGTCTTACGGGCTGGGGCTCTAGAAGGTTTGATGAAGACCAAGTTCCTGAGTGTTCTAGGGACCATGGGGTTTTGGAATGTAATAGGAAGCACATGCTCTGGGAGGCTGCAGAAGAAGAATGGGAACCGACAGTGCCGTGTGAGCGTGTGTGAGCGAGTGAGTGTGTCTTGCCTGCGTGTGGACCGGACCGACTTCCTTACGCAGGGAAGGAAATCACACCCATTGTATCTGAAGACACCCGATGATATAATTGAGGATATGAAATAGGAAAGGTATTTTAAAATATGGCTAATAATAATCTGAGAGAGGACGAGGAGAAAAACAGTTTCGATGGGTCACACGCAAATCGGTATGAGTTCTAAATAACAGGGATGTCTAAAGACATACTGTAAGTGGAAAATATTAGCTGTTCAACAGAAAAGCTTTTCGTGTCGATATTCGCTTTTAATGTGATTTTGCAAAACTTTCATTGGTGTATTTCGTGAGGTTTTCCAAAAGAACCCAGTCGCTGAATGCACCAACAATCTGGTTTAAGTGATGCGTTTTAGTGACCTCCAGTGCTGGGGCTGAACTGACCCCCTGAGAGTCCCTGCACTAATTGTCACATCACAAAGGCCTTTGAAAAGACTGACCAATAGGAACAACAGCACCCAATTAACCTCTGAACGACTAATGCTCCCTGACTGATGGATGGAGAAAGCCTCTGGGAGCTGCACTCAGGGTTCCGCTCGACCCAATCCCAGACCGGCCCCCCCACCAAACGCCGGTGTACCCAGACTGCAGCGCGACATACGGCGATCGCTACCGAAACACTTCGAAAACATTCTCGTGCTACACGTTTGATTCATTCTATGGAAATGAGAGTAGATGGATGTGGTGCAATGTTGACATTTATTACGTAATAATGCTGTGGTTTTGCGTCCAAATCACTGTTTGAGAGACGAGTTTTGCCAGGACTGAAGCAACGTTCACGGTTCATGAAGTTTATTGGGAAAAACAAAAACTGCTGGAATTAAAGTAAGCGGCATGACTCCTTGTTACTGCCGAGCTTGGAGCGATCAATCATTTGGCACCGCGATGCAATGACACTGAGAGCCAGCAGGCGGCCGTCCCCGGCACACCACGCAAGCTCTCGCAGCGGATCAGAAATGTGCAGGATGAGTTCAGCTTCAACACCTTGTATTCCTCCTGTCACCCTTGACTAGGTAATAATGATGAAAGCCACGCACAGTCCGGACACGACACAAAATACGCTTTATTTTGGGCGCACGTATGATGGGAAGCCATTCACATGAGCACAGAAAGAAATACACTGAGCCACTCCACTTTGTCTTCTCATGCAAATATCCATTCTGCCTTCTCTTTTGATACTGATTGCAGCTACTAATGTAGGATAGTCTAGAACTGTTTCACCATTAGGGGTGATGCCATGGAACTATAGGCCTGGACTGGACTGGGCACACCATAAAGAAGGATAATGTATTCTCTTGTTTACTTTTTTGGCTCTGATTCAGAAAAATCGGGAGGGCACTAGAGACGATTCCGACCATGAACCACCCAGTGATGAGGTGAATTTGATGACTGACTTAAAATAAGTACGATAAAACAGCATTTAGCCGTGAGGTATCTAAAATTTTTTGAGGATTTTTGGGAAGGGGGGTTGAAACGTGCTGGAGTTCGGGTGCATGAATGCAAATATTACTCCAGGCACATCTGATCTTGGATTTTTGGTCTTGAGTTTATCTTGATTAAAATGAAAATCTTTAAGAAACTGATACAGCTAGACATTTATCTTCACAAAGCAACATAGACATGTGCGGCCAAATAAAAATTTCACAGTTTTAACTCCCTCTCTTTTCAGTGAACCTAAAAAAATGTTATGCTTTTAATGAACCTGGATGAAATCTGGAATTGTTTGATGCCCCATAATTCCTTCTTGCCTCTCATTAGCCTAGACTAGACATGCCACAGAGTGACAATCAAAGCACACAGACCACCTCTAGCGCAGGAGGTCCTACAGTAGTAGTACAGCCTGTGAGAGAACATGATCTAACCTTGTGTTGCACTCAGGGCTGAATTACCTCCAGTGAGCTGCATGGTGTGGCAACATGTTCATATGAGGTGTTTGTGGGACTAATGGCCCAAACTGGGCATTGTTCTCAGAAAGGTTATATAACACAAGCCTGTCATACAGCCCACGCGCTTACACACACTTTTTTTCCAGACACAAAAAGACAAGAGAGGAAATGTTCTCAGCCTGAGGGCTTAAGGTCACACTCCAATGTCATTTCTAGTCCAAAAAGCAACAGGCAGAATAACCAGCCAACAATATTGCTGACTCTTGGGATTAATTAGACAGGATAACAATTTAATTAGATGGTTTCCCTAAATTTTCAACCTTGGCTATGCGTTAGCCTACATCGCAATTACCCATAACGCTAATGTATACGCAGCAGTATTTTGGGTGTGCTTTCTGCCTGTAGATACATGTATCGTGCCAGGCAAGAAATGGCTGGGAGGTGCTGCCTTTTGATTCTTGGACACAGACAGGAATGCGAACAGATCATTTGACATGAGATCTATGTTGGGGCTCTGTTCTGTTGTCCCAAATTTAAGTATTTGGGAATACTTTCTTCCATGACTGAACAACTTGATTGACAAGGAAGACAGATGTAATTGTCCGTATTATCAACATTACTTTTTGTAGTAACGTATTTTACCTGGGTAATATAACAAGTTGCTCAGCTGGTCGCATAGTCTTCAGCACTGCTGCCATTGGATCAAGAGTTTGCAGGTTTGAATCTCACCACCAGCTGTAGTACCATTGAGTGATGCACTAAAAATTAGTCAGCTGTACCAATGGGTGACACCTGCAAACAGCTTAACATTGTAAATTGCTTTGGAGAAATGCATCAGCTAAATTTAAGAATCTTAAAAAACAGGGAGCTAAGAACATTTTAAATGTTATTCTGAATACGGTATAGACATAAGACATCGCAGACACACAATCTGAAACCGTTTGTCCCATATGGGGTCGCGGGGACCTGCCTAACCCGGCAACACAGGGCAAAAGGCTGGAGGGACACACCCAGGACAGGACACCAGTCCATCACAAGGCACCCCAACTGGGACTTGAACCCCAGACCCACCAGAAAGCAGGACCCAGTCCAACCCACTGTGCCACTGCACCCCCCTGTTATAGAGATAAGTGAAAAGGTTAACTGAGTTCTCAGTTTATTAGCCATTCATTGTTAAACATTAAATATCTGAACACTCACAAACAAATAATAAAACAAGTTAACCTCCCCTAAAAAAGGGTCATAACCAAATACATGGTAATCAGTTTTGTTTTCAGTCATTTTAAGTTTGTTTTAATGGTAAATGTTGACCAGACAGTGGGGCAGGGGGTGTGGTGACATGGCGGGTTTGGCCTGTGCCTGCCCTCCGGTAGGTCTGGAGTTCAAGTCCTGCTCGGGGTGCCCTCCTACATATTGGCATCCTGTCCAGGGTGTGTCCCCAGCCCTGTGCCCCATGCCACCGGGCTAGGCTCCAGCTCAATGTGACCCCCCTGCCCCTAGGACAAGCAGCCCCAGACTGTGTGTGTTGATCAGATTCTGTTAAAATGAAAGGTCTTTGGCTCAGTTCTACTCCAAGTGACTTTGGAGTTACAGATAACTAGAGTTACAAACAAGTGTTTGTAAGTTGAGGAGCCAGTGTATATGTTTTTTTTAACATGGATCATCTTGGATATGTGCAGGATTGGAAGAGCCAAGATTAGTTTGTGCGACTGACACTTTCTTTTCTGAGCTCATTTAAAACAAAAGATTATAGCCATATTAAGGTACTACTAACTGCCTGAAAAAGCAATAACGTTAGCTACGTACAAAATCTCTGGCTTATGGCTTCCAACTGAACTGCTTAATAAGCAAGTTTCTGTTTTTTTGCATACTGAGAAACCTATAGTTTATGTTAAAAACTGGCAAAACATTTGATCAGTCCTTCCCAATAGGCATGTCAGATACCTACTTCTTTCAGCTGTTTATATTTTCCACAAACCATCAAAAGCATTCCGGAAACTTGCAATACGATTCATCATTTCAGTGGCCTGTGCCCAAGGACCCTGTTGTTTATTCCTGCAGAATAACAGCTGGTCTTGAAATGTATAATCGAAATATTTATGGTAGAAAAATGCTGAAAATATCTAGAGGACGACGGAAAAGAGAAAGCAGGAGGGCAGAGACAGCCTGTTCTCACTGAGACATTACCCAGCACTTTGCTGACCGGCCTCAGTCTAGGGCTTGCAACATCTACCCAACACCCTACAACTACCATTTCCTTCCTTGGTGCTGCATTTGCACAAGGTTCCTGATGGGCTATCACAGAACTGGCATTGGAACTGTCTTAAGTAGTACGACCCATTTAGAGGAGGAGCAACAACTGTAATCACAACAGTAATAATAATAATAATAATAGATACTTATCTCCACAACCAGAAATATTATTGGAACGAAACAGAGTAAACTTTCTTCTTAAGGGTACAAGAGGATGTCCACCCCAAGGAAGTTACAAGCCTTCACTGACACCTGATAATTGGGGAAAAGGACCATTACGATTAAATATTTATTTGAAACATTGTGAGATACTGCAGTTATGATGCTGCAATTATGCATGATTTACAGTCAAAATATAACACCATTTCACCGGTGTTGAAATGGTATTACCTAGTCAATATGGACAAAAAATATTTTCAACAAAGAAATCAGTTTAATATCATTTCAAGTAATAATTTCAAGTTAAACATCCTGAGACTGAAATAATGTACTTCAGTGGAAATAACTTTGGAAGTGATATTTACTTTCACCAAAACCTTTTAAATTCCCTAAGGACATAGTCATTATTTCACTGCCATGTTGAAGAATTCCAGGTTCTCCCCTTGTGTGGTGGAACAAGAACTCGCATGCTAGTGCCTACACCCTCCGGGGAAGGGGAACTCTTATTACATCTCCTCATTTACAGTAAACAGCGATAAATGAGAAACATCCAGCAATTAAAATAAGTGTTGTCCTGGGCAAAAGACAGCAAACACGTCTAAGGGAATATGATACATGAATCAAAGCTTACACCCTCCTCAGGTCTACAACACCAAGGGGCACAGAGATGTTTGGTTTGGCTGATGCCAGGCTTTATTAAAAAAGGACAACTATCATTATGGGCTTTCAGCAGTGACATGTTAACTCGTTCTAGAAAAACATTTGACTGGTCTTTTGTTTGTTTTCCTGAAGTACATGAACCTTCCTTCTGATGCAATTCCCGAACTGCACTGTGCGGTCCAGACATATCCATCCAAGACGTGGAAGAGTTGAGGGCAACAGACAGTGAAATCAGTGTTAAGACCATTTTTTTCTTGATGGGATCCATTTTAGCAGCTTAGCGGTGGCCTTGATAGGCATCGTGTTTAAGATTCTTAAACTGTTAATTAATGTTGACTATATTTGTATGAGAGGGGGTGCGGTGGTGTGGTGGGTTTGATCAGGTCCTGCTCTCCAGTGGGTCTGGGGTTCGAATCCCACTTGGGGTGCCCTGTAACAGACTGGCATCCCATCCTGGGTGTGTCCTCTCCCCCTCCAGCCTTACGCCCTGTGTTGCCAGATTAGGCTCTGGTTTGCCGCAACCCCCACTTGGGACAAGCAGTTTCAGATGGTGTGTATTTGTATGATCTTTTTTTAACCCCACAGGGTTAATCATTCATTCCTATCTATAACCGCAGTGAAAAAAGTATCTTTTTTCATCAGTTTTCTGTTGTGCCAAGTCATAAAACTAATAAATCCTGCCACCATTCATTCATAAAACCAGTTGATTCGCCATGACACTGTCCAATAAGCGCCAACCGAAGGAATGTGTGCATTTGCTTAGGCAATCCAGGAAACCAGGTTGTTCTGAGCCATGCCAGTCATCTGTTTTAATCATCTGTTATTTCCTAATGAAACAATGGAACAAGTGCTCATGAGCAGTGATGTCACTGAAAAAACACATTCTCATGACCTGCATAATCTCAAAGTTTTCACATTTTAGATGTTTTTTTTTTTTCAACAGTTATACAACATCGGCTATTTAAATCTGAAATGGATGGATAAGGTCATAAAGTGCATTGTGGAAAAAGTTCTATGATCTCAATAATCTGTGTTTTTCTGTGGAATAACCATGGGGACAATGTACATTATTGCAACAGCTGCTCTTCTGTGAATGTGAATTTGCTTGAGTCCATCTAGCTCAGCAAGAAATTGCAAGAAAACCTCATGTATCTTCAGTCATCCCAGAAGGGATAATAGAATTAGTTTGCGCACATTCGCTGGGAAAAACAGGCTCTGTCTGAACACTTCCTTCCCTACCGTTTCTGCAGCATGTAACTGCAACCTGCACGCACGCCGCTGCCGCTTCAACATGGAGCTCTACAAGCTGTCGGGCCGCCGCAGTGGTGGCGTGTGCCTCAACTGCCGTCACAATACTGCCGGGCGTCACTGCCACTACTGCATGGAAGGCTACTACCGTGACATGTCCAAGCCTATTTCACACCGCAAGGCCTGCAAAGGTACGCTGCTCTCCTTCTGGCATAACACAAATAGAGATTTCAACATCTTCACCGTAATGAACGCTGCGAGGAAAATAGCACTCGAAGGAAAGAACTCCAGGATTAGATTTTAAATATATCGGCAATAAACATGGTTTATGGGGGGTAACAAATGACGTAATGCAGTTTCCTCTTTTTCATTAATTTTCTCTCACAGTACTATAACTGGAAAAAGCATTAATTCATATCTGTTGTATGAAGTGATATGACTTCAGTGACTACAATGACTGTATCACCAGTGCATGCCTTATGTTTCTCTGAAATACTTGTATGTAGGGGGACAAAAAAAAAGCCAGTCCTTTGCAGTGTCTGTATTATAGGTGGAGGGACATGAAAGACGTCCTTGAAGAAACATGCCCATGCTGTCACATCCTCCTCCGACATCCTTCACTTAAGCTTTCGTTTCGATCCTCTGTCGCGTCATAGTCCAAATGAGTTCCCTCCTTGCACACAGGGCACGTCACACACCTGTGGTGACCCATCCCATCCAAATCATTCCATTCATAACAGACTTGATTCTTTCAGCAGCCAGTCTGTGGGCCTTCACAACAGCAGGGGTACCCACAAATTCCAGCGATGCATTTTGTCTGAGTGGGGAGAGAGTCAGTGAAGCTGCAGAGCTGCAGAGCAGCAGAGCAGGAGCACGCAAGAGGGAGGATACAGTATGTCTATGTTGCATAATATGGAGAATATAAAGGAACTACCTCGTATTTTTCCCCCAAATTCGAGCCCAGAGTGCCATTAGTGCTTTTATTTATAGAGCAACTTTCATTAAAAAAAAGGATCTTCAAGATTTCATTAAACCTCATCCATACTTCCATATGATGTCCTTAAATATTTCATTCTGTATCCTTCTATAAGGTTCAGAACATTTTATAAAATATTATGGGTTGTCACATTTAAGGCATGAGTATCCTGCCTCTTGCGAATGCCCAGATAGACCCTTCTCTCTCTCAGAGATGCATGCGGATGAATTGCAGTGAAAAATGCATCATTACGGACCTCTGTCTTGGATGCATGAGCAACGTTAAGAATGACCCTCCTCGACTTCAAACTAACCAACTCTCATCTGTACCCCCACCCTTCAGTATTCTGTCTGCATGTACCTGTATTTTCATCTGCATCTCCATTGCACATTCTCATCTTTTAACAGTTCCCAACTTAAGTTTTCTGACTTGTGCTACTGATCACCAGGTAGCATCTGCTCTACACACATATTCAAAACTTGACATTCATTTTTGTTTGCAAAGTCAGTATAACTTGTCTGCTCTAATTAAGCTGAGATATGTTGAAAATTACTGTGTATCAAAACATGATCCGTTTTGAATGTCTCCTTAGTTGCATAGAGAAAGACTGGTTGCCAGAACTCTGACTCACTGCTAATGGCAGGTTTGCACGGATTAAAAAAATCACCAACTTATTCAGCAGCTGATTTGATTCGTTGGTTCAGAGTTTGAAAGTATACACACAACTACTGTTTTGTAGAAAATAGACTTTACTCTGACCTGTACAAAGACAATTCCTTACCTAACAAAAGTACAGTATATATGCAGATTTCATAACCTGATACTAAAGTAGCAGATTCCAATTGTAAAATAAATCCAGGATATAAATAATTAAATTAAAATTACACATTCCCTACCTTTCACTATAGTGCAACTGTAATCAGGGCACAGCGACAATGATTAATTTCTTGTTAATTCCTACTGTTGACAATTGTTTATCATTTTTCCAGTGATGACAAATCATTTGACTATCCCAAACACCTTCTGAGTTAAAATATTTTGACAAACAGTATTTGATGCATGATGGAAGACCGGAATATGAACAAGAAGAGGTCTTGTAGTCATAAAGGTCATCTGTGTCTCCTCTTAATGCATCACCCACAAGCACTTCCAAAACTGTATGAACATTGTGCAGGGAAATACCAACAAAAGTGGTTTCCAGTGAGTGCTGCATCTCACAATTCTGAAATTAAAACTGCTGAACTAATCACCACTCTCCCCTCAGGTGACCAGTGTAGTTTTCCATGGCATCAGCTGAGAAACCGCGTATTTATTTTTAAGCCACATATAGCGATCTCCGTGTGGTTTTCGGTCGGATGAAAACAGTACAGCTCAGAGCAGATCTGCGTCTTTTTCTGGAAGTAAAATCTTAAAACATGCTTAGATTCCACAGGAGCCAACAGCAAAGTGCTGAGGGGAAAAACATTCCATTAGGCAGAAACCGAAGAGTCCCTAGTGGTGGCAAGGAATGCTTACCGCGATATTCCCCAGATTTACAGCTTCATCCCTCATCAGCATAGTGTAAATACAGACTGAAGAACACCGGAAGACTTGGGGGGGCTTTTTCACTGCTTTCTCCTGCATACTTTTCCACGATCCTGTCAACAGCCTTCCCCGAGCAGCATCTGATTTCCAAGCGAGTTCTCTGGTGCGTACACGGACGATCAAGTCCGACCACGTGCAGAGCAAAGCACCCTCCGGTGCAGCTGTGCGATCAAGTTCTTATGATCCCTGGCAAGTGACACTGTGTGCTTATGTTCACACAGCAATATCTGACATTACTTTTTCGCTTATCGAAATTGACTTTCCCGGATTGTTGTGTTAGAGCGGTATAATGTGTTATAGTCAAGGCTGCTATTTCAAGTCCCAGCCGGGACTCTGCTATGGTACCCTTGAGAGAGGTACTCAACCTTAATTGCTTCAGTCACAGTACAGTTTTATTTGAAGGTTCTGGTTATAGGTTCAGTTCCTTATTCACAACACAGCCTGTAAGCAGCACTGCTGCATCGCCTCTGAGTGAGGCAGCCCCACATATTTAGAAAAAGGACGTTTTAAAATCTATGTTTTGACCATGCTGGAAAATCATCTCCAGACCGGTACCATCAAAAACCCCATATAAAGTCACAGTATTTATCTCATGGTATAGGAATGCAAGATGTTACTCCCAGTTTATTTTTTTCAGTCTCACTCTGTTTTGTAAAGCATTAAATGTCCTCAAGAAACAAAGCTTTTAAAAGAAAAGAAAGAACAACAGATCTGCAGACCATCACTATTATTGTGAGGATACATGGTGAAGACATTATCCAGCATGTGGCTTATACTGTCACTCTTGGGCTTTGTGAACCACAACAGCCTGTTTTGGGTTTAGAAGTTTAAAAACAATTTATGACTTCACTGTTCCTTTATTTATTGTTATTTTTGAGAGCGTGCAAATGGGATGCTTTTAATTTACTGTTTACATTTTATTAGCAAATTTTTATACATATAAAATCCTGCATGTGGTATAGTTACTTAAATATAACATGAATGGAAGAGCAAAGAAATTAATTTGAAAAAATTTGCAACCATCCTCGTCTTTTAATGTAAATTCATTATACTTTATTAGGGATAAGGGGGGTGCGGTGGTGCAGCGGGTTTGGCCGGGTCCCGATCCCTGGCGGGTCTGGGGTCCGAATCCCATTTGGGATGCCTTGTGACGGCCTGGCATCCCGTCCTGCGTGTGTTCCCTCCCCTTCCAGCCCTATGCCCTGCGTTGCTGGGTTAGGCTCCGGTTCATCGTGACCCCGCTCAGGAAAAGCGGTTTCAGCCAGCGTGTGTGTGTGTGTGTGTGTGTGTGCATTAGGGATATATACTACAAGTATAAGAATTATATGCTTTAAAATATTTTTCATCCAGATTGCAAACTAATTCAAATATTCTTTGCTGTGAGGAGAACACCTGCCTCCAAAAATTCAGACAAATTTCACACTGCTTAATAAAATACAGACCAAGGAAAAATCTTCTAACATTTATGGTGCAGCATCCCAAGTAGCTACAAGTGCCCTTGAAATGGCCTCCATGCTCATAAACACGTCCCAGAAGATCAGAGTGCTTCAGAGAGCATTTACAACTGACTAAAAAGCTCTCCTTTAGAGGTGTAGACTGACATAATTCACAGGGACAGAAATGGCCCCATACAGCCTAATAAGGCAGATAAGAAAATCTTATTTAATATGATTGTCTTTCAAATAGCTATTCACATCTCACGAAACAGCCTGCTGCACATGCCTTTGACAATCTGGAGGTCTTTGTGGACAAGTGGAGGGATAGCAGTTTCTGAGAGGCGTGTCTTTCCCGTTTAACTACCTGCAAATGTGGCCATTCCAGCTCCTGGTCCCTCTAGAACCCAAGCCCTGGTGACCCAGTTGAGTGGAGGGTCAGCCTTTATTAAGTGCTCTAAGTCCTCTCCTCTTAATTGGTTTTCCCCTCTATGTGACACACCTCCAAAGTGCACAGGGGCTTGAAGAAAGACAATTGGCACTTTGGAGGTGGCACGTAACTGGCTGTGCATAACCGATATACAGTACACACATTGCCAAAGGGTGGAGACTAAAAAGGAGAAGGATCTCACATGGTGTTAATCAGCACTCTTGTATTTTTGATGCTTTTCAGAAAGGCTCTTAGAAAGGCTTGCAGGAACAGAGTCCTGGAAAGCCCACACTCACTAAGGACCTTCCCAATACTGCCATATTGAAGCAGAGCGGTGAATTACATAGCAAACTATAAGGACAACCTTCTCAGTGGTTTGAACAAAAGAAAATACTCAGATCCCACTTTGACGAAGTTGTATTGCCTCAAGGCTGCAATTAAGCCTGCAAAGACATTCTCATGTCTCTACAGAACCCAGAGCAGTGGTATGAAAGGTTCCAATATCTGCGTGAATGTGTCTTTTGTGGCAGCCACCTGATCCAGCTTACTTTTCTGTCCTCTGTCACTGTTGTATTGTCAGTGCTGCTGCCTCTGTTGTTTTCTGTTATTGTGGTTGTTTTGTGTTCTCTGTTTCTACTCCCCCTGTGCCCCCATACTCCTGCGTTCAGTAATCGCACCTCTTCTCTTGTCTGTTCCTCACAGCATGCGATTGCCATCCCGTGGGTGCCGCGGGCAAAACCTGTAACCAAACCACCGGTCAATGCCCCTGTAAAGACGGCGTGGCCGGTATCACGTGCAACCGGTGCGCTAAGGGCTACCAGCAGAGCCGATCTCCCATTGCACCCTGCATCAGTACGTGAAGCAGCCTTTCTTCACAAGCGCAAGTCACTCCAGAATCTAAACAAAACTGCCTGCAGATCAGTTTATATTTCCAGTGTTGCAAATACACATTTAGGGGACTTGATTCTTTCTTTTTCCTTTGATTGGACCCCTATTATTTCTGTGGCCTGTCTTATGGCCTATTCTTTATGTGTTATTCCTGTAATTCCTTCCCTTTGTGTCTACATAATATATTTCTTTTGTTCACGCTGTTGTCCTTGTTAAGGCTGGAAGCCTTTGGATCATCTACACACCTCAGGGGCTTGTGCCAATTTTATTTGAGGAAATATTCCTTGGCGTCTCAATGGAAGCAGGAGGTGGTCCTTCCATGTATGGTGTCTTTGAATGTTAAATTCCTGCCATAGGAGGATGAAATAGGTCAAAGGGGCTGAAAGAATCAAGTCTATGGATATCAACTCCGGTCCTTGCTGCTGCAGTCACATCACAATGGACATAAAAAAATTAAGACATGACAGAAGGAGGATCATGTCCTTGGATAACTCTAAGACTGAAACCTTAGATCCTCCTCTTCTCTTTCTTCTGGGACTCAAAGCTAGTCACAAGTCCAGTACATGAATAAATGCTCAATTTTGCCTTCTCTCCCACTACTACCTATTAACTGCCTTTGTTTTTCCGTGTGAACAGAGATTCCTGCTTTGGCCCCTACAACCACAGTGAGCAGCACAGAGGAGCCATCAGGTGACTAGTGACAAGCTTTCCGACCTCTCACCTATTCCACCTCACTGTCATTGTGGTCTCTGCGATTGATTTAATGGGGCAGGACATTCAAACTGCATTCACATAGTAAATGACATGCACTGCACCCTAAGGCCAGAGCCGTAAATTTGCACGCTGTGAGAAAAAGCTAGGCAGACACTGTCATGAAGGAATTCTGCCACAAAATCAGCACAAGGGGAAGTAGGGAATGAATGGTTATGCATTTCAGCTGCTATGAAAACAAACCAAAAATCTGTGGAATGTCACTCTTGAGTGAAACCAAGTCACAGTTCAGTTGCTTGCGGCCAAGCAAGATAGCGACTCATGTAAATCAAAAACAACAGCCATTTGTTAAAAAATATTTTGTATAACAGTGATTTGAGAGACACGCCCACCATGTAGAGCAACCCTCCTTTGGGTCCTGTTCCAGGGGTCCCTGCAGTGAGGCTGGTCTATCACAGAGACATGGTGGCTCAATCATACATACCACTGTTAAGTACTGGGTATTGGCAAAATCTGAGAAATGGTTAAAAAAAAAAGGTATAAAATCAGCTGATTGGTTACAGGAAGATGTCGTGCTGCAGGAGATCTAGTCTACTGCTCAATCACTGCACTGTCAAGTAGTCTGACTGCTCCATCTGCTTCTTGCAAGCAAAGATAGAGAAAAAGTGAAAAAACATAACTAATTGTTCATGGTCTGCTAATTCATCCTCTGACCTCCCTTTGTGCTACGTTCAAGCTTCTTCCCCCTGAATCCAGACAGAATGAATGAAGGCCAGCACCATTAGGGAGGGTCAGGGAGCTGGGAGTGGGAGTAGGGTGGTTGGAAAAGGACCATCACAAACAAAACCTGGGTATACCCGCGAAGAATAAGCAGGATTATCTCATTTCTGACACCAGGTGTTAGGCATGGGGATTATGAATTTCTCAAGCTAATCTGAATGGCAGAATAGGCACGACCCTGAAGTGAGAGAGTGAAAAATTCAGCAGTGTTGGTTATTAATGGCTGAACTTTTTCTGCTGCAGTTGGTAGAGCTGTTGGCACACAGCACTCACCCATGTGTTTGCAGAATGTTATCTCATTCCTACTTTCCATATACTTCTGTGAAAGTTTAAATCTATCTCTCCTTCCCTTTTGGTCCTGTTTGCAGACTGTGACTCATACTGCAAAGTGACCAGGGGCAAAATGAAGATCAACATGAAAAAGTACTGTAAGAAAGACTACGGTGAGTTCAGTTTGTGGAGAGAGAGGTCCTGTAATTTTTTTCAGTTTTTTTTCAGAGTTTTGGCAAAATTGGAGGAATTTCCATGTGAAAATCCCAATGTGTTTTTGCATCGCACAGTCATTAATCACTTGCATGTCACAACACATAACTGCTTTAAAATTCTCTCTTCTGTGTTACCTTACTGCAAAGTAACAATAATACAGCTTGTGCAAGATTCACACACACACACACTGTCTGAAACCACATATCCCGAACGGTGTCGCAGCGAGCCGGAGCACAACCCGGCAACACAGGGCGCAAGGCTGGAGGGGGACGGCACACACCTAGGACGGGACACCAGTCCGTCTCAAGGGTGCAAGATTCAGTTTTAAATATTTACATGCTTAGCAATCACTTTCATTTTGTGCAGTTTCAGTCTTTTATCCACTGAAGCATCTGGGGAATAACAACTGGCCTACTCTAAGGCTTGGGCAAGTCTAACTCATCAGGTACCATGTTACTTGCAGTCCACCTGCTCTCTACTTGCAGGAAAGGGATTCTGCGGGAGGGCACTGTCTTTAAATCGTGGCACAGTCCCTGCTAGTGGCAAACTCGCCCAGCATCACCTTCGCTAGATCCCAGAGGTTAAGGGTTACACACAGCTCAGGGCTTCACCTGGTGACACTCCTATTCCGTTAAAAATGAGACGTTTTTACTTCGAAAATTAAGGGATTCTTTCATAAACTTAAGTGTATTCCTTTACAAATGTGGAGTTGCGGGTGTTGCAGAAAAGGAAGGAAAAAACACATAGACATATTTACAGTGTTATGCAATACAGAAAGCCAAATCACAGTTGTCTGTCTTACCCTTGAGAACAATTGACCTGTACTCCTAAAGAAGCAGCTCTGCATGCTGGGAAAAAACAGCTACTATTTTTATATGGAACTTTCATGCTTCTAACAGCTTTGTTCTGAGTGAGTCATATAAACAGAGGAGTGTCCAAATGACAGAGGCACGAGCCAGGAAGTACATAAATCTATTTTTATCTGTTTGTTTAACCAAACACATTTGTCGAGCACTGTAGATTTATTATCTATTTAATAAATATCACGCTTTGTTTCCCATTAGCTTGTTCCTCAGCAGCAACACACAGAAAATGTAGTCACTCGCTGCCAGGAGCACAAGAGCCTCATGATTTGAATGAACAGCCATATATCCCATTTGGCAAAGGAAAATTTCATGTTACTTCCTTGATCTGAACAAAACATTGGGCCAAACCCACACCGGGTAGGAATTCTCTTTGGGGTCGAGATACAGTTAGCCTGAGAGTTCCAATTAAGGGAACCCTGCATCTCTTATCTCGGCCCCAAGGCACAACACTGTGAGCTCTGCCGCGCTGATAGTGGCTGATATGGAGTCAGGGAGACACTCTCAAAACAGCTGATCCCGGAACAGTCGAAGCCACTTGAAAAGCCCAAGCTGTTCTGAGGCTATCCGAAATTGGTCGGCAGGGACGGGTTTGTGTGGGACAATTGAACGTGTGTTAATCTGATTTGCCCCTACTTAGCAGCGAGTGCGCGCAACATGCAGCCAAGCAAAAGGAACGCAGTGGGAGCCCCCCTGCTTGTACCCTCCCTCTCTCTACCCTCTCTGATGGGGTGGCCACAGTGACAGGCTGTATTGTTCCAGTGGACAAAAGCTAGACCTCTTTCATGCCTCAATGGGCCATTCATTAGCCAATTTCCCCCTTATTTTCACACCCTGCTCTTTTCCCCTGCCAAGCTCATCTCTGGGAAGGCCGTACCTACCAGCTACTACCTTCCGCACAGCACACCTTAGCCCCCTCTCACAATACACGTTACTACCCTAAATACCAGGCTTCTTAGCTTAGTGGCACGTTCCCTACTACAGCTATCTGGTCACGTTTCCCCATTTAACTCAACATGTAAACATAAATAATGGTGCACTGACAGAGCAGATGGTGTAAAAATAGGGGTAAAAATTTTCAGGTTCAGACTCCTGTAGGAAAATACATTATTTTGGAAAGCCGTTTATGGTCTTTCGGTGATGAACGTACCATAAGGTGATGTTCATGTCCACAATCCACTTGAACGCAAGGTGAATTTGTTGAAGAAACAAATAAAATAAAGACAATTAGTGTGGACTTTCCTCAAACAAAGTTCTGCGAGTCCTTTCGTTCTGAAATGGAAGCCCTTTCTAAGCCGGGATAACTCAAATTGTCACAGAGATCTTTCAGAACTTGCCGGAACATTTCTTTGCATACAGTTGTTTGGCAAATAGAGTAGGCCTCACCATGGCCCCACCTCATCCCACCAGTTTCCTTTCCTTTTGATGAAAGAGGCCTTCAGCCCAAAGACACACAGCTGGTCAATGGCAGCTCTGTGAATGGGGGCTGCTCTGATTCGAACAGCTCCTTTTCATCCGTAAATTGCAAGCAATTTGCTCTCCACTGCCCCTCTCCTTCACTCCCGACCATTTCATGCATTTATTGGGACAGTTGATGCACCTTGAAAAGCACCCGCTTGCATTCAGCACAGGACAAAGGAAAACTTCCTGTGGAGGTTTTAGACTCCGCCCCAGTGACACATTCCTCGAACAATGCCTGGAGGTCTGTGAGGGACTTTTTTGTGGGTCACAGCTCTGTGTGTGTGTGTGTGTGCGCGTGTGTGTGTGTGTGTGTGTGTGTGTGTGTGTGTGTGTGTGTGCGTGTGTGTGCGTGTGTGCGCGCGCGCGCGCGTGTGTGTGCCCAGCCTTGCACTCAAACATTTATCTAGGAATTCTTTCCCTACTTTTCCCTATTTTGACACATAGCAGCAACTGGTGGTTTAAAAACCCTATTTTGAATAAAAGGCTATTATAGCAATCTCTACCTGATAAGCAAAGCAAAAAGGTCAAAGGTCTAGGCTGGCAGATGGAATGATGGGAAGTTAGAGTACATAAGGTCAGCTCTTCTGTCATTGTGAAGACATAGTAAGTCAGTTATAAGTAAATGCTGATGTAGTTACAAGGAGCTCAGCTTTATACAGAGAATGTGAGAGTCTTATGAACTCTGCTTGTTTATTGTCTTTATTAGTAGTTTTGAAAATAATAAAGATTACTCATTAAAATTCCAAATGCTAGTTATAATGGCTGAGGCCAGTATTTATATTCGAGAGACCGATCAGTTTCTGCCAGTATAGCCTTATACATACCCAAATATATTTAACCTATACAGACGTATACTGTTCTATTTTTTATGACCCCAAATGCAATCAGTTGAGTTTTCTGGTTTAAATTTAAAGCAGGACCAAGGGACTGTAAAGAGAGATGTGAGACAGTTGTTATATGCTTTCTTTTGACTGCCTTGTCTCCGGTTCTCTCACCAGTGGTCCAGGTACAAGTTCTGAAGGGAGACAAGGCTGGCGAATGGTGGAAGTTCACTGTCAATGTGGTATCTGTCTACAAGCAAGGTGGGAGCCGTATTCGGCGAGGTGACCAGCCCCTGTGGGTGCGAGCCAGGGATGTGGCCTGCCGCTGCCCATTGATCAAGCCTGGGAGGAGGTACCTGGTGTTGGGCAGTGAGGAGGACGTGGCCCCTGAGCGCAGTGGCATAGTGGTGGACAAGGGTAGCCTGCTGGTCCAGTGGAGGGACACGTGGGCCCGTCGGCTCAGGAAGTTTCAGCAAAGGGAGAAAAAAGGAAAGTGCAAGAAAGCCTAAGAAGACCAGAGTTCACCCGGAGCATGAAGAGTGAACAGAGGAAGCAAGGAGCAACAAGGAGACAGGAGAGGAGAAGCATGAAGAGACAGAGGGGATTGGATCCCACTGTCATGTATAGAAACATGTGGAACATTGTAGGGAGATCTTACTAGAACCTTGTGAAGGAGCTTACCTTGTGGTTTTGTTCTGTACCTTTTGAGATTTTTGTGGACTTGCTGAGTTTGCACCTAATATTACCAATATATAATGTCATCTGTATTTTATCATTTTTTTCTGATCAATTTTTACAAAATCTAGGGTATTAGTGAAAATAACTAAGCTACTGTGTCACATTTCTCTTTCTTAAACTGTATTTACACATGGATACAATGTTTTCTAAGGAACTGTAGAGTCAAAACTAGGTTGGTGGAAGGCTGAAGATACATTTCCTTCTTCAGAGTAATGTTTAAGTGGCAGGCTTTGGTCTTAACAAATTGTAGAACAAAGCAGGATCTAAATGCTCCACACTTCTGCAAAAACTGATTTCACTATGGTTTCTGTGTACAGTTATAATATAACATACACACACAGGTAAGCCATCACCTTTCATGCATGCAGTACCTCAAATATTGTAGTTTGTCTTGTGTTACTCACAGAATTGCTAAAAACTTGTGTTCTTGAGAAGGGTCTTAATTGGGAAAGATGAGTTCTTGATCTGATCATATGAGAGGCATCTTCAAAATGCAGCAACAATAATCTGCAAACATTCACTTCTGTTAGTACAACAAATCGAATTCCACTTTTCCTAGATTTATTGTGATGAACTGACATGGAGTACTATACATCAATCGGTACCAGTACTATCTTATGTATGAATACATAGAGCAAAAACACCCAATTCTGCTTACAAGCAGTGTATTTTTAAAATAAAAAAGTTTGTCTACTTCTATATATATATCCGCATACATAACTTCAAATTTAAACATACTCAGGCTTCATAGCTGACAGAAAATCAACATTCAATTTGTACATTTCCATGGCTGATGGTGTATATTTTACATCTACTTCTCAATGGTCTCAGAGATTGGACCCTGAATCTCAGACCTGTTTAAAATTTTACTTTAATTTTCATTAAATGTTAAGAGGTTTAACATTTAAGAGGTGTTCACTGCAAATGACTACAATGTGTCCTTTGATACATACTAATATATTACAGTAATGGTATATGAATATATTTAATGACAGATCAAAGTAATGTGGCCCAGATTTTTTTTTGTCTGTTGTTTTTATATATATTTGATGTTTTTCTATGGTTAGAAGGCTGTGATTAAAAACAGAAGGAATGTGTAACTACTGAACACCAGCGTAGTAGAATTAAATCAAGAATTCCATTGAAATAAACTTCAGAAAAATCTTGTTGTATTCCATATTTTTATGTCTATCTTTCATCTTTTAACCATATATACCAAGCTGAATGAAAGCTATTTGTCTGATAGATAGATAGATAGATAGATCAAGCCAAAAACAGCATATATACCAAAAAGCAGTGACAGAAGACACTAGAATAAATTTCAAATTGAGACAAGTGTAAAAGTGCTAATAAAACTTTGTAAATAAATAAAAAGCAGTAATGACAACTCAGTATCACTTGGAGAAAAAGATTTCAGCACCACCCGCACAGCATTACAGATCCTAATGGCTATTGACAAAAATGACCTCAGGTAGCGCACCTTGGAAGTGCTCAACAGGACCACTGGAGCCCAGCCAAACTCCCAGAACTGATTTGGCATTCCTGACTAGTTTTTTCAATGTCCCGTAGAAATGCCATTGTCCCAGCATGCCCCTTCACAGAAGACTGCACCTGCTGCTACAAACCAGACAGGTCATCTGCAGCAGTGACCTGTGCACTCCAAGAGACATGAGCCTTACAAGAAAGTGAAGATTACTCCGGCCCGTCTTGTACAGAGCTTTAGTTTCATTAGACCACTTCAGTCGTTTGCCCAAGTCCACCCACAGGTATATGTATATCCCCACTGCTTGCATTTGAACTCTAACAATGGTGACTAAACACAGTGGATCCATGGACCTCCGGCAATCCACCATCATACCTTTTGTGCCAACAGTTGTATTGTCGATGAAGCTGCAGTGAGTTCTATTTGAGCTACTCAACCAAGTCCTTTATGGAGCTTCTGTACTCATCCTCCTGCCTGTCAATGATACACTCAACAGTTGCTCAATTTTCTGAGAATTTCTACAGATAACATGATTCAGTTTTGTACCTAAAATCCAATGTGTACAAGGTGAACAAGAATTGAGCCAAGACTTTCACTTGAGGGGCCCCCATACTACACATGGACAAGTCTGTCAGACAATCCTAATGCTGCACAAAATACAGTCTAACAGTCAGGTAGTCCACAATCTAGGAAAAAATGGATGTGTCTACCTACATTGACTGAAGTTTCTTTCTCAAAAGTGCAGGTTGGATGATGTTAAATGTATAGGACGAAACAAAATAAACAGTCCTAACAGTGGTGTTTGCCTCATGCAAGTCGAAGTAGGCCCTGTTCAGCAGGTAGATGACAGCATCATCCAGTCCACCGTGATCCTAGTAGGATTAAACGAAAATAGGTGACCCATAAATCAAATTCTTTTTAAGGGTTCATTGCTTACTAGGATTTGAAGCAGAAGCATTTTATCTCGTGGGAACAAACCCACTAGGTTTATTTTTCAGGGCTTACTATTCTTGGGGAGACATTCGTGAGGAAAAGGTTAGGAAAACATATGCACAACACTTTTTCCAAACAGTGAACAACAATGTAATGTTAACAGTTTCTGGAAATGACATAGCCATCAATTTTTGTTTAAAAAAGGTCAAGGCACCACACTCTGTATCTAGTACTACATGGCAAGGAATTCTGGGAAAAGATACAACCAATGGACAGTGCCAGGTTTGTGTTAGAACTAAAGCAATTTATTAAAAATTACAGCCATTAACCTTCCATTTACTGCAAAGCAAATCAGTTAGGAACACTGCATCACCATTTGCTTTGGCTGTGTTTCTCCTATAAATATTAGAAAATTCCACCACAGGCACTGACATATAACAGCCATGGTGTAAATATTTGTGAATACAGCTAAGCCACTGATATTTCCAAAGCGTTCACTTAGATCACAAACAGAACAGTGGGAAAATTGCTGTTAAAGTGTAATCATGATATTGGAACACTTTAATAATCCTTTCAGCTGCAGACATTATTTTTTGTATTTGAGGTTCGGAGAACTAATTTAAAGTTTCGCAAAAACAAGATACATTTTCCATGAAAGGTTGCTTCCAGAATTTTTCTAGTGAACATTACTCTGCTGAGCACCACATGATGGGAACAGAGAGACAGTATGAAGTGAAAACACAAGTGCTGTCTGGTGTCGCAGTCAGACAGGAGTATGTGATCCAGTATGATCCTCCTTACACACCTGCATCTGACAAGAACCAGGCTTGTCTTACCAAAACACATTTACTAACAGCATGGTGGCAGAGCATGTAGCACTGCTGTCTCACAGCACCTGGGTGGTGTAAGAGAACAGGGGTTCAATCCCTGCTCAGTTGGTGTGGAGTTTGCATGTTATCTGGTTTCCTCCCACTGTCCAAAGACATACTGTTCAGATTCACCCATAGTGTGTGAGTGATGGAAAGAGTGTGTTCCACTGATGCATGGGTGAGAGACCCAGTGTAAGTAGTGTCTCCAGCAGTGTAAGTAAGGTGGTGGGCTGATAACACTACATGGAGTTCATTGAATGGTGCTTTGGAGAAAAGTGTCTGCTAAATAAATGTAAAATGCCTCAACTGGGCTAGCACTTTAGAACCTGGGAAGTTCTAATGCTGTTAAGTCAGAACAGACTTTGTGTGTTTTTTAATAACACATCATGAGCAAACAGCTGAAGAATAAGGATTGTGTTTTACCAAGAAAGGTTTCAAAGTGTCTCAACCTGACCTTTGCAGAATTCTTTTGTAAAGACCTTTTATTTCATAGTCAGAAGAGATGATTGGAGAAGATGCAAAAGCATAATTTCTTTTCCAGTAGTGATTACATGAAAACACACACACACACATTTTTGAAACCGCTTGTCCCATACAGGGTCACGGGGAACCGGAGCCTACCCGGCAACACAGGGCGTAAGACCGGAGGGGGAGGGGACACACCCAGGATGGGACGCCAGTCCGTCGTAAGGCACCCCAAGCAGGACTCGAACCCCAGACCCCCCGGAGAGCAGGACCTGGTCCAACCCACTGCGCCACCACGTCCCCTACATGAAAACACACTTTCCACATACTGATTTTTTAATTTTACGACCAAATAAAACAACAGAACAAAGGCTTTACATCTATTGTGCATGACCTAAGTGCTCAATAAGAGTTTTACTGAAATATGAGAGAACTTTGAATGCTGTCTGATGTAAAAAAATAGAGCAACAATTTTCAAAAAACAGCACAGAACACAAAAACACAGTGAATTTGGGAATTATGAATGGAGATTTATTTAAAACGTCAAAAAGTATTTCCTACAAACACATACCTGGTCCTTAAGCTGAAGACAATGGTTGAAAAATATTTAAAAAAATGTAATTAGTTGTGTGATGGGGTAGCCTATGGTGCCATAACTAAGTGACTCTGAGCTGATGACCTTCCTCCTGCACCCTGCTGTCCACCACCTTTATTATTGCTTTCTAAATGGATGCCATCATCTGGCTAAGTGACTAAATAAACCACCCTGTGCTTCAGTAGACAGTTGTCCGTGCCTGTGTCTGCATGAGGTGGCATTTAAGCCCATCGATCATTCAGGATGCAATGTCAGTAGCTTCAGTCACTATTTAAATGACCACCCAGGGTGCTGTGGAAAGGTAATGGTTATCCAGTAAAACACAAGCTTTGCAGCAAAGAAAAGCAGGAGGGAAAAGAGAACTGCTGGAGAAAAAATAACTGAAGCCATCTGCATCTAAAGGTACCCACTCTTCTTCACAATGTCAGGGTCAATCATTCTGTAATTCTGAAAATTTCCCTCCAACCTTCTTCTTCCTTTGACAACACACATTGAGACATCCATCAATCTGTCAAACTATCCATCCATCCACCCGTCCTTCCCTCCATCCATCCATCCATCAATTTTCCATACTCAGTGATTACTGATACCCAGCTTTAGAAACTATTGATCAGAAGTGGCAGCAACACCCTGAACTGAATGAATGAGCACTGCAGATTCTGTCCAGCTTGATAAGTAAAAAGAAAAAGTTAAGTTTAAATCCCATTTATTTGTTTCTGATTGCAAATGTGAGCTGGAATGCAGGTTAAAAACTGTTATTAAAAAATAAAGCAGGGGTTTAGTGTGTTTATGAATGTAAGTTTGGGTGTAGCTCCCACCCCCACCCCAGTTGAGTCCAACTCTGAATAAGGGAATCATTACTTTCTAGAGTTAACTCCAGGACCCCTGACAGCCCCCCCGACCCGACTCTTCCCCAAACCCCCCCCCCCCAAACCCCAAAAATCAGCCTAACAATCTAGGCCTACTTAAGATGCAAACCACCTGCAAGTCTGTGAGACACTGTAGTGGCTAGCGGTGGGTTAAGTAGATTAGTGGGGTTGGGGAAAGAGGGGGGAAGCACCCCAGTGAGACGATTAAACCATGGGAAACTCATGCCACCCACCCTAGACCCTTTGGTGCACAAGGTTTTAGCCTTACCCACATAATCTGTTCCTTCTCCGATCTGCTTGAGAAGTGACTCTATGAATGAGACCTCCATTTAACTTTTCAAGAATTGCCTCAACTTTTAATTTTGGTCTGGGCAAGCTTAAAGGACATTAAGTGGGCTAATGCAAGCCTTCTTTTGTCTCCAAGTTCAAAGATATTCCCTTTCTGCTGTAAATTATATGCAGTCAAGCCATTCGATTACCATTCACTCACCCCCATTCCCCACTTTCTCACTGTTTTGAACATTTACCCATAATCCATCAAAATTCTGGGTTTATTAGGCTTGGGCCCTGTATGCTCTGAAGTAACCCACCAAAAAGTAATGTCTTTCAGTACTGTCTTCGAAGTACTGACATGTAGCAAACAGCATTTGGACTAAACCAGCCTTTCAATCAAACTAAGTCCATCAACAATAATGTATGTGTTTCTCATATGTTTGTGAGGCCTGAATCTACACATATTATCTGACCATTATCTGCACTTGAACAAAGATGTCATGTAACTGTGCTCCATACTGACAGGAGCATCAACAAGTGCTGTGCTCATCAGTAAAATGAGAAAGTCACCACTTTTTGTAGTTTAGGGTTGCGACTGAAACTCATGGTCTTCTGTCCTTTCTTGAATCGTGTTCATTACAGATTCAAGCAGTTTAAAGTAACCATTCTTTCACTTCTAAGTAATGGCTCTCCAGCGGGTGGAAGGTTTACAGGGTTTTTGTCAACCACAGTGCTTGGTACCAACCTTGGTTCACTGACAGATTAGTCAGCATGGAAGAACCTCCAGCTTCCAGGGTCTAGTCTGGAGACAGGGAAAGAAGGCACCTGACTGCAATCACTTTTAATCTGAACCAAAGCCCCTCCTCCAACCACAAGAACCCCATGTTCTGTCTGTCTTTTCCCTTTCCTGCTCTGTTTTTTACGGAAGGGCAGCAGCTTGGCATCATTGGAACAAAAGCTTGAGTTCCTTAATGAAGTGGAGATAGAGGAAGGTCTCACTGCAATAGTTGCTGAAACAGAAGCCTTCAATGTGAATGCTTCACTGGGTCAAATCTGGTAGTGCTGGTCCAAAAGCTGCCCCTCACCCCCCGCCGCATGCCACTCCATCTCAATGTCTAACCCATGCCTTCAAAAGTCCAACTTTTTACCCACACAAGGCTTTGACAGTCTCTCACTTGCCATGTACTTTGCTCTGCTCCCTCTTGCTTTTTATTTATTCATCTCACTGTTCTCTGCTATTCTCTTAATGCTCTTGTGCTGTGGGCCTGCTGAACTATGGAACTATCGAAACAAAGGCCCTCCCTCACACTCGAGCTATTAAATCTCAATTCTCAGTCGAGCAAAGCAACAAGGTATTCTGGACGCCCCCCGCATCTCATTAACATTTCCATACGGGATTAATTCCCTGGCGATGAGAAACACATTTCTTTTTCTTTTTTCCTTTTCTTTTTTGCCCCCTCCCTAAGGCTAGCAATGTTTAGACAATCAACTCATAAACTGTCAATTTTAATGTCCATTCATGAAGCTCAACACATCTGTGTAGAACAGTCAACAGTGAGACCTCTGCTCTGGAACAACAGGCCAAGGCATTCTGACTGCCTCAGAGAACAGGAAAACTCAAGAAATGTTGAGTGTTCCTTCTACAAGGAATATTCCATTGTGGTACTTGAGTTTTTAATCACTAATTGCATTGCACTATGGCTGAAAGTGCCACCAGTCATGAGAAATGGTCATGAAATGAACACATCTGTGTTGACTACCGTTCGGATATGTCTCAAAGGGGTACAATTTCGAATCAAGGTCTCCTCATTAGATCATCTAAGGAGGATGTTCTGACTTCATAGCACGTTTCTATTTTCATGAGAGACCGGGACAAGTGTCAAAATAAGGAAGCAAGGGTAGGACTGAGGGGGTGAAATGATCGCTGTGCAGGGAGGGAGCAGGGAAGTTTCCATTCACCATACACAACCCCCTAGTCCAAAGCAGATTAATATCCTCAAGTGTTGGCAGAAGGGGGATGCACTCACAGTGGGAACAATGGGTGCGGCCTCTTGAGGTCTGGGATATTCAAATAAACCCTTGCTGGGCGTCATGGGGACGAGGGAATGGAATCGGCGTTTGTGTGAGCTGACCTCGGCCTCATTGTCTCACCCAATCTGACTGCTTGGGGCCCGCGTCTCCCGTTACCAGGGTCTCAGAGCCCAACCAGACGGGCATGTCTTGGGCAATACAAGCTCGGGTTTGCTGGGCAAACAAAACTTGGCCCAGCTGAGCCTTCGCTCCCACGTTACTGGCCTGAGCTACCGCCCCTTTCTCTCCAAGCTTCCATGGTGCTGGAGAAACAAGCCATTAGAGCAAAGTGTCAAGATTAGGCCCCAGAGACCGTAAGGGAAGTTTGCTCAATGCTGAACCTTTCATTGGCAGGGGGTCCTGCCACAATCACATTCAGGAGGGTTCTGTTGACTGGAACACAAGCCACCCCTACCACGGCCCCTGGGCCCTTCGCCCCTCAGCAGCAGTGCTTTCTGTTACCACGAAGAATAAAAAGTTCGTAAAAAGCAATAGGTCTACCAAAAGAAGGGATGCTGTTTAAACACCCAAATTCAACAACTTGAGATACATTACTGGTTTTGTGAAGCACCAGACAGCATAGCAGTTACAGAAATGGATTTGTGAGGGAAGGGTTCCAATATCAAATTGCATGAAAAAGCTTTGCTGTCCGCAGCGGGTTTGGCCTGTGTCTGCTCTCTAGGAGGTCTGGGGTTCGAGTCCTGCTTGGGGTGCCTTGCAGCGGACTAATGTCCTGTCCTGGGTGTGTCCCCTTCCTCCTCAGCCTTCCACCCTGTGTTGCTGGGTTAGGCTCCGGTTCACTGCGACCCCACTCGGGACAAGCAGTTGTAGACATTGTGTGTGTGTGTGCGTGTGTGCGTGTGTGTGTGTGTTAGCTTTGCTGTCCTATCATTTGAGTAACGATCTTAATCTGATACTTCAGAGAGCTAGAAAAAAATCAAAATATGTAAACTATGGGTATTTTCTAAACAAAAAAGATGCCATTATTGAACAAATGCTGAAGCTGATTATGATTTAAAAGCCATTGCTATGGCTTGTTTCTTTGGCTGAAATGGACAATCAAATTACACTTTTGTTTTGGAAATGTATTGTTTGCCAACCTTTAAAAATGCCACTCATTCCTGAGAAGAAAAAAACAGTTTACAGGATGCTTTTCTTTAATGACTGTGCGATGAGTTCAGTGAGAAACTTCCTTCTTGCCTTGGGCACCTGATCTAGGTCTGAGAGGTTCAATGACATAAGACAGACAGGAAAGCTACCACTGCCTGTCTACGTCCTGTATATCCATTGACTTTTTTCATGCTTTCACCAAATTCAAGACATTTCTCTTCCATCACAGAATGTTATGCATAAAAGTACAAGTTTCACATAGAATCATGTCACCACCACTAAACTAATCCTCACATAAGGCTAAACACCTCCCTGCATACAACACACTACCACTACCATACACAACATCACTAGACAAACACTTCCCCACACAAATGCACAACATCGTACAGATGCCACCATCATACAGAAAACCACCGTATAAAGCAACATAGTCCCATCCATAACACTGTCCAGGTGTAGTCATTGAATTTAGTACTTATAGTTGGATTAGGTACTTCACTAGGGACAACAAAAATAGCACTGTGGTTAAGCAAATTCAGTTGTAACCTGAACATGGCTGGTTCAAGTCCCACTTATTACAGCTGCTGAGGAACCTTTATATAAAGGCTTTAAGCACAGTACAGACCAAAATGTGCTTTCAAAAGCACTATTTGTTTAGCAGCTCTGAGGTAAAGACCGTGTCTGGATATTTACCAAGGGTAATACCATGGCATCAGTGGAAGGAGGAAGTTGCTGACGTCAGCTGGAGGAAGTGGTGGTGATGGAGGCATAGAGGGTGGGCCTGCCAGGTGCTGGGATCTGTCACTGAAGCAGACTGCATGCTGGGAGGGACTTCCTGTCAGCCTGTTATAGAGTGTGTGGGCCTCAGGCACCCAGCTGTCCTGTGAGGGACAGAGACAGTGCATTTGAGCACCACAAAAGACACATGGTGGGACAGTCGTTAATGACATGGCAAGGGTAAGAGAGTCTGCTGAGTACAAGCACAAAGGTGCAGAAACAGGAATCTGACTGATTTGCGAAGGAGCTCAGTCGCTGTTGTAGCAAGCCCTCTCAATATGGATCATGCATCCACAGTCCAACAACAGGTCTCTGCCCGTACTGACAACCACACAAAAGAGCGGCTGCTTGTTGCCTTTCTGCTGTGTACCATACACCAATAGAATGGCAGGAATCGCAGACAGCAGAATGTTGATTCAGATGCTGCGATATTTCCTGATCTGCCAAAAGCAATGAGTACGGTCCCGTAAAAGTGTCAGCCAGAAGGGGACTCAAGGCAGACGTTGCTAGAGACGGAATGATGACAGATTCTCAATGGAAGGGAGGAAGGGGAAATTTGTAACTCGTTCCAAGAGTGAGCTGTTTTGATGTTTTACAGCCATTCGCCCCTCGGTGACAGACAGGGATGCTGGGAAAAGTGAATGTGCTATTTAAACAAAGTGGGTGGCTTGTTATCACTGTCACTAACATAGACAGCACAGGTCTTAATACAAGAGGGATATTAATGATATTTTCATATCATTCAAATACCAGATGCTTTTATCCTGAACAAATTGCCATATTATTTTAATTTTCCATTTATTTTCTTTTCATTCATTACGCACCAGGATTTGCTAAGAGAAGCTTCTCCCAGATGGACACAAAGCTGCCCCCTCAATTTCTATTAGGATTTCAGTTTGTCCAATTATTACACACTGAAAATGACTCTATATACATAACTTTTCTAACCTTGAGTTCTTTTACCAAAACATTAGTTTGAACTGAATTATAAATATAGTTAATAGAAATTAAATATTTTTTGTTAAAGAAACCATCCTCATAAAGTTCAGCATTGAAACTTCAATACTATACAATATACCACACACACACACACACACTTCCAGAATCACTTGTCCCATACGGGGTCACAGGGAACCGAAGCCTACCCAGCAACACAGGGCGTAAGGCCGGAGGGGGAGGGGACACACCCAGGACGGGACGCCAGTCCGTCGCAAGGCACCCCAAGCAGGACTTGAACCCCAGACCCACCGGAGAGCAGGACTGTGGTCCAACCCACTGCACCCCCACTACAATATACCCATGTTTAATCAATTACAAACCATTCATCATTATTGTAAAACACTCCATTTGGAGAAATCCTGTTGTGCGGTTATCAAATAAAGAATTATTTTGTACTGGGAAAAAAATAATAGGTTCCCAGATGTTCCCAATGTTCCCAGTAATAAAAACCTAAAAATTTAAGGCATTTTTATGGATGACAATGATAGATTTACATTTATTCATTTAACAGACGCTTTTCGCCAAAGCGACGTCCATCTCAGAGAAAATACAATTTGTGCATTACGCTAAGAGAAAGAAAGACATAGTTGCAGACGTGTGATTCTTAAGTAAACTTAGTTTGTTTCTTTCCACTATATGCACCGATGTTCATCGCACAAGTAGGTGTATAAAACTCAGAATAGAAATGATAGCACACAGATTTTGTATTATTTGTAACAAAATGATGTCTATCTTGTCTTCTAATGATGTGCTTTCACTCATTTTCAATAAGAGCTTGTCAAGTACAAGGTCATGGAGGTCTGGAGTTTATTAATATAATCTAATTACAGATATAGACTGTACTTCCATACTGATGAGAATTTTAAGATTTGTAGAAGCAATGACAAGAACACATATGGATACCGATTCTTTAAATATTTTTATACAAGTTTTTAAAATTTATCTATTTACTGTGTATTCATTTTAGTATGTGTATTTTAATCCCTTTGCATGCCATTTAAAGCCATTGCTTTATTTTTTACAGAATAAAAAGTGTCGCTTTCAGTCAGTGTCATTTTGTTACTTAGAAATCTGAGGTTTGGCCACTATGTTGCAGGTTTTTTTTTTGTATTTAGAATGTTGGGAAAATGCAATATAATTGAATTTCACTACATTTTCAAGATTATTTCATTTTCAAATTTCACTAAATTAATGTAAAAAATCAAACACAAAAAAGTACAGTACCTCTAATACTGCACCACCTGCTGTGTCTAAAAGCTGTAATCAAAGGGAATTCTCCTGCTGTGCTACCAAACCTCAGACTGCGGCCTCACATGAAGGTAAACTCCTCAATCATTCCTGCAGCAGAACATCACAGCCTGACAAGGTTTTACAGGTGGCCTCCAACTCTGCGAAATAAAGAGGTTAGACAGCCCCTCTCAAAGAGTGAAATAGGCACTGAGGGCAATCTGCGTGACAGCAGTTCAGGTGCTTAACCTTTCATGCATGGCACACCCACATGGTGCTCACTGAAGACAGGCGGACTGCGTGGTTGGTGGTATGGGGAGCATCTGGAGAAAATCTCTTGTCTGCAGGCAGATGGGGTGCACATGGTTTGGCCCGTAATCCAGAGCAGAGTGACGCTTGGGTCTGCCAGTCAGCTGTCTTGCAAGCTATCATTGGCCCTGACGGCCACTGCAGGAGCTGGAGTTACTGACACCAGGGTTCTGACACCACATACCTGGCCAACTGATGAATAAGGACACGATATGAAGAAATCTACTGCACGAGGAAAGGAAAACTTCACACTTTCAATTCAACGTCTCTCAAAATGACATCCTTGTCTTCTGAGGCTGATAGGAACTTCTGTTTCTATCAGCCCAGCTTTTGATCAGCAAATTAAACAGCAGTCTGTCAAGCAACTGAGAAGTAAATGCTGGTTTGTTGTGGTTTAAAGCAATATATAAAATAAGACTTTACATTTAAAGTATGTGTTTAAGGTATAAAACCCCATTCCAAAATTTTACAAACATATCAGCTGACTTTTCCAAGTCTACATGCCCTACATATTCCTGTGTCTTGCTTTCTCCATACCTTAGTCCCCAATTCCTAGAAAAATGATCATCCCTCCTATTTTGTTATTGCTGAGGTGACTTGTGCTGGTTTGTATAAAACGAGATTGTGTTTGTCTCATCAATTAAATAGCCTCTCTGACACATTGGCCAGCACCTTTAAACAAAAGCTTTTAACTCCGGTGACAGATGCGTACACTTTGTTTGACCTTCAGAAGTTCATTGCTCACAAATTTCAGCCAGCTTTGATAAATTCCTTGTAAGGAATGATGTAAATTTATGAAGAACCACAGACAAGTACTAAAGGCTTAAGTTTTTCCAGATTTTTCTCATGTTTTATATGTCTACCTTTATATTTACTACAATGGCGCATCCCAAGAAGAAATCGATCAAACAACAGCACACTGAAGTACTATGTTGAGAAGTCCTTAAGCTTGCCATACATATACAGTGTATGACCTCCGTTTGTGCCTCTGAGGGATCTGAGCACCAGATAGGAAGTTCAGGGGGATTTTTTTGCCTTAAGTTTTTATGGAGGCATCGTCTGCTCCATTATTGTAGAGGGATACTCACTGAAAGCACTTGCTGCGGAACCATAGAGAGATTCAGTCCTGTTTTTTACATCGCACTGACAACTGCAAGACAAGAAGACAAAGTAATGTTAATCAGTCATTTTCGCATATACATTCAGGGACTGTAAGGGTTTAGAAAGTCTATACATTGTCAAGATGAATAAGTGATGCCAACATCTTTTACATGAGATGTAACTACATACTGTACGGCAACATAATGTAAATCTTTACACTGAGCTTCTACAATAAATAACAACTGCACTATGTATAGAAATGCCACAGCAATGCAACATTTGTGTGACGACATTTTCTTTAGTTCTTTTGTAACTACACTCTTTGGTGTTCTTTGTCCTTGTTCTTCGGCGTGATTCGTTTTCAAAATTAGGAGAGGACAAAGAAAAATTAGTCTAGTTTTTCATTTTAGGCACAAATCAAACCTGTATCCAAATTTGTCAGCGAGCTTTATTGCTTTATCGTCATGTCTTCTACACTTTCACACCTCTGTGATCAGTGCCTGGAAAAGGACAGAAGAACATGGACCTCCTACGACATGGCTAGCTACAGAATGCAGAAGCACAGCAATGACACGTAGAAGGTCGTGGGGGACCCCTAAATTGTTCTCAGGCAGGCCATCATGTGATGGATGAAGCCCCAGCATTTCACACCACTGTCACTGCTGACCCCAGTGACAGCTGAGGGAAACCCTCGTCCATTTGTCACGCCTCCATTGATGGCACCTCCCGGTTCTCCTCTTGTCAGATTTAGGTTAGCCCTTGGTGCCACTGGGAGGATGGGCGGATTGTAGCATGACTGATTACAACATGCCTCCATATAATTAAAACTTTTTTGTCCTGAGACCAGAAAAACCAGTCCGGAAGAAAAAAAAAACGTTTCTTATGGTAAGTCGGCCACTCAAAAGTCAATCTGTAAGACATCTTTGTAAACGTCTGCCTGGATGACTGTGACAAAGGGGTGTGGGTGGAGTGGGCTAGGAGTGGGTCTGTGGTAGGTATCCAACAGAGAGGGTTAAATGGCTGCTTGTTTGGAGGATCACAGAAAGGGACACAAACAGACACTACGAAACTGTGAACAGCCAAAAAGTAGGCCATGTGGTCTGCCAGACATCTGTATAGGTACATTATTAAAAGTGTAAATGTTTGGCAGAACACATGCCTAAACTGATCGTTAATTAAAGACTGCTTTTTTTGTCCAGCAACACAGCTGAGGTACACTGACATATGAATGAGTGACCCTGCATTCGTTGAGCCATTTCTGTGGAGCTGCGAGCAAGTCTACATCACATAGGCAGGTCCCAGGACATCCAGACAACTTTCCTTTCTGCTATACCCAGGGATCCTGAATCACATTGCTGAGGTCACCAGGAAAGAACAAGGTGAGAGAAACTAGACAATAACCTCTGCGTGAACATACACCAGAATACCACAGAGACAGGGTTGGGGTGGGATTGCACAAGAAGGGCTAGGTCAGAACTTACAAGCCAACATGTCATAAATGTACTGTGAAGCGATCAAGCCAGCCTGGAAAGACTTCCAAAACAGACAGCAAATCTATTTCTGAGACACCAGACAGTTTATACCGAGAAGCCATAAGTTCAGGTGGGTATAAGCAAGGTAGACTATGGCAGGGTGGAACTGGGTATTCATTCATTTCTACCATTAATTTACCATAACTGGTTTCATTAAAGATAGTAGTCTGTTATTATGTCATTATTATTTACTTATCACCCGTCCTGGGTGTGTCCCCTCCCCCTCCGGCCTTACGCCCTGTGTTGCCGGGTTAGGCTCCGGTCCCCCGCAACCCCGTATGGGACGAGCGGTTCAGAAAATGTGTGTGTGTGTATTTACTTATCATTTCTGTTGTAGTCCTATTTTGCTCCATACAAATTGACGCACTGCCTCATTTGAAGAGTCATAAATGTATTGTCCTATTTTTCGTTTAATAGTGGGAAGAAAATTCTTATCATTCAGTCTTATCGAAACAGTGAATATGCTAATATTCTTAGTTAGTGTACTCATTAATGCCAAACCTAATAATCACAATGGCCTCTTATGGACTGAGTTCTTTGCTCTAGGGCTATGGATTTAAACAAGTAATGATAAGAAACAACTAGCTCAAACCATGCTGTAAAATAAAAAATCACCAAATCAGATATGAACTACATTTTCTGACAGAAATCTGTGAATTGCACAGACATAGTGAAACACACTGTCTGTCAGCTCTTACTTACCGTAATGATTGAAAAGCGATTTTCTCACAAAAGACATAAAATTCTGCCAAGTTCTTGTAAGGGCTGGGAAATACACACACACACACACACATTTTCAGAACCGCTTGTCCCTTACGGGGTCACGGGGAACCGGAGCCTACCCGGCAACACAGGGCGTAAGGCCGGAGGGGGAAGGGGACACACCCAGGACGGGACGCCAGTCCGTCACAAGGCACCCCAAGCGGGACACGAACCCCAGACCCACCGGAGAGTGGGACTGCGGTCCAACCCACTGCGCCACCGCACCCCCACGGCTGGGAAATAATGTTTTGTTTTTTCAGTGATTTCCCCCTCTGGAATTACCTGGTAAAACATAATCTATTAGTAAAACTTGTTATTTAGAAAATTCCTTGATTAATGGCTTTTCATACTCATAACAAATCATTTTTTTTACAAAAGATCATAACTAGAACATATGTTGTTGATGAGCAAAACCGGTTTCCAAAACGTACAGAAAAAATGACCACATGAAAATGACTAATTCTTCTGAAAGATCCACGTGAGGGGAAACCGGAGGGTCTGGTTTAGATAGAACGTCATGCTGATTAAATAACATCTTACGGCTAAAGGACATGCATAAAATGAATGGACTCATCAGTCCATTACACAACCCAACTTGAGCAGGCGAGGCTTTCAGAGGAGACTGCAAAAGTAAATACAGGCTGACTCAGAGCAAAAAGGGAGCGATTGTCCAACGGCAGGGTTCCCTCTGGAGCTCAAACTTCCAAGCCCACAAGAGTAGACTTTGTAATTCTTATATATAACATAAGTTTGCTTTACAGATGGAAGGTGTAGAGTTTGAATTACACACGCAACATGTAAAGAAGACCACCTAAATAGGGGGCAAAGTTAGAAATTCTAGAAAGATAATGAATTAGCTCCAAAGCTAAAATTATAAATGTGTAATTTAAATATTGTAAAACTAAAAAAAAAAAACTTTAAAAGAAGGAGAATGACTGGGAAAACATAAAGCTAATAAGAACAAAAAAACACACCGTGATTTAATAAAATATGCTTGTCTAACTCTGGATTGATGAGTGCAAAGACGGGACAGATTAATAAAATATCAATATACGGCTGAGTCAATATACTGCTGACAGACTGCCACCGCCATTCACACTGGCAACAGTAAAACCTGTTTCTATTACTTCTGTTTTTTCAGTAAATGCCTTGGTTTCCAGTAACAGGAAAAGATTCATTATTAATGTATTATGGATACAGAAACTCACTGACTTTTGTTAGATGCTTGTCCTAGTCAAGGTGGTCCAGAAGTTATCCTGGAATCACCAGGCTAGGAGGGGGTACACCCTGGACAGGACATCAGTCCATAGCAGAGTAGCCACATACTCAGAAACTACAGCAAATCAACCTGAAATGCATGTCTTTGGAGTGTGGTAGGAAACTAGAGCGCTATGCAAACACATGGAGAACGTGTAAACTCTGTACAGAGTAAGATGGATTCAAACCTAAGCCTGAAGACCTCAGACGCTGTGTGAGGCAACACTGCTACCCACTACGCCATTGTGCCACCCTGATGATTCAGTGTGTGATCCAAAATAATCATTGTATATGCCATATAATGCAATTACATTTACAGGACAGCAAAAACAATAACAGAAATATAATGAAACACTTCAATCTCCTCAGTATTAATGTGGCGATATCTAGTGAAGGCTAAATGGAATTTTTAACTTATATAACGCAGTTGTACTTGTTATAAATTAACTTTGAAATAGTCTGATTTTGTTACAGTGATTTTCTCAGTTGTGCTTATTCATAGCTTGATGTTGTGTTGAAGTGCAGCACCTCATCTTAGATTATCAACATGTTCACAACACTGCACTCTTATGAACATTGCGTACTGTACAATGCTAACACTGTATGTTGTATTAGACAAAGGTGTCAGCCAAATAAAAAATAAAAGAAGGATAATTTTTAAATAATATTACAAAGCTCTTGCACCGAATAAAAACGCATTAGTGAAAAAAGTTTCATTCATAAATACTGCATGATTTTCGCAGCACAGGCCATTAAAGCAATGTCTGCTGGTTTTTAATGAAAAAGTAATGTAAATGTTATATTCGCATTAGCCGAGAAAGGACAAGTCTAAATTGCTTTTGTGTGACATTTAAAACATTTTCCAGAACATAAAGCAGTAGAGACCAGACACTGATTTCAGACCCTAATTAAAACAAATCAAGCACCTCCTCGTGTTGGTTTAGGGCAGGTTGCCCTAGATTACTGCTAATCGGGGTCATTTACCCGTACTGAACGCATATTTGCCTCCCTTTCTTTGGTCCAGGGAGAAGCCGAAGCAATTTGGGGCAATTTGAGGGACTGTCTCTCTCACGCAACAAGCTGCCATTAATCCACCAGCAACCATCACTGGGAGGCAATGGTTGCACTAATCTTTCTGACATGTTTGGTAACTGTCCTGCTGAGCAACTGCTCTCTGCTTCCTCCGGCCTCTGATCCTACCATTTCTGCGGTGTGAAGATTAAAGTTTATCCAATTAGCCACCCGCTGAGCCCTCCGAGTTAATCGGGCTGATCCCAGAGCGCCGTCACACTGCAGCGCCGCCGTAAGATAGGGCCCGATTACGGGGGAAAGATTTAACTAATTAGAACTTCTTGCATTACGATCAAATATAAAAGAGCGGGGTCTCTCGGGGGGTTGTCTGAGACTTTAAATGGCGCCACTCTCCCTTCCCCGCCTTGTTTAAGGGCCGCTCTTCCAAAAAATGCGATTCAAGCAGAGGTAACACCCTTAGCGCAGACAAAGACCGCACACTGGGACCACACCCGCGCCCGCAAATTTAAACGTTTCAAGTCACATGGTCAAAGATGTTGGTCGACATTGGCTCATCTCGACGCCGGTTGACGCCGCTCTGCTGGAGAATGCGTTTAAGATGAGAACCAAAGTTTTTGGGCATGTTATTCAGTATGGAACGGGCTGAGGTGCGATGCTGCCATACATTAAATGTTGGCGCGCTTTAATCACAATAACTGCAATCCTATCGCTCAGCAGCTTTCACCAGACTTCACGTGACCGTGGCCAAGAGTTCTTGTAGACTCAGCACAACAGGGTCCTGTTTGCACAGCCTGATCCTGTTGAAATGGAGGGATTAGCCCACTGAGGAAGTCCAGGTCGCTGCCACCGGGCTGCCCTTCACTTCCTGTTCAAATCCACATCACCTGGGTTGGCATGGGTCAGACTCAGAGCAAAATAATGCCGGCCTCTTTCCAAGTGGCTGTACAAAGCTGTCACGTAGATTAGGAGCAACATGCAAACGAAATACAGAGAATTGCAGAGAGTTCTCCAGCGGCGGATGAGAGGATGTGAGCTCAGTGAACAGCACTGAACTATAACCCAGGGGTCGGGTTCCTTGAACTGCCTCCCCCCCGCGCTCCCGGAGGGTGCCGACGTTGTGATCAGCAGAGCAGGATGTTTAATGAATGAAACCATGTTAAAAATCAGCCGCATTGAAGGCCACATTGACTTCCATCAGTCAAAAAAGTAAAGCCAGGTCAGCCAGAGTATTTCTGTCCATTAATACAAGCGCACAACGCAGAGCGCTAATGTGAAAAGACTTCTGCTTGCTGGTGTGCCGATAATCTCCTCCTAAAACATTCTGACCTTTCGAACCCCAAAAGGCAAACATATAACTTAACGGCAATGTGCATTACATCATCTACACAGAATTGCAGTCAAATGCAAGTTGGCCTTCGAACCCAGGACCAGTTAAACATAAGGAATCACAGTGAGGGTGGAGTTCATCACTCAAACTCGGTGCACGTTATATTCACAAATAAGCAATAAAGTACACCTGATGATAGTCTTTGCGTGAATGCCCTAGGAAATTTTGCTTGTAATGTTTCACACACACAAATATTACATGTCATAAGTGGTGTTTGGACTGGTTACTGTGAATGAGCGGATTGGAATGAAGAGCAACGGACACACAGCTTTCTGCACGAGCCCGTCCCTCGTGACATAAAACTTCAGATTACATCAAAATGTAATTTGCCCGAAGTGAAAATGTAGGTGTCCCCAGGAATGCAAAGACTAGCGCTTCATCCCAAAAGATAACTGACGACACACACACACACACACACACACACACTCGTCTTCGCGTGTCGTTGTGGAGGGCAGACGGCGTCGGTCGTGTCTGGCAGCACAGCGCCCCCTGTTGGCTGTCAAAGGAAATCTCTACAGTCTCTACAGTCACCGACTGACCAGAACTTGACAGCAGGGGATGGACACGGGTGTTGAGGTTTAAAGCGGAGAAGGAACACCAGAAAAAAAAAAAAAACATAAATTCCCATCCACAAAGGTGCACGAGGACCGTAGATTTCCGATTACGCGGCGTTTCTCTGAAACAGAGGGACGGGCCACGCGCCATGAAAAAAGTTAAAACATTTTGATTAGAGAGATATGTATAATAATAGACACTGACTGAACCAGAGAAGACAATAAATAAATGTTCCCCGTGCTTAAACTTTCATCGGGTTCACCGGTACATTCGTTGGGTTCAGTGAGGTGTTCAGACATTTTTAACAACTTTTCAGTACGGTTTGCCTCAGAACTTTTAACGCAGTCAACTGACGCTTCGCCGTTTTAGCATCGCAGATAACCTACTATGTTATTGTGCTTCTTATTTAAGCTCGTATATTAATACAGACTTTTTTCATCATTGCATTTGCGTGTAGTATTCGAAACAAGGCCTATTTTTAAAAAAAAAAAAATACCTCAGCAAATGTCGACGCTGTGTGTGACAAGTTGAGCTCCGGTCGGTGCCTCCTCACAGCTGTGTAGGAACAAGTGCAAACATTACAACCAGTGCCGATTATACGGATTATGCTGTACAATTAATTGCAGTAAATGCTTAATTTTACTCACTTTTTTTTTTTAGTTTTCTCATCCAAGCTCTCTATTTATTTATACAGCTGGATATTTTAGTTGCGACAGGTATTTTCCACATAAATGTGTGTGTGTGTGTGTAAATACAAAGATTGACTTATAATACTATGCATTGGTCCTTCAAGAAAAAAGTCCTCGCGTTGTAGTTAAATCGCAAGTTATACAAGAAACGAGTGTACTGACAAAAAAAAAAAGTGTCACTCTAACTGTACTCCAGCAGTCAGAACCTGGTCTGACCGTATTTTAATGAAGTATCCTTTTATATATGTGTTGGGCTTATTTTAACCAAACTTGATTTTCATTAAAGCCAATATGTATCTCAAATAGCTCTAAAAATGGGCTAGTGCCACGTGTGAGGTGTAAACCTAATACTTGTGGGGTCCACAGACCACTGAGACTCTGTCTTCAGAACATCAAGTATTGATAATGAATGAAACACACACTCATATGTGTGTCTGTGTGTGTGTGTGGTTGCCATGGAGTCCAGGGTGTACTCTTTGCTTCCAGGATAGGCTACGGCCCACCATGGCCCTGCACCGGACAAGCAGGTGCGAAGAGCCGCTGAATGAATGAAAGCTTATAAAACACAAGTTCCTGAGGACCAGAGCACCATGTGTGACTTGTGGCCCTTTCTTCTGAGGTCCCGGTAGCACCGCTGGAGAATGGTGAACAGAGGAGACAAGGACAGCCGATCAGATGACAAAGTCCGGTATCGGGCGTTGCTATCGACGAGCACCCGAGGTGTTTTTGAGCGCCAAAAATCGAAAAAGACATTGCCACGTCTCGGTAGTTTTGGCTGGCAAATACGACTCTGAAGACTTGTTACACCATTCACCACCCATGTCCCCTGACTGTGTCCTCCAGGAAAGGGCAGCTTGAAGGCAACCTGAGGTCCACTCCACTGCGCAGCAAGGACCACAAATTCTTCACGGGGTAATAAATATTACCGACTGCGTCTGCTTCACAGGCTTCAGTGAAATGGATCACTTGATTTTCTTCACTTCAGTGAAGAAATAATCAGCTACAGCAGTGTTGAGAGGATGTGGTCTTCCCACTGTGAGTTACTCTATGCAACAGTCATTGTTCAGTCATTCACTCACTCATTCTGTCTTCCTCTGGAGTAATTTACATGTCACACAGTTGCTACCTTCTCTAAAATTGGCTAGAATGAATAATTAGAAATATTAAGTGAACTCCTGGAGGGTCGCGTACATGCAAGTTTTGCCCTGAGCCATTTTTTAATCACACCATTTAGCACCATCATTTTTATATAACTGACATTTAAAACATTTAGAGCACCCATTATGAGTAGCTATTGTGCCCTGTAGCAGTGCTGCGATATTTACACATTATCTTTTTCCTTCTGTTTTCCTCCTGGTACTGTAGTTCAACTACAGTGAAATGTTTTCATTACATGGTTCCCTCACCTCAGATGTTCCAGTTGTACCACTAGAGGGCGATGTAACATAACGTAAATTCCTCAGAAAACCTATCTGCGTTCAGTACATTTGCATCATAATGTTTTATGTTTCAATGTTTGTAACAGTATTTTACTGTGCATTCGAAGCAGTTACTGTAAACTGTACATGTAGCTGCTATTGATAATCTCTGTGGCACACCAACCCCAGGGAAGTGTTTTGTATCGCAATGCTCACTGTTACCTATAATACCACACACACACACACACACTTTCAGAACCGCTTGTCCCTTACAGGGTCACGGGGAACCGGAGCCTACCCGGCAACACAGGGCGTAAGGCCGGAGGGGGAAGGGGACACACCCAGGACGGGACGCCAGTCCGCCGCAAGGCACCCCAAGCGGGACTTGAACCCCAGACCCACCGGAGAGCAGGACTGCGGTCCAACCCACTGCGCCACCGCACCCCTTACCTATAATACCATTCAGTCTAAAGCTGATGGTATAGAGTTTACTTTTGTTTCTTTGGGCTGGGTTGGGTGTTTTTCTTACTGCTTTCAGCTGTCCACAGGTCCAAAGAGAACTCCTTATAATAAAGTAGATACTGCAATAACATGTATACACAGACTTCTCATCTTACAAAAATCTGAGAAATGGATTTTCAAAGATATTAACATTTTTACTCACCCACATTTATCTTCAATGTAGTTTTAATTTAAAAATGGTAAAAAAAAAAAAGACTCCAAGTAGCAGCTGAGTTAATTTTTTAGAGATTTATTACTCGACAATGGCAAAGAAGAGGAAATACTGTTCTACCCTTATAGAAGGTAGTTTGCTTAAATGGGACTACAGTGAAAACCCAGTTGTTTAAAGGTGCAAAATTTCAAGCAACATAAATTAGGTGAAAAGTACGTGTTAAGCGACTGGTTTGGTTAACACAAAAATACATTGGAAATAAATATTTCCTGGAATGCACACACCATATTTGAAAGGGAACCGGTGCAGAGAGTATCATCATCTAGTTGAAAGGATCTACTTATTTTAATGGTAATAAAAGGAATCTTGTTTAAATGACACTTTTGCATATAACATGTATGAGGCTTTACTGTGTACACATTAGACTGCCTGTGTGTTCATTTGTTTATTCAGCATGTGGGGGAGTCTGATGGTTCACCCTTCATAGCGGTCATGTTTTACCCATCCTTCAGCACAATCTACCGCCACTCCAGGAAGTTCAATATTTTCCCCCAACAGCAAAGACGGAAAGGTGACATACTGTAGTTAACACTGCTTGATTTTCCTCCTAGTGCACTCAGTGTCTCTAGGATCACTGAAGAGATGCCTTGATAAAATAGAGAAGAACACAAATGGACAGAGATATTCCTGTTATGACTTGATTTATAATAAAACTTATTATAATGTTTTATATTACACATGTCTAATTATGGTATCTGTATCTCAAACTAAATATGCTGCAGTATGAAAAAAAAACAGATATTCATTTCTTGGCAATTAATGTTTTAACTCAGGAAACAGGGCCTTCAGTTGAAAATGAGAACACAATGATTCGGTACAACTATAAATAGCTTTAAAAAAAACCAATTGCAGTTGCAGACAAAAGCTGAAAGTAGAGAGCTGCTAACTCTAGAGATGATAAGTTCTCGCAAGCATGGTTTTATTGCCATTTGATAGCCAGTGGCACTCCCTGTTTGCACATAAAGGACACTCATTAGGAGACCCAAACTGAGGTTTTAAATCCACAGATAAATGGAATCCTTTCTGGAAGCTTTTTTCTTTTCAATGCACATGTACAGCTACATAATAATGTAAAGATAAAAAGGTGCATTAAGTGTATTTCCAGTGAAATCCGACACATAAAGTAGATTTTATTCACTTTGTAATACACAATAGAAGCGTTTCTTCATAAAACACGTTCCATAATCGCTACCCCACCTGTTGCCCAATGACAACTTAATAGACAAATAGTTCATCTCCAAGCAGGTAGCAATGACATGTTGTTGAAAGTGTGGGGTGACCTCAAGGGTAACATGACAAATGAAAGTGCCATCCGCATCAGGGGCACCATCTGTGCGGCAACAAGCATGTATGGAACCAATTTCACATGGAGTTACTGGCACCCTTGTTTTTTTCTAATTGTTCTCTCTGTTTCGATAAGGTAATTCCAATGATTGTTTAATTGTTATTAAATGGTCTTTGCTGAGCTCAGAGATGGAATTCTGAAGTTTTACTGAATCCGAACACATCAGAAAATACTTAACGTACTTGAATTACTTGACTTACAAGTTAAGTCGCACACAAACTAAACTGCAGTGCTGCCGTGAGGGAAACTCCAGTTGCCCGAAATCATAACTATGACTTATGCAATACTTATACAACGTATAAAGAGGTGAGTAACGTTTTGAGACACAAGACCACAATGGCACACACGTTTGAAGTTATGCAGGGAAGAAAGACAGGGATTCAACTTGATTTTAGGTTCAGTGTCTCAGAAACAAACCTGGTTATCAGTGGCATCCTCGCACACCATCTGGCATGGAATTAAGGTCGCAATTAGGTTTACTCTTTGTATTGAAACGCTTCGGTGTCAGTGTCAGTCCAATCTTATACACTGTAGTTGTTTTAAGCCTCAGTAACAATTAATGAAATAAAGCCCTGAACCAAAGCTCAGGAACAGTAGGTGGTCTTGCCTCACTCTCATAACACTGCAGTGACCATGAAGAAACACCGTAAATGTTCTCTTCAGCCTTTAGCTATTATTACATTATTTATCTTCCCAGCCTATGCTCTGCACAAAGGCATACAGTACAGTGCTTTTAGGCATTTTACAGCTGCACATTAACTGGAGCAATTTAGGTTCTGCTCCTCCTGCCAGGAGACAACAACATCATTTGGCTCCCTGGAATTCATCTGAGATTACAGCACTTTATTTGTTCTAAAGTTGGTTTCTAAAAGTCTGGATGAAAACAAGGATCATTTTTTTTGTGACATAATTTGTGTTTTTATAGTCTTTCTGGGGAAAGAAAGCATCATCATCATAGTTTGTGTTGACGCAGCCTGTTTCTCTGAGGAATGTTGGAAAGCTGAATTAATTTCTTCTGTGTGCTCATGTCTTTATCTGTTAAGGGTGACACATGAAAGCTGGAGAACTGGAGAGGGGGGGAGAATCCTGTTAGCAAGTGAGACGACTTGCAGTATTTCGCCACTGCTACAAATGATGCACTTTTCCAAAACCATTTCTTTGCCTCTGCACCTTGCACTCGTGAATTAAGCTGAAATATCCAAAAACATGCCCCAAATCTCCAACTTGGGCTTCCCGCAAAGAGCAGAAATGTTGCACACCCATGATCATGACGAAATAAAAAGGTTGATATTTTTCACGTTATGTACCGTCAGACGGTAAAGCAGTCTCTCTAATACGTGCACAGCTGTGGGGGAACATGAAATAAGTGACTTGGTATAAATTGTTTGGCTTTCAGGGACACGTCAGTCGCTGACACCGCGGCGCGAGACGGGAAACTGCGCGGTTCTTCTAGAAGGTCGAGCTCGAGCTGTGTGCGCGCGGTCAACGTATTATCGCTATGTTACTTAAAACGAGAGCCGGGTACTTCGTTTTCATTTCCTAAGAAAGCGTTGCATGACACGCTCAGAATTTCCACAATGAATAAACGAGTTATTGTGCCCATCGTGTCATTAAGTTCTTGTACTGAAGAACCGTAGGCGGTTCTTACAGCAGAACTTCGCGGTTTCCAGTAGTGTTTGCACACAGACAGCCCGTGACGCACCGCACTCCTCCATTATTAGGACAAGCGCATGTAACCCCTTTCTAACGTAAGTTTAGTTGTGTATATGTCGTAGTGTTAAAGCTCATCATTTGTATTAGGTTTATATGTGTCTCTTCATGTAATACGAGTCCTGTCACAAGCATTTCAAATGCCCAGTCAGTGAGTCCCAGTGTAACAGATAACACTCTGAGTGAGGTAATATGCTCACCGTACTGTACATCTGACTTTAAAGAACGACAACCCTCTGCTGTTACAATGACTTTTTTTAATTAATATATTCATTTATAAATATGCAGCAGCATGTTTTTAGAGCGTCGCCGACTTGGGGGGCGGGATACTGTCGCGCAGAACCAGCAGGGGGAACCGGCCGCGGACGGAGGGATGCGAAGCAACGGCGCGGACAGTCGAACAGGGTAATAATGCACCTCCGCTATGAGACCACTTAACAAACCCATCATTTTAAAAAGCCGAGGCGACAGGCATGCGCAGACGGTGATTACGGGAGCGTCTGGGGCGCACCAGCCCGGTGTGAGCGGGCGTCCTCCGCGCGCCCTGCAGCGGCGTGTGCGCGGGTTCGCGGCTCGAGACAAGCGGCGCACGACAGCGGGCGGGCGCGAGCGCACCTTGTGTCTCCCATATCCGCTTGCTTCACGCAGGAGCCATGGATAATTCCAACGCAGCGAAAAGCAAGCAGAAAGCGTCGAAGCGCAAGGAGAAGAGGCAGAAAGCCGGCAAGCCCGGCCGGGGGAAGCCGCTGCGCTCCTCCGTCGGGGGGTTCATCGACAGGTTCTGGAGAAGTTTGGCTCGCCTGGGGGACGCGGAGCGGCCAGCTGCGGAGGACGACGAGGGGGGGTTCCGAGAGCCCGCCAACTCGGCGAACTTTAAGGAGGACATGATGGCAGTCGGTGGGGAGCAGGAGCTCAGCCTCAGGAGCAGCGCGACGATGAGCGCGCAGCCAGGAGGAGGCTCTGTCCGGAGGAGGCTGTCCTGGGGTCAAGGAGACCAGACACCGGGGGTGCTGGGGCTGAAGAACCACGGCAACACGTGCTTCATGAACGCCGTGGTTCAGTGCCTCAGCAACACGGACCTGCTGGCCGAGTACCTGGGCTTGGAGCGCTACAAAGCGCGCCTCCGACCGCAACAGCAGCAGCAGCAGGGCGTCAACGGGCTCGTGAAGAGCGAGGACTCGCAGTGTGTGAGGGGCGAGGTGACCGAGCAGCTGGCGGCTCTCATACGAGCGCTCTGGACGCTGGAATACACACCGCAGCTGTCCGTGGACTTCAAGGTGGGTCGGGTTGGGTCGGCTCCGCTCCGCCGCCGCGGCGGCGCGCGGCGACACTCTCACTCGGTTCGCGCCCGGCCGCGTGAGCGCGCGTCTCTAACTTCGGTGGTTTCCCGCCGTGCGGTCGGGCAACCCTGAGGATATTAGCGCGCACTACTAAGTCGATCCTTTTTTTTTTTTTTTTTGTATTACTCGTGATTTAGCAGTTACAGCGTTAACTTAAGTTGGTGTACCAAGATACTTATGTTGGTTTGCCCCTTTCTTTCACACCTTGGGTTTTCTTTGCTTGAGCAGTTTGAAGGTCTTTTTCACACGAGCGGCACTCGAACCCGGTACCTTCCCGATTATTACAAGGCATGGCTCTAACCACTACGCCACCTGGTGCCCAGCTTCAAGTGGACTGGACTGGATTTAGTGGTGTTGAGCTGCTCTTGCTCAGCCTAAAGTTAGCTACGGTCCCGAGGTACCCGCCGCTGCTGCCTACGATTTGGCACCACCCTGAAAGATTCCTGTACAGCTCTTCATAATTCTTCATAAACATTACCTGAAATCATAATGTTCCTCAAGACTCTAGGTGGAAGAATTAGAAGCTTTGCCTGACATAACCTCATCCCAGAGCACCAGTGACTGAGCTAATGGAGTGTGGAACATGGACCAAGGATGATGAGGCAGTGGAGGGGTGCAGTGGGGCTAATGTCATTTAATTTTTAATTAAATTTTCATATGCTTCATCATTCAGCTTGTATCCTAGTGGTTAGAATTGCTGACCTGTAATGTAAAGCTCACGGTTCAAATCCCACTACCCTAACTAAGGTAGAAGGGGCAGTTGATGGCATAGTGGTTAGAAATGTGGCCTTTGGACCCAAAGGTTCAAGGTTAATTCCACCTCCAACTGTAGTACCTTTGAGTGTGGTACCTACTTAAAATTGCAACAGTGAGTAAATAATTGTAGGTAGCTTAACATCGTAAGTCACTTTGGAGAAAAGCATCAGCTAAATTAAGACATGTGGAATACAGTAAGACTAGCCTGCTGAATAAATGAGTAAATCATGAAAAGGTGGCTTATATAAAACCGTAAGTCGCCTTGGACAAAGGTGAATAACAGTAGCATGTTATTTTTGGTTGAGTTGCAAACAGGAGCAAAATCAACTGTTTATTAGCTAACCTGCTATCAGCTGAAAACAGTAAAATATCTACCTGATAAAGACAAATTACTTCTCTGCATTCTCAGAATTGATTGTTACAGTACCCTCTTGACAAAATAAAATGTTTCCTAACTATTGAGATTGTGCAAACACAATGTCACAATTGTGCGAATTGCAGTTTTTTCAATGCTGGCGTTGTATGCTGACCCAGACAGCAACACTGGTGAAGATGACAAATAATAAACCACATGAAGATTTGAGCCTCTCAGTTCTTACTGAAGTATCAAGGTCATTCCTTCAGTTAGGCCACACTGATTGAGCTGTCTAAAATGTGTATGAAATTGGCTGTTAGACAAAACAAAGTGGGAGATGGAGACCAGCGGGAGGTAAAATCAGCCCATTTCATGCTGGGCTTTAAAAACAGTTGCACAATCACAAGTAGAAGCTGTGTCATGTGCAGCAACGCTGCATGGAACCTCATTAGTCAGTGGTGCTGCTGTGACCAGCAGTGAAAAACACACATAGGGCAGCAATGAAAGTGAAGTCTGGACAGTAAACAGTGTAAAGTAAAGCAAGGCCTGAGTTTGCTCAAATAACACAGTTTGAAAACATCTCAGGACATGCTAACCTATTTTTCCAAGATCATCATCATCAGCGACTGCCGGATTTGAACATGGCCGTATTTATCTTTGGACTGAAAGGTTTGACGTTAACTCTTCCTGTGCCGTGTCTCGCAAATTGCAACGCTTTTACTGTGGAAAAGAATAGGAGACAAAATTCAGAGTCATTGATTCAGTAAAGAAAGGATATGTGCTCTTTTTAAGCTCAGCTGTAAAACTGATCTTTATTTTTCTGACCAGTTGCTAGTGGTTGTCTGAAAATACCTCTCTCCAGTAAAATTGCAGTAATCAAACTCATTCTTCACATCTGAAGTTCTTAGAAAGCTGTGCATCAACGGTTTGCTGTAGAGTCCAGGTTGCATCGATTATTTGAGATCTGCTGTTTTTTCAGGGTCCACTCCGGTGTCTCTCCAGCTGTCTTAATGGCCCTTCACTTTGTTTTGACTCACTTTTTTGCTTCTGAACAATTGCATAGATGTAGAACACATATGTGATGTATCTTACTGCTCTAGGATGTTATGGTTGACAGGAAAGAAGCCATAGGTAGATAACTCATAGATCACTGTTAGACATGTAGATTTAGTAACAAAAATTGTCCCAAGATTTAATTTAAATGACACTTGACATTTTTCTGACAGCATCAACTCCTGTGTTGTGGTGTTTGCCTCGTCATTTCCTGTAAGAAATGATCGTTTGATAGTGAAAACATACGTATGACAATATGTATAAGCAGAGGTTTGAGTCCTAAAGAATTCATGTAGCATGTAATTTTACACAAAATTTACAGCTCTGTGTTTTGACTGAAGCCGTTAAGGTTAAATGCTCCTTTTCACACAACGTACTTCAACCTGTTATCAAAACAGCTTTTGCTGACCTCATTAGCTGACTACAATATCCTATTCATTCTTTTTGGATAAATACCATCTTGGCCTAAATTATTGACTCTGAATATCAGTATTTAGACCAAATTGCCAAAATGAGCACAGTAGGATGTAAGCTGAGAGGTTTGGTTGCCCAAGGTGTTCTGTAGGTAAGCATTTTCATTCCTCGTTCAGCTTGATGAATTCTGAAGTGTCCTCTGTTGTTAGAAACAAAAAAGAATATCCTTTGAATGATGCTTCTTGTCCTTTCTTCCGTCTGCCATGGTGCCAGGGTACCCTGCTGTGCAGTAACTGGGAAGGCGGTGCAGTATAGCAGCATTCAGAACTGTCCCACAAGAGCCTGGCCGGTGTGACTTCGCCAGCGCTCTGACTACGGTTCAGTGATCCCTTTTTAAAGACGGCCTGTCCGCTCATCTTGTTCAGCCTGTGATAATGGAATCCAAGAGGCCTTTTAACACACTGTGTGGGTTTATTGGTGTGCATGAGAGTGTCGTCATCCTTCATAATCATGCCATGGTGCATTTATTTCTATGGCTCCAGGCCTTGTATCAACATTAACAGCAGGTAATGAGACGAGAATAAAAGGTGCACGGTTTTTAGGCGCAAGGAGGCTGTCATTCTGCTGTCGGGTGCATCACCAAGAGAATGGCAAAAGTTGTTCAGCTGGCATGTGCTGGTTGTTTTTCGATTTAAAAACTAGCTAAGCATGCCATTAAAAAAAAAGACATCTAGTCCTGTGATCCTGTAGGTTTGGGACTACTCACTGCAATGACCAAGACTGAGATAGAAAAACAAAAGTAAAGCACAACTTCAGAGGTTGCCTGTGTGCCTTGTATCGGTTTTCTTTCGGATGTAAACAAGTCTGGTGTGAGAAATTATCTTTTGTTCCCAACTTAAAAAAAAAAAAAAAAAGTGATTTGAATGACAATCTGCTAAAAACTCCGGGTGCCTGCCAGTTCGCTGCATGCGATATATCACGTGGTCTTCTGTGTGAAGGCAATGGCGAAAGATGATACACGCTGACCAGGAACCCATCTAATCTCACGAGCCTCAGCCTTCAAGGTCTCGGAACAGTACCGGAGCGAAGAGAGTTAAGCTATTGCTGTTTCAGCTGTACTGATGTTCGGTTGAGGGTACAGGACATTAAATGCAGAAGTATGCTGTTGATATAAACCGTAGATCTTGTGACAGCTGTGGTGCCCAGTGGTGGCCTGAAGGTGCAATTCAAGGTCAGACCTACATCACTGTTGGAAGCGCTCTGCTGTCGCAATGTGCGTGTACAATAGGAATTATCACGGTGAACTTTTGCTCTCACTCTCTGTGCCCGGCGCATAATTAGCGGGAGTGAATTAGTAATGAATGGGAAGCAGAATTCAGCATTTCGAACCAGCGGATTGATAACTTCAAAGAAAGCATAATCGGTATGCCGGAGAATTTCAAAAGGAGATCCTTGTCAATGTGTGCTTTCTAACAAGTAGAAATTCCAGTGGATCATCAGTCCTCAGATGAAATATTACTGTGCCAGAGGATCTGATCTGTATGCTCTTGCACTGTCTCATGTATGTATGCTGTTTTTCTCTGCTGGGGGTCATTGATCCTGATGGAAAAATGCTCATACAGAAATGAAGAGGAATAAAATAAAAAAAAAAAAAGAATTTCTGTGGGATCTGAACTTCCTACATGTTGATAACAAGTTATAACTGAGTTACACATGAGCTGCTGACCTTTGTTTATGGCAGCTCTCCTCGTCACCGGTATGTGATGTGTTGGTTCTCATTGGTGTCTGTCACCCTTACTTTCTTTTTGCAGGCCACTGTATCGAAGTATAGCTCTCAGTTCCGGGGAAACTCGCAACATGATGCCCTGGAGTTCCTTCTCTGGCTCCTTGACCGCCTGCATGAGGATGTCAGCTGCTCCCCTTGTGCTAATAGTACTGGAACCAAGGGGCCTGGAAAGGTAAATGATCATTCCCTGTACTTTGCTTACACCTGCATGCTTGAAGGGTGAAGAATTCTGAGGAACAGAATTTATGATCCAGAAAGCTTGCACATTTTAAATCCGATGTTTTTACCCATCTTTGTTCTGTCAGAGTAAATGTGACTGTATAGGGTTATTTTACCCGTGACCTATCCACATACAGTCAGCAAATTGCGAATGAGGTTCATGACTTTATTGTGCCATTTTTCTCATAGCTTGAATCAGAGTGAGTAACTGAGCTACATTCTGTTAGTTCCAGTCAGTTTCATGGCCCTTCCTCCAGCAAAGAACTGTTATCCTTCTGAGCAGCACTGGCCTGCCTGTTTATAGAGGGGGTCCTCTGGGAAGATGTGAAAAGAGGCTCATCACAATGTATGGTAACTGCAATGAGTGTATCCCCTGAGCTTCCTTCATGTCTGCCAGGGTAACGTGATTCAAAGCAATGGACAAGACCCAGGATTTTTTTTCAGCCCAGTACTCTGCCGTACCCCCCCCTTCACAATGCACTGAGATGGCAAAATCCCTTGTCATATCCTGCAGCCCAGCCTTTCTTGCCCCAGTGAAATCACTGCGCGTTAGATGCGTGCGGCTCACTCGCAGCCTTTCTGAGGCTTTTGTTAGCAGATAGTTGTCAAAGAAAATGTTTCTCTGCTCACACTGTAGTGTTATATCAAGTACATTTCTTTTAGAATTTTTCTGTGACATTTTATTTAAAACAGCACATGTTGAGTTAGAAATTCAGTCCTTCCCTAGATGCTGATGAAATGACCTTTTTTCTGTATGTTTGGAACACGTTGACTCTTACGGTGTAAACTGGAGAAGGTGTTGCTGTAACCCCTGTGAGCTGTTCTTTTACATCTCACTTTGACAGAGGCCCCAGTGAGGCCAAAGCACTACTGAAGTCAGTCCAAGCACAGGGTGGGATCTGCCATCAGAACTTAGCTTACATCTTACTGACCATGACTGAGGTTCCTCGAGTGGTGGATTGTAACTGGCTGTATGGGTGGTCCTCAGCTTATGACAAGCTTTGGCAACATATTATAATCTCCTTGTACCCTATTACATAAGCCATAAGGATATATAAATAGTGAACATGCTCGAATAATATGCTGTTTAAGAAGGCAATGCTATGTTTTTCACCAATTTCACACATTATTCATGTTAATGCTAATGTAGAATAATAGTGTAAATAGAGTATTATATTTTCACGCTGCATTATTATTTTCGCTTTCATTTCGAAAACATTTGTCATTCTCGTATGTCTCCTTTGTCTTCCATTTAATTGCCTAAGAGAATCTTTTCTCACTAACTGTCTATGCCGTGTTCTGTCATACTTGCTCTGGTTACTGGGCGGCATCACATCAGTAAAAGTCGGGAGTGGACTGACCTTTAAGGAATGAAGGGCAAAGAGGTGGGGGCATCCTGGTGGTGAGGGTTTGGATACAAAGGTCTGTTGGATTGTGTTTATCATAGTAGCAATGTGGCACAACTGTCGGATAACAACGAAACGTTCAAGTGGTATCGCTTGATCCTGCGCACCATCACCTCCAGCACGTGGATCCCTAAACGAGAAGACCCCAGCCTCCACCCACATGCCCCCCAACAAGAAATGGGAACTTGCTCTAGTATCCTGTTTGCTTCTGAAAGATATACAACTGCCTAAATGGGGATGGCAAATTTTGAGGCTTGGATAAAAGCATCTGATGGATAAATAAATAATATCTTGTAAAGTTGTAGACCACAGGGCTGCCAGGTGAGGATTATGAACGTGTTGTTCTGGCTTGAATACCGATAACAACTGACCTTTCTGAGCACTGAGAAAAACACCTCTTTGAAGGGAGCCACTCAGAATTGGTAATTCAGACTCCCCAGATGTTGTTGTTCCTTTGATGGAGGAGTTCTGTGTGAGATTCCTTCAGATGCCTCAATCCCATTTTTATTACGTGCGCTCGCATAGGTGTCCGATGACCAACAGCTCCTAGTGGACCCCCGCTAGAATTAAGCTGTCTGTCTATTCTTGATTTGTGTAGCATGTACATATTTGCATATTTAGTGTAACTATGTTAATACGCTTACTGGATCTTATCTCTATCAATACGCATTACTGTGCATCATTGGCAGTGTGTAAAGAATTGACAAGTGTATAATTTGTGGGCTGTGCTGTGGGACCTTGACAGCGGGGTACCTTAGCCATACAGATAAAGGACAACAACAGCTCAGGGAATAAGTCTATACCATGGAAATAACTTACAGGAATGTGTGATTGATTAGTACATGGTAACTTTCCCTCCCTTGCAGGTGCAACTTTCAGCATTTTGGGCAGCACCATCCAGTCCTCGAGGGTTTGCCTGTTTTACTTAATTTTACAGTGGTAGTTCACCTTGTGCAGCAGAGAAAATGAGTTACTCTGACACTCAGGCCTTCACACAACAAATTAGAAGCAGAGGCAGAACGGACAGCAGTTCACCCCAGTCACCCACCTCAGTATATATGAGACAGGGGACCGGGGCTGCGGTCGACTGGAGATGCGTTAGTTCTGCTCCACTGATTGCTTGCGGGTTACATCAGTGGTGCTGGCCTTCCAGCCCCCAGGATGCCTGACCCCCGTGCTCCGAAAACCAGCAGCGCTTCGTAAATGGAGAGAGAGAAAAAGACAGAATGAGATTTAGAGACAAACAGAAAGAGAAGGAAAGAAAAGAATGAGGCAATCACATCAACACCATCATGACCTGCTCTGTTTTCAGGATCGCAGCACCTCACTGTCACTGGGAAAGACAAGGCTCTTGGGGGGTTCGGGAAGACATAGCCTGTCACAGCGTGTCAGCTTCTGACTTCCTTATCCGAGCCGAATGAAACAAATGAGAGACGGTGAAAGACTCCAGTGTCTGCTGTCGTGAAGTTCCACGGTAAACGATGGGCATCTGCCAGTATTCACACATCGAATAATTTTGAACGAGGTTGTTCAAAATTTTTCTGCATGCAGGACCATTTAGCTACAGTTATAGAGCCTACGGGGATGCGATGGTGCAATGGGTTTGGCCAAGTCTTGCTCTTGGGCAGGTCTGGGGTTTGAGTCCTGCTTGGGGTGCCTTGCGACAGACTGGTGTCCCGTCCTGGGTGTGTCCTCTCCCCCTCCAGCCTTGTGCCCTCTGTTGCCAGGTTAGGCTCTGGTTTGCTGTGACCCTGTTGGGGACAAGTGTTTTCAGACAGTGTGTGTGTATGGAGCTGAATAGAGTGTATCCTCGTCCTTTGTCCAAAATACTGAGGAATTGCCGAGCTTCTGATTATTCAGTGGCCCAGCAGGCACCTTTATCCAGACAAGCTGTATAATATGTAGGTATGACTTCAGCATTATTCCCAAGTGAGCACACTAAAGCAGTCTGGTAAACAAATTCTCAAGAGTACAACTACAACACTCTTCCTGGAACGTTGAATATTTTTCTTCAAGTCCTTAACCATCGTGTTGCCAGTAATGCACCTTCGCCCGAGGCAGCATTTACTATTCTCCTCTTAAAATGTAGTGCCCCAAAGTCCAGTATGCTCGTGTCACTTTCCAGGCACTCGGTTTTTAGGCACTCTAAGTAAGATTGTTTGCCCGCACAACCACAGCATTTTGAGGGAAGTCGGTGGCTCGAGTTCATCGGCGCCAACTCCATCCGCAATGCATTTGGTAGCCGTTTGCATTAATAGCTTGTTTGCTTACAGCTGAATAGGAGATGACATTAACATGCCAGACTTGTTTCTTGCTTTTCTCTGGTATGGGTAGATTATTCTGAAATAGATGCTTTTGGCTGTTTGCTTTTATTTGTTGTTTTACTTTGTGCTTAGCTTAGTTTTCGGTTTTGCTTAGATGAAGTTTTACTTTTTAATGGAGGGTTTACCGTATGCTTGGAACAGTGAGCACCAGTGAGCTTAAACTGTGTAATTATGGAGTACAAAGAAATTAACAGAACACTAAAAGGACACTTAAGGATATTGTGACCCAGTTATTTCAGCTGATCCCATTCTGGGATCTCTAAGAACTTGTTATGTTCTAAAATGCTGTAGAATACCGGGAAATCCGGTCTTGGAAGCACAGAAAGAGAATAAGTTTGGATATGGCTTTTGGAGACATAAGATGCCTTTTATTTCCAGTACACACTGTGCACAGCCCAGGAAACCCTTGCTTTCATGTGACATTTAATTTTTAGTCAAGGTTCCTTGAGGACACATCTTGGGACCATCTTCTGTAGCTCTTCAATCTCTGTTTTGGGATTTTTACTGCCACAGAGGTCTCTGTTTGGAGATGGCAGTGTGTGTTCTTCCTGCTATAACCCTTTTTTTAAGACAAAACCTGCTGTCCCATGGAGCACGTTGACTGGACTCAAGACCGGGATGCAGACAGAATATTCTGTTTGTGGACCAGCGGGTAGAATTGTCAGACACAGTCAAATTTCTCATTGGCTTCCCCATCCAGATGTACCAACACGCAGATGCCAAATAATCCTGTGTCTGGGGGAAAAAGTGTTTCTGTCTACGGGCCTTTTCTTCACAGCTGTGCCCCATTTTTGCCATTAAGTGTGCTGACGCTCAGGTCGATGACCTTCATGTCCTTATCGGGTTTAGAATGACGTTTCCCTACCTACCCATAGTAAGACGACCAATCCGACTGATTACTGACTGCTTAGTCCCAGTGTACAGTTCTTTAACCACGTAGCATAAGCTGCCTTAATGGTTTTGATGAGCCTCTCTGTGGACATGCCTCATTGTCTTGCAAGCTGCTTGGGCAACGCTGTCCCATTTTTCTCTCTTACATTACTCCAAAAAGAAAATCCTATTTGACTAACATGAGAGAGGTTATAGAGAGAATGAAATAAATTCCCAATTCCCCATAGCCTTCATTTCCTATCCAAACACAATGAATACTTCCTGACCTCTACACAGAGAAGTTCAATTAGAAATGAAGAAAATACTGTATGTTGGTATTAAAGATGGTGAAATGGAATGCTGACGGAGAAGACTTTCTAACGCTCCTTGGCCGAGGACAGCAGATTTTCTGCAAAGGAGGCATTACCTAAAGTGGATTAAACTCCTGCTTTACTGCATTTACAGTATTGTGGTACGCTGTATTTTAAACAGGCAGTTTCATTTTGTCCCTGTAAAGGTTTTTTTTAATTCTGGCCTTATGCTGCAGAAGCCAGACATTACAGAGTAGTCAAGGAGGTCAAGGGCTTGTAAACAGCTCTAGATTCCACACACTGTATTACTATGGTTTGCAGTTATTAGAATAAAACTTGCAAGCAAATTCAGTGTTGTCTTGGACATCCTGTTGAAGATTGTTTCAAGGATTTGGGACAGGAAAGCTAAGGTTAAGATGTCAATGATGTAGGTAGGGTTTACTGCAAATTTTGTAGCACACTCTGCAAGCTGCCTGTCACTGCCGTGTTGTAACTGTTTAATTATTTATTGTGCAGCCATTACTCCGCTCTTCCTCCCTGGCAGTACATTTGGTCCAGGAACCTCTTCAGGACCCAGCCGTGCGACCTGATTTATCTGCGGAATTTTCTCAGCTGTGGAGCAAATGCGTCAACATTCTGGCAGGGTGATTGGGATGGAGTTACGGGGGTGTCATGACTCACGGAGGTATGGGTGGCCACCCGTACCTTGTGTATTCCTCCTGCTGAGGAAGAAGAGGAGAGTTTTCTTGTTCCAGAAGCTCCAGAGTGCCTGAATACACCTCTAGTGGCACTGTGCCTTTTTTTTTAAACCTTAACAGCATGCTGTATCTTGGATATTCTTATTCAAGGGTGCTATTTTTGGCAGACAACGGCAGAAATAGAAAACTGCTGGCATTTCCTGATAGGATGGGGAAAAAAAAATGTGTGAACCATTTACTTTCTCTGCGTTAGCTTTGCGGAATCCAACTGAGTGCTCTTTGACCAATTTCTGAAAGACACTGTTTTGGAGGAATTACTCTGATGCAGCAAACTGGAGGATGTATTATTAAAATGAGGAAAAAGTAAGGTTGCCAAGATACCTACTAGGTTACAGCTCCCATGACAAGAATTTTTCTGTTACTGTAAAGGGAAACATGATAAATATTTAATGTAATGTACACCCATGTAGAAGCACTCGCATGAACTAACCAAATGATTTGAACAAGCAACTTGTGTAAAGTGTGGAAATTATTGCTATTACATATTTTACTGGGCACTCCACTGTTCATAAAACTGAAAATATCAGTCCTGTACAGGCCTTTAACAACTGTCCCACCTATTCCACCTGCAAGTTGCTCTAGGATTATTTCCACTGTTTGACTGTTGAGAAATGACTTGCCTGATGTTTATGTAAAATTAGATTGTTTTGGGCAATATCATTGGCTAAGTGAAGACAATAGTCACTTAATATGACCAGGAATTTTACTAAATAACTGAGTAGAATTAAGGCTCTAAATGATATATTTCTGTATTGTTGTAACTCTTTAAGCACATGCCAGAATTTACAAATGCCCCAGGTTGTACTTCTGGCCTTGGACTGAAAAGAGAGGGATTGCTGGCTGCGAGAACAAGCGGTAAAAGTAGGCTCACCACTGCTATTCACCGGGACAGACCCCCTGGCTCCTAAGACAGAGGTTGGTTAAGAGCGTGAGACCCAGTGGGGAGGTGGAGGAGGGAGACTCTTCTGTTGAGTGTCTCCTAGAAAGAGCCTGAGGTGGACCCCAAAAGTGAGCCCCGTTCTCGCTCAGTCAGTTTCAAGTGGGAAGTGTGGAGGCCCCATGACCAACCCCTGATCCCAGTGCTTTGTCCAAACCCTCAACAAACCGGTTTTGTTCTGGGTTTCTGGAAGCTGCCCATACTTCAGCAGGCTCCCTGGGAATGCTTTCATCCACTTCCAATTTAGAAGTGTAAAATGGAAATGCACAGCAAGTCTACACAGTAAGACACATAGGCTTGTAGATCATCATTTTTGGGGTTTTCTGGTCTCAACTAAGTAAGGCCACACTTTGCAGTACAGATTCAGCAGTGAAGTTGCCTGCAGTGATGTGCGTTTCGCATCAGATTTGGAACGGAGAATCTTGGATTAGGCTTTAGGCATTAACACACCGGACAGTTTCAACTGTTTTTACCCTTGTTCATGAGTCGAGACTATATAAGCTTTTTGCCGTTGTATGCTTCTCATTTGCATTTATAGAACATCCACCCCAGAGTAAGAATTGTTATCCTCCAATTAAAGTGTTATTATCCTCAATGCAACATTGTATGCACAGTACAACATTGAAAAGCTCCAAATACAGTTTGATGTACCTTTTTTTTTTTTTTTTAAAATAGCCTGTTCCAGTAATCTCTGGTTTTAGGTTCTGCTCTATGTGTCATTCTGTTTTCTCCCTCATGCAAAAATAAGAAAACGGATAGCGTATGATAAGTGTGGAATGTCCGTCCTTTGGAGTGCTGGTGGGAGGTGTTAGCTTGGAGTGAAACAGATGGGGGATGGTCTTGTGATGATGATGTCCACTTGCCGTTTCAGGGTCCTGCTGGAGCGGAGGAGACCCCAGCAGTGGGGTTGGCAACCTTGCAGAGGCAGGATGAGCTGCCCAGCTTCGTTCAAGAGCATTTCCAGGCTCAGTACAAGTAGGTCCAAGGTCTGCCAGCTAAAGTCATTGCATCCTCCAAATTTTGAGTCTTTCACTATTTATTTGTGTTTTACTGCTTTTAGTCTTCATATCTGGAGGTAGCTAGTGGCAGAAGCAGTTTAAGGATAACTCCTGATTGAGTGCACAACAGCAACCCTTCAATGAAGTTTGTCTGGTTCATGTTGCCATGTGCCATGTAAACCAGATAAACCAACAAATGTCTGATCTAAAGATAAGAAAATTCAGATCATCACGATGATACTTACCACAGTCAATTGTTTCTTGACTGACCCTTTGGTTTCAGTTTGGCGCAGTAAATCTTGTAAAGAAAATAGAATATACCTAAATCACATTTTATCTTGTTTCCCTTATTGGGTAACAAGTATCAGTTTACTTTGGCACTCTGCTGAGCTGTTGAGAGATTCCCTAAAAAACAGACTTCCTTACAGTGATTAGCTTCTATGGGTTCCACCAGTGTTTTGGGATTGTGTGGTGGGAGCAGGAAGCAGTACCTGGCACATGACTCTCATGCCTTCATGCCTCATGAATGATCTGATACGTCAATTAGTCAACACCTGGATGGCCTTGTCCTTTTCACACCTGCTTTTCTGCTGTCTCTTGTCTATGCAGTCAGCCCAATGTTTAACTCTCCCCCCCAGCCAGCCTCCGCCTTGAGTCACATGGAAGGCAAACTATATACCTTCTGTGTTTCCATGTAAGTTCTGGCTTATTAGCGACTAACGAACCACTTTTCACCATTTCTTCTCCTTGGCCTGCTCGTGAGGTGTGGGGAAAGAGAGGAGATCAGGTGTCATTAAAATGCTCTTTTGTTTGCATCTTTCTCCACTTTGCCAAAACACGGTGCGCCTGCCGTGGGCTGTAATTGTTGTTAAATTCATCCCAGGATTTGCAGAGAGCAGACAATTTGTGTTACTGAGAGCTGCAAACCTTATTTAGAACAGCCTGAACTGGCAGCTTGCCTTCTCAGGTATTATTTCAGTTATTTTAATATCCTCTCTGCTTTGACTGAGTAAAAATAACAAAACCTAGGCACCTACATGCACATAATGGGAACCTGATTGTTTATTTTGGAATAGATGGCTTCATCTGCAATAGTCTACATTTACAGGATAGACAGTGCTCCAATTATTTCACTATACTCACCGCTGTAATTACCAAGCAGAAGCATCAGTAATGACAGGGCCTGACTTGATTACCCCCTTTGGCTGGCTGGGATTTCTTTCAAATTAATAGGTTCTTCTAAAGGGGCTAGGGATTGTCCTCAGTAAACCATACCATGCAGCATTAACTCAGAGGCACAGCATAGGCTCATGGCAAACTGCTTCTCAATTACAGAGAAAAATTTAGGAAGAAGACGAAGGGAGAGATCAGAGCGGTTGTCTTCACCATCATCATCCTTGCCGTCGTAAATGTGTTCTGTCATCCCCTTTGCCCGGTGTAATCATGACTACCATGAACATAATGAGTACCTTGAGTGAACACCGGTAACCTGAACATAACATTGACACAAGTTATGACAAGATCTAACAATTGTGGGGTTCTGTCTGACAGAAGTACAGTTTGGGAATGTTTGGATTCATAGCTATGAAATTATAATGGAATTTAGCAGTTTGAACTACTTTCAGCTTCTCCCCTGTCTATCAGCATAATTTCAAGCAATAAAATTAACTGAAGTCAATTTAAAAACGAGGGATATTTTTTTAGACAACGTAGACAGCAAGCTGGATGTTGTCACGTGACGGTCATTTTGTAAGCCCAGTTTACAATTTACAGCATCATAAAAGATGCATTTCTGTGAGTTTTGCATCCATGCACTTAATAGATACAGGCACCATCTGCAAGCAAATCTGCCTCCCTACAGTAATATTTGAAGTACTTGTAACAGAGTCACTTGTCAGGATTTAGTCAGCTTTTAATTTCTGCCTTGTTTTCTCCCCAGTGGCCAATGCTGTCAGAACAGGCTCTGTGCATCACTAATTGCTATCTGCTCACTGCTGTTGTTTCTCTGCTGTGACTCGGGACAGGTGGGTGGGTGTGGATGCGGCACAGTCTGTAGCGCAGACGCTTCGTGGGCTCGCTCTGTGTTTTCATGCTGGATATGTTTCAAGCCCAGTGGGGGATTGTATAGGAGGTTCCACAATATTCGGTGGCAAAACACCACTAGCTTGCCTGAAGGAGCATTGTGTTATTTTTATTATTTTTTTGTTAAGCAGAACCTTTTATCAAAACCCACTAAAACACTGGGTAACTTTCAGTTTCCATCTGTCCCCCTCCTGGGATCTGCATTGGGAACCTGGTGCTCAGAAATCTAGTTCTTTATCCACTAGACTACCTGCTGACCTAACAGTGGGTGTTATTCCAAATTTATTTCCTTTCAGAAATGTTGTGTTTTTTTTTTTTTTTTTTTTTTTTTTTAACTTCCTCTGATCCTTTTATTTATTTTTTTAATCGGCATCCAAGATGTGTGTTCCTCTATTTTGTGAGGATAATCAGTTTCTTTCCACACTGCTGTACCACTTGCCCACCTTTCCCCTTCACTTCTACCCTGATTCCTTTCTCTTCCCCTTGACCGATCTATTTCAAGTCCACTTTGGCCTCCCCATTCACTCCTGCCTACACTGACTCCCCCAGCATTGCCATGAGTAATGTATTGGCTTCACATTGCCTAGTCCCCTCGTAATTCTTTTTGGCTATCTTTGAGCGTTGCCTAGCCAAACAAGCAGTAGGTCATTGTCGTGGTGACCTGCCACTGATAAAACTGTCAAGCATGTGGCATCCTTTGGCTTTTGTCCTGGGCGTAGTGAAATGCACAGATCAGTGGTATCACAGTTTGTCATGAGAGACCTAAGGAATGTAAGAATGGCAGTGTCCATGCTGTGCCTGCCTTTCAGTCTGTTTTATTATTTAAAACAAAGAAAGGTTCTAAATCTTACAGGGGTATCCTGTACAGATGAGTTTTGAGGACAGTAGCTCAGTGAGAACAGCAAGCTGTAGCTTTTAGCACCGTAGTTTTATTCCGTTTGTAACAGAGCCATATCAGTGATTAATCTCCCCTTCTGTTATTTCACGCTATTGGCATGAGCTGAAACTTCAGTTATCTTGTCTCTTCCGGGGAAAATATTGATTGATGCCTGATGAATTGCACTTTAATTATAGGTCCACTGAACACATCTTATGGATTCCTCTTTTATCGAGTGCCAGAACCCTGCTCAGTGTTGCGGAAACGAGGAGCTGACGCTGAAGTTCGTTCCATCCATGCACAACCCACATTGTGACTCACTTGGCATGGCAGCAAAACTAGTATCATGTGATCAGTCCTGATGAGGTCGATTGGAAGCAGAGCTTCAGGAACACACCACCGGAATATTGCACCACGCTAACTTCTAAGTGGGGCCTAAGTATCACATGTGACCCAGCAAGGGACTGGAACCTACATGGCTGTGCGTCCGCAACACAAGAGAATGAATAAGCCAAAGCTAAAGAGTTTACAGCTGTTTGAATCAGCTGGACTTTTGTGTTGCCCCGGCAATGATTTGCCATCATAGTTGATGTTACCATCACAAATGAGCTCTGCTGTGTTTGGTCTTTTTCTGAAGGACCTTTTTTTTTAATTGCATTCTTAATGTTTTTGGTTTTTCTGAAGGAGTCATCTTCAAGACAGATGAAGCTGTCTAAACCATCTGGCAATTGTGGCTGTTTAAATGGCCAGCACTTCTCACATTGTGTTGTTTTACTGTAATGGTACCATCTTACAGATACAGAAAGTACTGGAACACTGGGCCACAGTAAATATCTTATTTATGCTACCCCTATCTTGCCTCTGAGTGCCACTCAAGCTCAGCTAGACATGGGGAGAACTTTTATTTCATTGCCGAGTGTGATGACTTTCGTATTAGTTTCCTTGGAGAGTCAGGACTGTGTTTTCTGACACTACGAATGAGCAAAGTGAATGAAAAGGCAAGCTTCTACACCTCTGCTTCACTTTAGTTCTTTAGGGAACAAACCAAGAAAAATAAGCACGTTTGAAGAAACAAGTAGATCATCTAGCCCATGTAGTCCCATTACACCATCAGCCTCTCTAGACCCATTTAGACAGTTCATTCCATCTACTCCCATTAGACTGTCTAGTGCATCTAGTCACATTAGAACATCTTATTTGTCTAGTCGCATTGCACCATCTAATCTACATTGTTGCATTAAACCATTTAGTCCCATTAGGCCATGTAGTCTGTGTACTCTTATGTAAAGCTGGAGGTGAGAAGGAAGGACTTTGGACTAACCCAGAGGAGCTCTGCTCACAGCATCGGGAGGTGGCTCTGCGGGTGTTACTGGGGAGCGTTACTCCTTCTCTTGACCAACTAGAGCTCCAAAGGCATCGGCATCTATACTGCCTAAGTAGCATTCGAAACACATGTATTTTTGGTGAGTTATGAGTGCAGTCAAATATTAATTTTCATCCACTTACACAGATTCAGAGAAATCACTATACTTGTTACTTAACATTTAGGGTTTTGTTGTATATAATGTTCTCTTCTTTATAAGGAATGTCATTTAATATGATAGTGATGATATAACCAAATCATGTGACCTTTATGTTAGAAACAAATACTTGGTGGTTTTCTATAGTACTATGTGGTGCATTGTATGGTCAAACACATGGCTGAAACTCAGCTGTTGAATCAGACAAACTCTGGTGCATACAAACAGAGTTCTTGTGGTGATTATGAAGGGTGAGAATAGCTTTTCCTTTTATTTGGGTAATATTTCTTTAGACCAACTTAATGAAGCGATTTTCCTCGCCTCTACAGCCAGTGGCAGGGGAAAAAATCTAAGCTTATGAAAGTGAAGTAAAATGTCTGTGTAAATAGATATTTCAGTTGAAAATCTATCCAAAATCTTAAATTAATCATTGTGCACATTGTGTGGTTGTCTTCCTACAGGTCTTGTCTGACGTGCCCTCACTGCCATAAACAGAGTAATACCTTTGATCCTTTTCTGTGCATCTCTCTGCCCATCCCACTCCGACAGACAAGGTATGCATTTGGCCACGATGCAGCTACGGAAATGCCGCTAAATTCGGGACTGACTTAGGTATACCTATCTTCCAAAATTAATCAGAATAGAACTGGAGTTGAGAATTACTCTTAGCAGCATTCAGTGTATTAATATTAGTGAAGCACAGTAGTGATGCTACAGAACAATTATGTTAATGCAATTGCAATGGTGAAGTTAGAGTAAAGCAGTTACATTAGTTACACTTCTCTACTTGCATTGGTAAAGTTACAGTCTAGCTATTACAGTACAGTTGCAGTATTTGAGTTGCAATGGTGAAGTTCCCGTCCAGCTGTGACAACACAGTTAGAGTAGGATTGCTCTAGGACAGCAAAAGTAATGCACGTAGTCAATGGTGCATCTAGGTGGAAGCCTAATGAGGGCCCTTGAAAGTTGAAATTACGTTTAAGTTGGTGGCTGGTAGCCAGGCAGTTCCCGGGGGTAGAAAACGCCAGAGAAGTGGATAAAGATCTGCTGTTGCCTGCGGAGACAATTGGGCAGCCGTGAATGAGGGAAACTCTGGGGCACCACCTCACCCGGGTGACACAATGCTGCATTCATACTCCAAGCACGTAGCACGTTCCTCCGTACTTCAGCTGGAGCTGGCTGCCTGAGGAAATCCTGCCTGCTCAAAGGTGCTGCTCCTCTGCACTTCCCTTTGTGAGGGCATTACTATGCCACGCTGTTTGTGACATTTGAAAAGAGCAAAAATTTTGAACGTGCTTCTATCTTCTGAGTCGTCAACGGTAAAAAGATATTGCTGCTTTTGGCAGCTTGTGAGAGAAAAACTCCCTTATCAGTGACTGAGACATATAGATGAGAAATTAGCTCTGAGGTGTTGGCTGTATTGCAGGGTGCTTTACTAGGGACTCCTGCTTATAGTTTTAACGCTTGTGTGATGTCAGGAGACAAAACTAAGGCATGAGCCTGGGTTTCACTTGATGAACATCTCGCCAAGGCAACCAGTTACCTCTAATTGGACAGTTAGGATTAGTACATGAGGCAGCTGGCCTGAGACTGCCAGAAAAACGTAGACACGGGAGAAACGGAATGAGAACACAGCTCCATGTTCATGCTTTTCTATGTCTTTGGGCACGATTATTAGTTTTCTGTTGACTTTCCATGAAGGGTCTACATCCCCAATTTTGGCTAGCTCTCAGTTTAATAAAACCTGTTTTTTTAACCCTTGCTATCCTGTCCTTGTGGTCTCTACCACCCCAGAAGCAGCACATTGTGATGTCGGCAAATGCTCTTCAATAAAGGAGGAAAAGATATTGCTTTTGTGACATTTGAACATGGAGTCATCAAGATAGAGTGCTTTTCTGCTGTGTTTCATGCTGCTGCGTACAACCTTGCGAAGAGCCTGAAGACTGGGGATCTGCATTCTTGAGAGTTGACGTCAGTGAGATCTCTAGTGTCTCCTAGTCTGAGGCAAGAAGGCATGCCAGGTGGACTGCCCCCTCCAGCCTTGATGGGGACTGAGATATAGGATCCTAGATGGGAAGACCTCCAGGACTACATTTGCAAAGGCTCTCCTTAGTGCCTGCTCTAGGGTGGCCTTGCTTAGTCTCCCTGTCATGATCTGGCTTCACAAGATGCATGTGGAGGAACTAAGATGTTTTTCTGGGCTCTGGAAGACCGAACAGTCGCTATGGCCACGGATGACATCTTGCCTTGGAAGCAGCGCCAGGACAGCTCATCCACATTCTTTTATAAATATTTATTTTCTTAGCAGACACTTTTATGAAAGGTGTTGCACAGTCTTTCGTCCAGTTCGCTGTTTACCTCTGAATTTTTTTCTCTCCCCCCCCGAAGCAACTCGACTGAAAAGCCTTTGCCCACAATGGAAGTTCCCCCTCAATCTTTTTTTTTAAATTTGCATTCAGCAGTCTGATCTACTGTGGAATAAGAGCTAGAGGAATTTGTTGCACATTACCTGAAGAGGCTGGCAAATGGAAACTAAAAAGGAATTACTATTATGAATTATGAGCACCCTCTTTAATAGCTACAGACTAATTAGTGGTTGTGGTTTCCAGTGTTGGTGTTTCTGCAGCTGGCTAGAGGCTCTTGCAAACAGGTGCATTCTGGTTGTTTGCTCTTGTTGGTGTCTGGCTGCCAGCCTGGAGCAACTGAGTAGATTTGTCTTGATGCCATGCTGATTATTGTCCTGGTTGACCAGCAAATGGGGTGGAACAGTTTGTGGTTTGCTTCTGGTAATAATTTGGACTGAACTCCTACACACACAGATACAGCCACACGTTGTTATATACTTGCACTCATTTTATAGCTTAGAGGCCTTTCTGGACATTTCTTAATGTTTAAAAAATTTATACAGCTGATTTATTTATTTTATTTTATTAAAACATTAAGTACCTTGCTCAAGGGGGCAGTAACAGGATGTGCCCATTTTGGTTTTAACATCAGAAAAGATATAGGTGAAGCCTGAGGACAGCCCCTCTAGTGAGGTTACGCTGGAGCCGAGACAGGGAACTGGATTCAGATTTAATGGCTCCAGATTTATTCTGCAGTGATGCACAAGCACATAAAGAAATGAGTGCCAGCACAGCGCTCATATTTGTGCAGAGTAGGGATGTCGGCCTGGAGTCACGCCGTCTCGCTCAATGTCTAGCGAGCTCTTCTTGCCCTTAAGCACCAGGTCCCCCTCATAAAATAACCTTAGAAGGGCTCTGTAGAAACGGTGGCTGCTTTGTCTTTAATTGCCATGGTGACCGAGGGCCTCTGCCAGGAGAGAATGCGCCACAGGTCTGCAGTTCGGCTCAGAGCACAGCTTGATTTTCGTCCCGGACACCGAGCCTGTTTCAGCGTCGACGGGGTCGAATGTTACTATGAATCCCAAACGCTTAAAATAGAAATAAATGCCATAAAAAGCAACGTTTAGTCAATCAAAGTGTAGGCGTTTGCTTATTTGCTGTGTATCGTGTTTAAGGTGAAACTCTCGACTCTTTCCTGTGGCATCTTTGCAGGCCTTTGTACATCACTCTGGTGTTCAGCACCAAGACGCAGCGGTTCCTGCGCGTCGGGCTGGCAGTCCCCCTCTCCGCTCCGCTGGCATGCCTCCGCAGGATGGTAGCCGATGAGGGAAAGCTGTCCCCAGAACAGGTGGGCGGTGTTAGGCTGGGTTCTCTTAACCGTTTACTGCTTAAACTGGTGATAATGGGCTCATCTGTGTGTGGCATATGAAAGGTTGTCTTGCGGCCCTCTGGCAGGCAGAGCTGCCTTTATTTATAATTTTGAGTCCTAGAGTGTGAGCAGTGCAGAGAAAACATTTTTCCAAAAGACACAATCTTTGACAATGTAAGTCAAGTCAGCGGAGCATTCCCATGTGTTGAGTTTGCTTTTTCATGCTGCTGGGCAGCTGAAACAGGATGTGTCCTGTTTTTTATTGACAGGACAGTGTTTGGACTGTTTCCTCGCTTGTACACATTGTCTTACCCACTACCCCTGCGCTACGTTCACCCATCCAGGTGATCCTGACGGAGGTCTACACCACAGGTTTCCAGCGCTCATTTTCAGATGATGAGGACCTTGCCAGCATAGCGGAGACTGACAACATTTATGCCTTCCAGGCCCCACCGCTGTACTGGAAAGGGTACTCCACACGGTACTCGGGTAACCAAAGGATCCAGAACATTGTGTCCATTGCTTGTTGTGTGCAGTTTTAATGTGTGTTTTTTAATTAAATGGTTTGCTTTTTCCTTGTAGACATTTTTAAAAGCTAATATGGCATGTCAGAAAAACACATTAATAGAACTACATCCTGGAACAAGATTGACTAGCCTTTGCAAATCCTTTTCTGCGGTTTAAGTGAAGACAGCATTGTATCAAACATTCAGTAGCAATATTTTGCTAAAAATAAGACCTGAAGAGCAGATCAAGGCAGGTGTCCCACTGCTATGGGCCATAACTGATTGCTAATAAGAGAAATATTTGGGATTAAAATTTACGTGTAATTGTTGCTAGAAGAAAAAAAGGGTAATTTGGTTGTACAGAATGACTTTCATAACCAGGCTTATGCTTTTCTCTCTGAAACATTGGTATTTTCTCCATCAAGCAGGCGCCCAGGCTCACAAGAATTATGGGCTATTTTAAATGAATACCATAATGTCGCGTACACTCTGAAAGTCAGTGCTTCTGTATGGCGCTGTGAAAGCATTGTCATCTTCTGCAAAGGACAGTCCTTGGATGTGGGCTTTCAGAAAATTTCACATCAAAGACTGCAAATGCACACACTCGGTGGCCGCTTCTGCTGTATCAGCAATGTCCAGAGGTGCTTTGAACATCTCAGTGGTGATGTTTTGTGTGTGTGTGTGTGTTGTGTGTGAGAGAGGAAGGGGGGAATTTGTCCATTGTAACCACTGTGTGAATCCTTAATTCAGTACTTTGTGGGCACTGCTGCTTTGTGTTTCTGTGCTGGAAGCAATGATCAGTGATCTCCTCCTCCATTTCCAGTCAAAGGTGCAGCCCTGAAACAGCGTCAACCAAACCAAGCATGGTATTTTTAGTCTCGGCAACCAAATAGGCTGCGAAATAAAGCAAAGTAGAAAAGATTGGGATTCTGGCTGAAATCAGCTGATGTCATTCCCAAAAGCAATGCTGGGTTGGGAAGTTACAGAGTTGAGGGTTTTTAGTCTTTGGTTTTTGGGTGTGGACGCGTACAGCTATATGAGATGGTGACTGAAAAGTTACCATGGAAATATCTGAAAGCTGCTATTGCGCTCTCTCTCTCTGTCATCCAATTCAAGCCCAATATAGGCAAGAAACAAAAACCCACAATTCCGAGTGAGCCTACCGCTAATCTTTGTGAAAGAGATTTGCACAGGAAATATGTAACATTTACATTAACTTATAGATGTTCCCCAAATTATAGTTCCTGTAATAATAAATGTTTGCTGTGGATAACCCCTCAGCTGAGTCACCGCAAGGGGTCTAGAAATGTTCTGATTATTGAAAAAGGTATTGGACCTGTTTTCTGGGCATACAGTTGCTTTTATTTGTTTCTACCAAGATCTGATTTAACTTAGAAGAGGTGCTCCATATGTCCACCATGTGGACTTCATACTTCCGAATCATGACAATCACACTCTGCTAGTTCCTTATAGATTAATATTCCTGAACACTAGTCCAAAAGTACATTATGGGCAGTCTATTTGATTTATTAACAGTGCTTATGTTTTTTTTTTAATAGTGCCTCTTTTTATGAGCTCTATGTGAATGAATGATTTTTCTAATGTTCTGAAATACATGGGCACCATTACAGACTTGATGGTATTTAGCAGTTTGTGTGGCAGACCATGATAAGAAGGGCAGTTTCACCCCTTCTGGGACTGATCACACCTTTCATTATAGATTATTTGCCAGAAGGTGCTGTGTAGTCAGACTGTATTGATGGCGGCGCCCCCTATTGTCCGGCTCTGACGCACCTTACTCCCCTGTCACTTTCACACTTTTCTGCTCAAAATAGAACACTACAGAATGCAGTGTGCCTTTGGTTTTGATGCTTTTTTTTTTTTTTTTTTTTTTTTTTTTTTTTTTTTTTTTTTTTTTTTCTTTTTTTCTTTTTTTAGGGTACCATCACAGCCTGCCCTCATCGCCATACTCCACCGGTGCTGGGGGGCCAAGGTTACCACCCTCTGGCACCCTGTCATCGGAGTTCCTGAACCATGGCTTCTCAGTGAAGATAATTCTACTGATCTGTAATGCAGCAGGGATGGGGCAGCAAGCTGTGAGGTAGTTTGAACTAAAGATGGATGCCTTTATCTGGCACCGTACGGAACCAAGGTGTCGTGTTTGTGATCAGGGGTGGCTGCGATCTCTGAACCGCTGATTCATTTTCATTCATGTTTCATTTTCTCTTATAAAAAAAATAACGGGGGACTCTGGTTTATGTGTTTGTGTTTCAGTTGGTAAGATAGCATCAGCAAGTCCCTTTAAGTAAGATTTTATATCAAATGCGACCCAGATTGATTTTAAGACTCACTTTCATACTAGAAAGCAAGGCCCAGAGCAAATCGTTCTGTACTCATTATTCATGCCACCTTTTTGTGTGATCTTATCATCTTTATTGAATAGTGCCTTAGGAGAACATTACACATTTTCTTTTTTACATTTGGCTCTCAGTTTAGTTTTGTTTTGCCTTAACGTGCTAAAAGTAGGACAACCGTTAAAGCATTGCAGTATAAAGTAACACTTAGCTGAGAAATTGATTTTAAACTGAACCAAAATAAATCCCTCTCAGTGGCTTTAGCGTATTCAGAATTCTTTAAAATCCACCTGTCGTTTCAGCCATTGGGAAAAGGGACAGGTGGTAATGCAATCATGGTTTTAAAAAGAATGAAGTGTAGTGATTGGAGGGTAGCTAGTTTCAAAAATGCATAGTAGATTGGTATTAGATGGTTGAAACAGGTGCTTAACCTGGAAAGGCAGTCCCTCATCACAGTAAAATGAGAAGTGGGTACTCTCACTGCATTGCTTTGTTCTTCACCAGACAGGATGAAACAATTCTGATTTCAGGCATCCAAATATTTCTAATGATCTGAACACTCATATTTAGCATTCATCAACACACTTTAATTTATTGCCATGAGAGTAGCACCTGCTATCTTCATTCACAGTTCCTCAGCTTTCGTATCTACACAGATACACATTCTGTTTAGTGAAATGGAAAAACATGAGGAGAGTTCCCATCGTTTTTGTTCATATTGTGGTCTACCCCCTTTCTGGCCCAGGTTTGGACCCCCTTTTGTCATGCGTGAAGACAGAGCAATCTCCTGGGAACAGCTGCAGCAGAGTGTCCTCAGCAGACTGTCCTACTTGATGATCCATGGTGCCCAGCCACAGGTAGGGTTTCTGTGACATCATCAACATGCGGTGTGTCAAAGCAGAATAGAGGACATGAACACTGGATTAGCTTCGTCTCCATGTTGTTTAAAGTAGACTGTGTTCACAGCTGTCATTCGTTCGTGTGTGTGTGTGTGTGCGCGCGCGCGTGCATTTTGCAGGCTACGGGACCACTGTTTCGGGTCCGTGTTGTGGGAGTCTCCGTCTGCTACAGTTACCTGTCTCCCTTGGACAGACGGCCCCTCTTCCACCCAGCAGTCGAAAGGTGAGTAAGTGCTGTCGCTTGCTTCCTCCATCGCTGGATTCCTTTGGGTTCTGTCCACCATGTCTCCACCCACCCCACTCTCCAGCGCATGGGTATTTAGGGGGTTGTACATGCCATCATTTATTTACATGACAGATGCTTTTCTCCAAAGCCACATGTAACCCTTTCAGCTTGCATCGGTTAGCAATGTGTACAACTGGCTATTTTGGGAGGGGGGGAAACCCCATCTTTAACATTGTTCTCAAGGATTCAGCAGTAGCTCCTACTCTCCAGAATTTGATATGCATGCATGGATTAGAAATATAACACCATTTAGAATAACACCATCTCTGTAATATAATTGTCAAGCTGAAAATGATGTATTCTTAAGGATGTGGTCAGTTATTAATTGGTGCCATCACCCAACAGCTATAGTTAAGCGGGGCTGGTTGTCTTTTCCTGCCACCCATGGCAGGTGGATGCTTGAAGGAGCAGTTGAACAGCAGCACATGCTAGTGTCTTTGTGGAGAGAAAATAAAGGCAGCACAGCCATTTCTAGTTTTTTTTTTTTTTTTTTTTTTTTTTTTTTTTTTTTTCTTCCCCTTACCGCCTTTTCAGAAATAATTAGGCATTCATGTGTCTTCTGTGCAAACGAAGTGCCATCCTACAGACTGCTTCTTTGGCAGACATCAAGGAAACTCACAAGACTCTTCTTCCTGTCTTCTCCGTGAAAGTGATGAATTACACTTATGACTCAGTGACAAGAGTAGGAACGGTATCCGGGCTATGAAAGATCTCGTACGAGATTATATTTAGTACAGCGAATGAGGTGGGTGCGTCCGGATACAGGGTTAACCACAACAGCAGGAGGAGGAGACATGAGCCTAATTCCGGGCTGTAATGGACATGCAGACAGCCTATCAACCTGACAGTCCATCACTTTCAAAGAGATGCCTTTTGCCTGTTTAAAGTCTGAATGATGACCTTCACAGTGTTACTCGTCGCACTTCACTCCTGGTCCTCAAGGGCATCCTCATTGCTGAGAAGCACTGCAAAATTAATTTAATTATGGAGCTCATTACTTTTGTCAAAGGCTCATTTGCACAGGTAGAATGAAACCCTCCGAAACATCCACTCCACCAGGACCATGAGTGGAGACTTTGGCCATTACTGATCTTGGGCCACGGATTATCCTTCCTGAGCTGCCGGGGTCTAATCGTGCTCCCTGGAGGGGCAGCAAATTCGCTCACTTTTGTTCCAGATGAACACTTAAGCACTTTATTGATCAAATTAATCTCTTTGTTTGGCCAATCTGACTGTGATCTCCCAGAATTTATGGAGCTGATGATTTAATGAAGGCAGATAATCTTACTATAACCCTCCAGGCCTAGGACAGGACAATACATACTTTCCTTTGTGTCAACATCCAGTTGAGAGTTAAGATGCTTAAGTGCAGTATATTCAGGATGTTAAGATGAACATTCCTGCCTGAGAGAGAAAGATCTCTTAATGCTGTTTTAAAGCACAAGCTTTACTGGGAGAATTTACAGCAATAGGATTTTTAATACAATTTCTTTCCCTTCCACCAGTCCTTTCTTTGACACTCATAAATAACTGCAGTGCATAAATCCTAAAACCCTCCCACATCCTAGAATTATTCCATCCTGCCTTTAAATCTCTTCTGAAACAAAGGCAATTAAGAGACGTGGGTTCGTGACAGAAGTCATTTTACTTCATGCCCAGATTTTAAACCTGCATGTTAAACCACCATGCTTATTTTGTTTAACTTTTGGCTTCTTGTATTTTATTGTTGGCACAAGGTATTGCAGTTGATGGGTGATGGCTGCGACCTGTAGAGAGTTTGGTGGGTGGTTTGGGAAGGGGATGGACTTGTGCAGCCCTGGGAATATGTGTGTTCTGAAATGCTGTTCTGTTCCTTGTGTAATGCTTCCACCTTGTGGTCGTTTCTTTGTTTCTCTTGTTTTTCCCAGGTGTAAGTGTCATAGCACACTCATCCCTCGTTTAACCCTGAATTGCTGTAGTAAAAATTTGCTAGCTCTGTAAATCAGTGTAAATAGCTTAACTGTATGAGTCATGAGAGAAGCATCAGCTAAATGTTTATTATTATTATTACACGCTGTCTGAACTGGGATCGCGGAGAACCGGAGCCCAACACAGGACACAAGGCTGGAGGGGGAGGGGACACACCCAGGACAGAATGTCAGTCTGTTGCAAGGCACCCTAAGCAGGACTCGAACCCCAGACATCCCATAAAGCAAGCACAGGCCAACCCACTGCCCCACTGTGACCCTGTTGTTGTTGTTGTTAATGATGATGTTGTTTCAGTTGACATTAGACCGATGCTAGCTGTTGGATATGATTGGCTGAGATTGTTAAAAATGACAGGGTGCTGCCCTCCCATACTGCCTTATGCTAAGTATAATCAAGTTTCTGTATGTGCATCAATTTATTGTGTTCTGTAATTAGCTTGTTTTTCCATGCCTGTTTATTCTGTGTTTTACTTTGTAGCTGTTGCTCTGACTAACAGCTTTAAACTAGGGATAAGAGTTGTCTTGGGAGAGCTGGTAGCATAATGGCTAGAGCTTTTGCCTTTGGACCCAGAAGTTGCAGGTTCAAATCCCATCCCCACCTCTAGTACCCTTGAGCAAGGTACTTTCCCTAAATTACCCAGCTCTATGAATGGGTAAATAACTGTAAGCACTTACTCATTTTAAGTTGCTTTGGGGGAAAGTCTCGGCTAAATTAATTAATGTAAATGAATGCCGGTATAAATGCTGATGTACTAAATTATAAGCCCATTGTAAAAAGAGTACAGTCGCTCTCTGACTTACAAACTTTTGAGTTAAAAACTTCCTGTGGAAACATTTTTTAGGAAGTATAGCATTCAGTGTTCTTTTTTCAGACAAAGAGGGCTGCCATGCCCATTCAAATCAGAGGGCAAAGCCTCACCCGTCCAACCGACAGATGGCAATTGTGAGCAGTAAACACTGCCTCGAGTGGAAGGTTTCTGGCTGATGGAAAGTCCCAAATGTTTACTCAAGTGTCAAATGCGTTGGAGGTAAACAGGCTGTAGATGATACTGTGCCTTCCACATCTACCCCTCCTCATTATGCTTCACCACCATGTCCTCCCCCGGGTTGCCCTCGACATACGACAGGGTTCCGTTCCGACCACCTCGTCGTAAATCGACACTTCGTGACTCTTAAATCCCTTTGTATAGTATTATATAGAGACCGCATGGATTTGTATTTGCCAAATAAAACTCTGTTTTTGTAAATGAAACACAATTGCTGATAGACATAGTGAGGCTATTGGTTTTCCATTAGTGCAACCGCAGTTTAGAACCAGTTTAAACCTGAATAGGTCACATGGTTTCTTACATCCTATTGCTATGTCTTTTGAATATGCAATTTAAAGCAAGTCTGTGTTTTAAACAAAAGCCATTGCTTGTTTTGACACGCCAGTACGTTTTTGCCAGTAAACATGACTCAAGTGGGTACATACAGAATTCACGACGAGCCCCTGGTCTGCTCTGTATCCCATTCAATTTGTGCTCTTTTTGAGTAACAAACCACCCCTTGGTCACAATTGTTTGTAAGCGGGGGAGCAGCTGTATACGTTGTCACAAGCCGTTGCAGTGTGTCTTCATTATACGAGACCCCGTTATGTGAGGAATGGGTATACTGCCAGAAATGAGCTCCAGGAAAAAGGAAATGTCCCGTTCAGACCAAAGATGTGACTCTTCACCAAACTGTCTTCCCAGGGCTCTTCGGTTTTGTGGGCCAGGGGGCCCCCCTCATGTGAAACTCATTATCGAATGGGAGCACAAAATGAAGGCCTGGTGAGTCACTTTCCACCTCCACCCATCTTGCTACACTCTGAGCTCTCATGTTCTTCAGCATGAAGTTTTTTTGCTAATTTCATCTATTACGTGTATTTGGAAACGTGGCAAAAAATGTGATTCTGAAAGTAAGCAAGGCCAGTCTTTGTGGTGAACAAGAAGTGTTCCTTTTAATGCCTGAAACAATTTGTCTATATTGATCTTCAGCAAAACCTGCAGGAGGGAGTATTGAGAGTTGAAGAGACTCCAGACAAGGACCTTGTGGTCTTTTAGCACATATTTTTGGCTATTAAAAAAGTAGAAACGAAAACCTGGAGCTATTAATTTGTCTGACGTGTGTGTGCGTGTGTGTACGCATGCACGCATCTCCAATGTGGTTTCCTCAGCCTGTTTGGAAACATCCAGGAGGAGGTGGTGCAGGACTCTGAAAGTGTGAGGTCCCAGCAGCAGCAGCATCTGGAGCAGCAGAGCTGTACGCTGGACCACTGTTTCCAGCTGTACACCAAGGAGGAACAGGTGAGCTCAGCCCTCAGGTACAACACACCACTGGTGTTACGCTCAACTCAATTTGCGATGGACAGAGACTTGTTTGCTCCAAACCTCCTCTCTCTGCTGTTCATTTAGGTCATTTCACACACTTGTGAGACACTTGTCGCTGTCACAGTGGTCTGGAGCTAATGTCAGATATGTGGGGCACACCCCAAATGGGCTGCCAGTCCATTGCAGGGTGGCTACACACACAAACTGAGCCAGATTTGAAGGTATGCTCAAACAGCCCAAACATTGTGATGCAGCAGCACTACCCGCTGTGCCACTGTGACGGGCTATAAATAAAATTCAGTTGATGTAAAGGAAGCAGCCATGGGTTACTTTGCATTCAGGAAATAACAAAACTTGATGATGCATTTTAGGGAAGGTGTGAATGGAAAATGTGATTCTCTAGTATAAGAAAAGCAGATAGTTGGGGGAAAGCCAACCAACCAACCAATCAACGTCTACAACCGCTTATCCCACGCGGGATGGCAACGAATCGGAGCCTAACCCGGCAACACAGAGCACAAGGCGGAATGGGGAGGGGACACACCCAGGACGGGACGCCAGTCCGTCGCAAGACACCCCGAGCAGCACTCGAACCCCAGACCCACCACGCAGCAGGCACCGGACAAAACCTGCCGCATAGTGAGGGGAAACTTGGTGTTGAAATCAGCTTAATTACCATCCACTAGGAATTGAGTTTCCAGAGTAGTTGAAGGGAGTACTTAAGTAGAGTACTTAATTGCCTAAGTGAAGTAATGAACCTCTTATAGAGTTATTGGACAGTGTTCACATGCAGTAATTGCATAAAGTAACTTATTTTGTAAAGTAGAAAACTTAAGTAGAGCAATTAAGTGAAGTACCTAGGGGAATTCTGCATGAACACAATGATATATACTTCATTTTTCCACAGTGATATATTAATGCTTTTTTTTTTTTTTTTTCTTCCACAAGCATGTCATGCTTCTGCTTCTCCTGTGAATTCGAGCTCTGTGTCACTTTCTTTGTTAAAAGCCACCCCGGAGTTCAGCGTGACATATGTGTCAAAAAGCTGTGAATAACCTGTGGCGAGTACAGAAATAATGAAGACATCCTTTCCTGCAGTTCATAACTTTGACACGCATTTCTGTTTTGTTCTAGCACTTCTCGTACATATAGAATTATATATGTATGTCTATATATTTGAATGTAGACAATTGAGTTATATATTGAAAAAAACAAGACATTTTCAAAGGTATGTGTTTCAGTTTAACAAGACTTTGCTGTATTGTAACTGTTATTAAACTATTAATGTGCTACAGCAAGACTCCACTTTGAGAATAGCAACAAACATGCTGGCGGCATTTCCTTTATTATTTTCTTAGCTGAAAGTATGTAAAGTCACTTACAGTATTTGACCCTTTAATGCAGAAGGCCTTTTTATTGGGGTAATTGTTACTCACAGGTACTGCAGCAACTTGGGTTCAGGTCACGAGGCTTAAATTAGACCAATTGCTGGATAACAAAAGAGCTCCGGGTACAGGCGTCAAGGGTGGGGTGCTGCTGTTGTACCTTTGGGTGCAGGTACTTGTGGTTGATGCGTGTATGAATGACTGTTGTACCTGTCTCACTGTTGCCTGTCAGCTGGCCCCCGACGATGCCTGGCTGTGTCCGCATTGCCAACAGCTGCAGCAGGGTACCGTGCAGATGGGTCTGTGGACTTTACCTGACATCCTCATCCTGCACCTGAAGCGCTTCCGGCAAGTGGGTGAGCGCCGCCACAAGCTCTCCACACTGGTGCGCTTCCCGCTGTCAGGCCTGGACACCACACCCCACGTGGTACAGCGGACCGCCCGGGGCAGCCACCCCCCACTGCCTTCAGACTTCCTGTATGACCTCTATGCCGTCTGTAACCACCACGGGGGCATGCATGGTGGGCACTACACAGGTACGGTGTGTTTGGGTATGTTTCTATGGTGGTCAGAACAGAATAACTTATGAAGCAAGACCACAGGAGTGTGAGGTTTTTTGTGACACTTCTGTACAATCACAGCATTCTGCAGGAACTCAGTGGATGGCCAGTGGTACAGCTACGATGATAGTGCTGTGGACCAGGTGCCAGAGGAGGAGGTCTGTACCCGTGGTGCCTACATCCTCTTCTACCACCGACGCAATGCCATCCCTTCTTGGTCAGCCAGCAGCTCCGTTAGAGGTATATCGAGGTGTTCATGAAGGCAGAAGGTGCAACGTCCAGAGAGTTCTGCCATATATAAGATATGAGATCAAAATCCCTGCTCTTCTGCAATTGCAGGATCCACCAGTTCATCCAGTTCTGACCACTGGCTGACCCGCCTGGCAGGGAGCAGTAATAGGGGCAGTCTGGTAAGCAGGGTGTCCAGTGCCTGTCCATCTGCCCCAACCAGTTCGCCAGAGTCCTCCCTCTTCCAGAAGGATCCCCTCCAGGGGAGGAGTGGTGAGTTGTTGGCATCCCAGTGCATGCATAATTTCATGGTGATGATGAACATATGTCCATGGTGTCATTTTACAGATATTGCCGAACTACCCATGGTCATCACAGCAATTCATCAGTTTTCAGGTTGTTCTGGCTTTGTACGTAAATCTGAAGGTCAGCTATGTTCATTAGCAGAGGGTTAATGGTCAGAGTTGTGTTGTCTCCCCTTCCCCGCTGTGCTCCAGAAGGGACTGAGTCCGAGCCATTTGTAAGGGGGGGTCAAGGACGAAGTGCAAGCGTCAGGACTCCCACTCGTACTAGAGATGGCTTGAGCAAGGTGATGCCACTGCGCTGGTCCCTTGGATCCAGAGATCACCGCAGGCCACTGACGGGGCAACTGGTGGAATACCTGGAGTCAGGCCGGCGGCCACGATGCACCGGGGAACCCATTGTCCCCACTGGCTCCGTGGAGGGGCATGGGAACATCCCAAGTTGTGTCCCTAGACTCAGCAATGGGGGCCTGTCTGACTCCCCTTGGGGCCCAGAGGGTCAATTCATAGGGCAGACAGACAGCAGTCAAAGAGATGGGAGAATACAGGTCAGGGTGATGTCCCAAAAGGCTGAACAGGACCAAAGCAAAACCCAGGCCCACGCATCCAGTACTGTAGCTTACTCCTCCTCAGTGTGGGACTCCCCGGGGAGTAGTGCCAATAGCCAGCTGGAGTCAGAGTCCAGAGTAACTGGGGAGCAGGGCCAGGAGCTGGGCAAGAGGGGTAGGAAGGGGGATTCAGGAAAGAACCCTGATGGCCTTTTGTCATTCCTCAGACCCAGCTTCCTGAAGAGGGAGGCCCAAAGGAAGACCCTGGGCGGCGGGGCTTGTGGGGAAGAAAGTACAGGGAGGGGGACTGCAGCAGTCCATACAACTTTATCTAGACCCTCCCTCTCCAGCAAGCTAACCAATGGGGCAGGGAATGGCAAGGCAAATGGCACACCTATTGGCTGCAAGGAGTTGTGCGGGGGCCTGGAAAATCAGTGCTCCTCCAGTTCCTCCACTGTCAAGGCATGGTCAGACCCAGAGGCCATAAGGATGAACACCTCCCCACAGAAAAGCTGCCTGGTCCCACCTCCCCCCACCCTCACTTCGGACAGCTCCTCCTTCGCCGCTCTGCACCAAGCTGAATGCAGCGCACTCTTGCTGCTGAGCCAAAAAAGGCAAGTTCCCGAATCCACCTTTTAATAAATGAGCCAGTGTGTGTTGAACTAACACACCCTCCACACCCTTTCTAGTCCTCCGGAGGGGGACTGTGACCGTGGAGAGCCCGCAGGAGGCACGGAGATCTGTGTGTTTCCCAATAGGGAGAGGAAGTCAGAGCTTGGATGAGGAAGGTCGAAGAGACATTGCAGACAAATTTTTACGCTTTGGAGTGGACAAGCAGCGAGGTGGTATGTCCAAGACAAACGGACGTTTTCACGATTTTTAGCAATATATTCGACATCAAGTGCCTCTAACACGTGACTGAAAGAAACTGAATTAGAAAAGTTAATACTTAATCACAGGTGCACATTGGTGAATAGCGATCATTTACTACTTAATACCATTGTTTTCGCTTAAACGGAATCACAGCTTGTTTACACAGAATGTTCAGTTTTTAGAGAGTTCTATGCAGATGCAACCTAAGCAGTACAGTGATTTCTATGCCATTGATTTTGTTGTGTGCTGTACGACAAGTAAATTGTGTTAAGTATTTTTTGTACATAAATGCTTAACGAAGTGTCTAAATAGAAAAGAAACTGCTGACTGAACTGACTGTGCTTACACTGGATGTACATATATTTGTATTTTTATTTTTGTATATTGTGAATAGTGTGGTTCTTTGCATTTTTTTGAAGCACTAAAGGCACCGGATGTATGTACTTTCTGCACTGGCTAACAGAACAAACACCCTAGAACTGCAGTTAGATCACGTTCTGTCACTCTCAAATGCAAGCTAGATCATCAAGGAGAATAAAGTGATGAAAAAATGTTTTGGCTAATGATCTGTCAGACATGTTAATATGTATGCATTTTTAAAAAGAGATTTACTTGCAAACAATAAGCTAATGGAGAAAAATCCTGCTCATCAATAAATAAAAAAGTGAATTGTAAGGGATAAATCACATGGGGAGACAGACAAATGTAAGGAACAGAAAACACTGTTTTATAAATGGAACAAATGAAAATGAAATGAAGCAACATGACAAGATGATGTGGTTGACTGGGACCTTGTTGACGTGGAGTGCTTTTAAGTTATGATGCTTTTGGTCTTGGGCAAGAAATTTTTCTGCCGGTGGACAGTAGCACATAGTGAAAGCATAAACATCAAATTTGTCCTATTCATCTCAGAACCACTCATGGGGGGGAAAATGTTTTTTTTTGACATTTTGATGGCAGTAAGGACTTGCTGAAAAGCACAGGAAGTATGTTAACTCGCTGGGGAATTGCAGATCGCCACAGTGCTGTCATTCACACTACGTAGTCATGTTCTCATGTTTTTGTACCTCATATTTATCATGTGCAAATATGACATATTGAATAGATCCATGAGCGGATATCAAATGCCTAACAGCATTTCGTAGCAGGTTCCTTCTTAGCACAGCGTAAGAACCGCGAGGCTACTTTTGCGCAAGTAGTGGAGGAACGCAGTCCAGGGTCCTCCTGCCGCTAGGAACACCCTGTAAGTACTGCAAAGTACACTGTCAAAAAACTTTTTTCTTTTATACACATTTTTCTTCACAGTTTTGTTTGGGCTTGCCAGTAAAATTGAGATAGTCAATCATAGACTATAGTTCAACAAACCTGAAATTGTCTTTACACGCATGCTGTTTGAAACCACTTGTCCCGAGTGGGGTCGCGGCAAACCGGAGCCCAACCCGGCAACACAGGGCACAAGGTCGTAGGGGGAGGGGACATGGCCAGGACGGGACGCCAGTCCGTCGCAAGGCGCTCCAAGCAGGACTCGAACCCCAGACCCACCCAAGAGCAAGCACAGGCCAAACCCCCCACCAGCACCCCAGCGTCCCCTTGTCTTATTTATTAACGTTTTAAATAAACTAGCTGCATTCTACAGACATGTTTTTGTCGGCTCTAAAAAGCAGTAAAATGTCAAATGGAAATTTTTCTTTATCGCTTTCTGATAGTCTGTCACTTTTGAAGTCGTAAACATACTGGAATCTGCCACCCTTTTATTTTACAGTGAGCATTTCACTTTTTCCTGAACTCATTTGAAGATTCTGACTGCTGCTTGCCCCCTTCTGTTCCTCCAAATTCATTTGAAGCCAGTTATCGCATTGTTATATCTCCCCATCAAAGCGCAACACCAACTTCGGAAAGGTGAACACAGACAGGCGCACGCCGCTTTGCGCGTTTGCCGTTCGCTCTCACTCTGCAGGCATCATCCGGCAACCGAACGGCGCAAGTGCGACCCAAAGTCCTGTGGCCGCGAAGATGGTTCCAGGTGTTGCTGTAAACAGCGGGAATCCTAGCTATAGTGCTCCCCCAGCGGTGTTCCCTGGGCCTCCTCGCTCCAAGTATTGTGGCGCAACAGGAGTCCGAACAAGGATCCCTGCAGTTTGCGTAGCTGGCAAATGACATTTCAGTGGCTGCATGTGTTGCATGTTAGTAGCAGGAGGTGTGGGGGCACAGCAGGTTTGGCCAGCTCGTGCTCTCCAGTGGGTCTGGGGTTCAAATCCTGCTTGGCGTCTCCTCCTGGGTGCGGCCCCTGCGCTGCCGGGTTAGGCCGCAGCTTGCTGCGACCCAGCTCGGGACGAGCGGCTTCGTCCTGCGTCTGTAGTTATGCGAAGACATCCAGTCATCGGATCAAGCCTTGATCAAACTGGTTCGAAGCTGTTATGATTGTGTTCGATTTCTGTGACGGGGTCTCAAAAATAAGCTTGCAAGAATTTGAAAAATATTAACATTGCAATTTTGCTTTTGTGCATTGGATGTGGTAGTTACAAGATTGCATACGGTTAGTTAGTCTTGTTATAATTCTACGCCGATCAATACTTGTACAAACAGTTTTCTCCCAATCAATTTACACAAGTGGCGCGAAGGCGGTGCGAGTGTTAAACCGAACTCGTCCTTTCAGTAAAAGGGATCTATATATACGTCTAACGTGTCTACTTCACAACATGACTGGTGTTATTTCACTACCAAAAAATAAAACTCCTAATTTATCATAAGTTACGTGTCAAGAATTGCTTAGCCGTGGTATATTGTTTGCATCTGTGTGTGTTTGAGTAGCTGCAGTTATGCAATATGTTTGTGGTGTCATAAAATGCCAGGAATAACAAAAAATGGTAAATATATATTAAGTGATTTTGTTTTTATGAACCTTATCAAGTGTGTCCCCCCCCCCCCCCCAAACACTTGCAAACACATCTTCCTGACAGCCCAGACATATCAATTTGATGGCTTAGACCAGGGTTATTCCTGCTTATTGTGCGGGAATCATGAGGTTAATAACCCAGGTGTAGACCCCTGTTTTTCACAACTGATTCTTGCAGACCCAGCGTATTGTTTAACTGTAATGTGCATTTAAAAATGCTTCAACGGCTCATTTGTTTTTCTTCCGCACTCTTTCGTCCCACCACCTGGCAGCGTCGATATGCCACGCCGATGTGCGTAACGGAAAAACCAAGCCCGTTGATACGTGCCTTTCGTTGTCATAATGCCTCTCTGGCAACGTGGTGCGTTCTCTGCACGATTCCTCCTCCATGAGCTTTCTGCTTTTGCAGGAGAAAGGAGTGCAAGGAGAAGAGTGCAGGGGGGCCACAAGATGTGTTTCCATAACCACTTTTGTGACAAATTTGTTTATTACGTTGGAACTTCTCATTTTAGAAACCCTTCTCCTCTAGAGACATTGTTCCTAGGTATTTAAATGCTGCAGTTTAAGAACGGGATCATGCTTGCAGCTCTCTCGTGAGATGTCTGGAGGCTCATTGTCAGCAAGACCAGACTCGGAGAGCGGTTTCCCTGAACCTTTGTGCTCTGCGTCCCCTGGCCCGACGTACTTCCTCTCAACGGTGCAAAATCCGTATGCCCGATGTCACCCTGTCTGCCGAAGATGGATACCGACTACTTTTTCCCTTTCGGTACGAAGGCTGTGTGATCGTCAGGTATCTCTCGCACGGTGGAGGTGCCGGCCAAAGGCGGGTTGCCGCTTTTAGTAGCGAGAGACGGCATCTGTTTCGGTTCAGGAAAGAGTCCACGTAAGCCTGCTAGGTTTTTAGACTGAGGAACCGGGAGCCGTTATTTCGTACTCGGTGGAGGAACGTCGCTGCCCTTTCGGTCGACGAACCCTTGCCTTATCGGCGTGCCTGCGCTGCGAAAGGTCATTCCTGAATTGGCGTTTTATTTCCTCGAAATATTTAGCGAACAACTTCAGATGCATTTCTGAAAGCTTTTGGTTGGTGTAAACTGTGTCGCCCTGAGTCTCGGTGTTGTTTTCTGCAAAACTATGAAAGAAAGCCCCCCCCCCCCCCCAAAAAAAAAATGACGGAGGCAGACGGAGGGGCCGTAACCTTTGCTTGCTGGATCTGTTGTGCGCCTCCAATCCTTTTGTGGTTTTTACCCGCACTTGCACAAACGGTTCAGGCATTCAGATCCTCCTGAAGAGACTTCTGTACACAAGTAGAGGTTAATTTCCTGGAGGTGGGGCAAGTTTGGGCCACTAAATGGAAAAAGGAGGATTCTGGTTTAAAGTTGTGCAAGTGAGTGGCACGGTGAGTAGCACTGCTGCCTCACAGCACCTGTGTGGTGTGAGAGGACGTGCGTTCGGTCGCCGCTCAGTCTGTGTGGAGTTTGCATGTTCTCCCCCTGTCTGTGTGGGTTTCCTTGGGGTGCTCTGGTTTCCTCCCACAGTCCAAAGACAGGCTGTTCACGTTCCCCCATAGTGTGTGAGTGACAGAGAGAGTGTATGTGTTCCACTGATGTATGGATGAGTGGCCCAGTGTAAGCAGTGTATCTAGCAGTGTAAGTCACCGTGGTGAATAAGGTGTGTGGGCTCATAACACTACATAGAGTTCATTGAAAGTCGGTTTGGATAAAAGCATTTGCTAAGTAAATAAATGTAAGTGGTTTTTAAACAGTACTGTATTCCGAACACTTTTGCGTGCGTATTCACTCGTTCAGTTTACCTGTTTTTAATCTTATTGTATTTAGATCATAAACCATACATAGTGCCAGTAACTGTCTTAAAAAGTCCAGTGAAAGCAAACGTGATGGGGCACCACTGACATCACTGGCTCAGCTGCTGCTTCTTTTATAGGTTTTTTAAACTGTTTTTCTTGTCCACACATGCATTTGGTGCAGCAGGTTTCACAGTTTGTCGTCTAGGTCAATCATAAGGAAAGTTGGCCCCGTTGCTGTTTGGATGCGACTCTTTTTTTTGCATCGGTGAAATGATTTTCTGTATACTAATAACATGCTAAGCCCTGAGTATTATCTGTGTCTCTTTCATCTTTCATTGTGTGTCATGTAAATTCTCTCCTTTGGATGGCAGCTGCTTAGTGGGAAAGATGTGATTGCTAAGACGAGTTGTATTGCACAGAATTACTTTTCCCGGGTCTCTAAAGAGTCCATAACATTACCAAACGCCCTGGGGTTGTGTTCGCTTTGAATAAAACGCTCTGTTTCGTCTGAGATTTCATGCAGGAGCTTATTTTTCCATCGTTAGCGGCTTTGGTCCTGTTGCCGGACAAGGTTCTTGTTGATTCTCCCTCTTTTGTATGACTGTCCTGTCCCAACATTTGTGCAAATATGACTCAATTTATAACATTTTAAAATGGCAAAAGGATTTAATTCCCGTGTCAGAGATGCACTGCGATCGCGCTGCTGGGATCGGAGCCTCCTTAGATGTTCTTTTAATTTGCTGTCGGCCGTCACCGAGAAGTGAAAAGAGAGGACCGCTCAGTGCTGTGGATTTCACGGCAGCTGGTAGAGTAGTGTTAGCGCTATGGCCTTCGGACCCAAAGGTTGCAGGTTCTAGCCTTACCTCTGGCTGTAGTACCCTTGAGCAAGGTACTTACCCTCTATTGCTACAACAAAAAATTGCCCAGCTGTGTAAGTGGGTAAATAATTGTAACATCAATGCTGTAAATTGCTTTGGAGAAAAGCATCAGCTAAATGAGAGAACTTTCATTCATCAACTGATGCTGTTACGTCAATGTCTGACCTATCTATACGCTGCCCAGGAGGGGTGGGTACGAACTGGTAGATGGAATCCCGGAGTTTTATTTTTCACCCGGTTCATTGCCAGATGACTTAAATGTGAACAGTGCAGTAACAAATTGCCTTCTCTCTTCCGGTTCCTTTACTTTGTTGCAGGTTCTAGTGCCGAAAAACTGCGTGTTTTACAATTATTTACCCTTTATACAGCTGGGTAGTTTTACTGGAGCCATTTAAAGTACCTTACTCAAGGGTACTACAGCTGGAGGAGGGGATTAAACCTGTGATCTTTGGGTCCAAGGGTAGTACCTCTAACCGATATGCTACCAGCTGCCCATGTTGTGCCCTTTACAACGTGATCGCATTAATGGATCATTTAAAATCGGCATGTGCCTGCGCCTGACCTACAGAAATATATATATTTAGATGCATTTTTCTATTTGGTCTTTTGGCATTTTGTGAAAATGACATTTTTCTCTGAAATGAATCAGCGAGGCGGATTAGGAAATGTGCGGCTCAGCTCAGAACACCGATAGTGTCGTTCTTCACAATAATAAAACCATCTGCAACCCAGGCGTTTACATGAAGCGAAATACTCGAGCATCCGCTATAAATGCCATTTCCAAGTTCTGTACCGTATAAGGCTGGTGAAAATATTCTCTGTTAAATTATTGCGTGTTTTTCTTTTCGTTCTGACCTTTTCCCCAGTGTACCTCAGATACTGTTGTTCATTTCTCAAGAGCTAAAAATTATACACTTTTTTGTTGCCTGATGCTAAGGCTTCCTACAGTACCAGCAAATGGCAGGTTAGTACTGTGCTGGTATGTAATGCAGAACGTTCCGGATAACTCATCTTCCCGGACCATATTCGCGCACCGCACACTTATAAATGTATGGACAATAATCGTATTACTTATTCTGCTCATCACACCGTGGTGGATTTCAGAAGCAGTGTGATTCATTTGGGTTAAAAAATAAAGGTATTGACCTTTACATCTCAATGCGGACTTTACTTTGCGTTCACTTCAAACCGTGGTAGGGGGCTAATAAATTCAAATGACTGCCGATGCTTTATCTTTATTTCACATTAACAAAACAAAGGTGGCGCAGGATATCGCAGTTTCTGTGGCGATGATTATAACGACGGTGACGGTAATCTAACGAATGTTGAGCATGAACTTCTGCAACATTCGAATATTGAAATTCGCCTTCTGCTTCTCTGTATTGGGCTCAGCGGAACATTGCACATCGTGGACTAATCCAGTCACAATGAGACAGAATTCAAGCCTGAAAGCAGCACTCATCTGACAATTTTCCATTGCAAAAATGTGAAATTAACAATAAATTGTTCCTTCGCAGTTAAAGCGCACGGTGCGTTACAGACCGAGCAGCACGTAGCAACACCCACGACGACGACATAACCGTTTCTTTAAACTGCTTTCGTGGGCTCCTGGGATTTCAGATTTACGCATGGATTTGACTTTATGGGATATGAACCCAGAATCCACTGCTGTTTTCCCGCGAAACTTGTGACTCTTCGCGTACGTAGGGCGTTCCGCCGAAAAGCCACGCGGAGAAGGGCGCTCAGCGCACGGCCACGGTGACAGGAAGCATGCGGTGAAGAAACTCCCTGGGGGACCGGAACTGTTGCGTGGCTTCAGGAGCAAGCCGCAGACTCGCGCTGCCGTCGGCAGCTCCGGGGTGGACCCTTGCGTCTCGGCGGGCCGCTCGGGCCGCCGACGCAAAGCGCCTCTTGAACGTCTCGCTTAGGAGGATATACAGAAAGGGGTTGACGCAGCTGCTGGCGTAGCCCAAGCTGATGGCGACGTTGTAGGCGTACAGGAAGGCATATCCAGGCCGCTGCACACCCAGGTGGGCCAGCTGCAGGCTGTAGTAGGGTGCCCAGCAGATGAAGAAGGCCAGGCAGATGGCCACAGCTGTGCGGGTCACCTTCCTGGTGCGCGCCCTCAGGCTCCGCTGGGGTGCCGGCGCCACGCTGGACCACATGCTGCGGAGGATTCCGGAGAAGGCAGCGCAGATGATCCCCAGCGGGAGAGCGAAGGCCAGCACGAACTGATAGAGCGTGAACCAGTAGGTGTCCCGCGCCGGGTCGGGCAGCAGCAGGGCGCAGCCTACCGAGCCATCGTGCAGGGGCATGAGGCCCGCGTACATCCACACGGGGGCTATGGTGAGCGGCGACAGGAGCCACACGAGGCCGACGGCCACCGCGGCGACGCGAGGCGTGCGCACGTAGCCGAAGCGGATGGGGTGCACGGTGGCCAGGTAGCGGTCCAGCGTCATGACCGTGAGGATGTAGGTGCTCACCATCTGGCTGTTGGAGTCGAGCGCGGTGATGATGGTGCACATGGTGGCTCCGAAGCGCCAGGAGCCGTTGCCCAGCAGCTGGTGGATGAGGAAGGGCATTCCCAGGAGGAAGAGCAAGTCCGCCACGGACAGGCTGAGGATGAAGATGTGCGGCACCGTGGGCCGGGCGCGGAACTCGCTCTTCCTCACGATGCTGAAGACCACGACGGAATTGCCGACGATGCCCAGAACGCAGATGATCCCGAAAAGGCTTGGCAGGAGGCCGCTGCGACTCTGCATGTGATATTCTGCAGAAAAGCAAAGGAGCGGGATGGGAATTATTTGATTGCTCTAATCTAGTGTTATTTACAAAGAAAACCTTGCTGACCTTTATGATCCTGAGTGTAAATAACCGCCGGAGTGGATCTGTCTGGGCGGGGTGTGGTGGCGCAATGGGTTAGACTGGGTCCTGCTCTCCGGTGGGTCTGGGGTTCGAGTCCCGCTTGGGGTGCTCTGCGACGGAGTGGCATCCCGTCCTGGGTGTGTCCCCACCCCCTCCAGCCTTATGCCCTATGTTGCTGGGTTCGACTCTGGACAAGCGGTTCAGACAGTGTGTGTGTGGATCTGTCTAAATGTGTCGGTCGGCCGCCAGATGTGGAATAAAAAGGAATATAAGGGTATAAGGTCATGATCAGTGGCTGAAATGTACCGTTAACTCCGACAGCTCAAGGGTGTGTGAGTCCTGCTTCCTACCCCTGTCATTTACACTGTTTTTTAAGGGTAAAAAAACTGTACCGCCGTAGAGGAGTCAGCGGTAAAGCGCTGTTCTTTACCGTGGTGCTGAACTCGTCTCCAGCGGGAAAACTTCATCTCCCGTAACAAAGTAACGCTGAAAGGGGCGTTTAGGCAAATTCAGCGCATCGTCGGACTCCTCGCACGCAACTCGTGGTACTTTATTCATCTCGTAGTGGACATTTTTAAAAATGATTTTTCATAACGCGGCTCAGAGTGCCAAGGAAGAACGTGGGTCCCGCTGAACGAAGGCGCGCTTTACGGGATTCAAGTCGGTAAACGAGGTTGTGTGTGTGTGTCGTTCTCTGAGACTCGGACACTCACCTGCCGGAGTTTCACAGGTACTGGTGCAGGAAACCGATGAGCTTTCGTCGAACATTCCCTACCCACGTTTTCCAAAAAAAAAAGTTATCCGAGAAAAAAAGAATCCCAGCTGAATCCACACTAAACGCTCAGATGATTCGCCTTTGACGAGCCCGTCCTACCTGAGGAAGGTTCGAGCCCCTTGCGGACATTCATCGCCCAGCAACACGTGTCCCCGCTTTACGGATCGAACGCACCGCGGTGGCACAGTGCAAATTGTGGCGCTATATCAATACTCAATGAGTCAAATTGGTTTAATAAGGCCGCACTCTGGAAAGTTGTTTTGTTGGAGAAGGAGACGTGTGACGTGATGTCTGTTAAGTCAAATTAGAAGTTGGGCGCAAAGGCTCTAGATATAAATCCCAATGAAAATGTGGCCAGGAGAAGCAATGGTGACATCTCGTGGCAGATACCGGTACTGCAACAATGCATTAAATACTGGTTCGAGACCTGAGAGGGGATTTTTCTTTGACCCTTTTCACCGCTGCTTTCTAAATGCGAGGAGGTATCTTCTAACATCCAATCTAATGAATTCGCGCTGTTCATTTTGGAGTTTCATGCCATGAAACTGCTGGCGGATTGTTGCACAGCCGAGGTCACCTTGCGAATGTTAGACAAAGAAAAGCTTAATATATCTAAGCGGACTGCCATTCTTCACCGTTTTTGAGTAAAAGCTGAAATGCTGATAATTTCCAAGCGTTACGAATGCATGACCAGGGATTCGTTTCCCGTTCTGCGCATCACTGTGCTTTAACTTTCATCGCTGGAGATTATATTCTATGTCCGTTTCGTGTTAAACGTTTTAAAATGTACGACCACAAGGTGGCGCAACTTCTCCGTGTTCGAGAGAAACGTTTCGCCGTCTTCCACTTGTAATCGTGTGATATTTTTTACGACACATTCGATTTTATAATAATTGTTCAAAAAAGTGTCATTTTTGGCTTCATGTGGAGATTTTCCTACTAATCATACTCTATTTTATCTCAGTCCTAGTCTTAAATAGATTTGATATATCTATGGCAAATTCTCCAAAATAAATAGAAATACATTTTAGTGTAACGAACTGGTCTTAGAGAGGGGCGTAGTGGGTTGGACCGGGTCCTGCTCTCCGGTGGGTCTGGGATTCGAGTCCCGCTTGGGGTATCTTGCGATGGACTGGCGTCCCATCCTGGGTGTGTTCCTTCCCCCCGCTGCCCTGGCCCTAGGCCCTGTGTTGTCGAGTAGGCTACGGTTACCCCCGACCCCGTATGGGACAAGCGGTTCAGAAAATTTGTGTGTGTGTGTGTGTGTAACTGGTCTTAATATGGCTGATTAGAAAGCAGCATCAAGTAACTGTTGAACAGCAATTCTTTTACACGTGCAAGAAGTTGTCCTGAAGTATCGCGAGATTTCATATGCTCTACCAGCAGCGAACATACAACATCTGGACGGAAGCGGAAATAAGCTTACATGGAATTTTTTTTTTTTGACAAAAAAAAACATTGAAATATTAGGTAGCTGCTAGTAAGTGCGGTTACTGTCAGTCAAAGGCTTCGGTGTCATTTTTCGTTCTGAAAGCAGTTATACCTGGGAGGCGCGCCCGAGTTCGTCCAGTTGAGCTGAAGGGTGAGTTTCTCATGGTTTGTCTAGACTATACGCTAGCAGAGAGAGGAAAAGTGTTGTCGGTGCTCTGCGCGAGCCGATAGGCCTCCTGTTTTTTTGCTCTTTTCAACAAAAAAGGATTTGTGGTGGCGAATGCGGTGGTAAATTGCACCTTGTTAGTATTTTTAACAGCTGACCTTACTGTAGTAATAATCTGCGTATTCTGAAAACGTGTGACCCACCAGGCGGTAGATAGTGTTATTTCAAATGATTCAGGCGTAGTTCACCGTTGGACATTAGAATGGGAAGCCGACGTGTCGTCACCTCGGTGTTTTCTTAGTTGAAACCAATGCATGTTCGCGTCGCCTTTGCCTTGAGATAATTTATGTGGGTTCCCCCCCCCCCCAAAAAAAATGGGTCGATTGGTGAATTGAACTATAACTGTTTCGAAGCGGTTCTGCTGTTCAGCTGGAGAACAATCTAGAAAAAGGAAACTATCAGTGGAGCGGAGACTGAAGCGCGTGAACCAACCGCTGGACAAATCGCGGGTGTTGATTGATTGTTTTATACGTGTGTGTAGACACACAAACGTGTCGTTTTCTCAAATTCTTGTTGTCCGTTGTCTTTTATGAAATAGCGGAATCTAGATTTTCCACAATTAGAATACTTAGGTGGGATATGTAAACGATAAGTAACCTTGTCTTGTGTTAATGGAAAATCTTTGGATTTTGCGATCACTTGGTACATAAACTGCGTTCTAAGATTTTATTATTATTATTAATCTTATAACATAGTTGATCATTGTTGATAAGGATACGATTTGTCAGTACGATTTACTCGATGTCGTCGCTTAAGACTTGCGTTTTCCGCTGTTGTTTCTGAAATGCACGTGTGAAGCCCCAAAAAAATTCTGTATAAATTGATACTAGTCATTTGAAAATTGTTGTCGCAGGATAAGATAAGAACAAAACTGCAACATTTCGCCTTCGCTTCGGTAATTTAAATTTTAAATGCTGATAGCCGGTATCTATCTATGAGCTGCAAATTTGTTTATCACTGATTCACTGATTTATGAACTCAACATGTAAAAAGGTAGTTAACGCGATCCGATTGACAAAGCCTAAGAGACGGATTTAGTCTTTGTCAGTCGGACTGCTGTGACATATTGGAAACGCTGCGGCTGTTTCGGTGACAACAAGGCGCTGACATGCTGCTCTCTTATTGGATGGAGGCCATCGCTGACAGTAGACTCGCGGTATGCGGTTGTAGGCTTTCTAATTGGATATTGCTTTTCTCCCCCGTCTGATTGGCCGCCTTGTGGCAGTAGCTAACGGTGATTGGCTGTACGAAACGTCAGCGACACGATTTCAGTCCTGTCTGCTGAGGCGGACTTGCACATTAATTCCTGTCATAACTCAGGGTGGGGTTCAATGTTACTGTGTATTTGGAGCAACCTGTGAGTGGATCCTTCATGCACCTTTTCCCTTTGCAGGTTCCTCGGCTGCCGCTTTTTTATGTGAGGATCAAGCCTTGGGAAAGGGCTCACAGACGGGGGGGGGAGAGACTTCAGTCCACCATCCTCAGGATCCTGGATTTCTGTTTAATTTTAACCAAAAATCATCAATAGCGGAAGTACAGTGAGACACAGGTGTCCAGTAACAGGCACTATGGAAGCCATCGCCAAGTACGACTTCAAGGCCACTGCAGATGACGAATTAAGTTTTAAACGTGGAGAGATCCTCAAGGTAATCCTTAATAATAATGCACCTTTATTTAGTTGCCTACTTTGTGTAATGCTATTTATGTTAATCAGTTTTAAGATGAGGTTTTATATATATAAATATCTAGCTCATAGGGTGTATTGTCATTTGAGAGTGAGAACTATAGCGGGAAAGGAATTTGAACCGGAGCTTTCAAGCTGCAAGCAAAGAGCCTTAATCACTCTGCTATTCACTGCACAGTAATAATAAGTAACAGTATTGCTAATTTGTGTTTTTAGGAAGTCTAAACCCTTGTCCAATTCTCAGTGGGCAAAGTGTTGCAGTACACTTTTTCCTTGCAACATATGATGCCCAACAATATGACCCTTATTCAAGAATGATAGTTTTTAACTCTAGTCTATTACTTTTCAGTGTCTGTTCTTCATGATTGTTAGTTCTGTTATTATGTAAATATATTTTCTTTATGCAGCATTATTGCTGAGAATTAAGAACAACCAGTCACACAAGTTATTCCAAGCTATTATTGCGGATACTTAGAAAGTGTAGTACTTGATGTTTGTATTTGTTGTGTCATACTTTCACTTGAAAGAATTATTCAAAAGCAGTAATCTTAAATTTCCATTGTTTTAGAAGACATGCTCATTGTGCTGTTAAGTATCTAGGTTGTGTTCTATTTAAACAACAGTCACAAAGTTTTCCTGAATCGAAAACCTGTGTTAAGGGGTATTGGGCGAGATTTTTTCTCAGTAGTTTAATATGCTGATTCTGAGCTGTAGGATTCTAAGATTTCCCACATATTCCGTATTTGTTGCGTGTGTATTGTGATTTATTTAATATATTTTTTTCGTGGTTTGGGTTTCTGCTTTATGTACAGCCAAGGCATACTTACAAATACTATTTTTTTTTTTTTTTTAAATCACTTACAAAGAAGTATTTGTCATATGTTTTCAAGGGAAAGTTGAATGGTTTTATCACCTCATATCTAGCAGTTGAAACCGTTTCCTCTTGTAGTGTTTTTTCTGTCTTTTGAACTCTTGACATTTCTAGCCTAATCTAGGCTTTCAGTTTAATTAATGAAAGACAGGATAACAACCAAAGATAGATTATTGACAGGCATGAACTAGACCACTTGCCTTCAGTTTTTCATTCTTTTATCCTGCCAGTATTGGGCCTTTCAGCGTATACAACCCTCTGTCTGCTCATAATCAAAAAAGCCGAGTCTGTTTCTGAGCCATGGGCTAAGCTGACAGTGAAATTTTTAAGAAGGTTGCTGAGGAGAGCTTTTTCTTTTCCTTAATTCCCCCTCTTGCACGTCACAGGGCCTTAGCAGCTGTAGGTAACAGTACGGTGGAAGGACTGTTAGAGCACACCTATGATATTCAGTCTAGCTGTGAAAGGGTATGCAGTTTCAGGAAAAATTAATTGTATTTTATTGTGATGTATATAGGAAAAAAATTTAAATTTTGTGTGCTGTGTAGAATGAAAAATTTGTAGGTGGGTTGCTTAAGCTATTATTGGTTGTTGTGTAGACAGTTTAATTATTCGGGTCGTCTTAGATGTTGGATGCTGAAAGTTCTGTCTACAGGTTATTTTGGGTTTTTGCTGTGTTGTACAGATGACCCCTAAAATGTTGCAAATGCCTGTTATCATGCAGATAGCGGGGGCACTGTAATTGTGATTATTGGTAAGAACCGGAAAAGGGTAGGTGGAGATGTTCCTTGAGGTGTTCCTGGCAAAGTTCTCCAGAAGCCTCACATTTGACGTTTCTTTGGGGGGGTGGAGCAATCTGGTTGTGCACAGCCTTGTTGCCGGTTTGCCTGTTCTGTGATTGTTGCAAACATTTTTCTTCTTATTCTACTCACACATACACAGTAGAAATGGGAGCATGTGTTTTTTAGCGTGCCAGAAAACAGACTGTGTGATTGGTTTGCACTAATCCTACAACACTTAAAAGTCCCATAACAGTTGTGTAAGTGATCAGCTGGCCCCTAGTGAATGGTGAACCTAGAGTGATTTAATCAGACTTGCTGAGAGACCTGGTGTCTGCTTTGGTCTGCAGTCATGCCTGACAAAAAGGTAATGCAAATGTTACAAATACGGCAGAATCCCTGATAAGTCCCAGATGTAGAGGTGGGTATTTGTGGTATGCCCGACTGAGTACAGCCCTTTTGTTCTGTTCTCCATTTTTGTCCATTGCGCTGTGTTTGTTACCAAGATTATAGGTTTATTTTCTGCTCTGGGAGTTGCCTGAAATACAAGTTATATTTTACATAATCCGTTCCTTTTGATTCTTATTAAAAGGAGGGGAAAAGCTTTAATCTCATCTCACCAGGGCATGCCTTGCCAGGGAGTGGAAGCACAGAGTAATTGGGACAGAAAAGGCCTTATGCAAATTTCACATCACAAGGGGCAGGCAGGATATTTTTTTTCCTCCTTTGCCCTCACAGCATTTTTTGTCTTTCTGGTTCTGCAGTTTCGACAGTCTTGCAAGCTGCTGAATTTCAAAGTTTTTTTTTTTTCTTTTAAGTGCTTGTGAAGGAAAGAGGAAGCATGTGTCAGTGGGGAAGCGATTTGCAGATGCAGCCTCCATGGCGGCTGCAGGGTTTCTCTACAGGTCTTAGCTTGAGGGTTAGGCCGAGGCTTTGGTTGCAGCACACTTTGGCTCAGATACTCCGAGAGGAGCTACACACCTGCTTCTCTTTTGAGTTGTTTGTGTAGATTCCCAAGATGTTGTGGTCTGGTGCTGTTTGTGATTGTAGTGCTTGTTTCAAAATATTGATTGAAAGCATTTTTTTCTGACAATTCATGCTCATAAACACACACACACACACACACACACACTCCATCCTTGCAAGGTTTTTCTGGTTTACATCGCACTGACAGATTTTGTGGGTGTGAGTGAGAGAGAGATGTTACAGTGTTGCATTGTGCTGCTGCCATAGCACCTTTTTATTACTAAATGTGTTTAAATTAGCCTCCTTATGGAACGCTGGTCCTGTCTGGTGGGACCTTTTACAGGAAATGTGTGGAAATAAGATTGTTGATAAAGTAGTTGGTTTCTTGTTAATTGACTTAACTCAGAGAAGCCTCTCCAGTACTGCAGGGTCTTATGATCTACGAAGGTAGCGAAGTTGGTAAGCTCTTAATAGCCTGGAGAATAAAGTGGAGGGGGAAAAAAGGAATTCTTGCTCTGCAGAAAAAGTGTTTCTGCTTGGCCGATGTTTTATGGTGCACATTTTTTGAGCAGGCAGTCTGATGGTTTCACAGTGCTTTCACAGGGTGCTCTGGTACTCTGCCCCTGAAGAGGCCTTCATTGGTTCAGGTCATACTAAGTATAACATGTCACTCTCAGCTGTTGTTTTCTTATTCTCAGTAGTAACTGCTAAGCTATGGAAATGGAAAAGTTATAGAAACCGAAAACCCATTAACAGTGCCTGCTTTGAGTACTTTCCTCCTTTGGTTCCTTTGCAGGTGCAACAGTGAAGTTCAGCTTATTGAGCTGTGCTGTCAGAAGTGTTTCTTTTTGAACTAAAGTGAGCCTCTTAGACTCAGGCCTACTGAACTGGGCATTTCTACCTTGAATGCTCAAAGCTCAAGCTCTGTTTGGCATGTTATTGCTCTAATCTGAAGCTTAAAGGTCATACCAATCGTCTATAATATTTTTGGGTTTTGAGGAGTTCTTTGCTAGCTGTGAGCTTTAAAATTGACAGTATCAAACTGATGGCAAATAACAGCTAATAAAAATGCCTTTTCGGTTTAGGAGCCACATACGGGAGTAAAATAGCAGGTTTTTTGGTTAACATCTCACAAATTTCTGGAATTATCATAGAAGAAGCATGTGGCTCCTTCAGCCCTTAGCACATTTTTTTATGATACAGTATGCTGTAATAAATTAGATTGTAATTAGAATTTTGGGTGCGTGTGTGTGTGCTGTTTCTGGTATTGTACACTAACAATCACAAGGGCAGTCCAGAGGCACCTGAAAGGGAACAAAAAAATCTATCTAAACTCCTTTTAATGAAAAGATACAACTATATTATGAAGGTAACATTACGTATTACTTAATAGGCTGCTGTGAACACAGTTCAGGTTAACACATCTTTTTACTGTCTGTTGTCTTGGATTTTGTTTGGGTCTGTTAGTCATATGACACACACTTCAGCAACATCATTCATTCTTGCCATGCTCTCGTCTTGGCACATGACGGTAAAGCTGAATGTTTCAGTGCCGGACAATTTCTGCATGTTAGTCCTTATGCCATTCTTTCCTCAGCTTGGACCTCTTCAAAAAAGATTGGACTTTGCCAAGTTGTGATGAACGGACTAAGTTCTCCTTACAGTTGTATTTAGATGATAAAAGTTTTTACCTTGCATTCCTGAACAACAGGAGTTTCCCAATAAAAGGATCCACCCTTTCCCAGAAAAGTAGTTCTGCTAGACGTTATGGCAGCAGTTCTTTTAGCGGTGTGCTGAAGAATATAGAACAATCTTTGAATATTCTGTATCTTTTGTAAAATATCATATTCAACCCTCTGTTGCACTCTTCTTGTATATTTACATTTATTCATTTAGGTTACAATTATTTACCCATTTATCTAGCTCGGTAATATTTAAGGTATCAGTTTAGGATCGGGGGGGGTTCGAGTCCTGCTTACGGTGCCCTGTGACGGACTGGTGTCCCATTCTGGGTGCGTCCCCTCCCCCCCAAGCCTTGCGCCCCGTGTTGCCGGGTTGGGCTCCGTTTCACCGCAGTCCCGCTTGGGACAAGTGGTTTCAGGCAGCGTGCGTTTAGGGTCAAGGTATTTGAACGGAAAAAAAAAAAGATTCCCAATATTAGTCACTGTGTTGGGGATTACATGAGATTGTTCACTGTTTTGGTCAAAGCGGGTCTGTTTAAATAAAAATGCTTATAAAGATAGTTTGTTCAGAACATTTACATGAATTGCTTTAGTGACACTTTTGTCTAAAACTGTGTTCTTGCTTAACAACACAAGCACATGAACAAGTCTGATAAACTTTTAAGTGGATTTGGATAAAATGTGTCCAGACAGTGCAAAACGGTGCTCAGGTGGAATGGACGTAGAAGGTGTGTACAAGTGTGCCTGCGTGAGCTGTGCCACTTTCGCTCATCTGGAGTTCCTTTCTTTTCACCATTTCATCAGGGTCCTGCGTGAGGGAATAGTTCTTGCAGGTTGTTACATCATCCAAGTATGTAGTTCATATTTCTTTTAATATAAGTGTAGAAAAGATGAATATCAGTAAAGTGTGCACTAGCATGAAAACTCGACTTGCTGAATCTTCTCGCTTTTTCCAGACCTCCTCACCTGTAGGGAAGCTCTGCAGAATTTCTCTCTTCAAGTTCAGCAAAAATATGTTTTCTTTCTGCTTACACTTTCCTTTGTAATCTTTGATCTTCCCTTAATTAATTTGAAGCTCTTCTTCAATACCACGAGGGAGGAGGTAAATATATGCAGCAGAAGTTGAAAGCAAATGGGTTGGGGGTAAAGGTTTTCTTTCCAGACGCTTCTAGGTAATGAAGACGTAGCAGGTGCAGCAATCCAGGGTTCACAGGCAAGTATCGGAGCATCTTGGGCCAGATGTTTGCAGTGGCCGCCTTGTTCCGCAGTGAAGTCATGCGTTGTTGATATTTCAGTGTTCTATGTTTACTGCTTCTCCCGCCTCCAGGGGAGGAGCTGGCTTGTCTGAATTGCTAGGTGCTCCCAAATATTGTATTGGCCACTAATCATTTTAACCAGTCATGTTGACAAAATCAGGAAATTCCTTTTTGTTTGTTGGAAAGTTAATATCTCTGTGCAAGCATAGGCAATATTTGTTATAACATAGTATAATCAGCTACTGCTTTAAATGGCTTGTTTTAGGTATATGTCACACGCATATCATCTGAAACCACTTGTCTCATATGGGGTCGAGGGGAGCCGGAGCCTAACCTGGCAACACAGGGCGAAGGGCTGGAGGGGGAGGGGATGCACCCAGGACGGGACGCTAGTCCGCCGCAAAGCATCTCAAGCGGGCCTCGAACCCCAGACCCACCGGAGAGCAGGACCCGATCCAACCCACTGCACTGCCATGCCCCCAATTCTGGTATCTGAATGAAACGGAGCACAATTTGATATTTCACTATTTAATTGGCACAAGCATAGAGGAAAAGACTTCTGACTGAATTTCTGCTCTGGGACTGTTTTGTGAATAGTGCTGCTGGTCACCTAAGGATGTTCTGGTCTAGTGAGTGTGTGAATGTGTGCTAGGTCACCACTATACGCCCCCATATGAGCCACAGCTATGTGTTGGCTTTGATGCTAACCGCAGCGTGGTCTGCGTTATCTGTAACCTATGCATCACATACATTGGGGGGAGGGTTTCAGACACAATTCACTACTAAACACCTTTTTTAATTTTACAGCTGTTGAAAGGAAAAGAATCACTGGAGCTTTGTTTAATTAATAAAGTATAAACTTTAGTTTGTAGCATAGCTGTGTCTATCTAAGAAAGGCTGGTGCTGCCATGTTCACCCAGTGATGGGGGAAGCCCTGGATTCCTTAGTTCCTGTACCAGTTGTTAGCTGATACATGCATGCTGTCAAGGTTTTGAATACCTTCCTTCTTCCTTGCTAAATTTGTCTCCTTTTCAGTGCATAGTGCTGTATGTTCAGCCCATCAGGAAGTCTGATATGTTAGGCCTTGAACGTCTGCAGGGATTTTGGAATAGTTAATGTACTGGTTTTAGGTTCAGCATTTTTATCTTGAAAGACTGTGTGGTTGTGAGTCTCAGGCTTACTCATGTCTGTGTACTTTTAAGGGATAGTTTCAGGTAGAGAGCACATTTACTACATGTAGCATGTGTACTGCAGAGTTGTTAATGATGAATTAGTTCTTATAGGAAAAAGCTTGATCTTGTGTTTTTTTTAATTCCGTTAGAATGTGTATCAGACTGCTTCTATATGTTTTGTTATTTGCTGGAAAGGGTAACTAGTGTTATTTTACTATTAGAATCCTCTTGCAAAGTAATTAACTACATCTCCTGAACAAAATGTTAGTCTTCAGTCATGGGGCTTTGAGTCATACTTGTAAGAAAGGGGAAGAGTCTAAACTTGGTTTCATGGTGTTAGTTCAGTTGGGGCCTCATTTGCAGACTTTACAAGGAAGGGAATATTTTGGGTCATTTGTCAGTTTACAGTATTTGCTCCTACTCTCAGGTGTATTTGCAGCCCCAAAGAGATACAGACTGTTCTCCTGGCTGAATCTAATCCCCTCCTACTTAGCTCTGTGGTAGTAGACTCAAGGCTTGAGGTCTTTTTAATTGTTTGTGGTTGTGATGGATAATTTTACATGCTGCATATTGATACATGTTGAGTGTTTTCAGTCAGATTTAGCTAGCAGTTTTTGTCATTTTTCAGTATTTCATGAAATTGACTGACTGACACAGATTTGGGTAAACGTCATTCTCCATTCTGTTTTGAATCAAGCATCTTATTTTGTACAACACTTGTTAATTTTTTGGATTTTTATTGAAAACTATCTGCAAAAGCTAAATCAAATTATGAAATTAACAATTGGGCATTTCTGCTTTCCCTAAAGCATGTCTGGCCCCTGTAGAATTGTCTCTGGAGATTTGCTTGTTGCACAGGGCATGCAAGAGCCAGGTAACCAGTTTCATTTGAGCAAAGAAATGTATAAGATGTATATGACAGATAGCTGTAACGGCACAGAGAATTATGTAGGTGCGACTAACGTCTCAAGTGACACGGGTCAAGGTTCGGGATGTGGAGATGCAGAATAATTGCACTAGTCGCCAAAGGTTGCTGATTCAAGTCCCATTGGTGTCTCTACCATTGTACTGTTGAGTCTTGTTTTCTTTGCATCGCTCCGAGATGGTGTATGGCAACGTGTTTTCTTTGCATCGCTCCGAGATGGTGTATGGCAACGTGTTTTCTTTGCATCGCTTCGAGATGGTGTATGGCAACGTGTGTGGGAGTTGAGTAAGGAGGCTCTTGAGGTGTGTTGGGCCTGTGCAGTAGCAGTTCTGGGCTCTCGATCTTCTCTTCTCTTCCCCCTCAGCTTCCTGTAACCTCAGCATCTGCACGCACACTCTCTGCTTGTTCTCTGCACTTTGTTGAATTTTTGGCCCATTTATACTAGCGTTCTATACCTTTGTACATTTCATCTGATATGCATATGGGGTTTAGCTCTCACTGAAGTGAATTGAATACATCTTTCTGAGAATATTTCCCCCCAACTGTTCTGTGTCAGACCATTCTGTGATGTTTTCCCTGCTCTAAAATCATACACAATAGAAACTGGACATTTATCTGAATAAATGAGATATCTATGGCATTGCTGTAGCTTGCCCTGTCCTGTCAAGAAATCCAGACTTAACAGCACATGTCTGTCAAGGTATGAAGGTAAATTGTACAGGTATTTTTAATACAGTTAAAATGACTGATACATTAGGCTGCCCTACCTCACCGTGCCTTCTGCATTTCTCCCTGAAAATCTTTTTGTCATGTTAAGCAGTTCTGCTCTGTTCCCCTCATTTCTCCTGACTATTCATTTTTAACTCTGATGCCTGTGCCATGCTAAGATTTTAATTTCCAGTAACAAAGTTTACCCCGAGAGCTCTGTGTTTAACGCTTCCCTTTTGAAGTATTGAATAATTAGCTCTCCTTGCCCCCAAAGTAGCATGATAAATTGTGAGCGGATGCTAGACTAATTGCTAGCCGTGCAAATGCTGCTGGCACACTCTGCTGTTCGCCTTGTCTAAGCTCTTAGTGACACAAACACCAGGAGCTTGGAGGATGACTCTTCGTAGCCAGGTGCTGAGAAACTAATCTGAATAGTCTAATCAATATGTATCGCAAAGAACAAGATTAACTCTATTGGACTCTTTCATTTGGTGTTCTCAAAAACATTGTCTGATTCTCTGCGATCTGTTACTGTGTGTGCAGAAGGCAGTATTGGGTTTAATTGATGTTTTTTCCACCTCCAGTTTACCAATAGTACTGGTTTTGTGGGAGGGCGTGGTGTAACAGTACAGATAGCAGCTGCTGCATGCACCGCTGTTTAGCTGTCATGTTAATTCTTGCATCTTTTGTCTTTTTTGCTTTCCCCCTCCCACCTTCCCGTGCTCATTCTCCTGCGCTTCAACGATCGGGCATCTGCAACAGTTGCAGTTTGACTAAACCGATTCTCACTGCGCCTCTTCCCCTAATTAGGCTTTCCTCTGTATAGGCAGTCTCTGCTAGTTCAGGAAAGCTTCCTTCCTACAGGTTGTGTTACATGCTGGACCACTGGGGGTTGGTCAGTCTCTCTCACACTCAAGTGAGGAGGGTGTTCTTTTCATCGGTGTTGGTAGTCATAATTTTTTATATACCTTTTAGAATTTTTTTTTTATTTGTTCCAGGACAGTGGCAACATGTGACCAGCAGAATTAACTTTATAAACTGGTGTTATTGTATTAATGTAGTTATCAATGTTAAGTATGTATAGTTTCAGTGGAAATTATGAAATTGCTGTGCTTTCTCCAGACATTGTATGCATTCATTAGTCACTTAAAAGGAAACAGTCCTGATTTTTGATGAACTCGTTAGTTATTTAATTATTTGCACCATGGCAGTGACCTTAACATTTTGTCTTCTCCCAGTACCTTCACAAATGTGTAATCATGTGCTTTGGCTGTGAATTCTCTTGAGAGTAGCAGTTTGGATACATCACACACCTGTAGAAGTAGCATGTTTTGCATGTCTGTGTCCTCATCGTTGGTTTCTGCTCGGATTAACTTTGCGTAGCCATCATTTCCTTCCATAAAGAAGCTTTATCTGCCTGCTCAAGATTCATTTGTCGCCTGAGATAATCCAAAATCTCCATCTGCAATCCTCTCTGGGTATTGCTGACCCTGCAGAAGCATAGCTTGCCCCTCAGCCAAGCCTGGCCCACACCCTTGTTAAAGTAAGCCACCCAACCCCCACCATGGACCAGTCAACAGGGTCAAATCCACAGTCTGGAATTACATGGCTCATGTGACGTGGGAATATTCTGTCTTGTCACAGAACAACTTTCTTCATTCGGTTTAAGTTGTTTTCCTGTTTACCTGCAAAACTCTGGATCTTCAACTTTTATTTGGGTGACTTAACACAGCTAATGAGATGCGTGGGTGTCTTGCCCCTGGCAGAGTACTGCTGAGCCCCGAGGCTGCCAGTGAACACATGTCTCCTGTGTTTATTTTGATGTACTGTAGCATCCCATGTTTGGAGGTTAGGAAATGTTTGGTTGTGATGAGCTGGATGTGCTTAGGGAGCAGGTGACAGCTGTGTGAGATTATCCCTGATTCTGTGGACCCCGGAAATAGAAACTCCCCAATTCTGTTTCCACAGGGTCAGATTGTTGGGCCAGCAGTGTTTCAGTGGGGGTGGAGGGAACGGCTGGCTTTGAGTGGGCTCTATGGACTGCCCCATTGCCAGCTGCCAACACAGCAGAACCATGGTTTCTGTCTATGCTTTGGTTTGCTGAGCTGTTTGCAGCATGAGAGTTTTACTCTAGACTCTTCTCTGCAAGGATTGAGAGGCTGAATTTTCTTTGTTTTATGTGGCTTTTTAAGCAGTTGTTACATTTTTATCTAAAGTGACTTCTGCCTTAAGTATCTGTACATATGGTTATTTTGCCAATGAAATTAATCTGAAATCACTGACATGAGTACTACACCAGTGCTTCTGTGCTGCTTGCTACAACAACTGAACTACTTTAACATATTTATACAGCTACACAGATGAAGAGAGCAAGTCCCCCCCCCCCCCTTTAAACCCTAAAGTAGAATATGGTTTTAGACGACAATCGCAACCTACTTGTCATGCTCACACGTCTCTTTCGCAGAACTACTGGTGTAAGCCCTGCAAGCCAGACATTTTGCTGGGGTTGCTCTGTTGTGTGGGTTTGCATTATCTTGCCTGACTTGCTTACGGTTTGCTCACCCCCCCCCCCCCCCCCCCCCCACCCGGATGAAAAAGCAACTAAACGTAGTGTGGGCACAGGACTGGTTGCATACTGCTGCAACAAGGGGTAATCTCTGTATGCAGGCTGGCTGTCTAACGGCACAGTGCGATAACAAGATACTCACAAATCGTCTGTGACTTTTTTTTTTTTTTTTTTTTTCTTTTTTTTTAAACCCTGCAGCCCCACTGTCCTTTCCCCCTTTCATTGCAAAAAGTTTGTTGACTGTAGGTGTCATATGATCCTTAATACCAGGAAGCCAAATTGACCGGTTGAGAACCTGATTCATATAATACCCTTAAGAAAATATTCATGGAATCTTTAAATGTTAACACCATGCACTGTAAGGAGTGTGTTATAACATGCAAACTATATTCTAGTTATATCATTCTGCTTGTAGCTGCTGAAGGAATTCCCTGCAGCATTCTTTTATGAATATGAAATATATTCTCATATACCTGTCCTGTGAGAGCAGATTCAAACTGAAAAAGTTTGTATGCCTTATTCCATCAAATGAAATATTGTATTTCTTTGTTCAGGTGTTTTTCTTTTGTCAACACCAAAACTTAAAATGTATGTCGAAGGTTGGAGTTGTCTTATTTTTTACAATCTTCTGTACTACTGTTCGTTTGACCACTGTACATTGTCTAAGAAACTTTTTGTATTTAAAACCATGAAACTAACTTAGCGCAGGCTTTCTAACTGGTACTCAACTTTTTTTCTTTGCTATTATTTGGGTATATGCTTGAAAGAATGATAATATTGGAGCAAGATAGTACGTTTATGCGTGCCTGTGTTTATTGTGAAAGTGACTAATTTGAATTGTCGAAACAATTCAAACTAAAGGCATCTCAGAAATGTTTCCGTAACCATATTCAGATCTATTCGGGGTTGCTTACTGATAATAGCAGTTAAATTGATTTCCTTAAAGTTGTCAGATAGCACAAGTTTCTACCATAATCTCACTAAGGTTATTTAACCTGAAATTTTACTGTGTTATGCCACCAACCGTACATTGCTACAGATCATTCATACAGCTGGATAATTCTCATGGCAAAGTTGAAATATTTTTCTCAGGGGTACAGTAATGTGGCCTCTCGTAGAACTTGAACCTGTATCTTGTTTACGAAGCTGAGTACGGAACCTCAAGCCAACGTGCAAGTTTTCATTGCCCATCGATAGATCATCTAGAATAGCTGCTCTCACTTCCCTTCTACATGAACATGTGAGACATTTTGTGGCCCTTTGTGAACTGAGGAGATGGTATAGTAGGGAATCATCTTATCAAATGGACAAGAATACTATGTGGTCATGATAGCAGCAAGGTGTATTTCAGTGTAGCCATTGTGTCTGAGATTCAGCACCCCACTATTAACTGGTAGTGGAAAGAGGAAGGATGTTGCACACTCCTTTCTATCCTCTAGAGAAGTTTCTGTTTTTCGGTTTGATGCTTCTTCTCCCCTCCCTTGTTAGAGCTGGAGAGGTGTTTTTTTTTTTTTTTTTTTCTTCTTCTCCTCAGTAATCTTGTAAGCACAACACATAACTTGATCAGTATTTAAAGTAATCACCCATTCATTTAACAGTACATTGTACTAAAGCAACTTAAGGTACAGTAGCGGTTCCGTTCCAAAGATCTGGACCTAGAAAGATTCAACTTTTTCAAAGACCCATTTATTAAAAGTACCCTTATCTGTATTTCTGAAAAGCCTGGGAACAACAGTGTTAGTGTCAGACCAGGGTTCAGCATTCACTTGAGAGTTTATGCATGTTTGACTGTCAGGTTGTGGAGTGAAACTTTTATTTATGTCCCTTTCTCTTTTTGGCTTGGTTGTCTTGGGACAGGTTTTAAACGAAGAGTGTGACCAGAACTGGTACAAGGCAGAGCTCAATGGAAAGGATGGCTTCATTCCCAAGAACTACATTGAAATGAAAGCACATCCGTAAGTATAACGGTCTTCCTTTAATTCAAAAAAGGAGACAGAATGAAAACGACGCAAATGAATTCACACTCCCCAAACAAGTTGACACGGTGTCTTACAGTGCCTGTGCTTTGTGATTCGACATGGGTTCGATCCCTGCAGAGTCTGTGTGGAGTGTCCTCTGCTTCTGTGGTACAGAATGGGAGCAGCATAAGCACTGCATTGCACTTTAATTACACTGAGAGCCTCTTTAGGGATCAGACTGGACTTGCTTCACCCCGAGAGGGATTTAATTATCCTAGAAATGACAGGAGAAGTTGTTTGCACTGAACACATTTTCTTATGTTTAAAAAAAGGAAAAAAAAGCACCACTTAAGCACCCATCCTGTGGCCCAGATTATAAAAGGTTCTGGTCCTCACTTACTAGGTTCAGTTTATTCACTCTTAGCTTCTTCCTAAACGTGATCATTTGCGCTCTTAACTGTACAGGTTGTTCTGTTTATGCAAGGTGGTGTCAGAAAACGGTTTGAGACCAGGATTATGGGACAGAATGGAGGTGTTTGTTTTCTCACTTTAACATCATGGGAAATGTGCCATCTACATTAACCACTTAGCTGAATTATTTGAGGTCATATCATAGTGAAAATGCCATTTTGTTACCGCTGTCTGAAGAATTTAAAAAATGTTTTGATCTTCAAACGTCTTTTTGGTTTAGCTTAATCGTAAATGCATTTTTGAAGTTTGTTTGTCCTTTAAGAAAAGCAAGCTTGTAGGTTCCCTTCGGTCACACATTTCCTTTCTCACTGTGATCCAGTGCAGTGGTGAGAAGGCCAGCTGTTTTCAGGCTCCCTGTGTTTGGGAGTGTCTCATTTGTGGCTGTTCGTTAGTCTTCTGTCCTCCTTTCTTACCTCAGGATGAGCATTCCTGGTAGCTTGTGCAGTCTGGAGCACAGCCTCAGTGCACTGTAGCTCAGGTCACAACAACTAGAACTACAGACATGGTGTGAGATTACTGTGATGAAGATACATTATTTATCCATTCCAGGACTTCTTTCCTACCTACTTCTTTGTTTCAGCCAAAACATCCAAAATGTTTTTTTTTTTTTTTAAAAAAATACATTTTATACATGTTTTTATACATGAAAGTTAGCGCTAATCCATCCCAGTACTACTGACTTAAAAAGTCACAGAACCTTCCGTGCTTCTCTTAATGGCTTCATCATCAACGCTATCGAACCCGGAACTATACCCACACTCAAATGCAAAGAGGATTTTGTCTTTGTCATTTTACACCTGGTTTTGACTCCCATGCAAAAGAGCCAAGGCATCATCTTTGATTATTGTCATGAAGTACCTGTGGTGTTTAATAATTAACTTGCACGCGATCAAGGTCATTCCTAATTCGCAGGAGGGCAGCTGTGTACACCCGTCTGCTCCTCCACCTCAGCTGTGGGCTGCTGTGGACAGTGCTGTGTTTTTGGGCCGTCATACTTGTTTCAGAGCAGTTCATTTGAATTCATATACTTCTTAGAGGACTGAAGGAAATTGGCTTTGATTGACAAGAACATATGATAGACTTAAATACACAAGACTGTTTTCTTAAATTGAGTTTTTATTCTATTTACTGTCTGGCAGCAACACTTGTAAGCACAGTGTTTTTTCCATTGGTTTCTAGATCATTTACATAAACTATTGCTGTACTCTGGAAAGTATTGCTCCAATTTAGGTGGCATACTAATGCTTCTGGAACATAGTGTGGCTGGAAGCATAGATAATATGTTTAAGCTCTTCTCCCTTCTGTAGCTTAAGTTTAAGTGGTGCATTGCTCCATGATGTATAGCCTTAGCCATCTCAGATGTAAAGCACTAAATGTACTTGTTGTGAAATGGTCATTTTGGATTATGGTGCAATGTTGTTTTGTTTCAGGTGGTTTTTTGGAAAGATCCCTAGAGCCAAGGCAGAGGAGATTCTTAACAAACAGAGACATGACGGGGCCTTCCTTATTCGAGAGAGTGAAAGTGCTCCTGGAGACTTCTCTCTCTCTGTCAAGTAAGGTTTGAGAATCATCCTCAAGGCAGGAATGAATTTACACAGAAATGCACAACTAAGCTTGTAAAAATGATATCTAAATAATTTCACTGTTTTTGTTCTTATATATCAAAACGTGTAAATCGTAGGCAGGTAATTTTCTGACGTATTCAGTTGTTCCAAACTGGTGGTTGCCAAATCATTTAGATGTAAAATACTTCGTCAGATACTGGTACTCCATAGAACATTTTCCACAGTTCCGGGAGTGGAAACTTGTGTACCATTTTCAGTAGTGAGATGCCGGATAACAGATTTCAACTTTTTAATGGCAGAAAACTTAAACTTGCAGATTTCCCATCTTGCTGAACTACCAGAAAAGTAGGCTGGTACCTGGGCTTACTTGGAACCAGTTTGGATGCATTTTTTTCAGGCTGTATTCACACAGTAAATGAAAGCTGTAATGGACCTTGCTTTTTACTTCTGGGCAGCAGTATGTAAAGCATTCTTAGTGTTCGCATTCACTTCTGTAGCACATGTAAACTTATGCTGGCACTCTTTTCTGACCTGCTTTAGAAATGCTCAAAGAAAATGTCTGTTAACAAAAAATTTTAGAATACATGACATCCTTACTTTCACAGAATTAAGTTTTGAATACCTGTTAAACAAGGTGGGGAATTTAATATCCAAAAATAACACTTGATTCCATATCATTTGAATTATGCAAAACATACAGGTTAAATCAACAGAACTGAACAGTTCATTTGGAACAGGAACCAGCATCGAAAATATCCGTTGCTTGGATAGTGAGTCTCTTGGCTGTAGCAGTTGGGAGAGAATTTTCTAAAATCCCATTGCAATCTTTTTATCCGCACATAATTTTAATATGCAAGTAATACCAGTTTATTACATTTCTTCAAATGTTTTTTTTTTTTTTTTTTTCCATTTTGTAAAAAAAAAAAAAAAAAAAAAAGAAGAAAAAGGTTTTTCCCCTAGTAGCTAGGAACATCAATAATGCAACAAGTGTTTGTGTTTTGTTTAGAAAAAGACTTTCTCTTTGGAAAATAAACTTGACCCTTGAACAACGTGGGGGTTAGGGTCAAAAATCCGCGTATAACTTTTGATTCCCCAAAAACTTAACTACTAATAGCCTACTGTTGACCAGAAGCCTTACCGATAACAGTCGATTAACACATTTTCTGTTATATGTAGTATATACTGTATTCTTACAATAAAGTAAGAGAAAAGAATGTTAAGAGAATCATAAGAGAAAATACATTTACTGTACTGTGTTTATCGATGCTGGAAAGTTTCGGTTTTGGAGGACGTACTCCTGCCAGGGTCAGTGAGGGATAAAAAATCGGTGATGTTCTGTACAAAACAGGAAATAACCACACAAATGAAGTCCTTGCAAACTTGTTTGCTTAGTGCTCTCATGTTCTGAAAGCACTGATTCCAGAGGTGTAGGACTCTGGAGGATGACTGCCCCCTGGTGCTCCTTCTGGGCATTAACTGTGATTCTGTTTACGGTAGCTCTTTCACTGCAGTTGTTCCTGGTTTTAGTAGATACTGTGCTGTCATGCTGAACTGTACTCAACTTGCTTGTCTAAGTTATGCACCATTTAAGTTACAACTTTCATGTGCCTTAAATCAGAGCTTATTCTCACACTGATTGTTTCCATTTTGACTGCGCTAGCTGGCACTGGTGTGCTGAGCCTTTTCTAAAACCTAGTTATAGGTGTGGGTGCTGCTTGTTATAGCCTGTGGTTTATGTCTAACTAGTTAACCATCTGCCTCCTCAGATTTGGGAATGACGTGCAACACTTCAAGGTCCTTCGTGACGGGGCAGGAAAGTATTTCCTGTGGGTGGTCAAATTCAACTCGCTCAATGAGCTGGTGGACTACCATCGGTCCACCTCTGTCTCACGAAACCAGCAGATCTTCCTGCGGGACATTGAGCAAGTACCCCAGGTGAGCTCATCTTCCTTTGTAGCAGAAAATACCATGGAGAAGATCCAAAGGTAGCAGAGATGTGTGAAGCCCCTAAAATTCTCAGTGGGTTCTCCTTCTTCCCCCACAGCATCCGACTTACGTTCAGGCGTTGTTTGACTTCGACCCCCAGGAGGAGGGAGAGCTGGGTTTCCGACGTGGAGATTTCATCCAAGTCCTGGACAACTCTGATCCCAACTGGTGGAAAGGAGGTTGTCACGGGTTGACGGGCATGTTCCCACGCAACTACGTCACACCTGTCAACCGGAACATGTAGAGGGGAAAAAAAAACCTCTCCCTATTGCCCTACACCAAGCCCTGCCCCCTCCCCCCCAGCCAATACCCATATTTCCCCACCCCCTACATCCGAAGAGACCTGGAGTGGCACTGAAGAAAACCCAAGAGAGACAGAAAAATAAAATTTGGGGGAGCTTTCTGAAGCGGAGGCATCATCTCACCTCTGATGTTTGAGCAAAGCCATCTGCATCACAGAGAACATTCACCATTACAGGGAGCACAGTAGTTGCCGTGGAACTGTTTAGGAAATACATGAATTAATTAATTAAAATCCAGAGAAACTAAGTGTAGTGCACCATAATTGTAACTTCAGTCATATCTCTCCTCTTAATTTCTCTGTCGAATGCCTCAATTGCTTCTGGCTTCTTGTTTCTGACCCCCTTTTTTTCTTTTCTTTTTTTTCCTTTTTTTTTTTTTTTCCTTTTTGAGCATGTTAATCACCATAATGAAATTCCAATGAATCCTAACGCTGTTAACAATTTAAAATTCAGTGAAGCTTTTGAATTAAAGCTAATATGTGCTAATTGTGGAGATCAGGGGCATGTGAGTGTTTTGTGTCAGCCTGCGACTCTAGAAGCAAAATTAAATATAGAGAGATTCAATTTTTTTAAATATATAAATATATATATTTTTATGTGTTTTTGTCTGTTTTACCTCATCTTTTTGTGGTTTTGTTTTTCTTTTTGATTTTTCATATGTAAATTATGTTCAGCTTGGACCTTTTAGGCCTTGCATATGTTGAATTGTCTTTTTTTTTTTTATAAAAAAAAAAATAGATTATCCTGAGTGCTTTCAGATAAGGTGGCACAGTATTTAAGATAGTGATTTCCCGTTTACTTGTTCCATCCCGGAAAGCCAAGGGAGGCACGCATCCTTAACAGCCAGATACTTTTTAGTCCATGTATTTATTACAGGCATTCTGCTCCCGGGATGTGAACGTAGCTGTCCAGCCACACAGTAACGGACAGGAGGGAAAACAAGGTCGGACAAGCTGCTGTAAACGGTTTCAGAGACTTCATCTGAAATGTTTTCCTGGCCTTTCACTCAATTGTGTATGTGTGTCATGTTTGGATATAGACATGCATACGCAAAGTCTGTTCTGCAGCTTGTTGTGCACTTGTAACACCAAGGTGAATTTGGGTAATCATATTCTGTGCTCACTTGCAAGTGAGCAACTTAGGGCGGTTGAAACTGAGAAAAGCATCTTAATGTGTGCTAGCTTCACGTTGTCTGTCTCTGTCTTGTGCCCTTCATACGGGGTGTGGATCAGCACCTTTCGCTACTCCAGCAGACCGTCCTGGTCATGTGCATCCCTTCTCTCTGGATAGTGCCTTTTCCACCTCTGATGCATCAGTGTTTCCGAGCTGCAGAGCATGTCTCGGCGGTCCTGGGAAGACCTGCAGCACAGAATGCTCTACGTAAGCAGTGTGTCCCTGTTCCAGAAACTCATTGCTGTGATTATGGAATCCTTATTTAATTGTTTTGCCTATGACCTATAGATACTTTCTGTCTTTCCCCACCCCCTCTTTAAATATCATTTGTTTTTGTTTTCCAATTAATAAAGATGATTTGAAAATGCCATGTGTTTTGTTGAAAAGGGATGTTATTGTATGGGGGAGAATATTCTGGCAGTTGGGTTGGGAAATTTTGAGAAATTTTCCACTTGAACATCATAGCAAAACCCATATTTGAATGTATCAAGGGGTTTGATGAGACTGGACATAAATTTTCGTCCGCTGCTATTGCATTTTTTTTTTTTTTTTTTGGTCAAGTATCCAGCCACGTTGTCTTTCCCTTTTGTTCCATCGGAGCTCCTTAGCATATCGATTTACAGCCTGGCAAAACAATACCTCACATTTGACAAAACTAATAATTTTGCCCAAGCATGTCATTTAACTCTGCTTCAACTGATTTACTTTGTTCTTGACCATGGTTTCTACTGTATAATTGTCTATGGACACAGCAAAAATCTGTGTTTGTATGTATGTGGCAGTAACGTGGTGTGGATGTCGTATCAGGTCGGATTCATGGTGTTTTGCATATTTCCACAGTTCTGTACCATTTCTTTTCACGCATTGTTGTCTGAAGTGTTAGAATTCCACCATGCAGGAAGCCAAGGCGTATGAAGGAAGACCATTCACTAAATTTTAGTTGAATGACCTTTTTGTTATCTTGTTCACTGCCAGATGTTTTAATATTTGAGGAGGATAACTCCATATCTGCTTTAAATGCAGAGCAGCTTAATATACCTTATAACAATTTTACCACTTCACAGCGATTAGTATTAGATCGTAGGAATTTTTGTAAGGTACTTTGATCAGTGATAGAGAAGCACGGCTCCATTTAGTATGAAAACGTGTAAAATTTTGGGGAAAATTATAGTTATTAACCATTGCCTTACCTTCCAGGCCGAATGTTCTGATTTATTTCAGCCTTTTGATTTGGGAAAAGGTTTTATTTCTTTGTGCCATGTGAAACTAATTTGTATGTCCTCTGCCTGATGATGCTCACTTTCTGCAACCCTAAAGCCATCCGAGAGAATTGATTCATTTCACCAGCAGTGCTAACCAGTGCATGTTTTTCCAAATTCAGTGTCTGTCCTTTTGTTTATTTGTTCCCGACTGCGGACTGGATCGTGTCTCACGTGAAAAGTGGTCGACTCCAGTCGGGGCAGAATTTAACAGCATACTGTAGTAGACTGGAATAAGTCTGGCATCTCAAAGCTGTTAACAGGTATTTGTACCATGATGTTAATGTTCCTGGACTGCAGCTTGCAGCTCAGATCTACCATCTTTAATCATGTTGTTGAAATCCAAAATGTGTTTTAAGGGAAGCGTTAAGAAATTGCGTTTGTTCTGTCCGGTAGATGTCCAGAACTGTATGAATTTAATTGGCACATAACCGAAGACAATGTGATTGTTAGCTTTGTACTGAACAGGGAAAAAAAAAAAAAATCAGATTTGTTCTAGTGTGACAAATGTAATCCCTTTAAGACAGTTTTCTTTCTGAAACTGGACATGTGAATAATAATAAAAGGAACGCTGTGTAGCTTGCGCATTAACCGCCTGCATCGACTGTGACTGGCCTGTTTTATTTATGCTACGTAAGATTTCCCGATCCTGAAAGCGAAAATGCAGAACAAGTGCACTTATAACATTGAAGAAAGCCTTACATTTCTGACATGAGATGCTAATATAGGTGTAGCGCACCATAACTGTAGATCTCTGATCCCCACGGCTCTATGTGCTTTTTAGTTTCTGCCAGTTAGTGGCAGATTTAGTCTTGGAAGGTTTACCTGGTGAGGTCGCTGGTTTCTTGAGCGAGAACAAGGTGAGATACATTTTACCCGCTCTTTGAAATGCTGCTGGAGTCACGGTATGATGCATTGGGTAGTCTGCCCGGGTTGCAAACTAATGACCAGCATTTGGGGCATTCGTTTATCGGGACTGGACCGGCACCTGGCAGCCGGTACCATGACTCCCAGGATGGAGTTACTCAACAGATCCCCAGCCAAATCCAAGAGATGGATGGAAAATAAATGCCTTTGATGCTGACCACCATGCAAATCTACGCTTGCAAACATCACCGAATGGAAATGGAAATTCCTTTGTGCTCGTGCCGAACCTTATCTAGGCCACAGGCCTCTGTGTCCTTTCGTGCTCCTGCAGTGGAACACCAAGAATGTCTCCTTGCGTGTCGCTTTCACGCTCCAGTACTCTTTGTTCCTCCGAACTGGTATTATGTAAATCAAGTGAAATGAAGCAATTCCAGTTCCTGCGCTGTTACACTGTATAAAGAGGTAAAAACAATAGCGAAGCAGCCTGCGTAGACTCCCATTGGTGATCCCTCGGAAAATGCAAATTTTTTTTTTTTTTTAATGGAAAAAAAGGGTAAGGAAATCAAGACTTTGAATCATTCTTTAATTTAGTATTTAGATTAAAGAAACACTTCTCTATGGGTCTCTTATGCCTTTCATGACATGTTGACCTGGAATGTTTTTTTTTTTCCATTCATTCTTAGCCTGCAAATTACACGTTTGTATGTCCCCCTCTGGCGGCAAAAATCTGTCATTACACTTCGGGTGTCACAAACTCGCCAGAAATACATGCTTCTTATGAGACTTTAATAGAGAGAACAATATTTTATGACTCCAGAGGACGTCTAAATGTGCTGAACGTAACTGAACGCAGATGCAAACACAGGCCATATATTGTCTTGACCTTGTTGGTACTTGAAAGCAGGCTTGTTGATCGACCAGTAGCGTGACGCGTATTCAATTTCCAGATTCTATTGGTCAGCGGCGTGACGCGCCCTGGAGATCCAGATCCTATTGGACAGTTTTCTGGGCGTTACGTGCCAATCTCGACGAAGGCGGGTTTTACGCGTTAACCCGGAAGCAGCCGTTACATACAATTTCATGTAAGATAATTGTGTGTGCGTGCAATTATCAAGAAACAGGCCATGGTTAAAGTGACGCGTGTTTAAAATAGCGGAGAGAAACGCGTTTATGAGTCACTAAACACTTAAAAGTGTATGTCTTCGTGAGATTAGTTCAGCGGTGTTGCTTGCGACACCTCACAAGAAGGTGAGTTTGCGTTAGCCGGCGTCTCGCAACTGATGAATGAACCCGCTGAGAAACGGTTTCCTCCTTCCAAACGACACTTGCAGGTGTTATGTGTCTCTGATTTTCAGTCATTCCTGTAGTGCAGAATATATACATAACAGAGTATATACATATAGTTCTTTTGCTGGTGTGATCTGAGTGGCACGCGCACGAGTCGCGCGGCTGTGTGTGTCGGAAGCACGTGCTCGTCCCATTTAAACATATTATTCAGATATTTTCTGCAGGTTCATTGTACAAACTGAAAAGCGACTAGACCCAAATTATACAAACTGATAGCAGTGCTATTAGTGTCCTTGCACTTCACTTCACGCCACTCGGATTGTTAGTTGGAAAGTAAAAACACTGGGTGTGCCCTGAAATACCATGGCATGATAAAATACCCTGTCTGTTTTTTCTGTGTGCTCTCCTGCAACTTGGTTTTGTTTTTCTTTATTATGTGCCTTTGAAGTTGAGAAGACATGAGATATGTGAGCTGCAAAATGCCACAGTTACAGCTGTTGGATGTTGTGTTGTAGGTAGAGCACATGAGACCCAGATTTGTGCTCCTGCAGACCCAGTTACAGCGATGGTGGGTTTCGACCCAAACTCGAAAAGTGGGGCCCTCTCAGCGGAGACGGCGGCGCTGGCAGGATCTGCTTCCGGCATGGTGACCCGAGCCATGATCAGCCCCTTTGATGTCATCAAAATCAGGTTCCAGGTGAGCTTGGCGCATGTGTCGGGGTGTTGCCTGTTCCCGCTCGGCCGGTCTAGTGCTTTCGCCGGACACCGCAAAACCCCAAGTGTGCTATTTCTTTGCTTTTCAGACCCTTTCATAGAAAGCAGAAGCCTTTGGTTTCTATGGTTTTTCCCCGCTCATCTTTAAATTTGCATTTTCATTAAATTACTTGTTACGTTACATATATTTATTTGTTTAGCTGATGCTTTTCTCCAAGGTGACTTACACTGTTAAGGCTACAATTGTAACTGTTAAGTTACAAGATTACAATTAGTTACCCAGTTATACAGCTGGGTAACTTTTTTTTACTGGAGCAATTTCAGGTAAGTACCTTCCTGAAGGGTACTGCAGCTGGAGATGAGGATCAAGCCTACAACCTTTGGAGCCAAAGGCAGTAACTCTAACCACTATGCTACCAGCTGTCCGGTTATTCATTTGGCAGATGCTTTTCTGCAAAGCGACATACAACTAAGAAAACAAAAGTGCATTTCACCAACAGGCAAGCAGACATGTGATTCTCAAAGTACAGTCTGATATGTTTAAATCATAATATCACTTTCAACTATAAGGTTATTTACTTTAGTCAAGATATCTTCCTTGGTTGAGTGTAAGGTTATAGTTGTCTTGTTTTTCCTCTTGCTTTTACAGTCTTTTCCTGTGCAATTTTGAATCTGAGTATGGTTATTTATCCAGCATAGTCTTTTTTTTTTTTTTTTTTTTTTTGGACTCTCACAAAAAGGTGCAAGTATTTTTCAAGTTGCATTTAGTCTAGCTGTGGACTGACAATACTCCCGTGCTTTCTCAGCTGCAGATTGAGATGCTGTCATCCCAAAACCGAAAAGGGAAATACTGGGGACTTCGGCAAGCAGCCCATCGGATCCTGACTGAGGAGGGCCTCCCTGCCTTCTGGAAAGGTCACGTTCCTGCACAGTTGCTGTCTGTCTGTTACGGAGCTGTGCAGGTACTGGTCATCCGCCCACCGTAACCCATATATATCACGTTACCCTGTTTCTGCGCATTGCGCACATGCAGTAAAGGGATTGAGCTAGTGGTATCCATTTAAGTGTGTTTCAAATCTAGTAGAAGTTGTGTGTTTGTTATATTTGATCAAAGTGTTTCAGTATATTCACTGTATATGGAATTGAATTAGTGGGGAAAATGCCAAATTGAAAGTGTCTGTTAAACTTCCATAACATTTTTAATTAGATGTGTCTAATTAAATTCCCTTTTCTCCACCTAGTTTGTCAGTTTTGAGTTTCTGACGGAAGTGGTGCACAAGAGTACTCCCTACGATAGCCAGACCCCCAGCATGCACTTTGTGTGTGGCGGTCTAGCAGCCTGTACTGCCACTGTCGTCTGCCAGCCATTGGACACTCTACGCACCCGCTTTGCTGCACAGGGGGAGCCCAAAGTGTGTTCCAAACCTTGCCCAGAGCACCTTCACACACTTGTCATGGACGTTCAGTAATCTGCGTTGATTTTTCTTCTTTACTTTGTTTGCCAACAGTATTGCAGTAATGCTACTTTAAGTGACAGCTGCGTTTGTTTCATAGGCCACTACTCTAGCTACTTGCTGTATTAATGTCCAGAATGTTATCCAGCTTCATGGATGAATAAAATGTTTCTTTTTCAAGTGCTAGTTATTGCTAAACGTTCAAAATAATGTGATGGACTTTGTTCTTTTGCTCATTCTGGGTAGGTGTATCGTAACCTAAGGCACGCAGTGTCCAGTATGTACATGAAAGACGGAATCCCAACCTTTTATCGAGGCTTGACACCGACCATGATTGCAGTCTTCCCCTATGCTGGCTTGCAGTTCTTCTTCTATAACGTCCTGAAGAGGATCATGTTGGGACAGCCCAGTGAAGTGAGCTCCAAAGGTCAGCAAGCAGTATGGTAAAAAGGCAGTGATTTACAGCAGGGGAACACAATGTTAGGCAGTGCTGCGGAAGGTGTATTTATGACTGTGTTTAATTTTGAGACCACTGTCTTGCGGTCTTCATTGCCTTTCTGTCACCTGTTTTTCCCAGGGAGCTTTCGAGGTTTGCTGTGTGGCAGCTGTGCTGGAGTCATAAGCAAGACCATCACCTACCCCTGTGACCTTCTTAAAAAAAGACTCCAGGTTGGAGGGTTTGAGGAAGCCAGAGTCCAATTTGGGCAGGTCTGACAAAGACTGTATCAGCTATGCATGTGTGAAATAATTATGTTCAAGGAAATGATACAACACTAATATGTAATCCTAGAAGACACAGCTTTTATTAAATTGGCAAACAAGTCAGTGTTAAGTTTTTAGAACTCCATTTGAATTGCGTGTGTGTGCATGCAGGTGCGGTCATACCGGGGTTTGATGGACTGTGTTGCCAGGATCGCCCAGGAGGAGGGTCCACAGGGCTTCTTCAAGGGCCTGTATCCAAGCCTAGTAAAGGCTGCACTTGCCACTGGCTTCACCTTCTTCTGGTATGAGTTCTTCTGCAATCTCCTGTCCAATGTGGAGCCAAGGCAGTGAGGACTGTCTGCATTAGGACAGATGGACGGTAACCGACGAAACGACATTGAAAGAACAGATTCGTACGGCAGGTTCACAAGGGGCCATCTGCACAAGGAACAAAAAGAAGGGTCAAGGATTTGGTTACAACAGAGATACATTGCTCCAGTCTTTCTCACACACACCTGGTTCCTGTGGGTAAAAAAAAAAAATGTTACGGCTTGTAAAGCCTCTTTGCACATTAGATGGATCTTCATGTTGGCTGTTCATCATTGCTGTGATGCAAGCTAACACTGCAAATCTGCACTGTCAAGATGAGCTTTGCTCATGGTTTACGTCATTTATCCAGCAGCTCTTTACCTTCTCAGGAGGCTAGAGATACTAAGTTCTTTTTCCAGTGTCTACCAAAACACCACCACTGAAACACCAGTTCTCTCACCTCAGAACGACTGAGTGTAACTGGTAGAATTCTAACTCTTAGCGGGAAAACATTAGGCTACTGCCGTCTCCACAAATTAATGTGTAAATGGTCGTTATTTATGACTTGTCTTTAGAACTGAAACTGATATGAGTCTTTAGAAACAAACTGACTTTCTGGGAATTTTTCGTGGCAGGTATACAGTGGCTATAATACACTTGAAACAAACTACATTAATATCTTGCTTTCATGTTCATTTTCATGCTTGTCAGTTTTATCCTTGAGTTGATTTTGTTCATAATTCTGCATTTAAAGCATTTATTGTAACACGATTACTGTCATTGCATGTTCTTGCAGAGAGAACCGTCCACAGGAGCATACCTTCGGTAAGAAGGGAAAAAACACTTAGTCTGAATAAATTAGAAGAAAATGAAAACTTGGGTTACATCTGAGCCATTGTGCTCTTCACCCCCCCCCCCCCCCCCCCCTCTTATTTTAACCTGCTTTTTTTGTGCAAATTTCCATTTCTATCTGATGAGGAATTTTGAACTTACAAGTGTGTTTGGAAAAAGTATTTTTCCTCCACTATTTCAAAATCAACATATGTAAAAAAAAAAAAAAAAAAAATGTTTTTGCAGTACAAAATGTCATGTTACAGTGATTGTCAGGATTGCATTTTTATTTAGTTTTTTTTTTTTTCATATATAACACTATACTTAAAACGTCCTTGCTGGAAAAGTGCAGTTGTAGAAATGGTGGAACACAGAGCTGATTATTCTGTCTGGTTTTGACATGCTTCTTATGGGAAAAGGGTGACAAATTCCTAACTTCAATGAGAGTTTGCCAACATTTATCTTACAAAAGTCAGTACTGTTGTTGAGCATTTCACCAAAGAACGCCATTTATTTTGAAATAAAGGGAAATATTTACTTAAAATACTGTGCTGGCCCAATGACTTTAGATGTTATATTTCAGTGCAATCTGTTACAGAACATCAGGCTAATAGCACTGACTCTTTACTGTCTGTGTTAATTTAAAACGTGTCTTGTGGTTTAGAGTTCTGGGCGCCTCAGTGCACTTCTTAAGCTAATGTGTCGCTATCAGTTTTTTTCCAATAAACCATCTTGTGTGTTTCATGTGAATATAGAAATGGTACACTTCTGGAATTTAGCCCTTTCAAGTAAAGGGAGGGGCGCTTGCTTTGCCTAGGTGTAAGAGCGGCACGCCTCCGCGTTGTAATATTTTCAATAAATGAACTGTCCACGAATTGTTCGTCAGAGCTGGATTTAAAAAGAATAGGGCGCGCGCGCCATTCCTCTCGTACAGGAAGTGGCGCGTGAGGCTGTACGTCAGCGTGACGTGCAAAAGGCGGAACGGGGACGTAAACATGGCGCTGTGCGCTTCTTTTGCCGATACTAGCGGCTACATGTAGTAACGTGTGAAGAGGAGTGAACACTTGCGTTGTACAGGGGAGTCGGTCCGTGAGTTCGGGGTGACGTTTCGGGGATCATTCTTTATAAGCGCTGGGAACAGTAACGTGAAGTGTAGGTGTGTGTGTTTCCTAGTTTCTGCCAGCATTCCGTTGGGTTGTTCGCGCCGTCAGTAGCTTAAAGCTTGTTGTTGACGAGGAACAAGCCGGGATCACGTCGTTTTCTTTTAATTTCTACAAAAAATAATGCGAATGTTTACGTAGTAAGGTGGAGCCTCTTCAGAAAATGTGTGTGTTGACCAGAGGTAGCTATAGTATAGTGTGACTAGGAGGCACCAGGGAGGTATTTTTGTACTGAGAAGCGGTGCCTGCTGTTGTTGGCTGCTTTGTTTGTGCAAAAAAAATAGTCAAGAGGAGTCTATTTGAACTTAAGCTTGCAAAAAATGTGTTCACCGCACCGATTTTGCCCTCTCAGCTCGTGTGTGTGTGTGTGTGTGTGTGTGTGTCCCGTAACAGATCGCCTGAGTTTTTACTGACTACTGTATTTCAGAGGGCCACTTCACTTGTTGTGGTTGGATGACAATTATTTTGGCAGGTATTAAATATTTTACGGCGTGTTTGTTCGCTGTGCCCACGGACACAAACAATGGCTCTTTATCATGAGTTTATCCCTGTGTGAAAAGTGCTCATTCAGAGAGGAGTGATGATGGTGCACATCTCTAACCCTGTGGCCCCACAGCCTCCTGTGCCACTTCTCAGCCCGCAACACAGGCCTGCTGTACACTGTTTTTACAGCATGCGGGGCTCTCACCCTCCTAACTTCGCCGGTGTTCTTCCTCTGCGTCTCCCTCTGTCCAGGTGAGCTAAGAAGGTGCTCCGGACGCCATGGAAAACTCGTCCAAGGAGGACTACAGGATCCAGTCGTTTGACATCGAGACTCAGAAACTACTCAAAACTGCCCTTAAAGGTCAGTTGCTGCAGTTTCACAGTAAGTGTGTCAAGGGAGTGTGCTGTTGTTCATCAAACTGCCAACTGAACTCTTTCAAGCTGTGCTGTGAACGCAGTGACGTGTCAACGTGTCATTTATAAAGGCAGATCTCCTAAATGACCCTCTTTGTCCCACCAGAACCAAGTGCAGTGGATCTGGAAAAAGTGTCCAATGTCATTGTAGACCAGTCTCTGAAGGACCAGGTTTTCAGTAAAGAGTCGGGTCGCATTTGCTACACCATTGTTCAGGTTAATATTCGAGTTTGTTATATACGTGTTTTGTTTCCCTTACGTTTTAAGATATTGAAAGAGTGCGGCTAGTTGTGCGGTTGGTTCCTGACGGGCTTGTACAAGGTTGACGCCTTTAACCCCCACCTTGCTCTTGCTACAGTACCTTTGAGCTAGGCATTTGCCCCAAGTTTCTCTAGTGTACAAAAGATTAAAATAGTTACCCAGCCGTACAAAAGATTAAAATAGTTTGTTAGCGTTATTTATTGATGATTGCACTACCAGTGTTATCTTTGGTTTTTGTACCGCTCGCTTCAGGCAGAGGCCAAGCAGAGCAATGGAAATGTATTTCGCCGCAACCTGCTGAACCGGATGCAGAAAGAGTTCAAGGCCCGGGAGGAGACCCGCAGCCGCTCCATCCAGGAGTGGGTCTGCTATGTCACCTTCATGTGCAACATCTTTGACTACCTCAAGGTACTGGCTGCAGTGTGGAAGTCTTCATATTTATCTCTGATGAGGGGCTCAAAAGACTTCAAGTGTGCATAGGACATTAGTACCAGACTTTCCTCCTCTGGTAGGTGAACAATATGCCCATGATGGCATTGGTGCATCCAGTGTTTGACTGTCTGCTCAGATTGGCCCAGCCTGATGCTCTGCAAAATGAGGAGGAAGTGAGTACTGCCTTAATGTGCTTAAATTTGGTGTTATCTTGATGCATGCAGATTCTAGAGAGATAACGATGCGTATACATGTAAGGCTAAAGGACTCTTTCTGCTTCCAGTAATTGGCAGCATGGATCACTGTTTTTTTAACAACTGCTGTAGGTGCAAGAAGCTGCCACTAAAAAAAATTAAAATCAACTTTCTGGCATTGCATGTTTGTTAACAACCCCTTGCTGTATTTGACAGGTGGACTGCCTGGTGCTACAGCTGCACCGCATTGGAGACCAGCTGGAAAAAATGAATGAGCAGCGCATGGATGAGCTCTTCTTCATGCTGCGTGATGGTTTCCTTCTGCAGCAGAACCTCAGCTCTATGGCCCGATTGTTGCTGCTGGAGATTCTGGAGTTCCGGGCTGGAGGCTGGCGGCTCAGCGAGACGGCGCACAAGTACTACTACAGTGAGGTGGCTGACTGATGGAAGGCATTGCAGTGGGGGGTGGGGTGCAGGGATGTGGGAAACTGTAACTGGGAAGGAGGGAACGAGAGAGTCATGGATCCTGAGGTGTATTGTCTGAGAGAGAATCTGATGAGTTCTGCTGGTGATTTGGCAAGTGAACTTACTCCCTGAGATTTTAGTTTAGCTGCTGTGAGGTTTGTTCATATCTAACGCTGGTTAGATGTTGTAATGTTGGCCTGATGTTAATCAACATGATGGCTTGGAAACTTCTTATTTCTAGGAATAAAGTTCACAAGTGTTTTTTGATTGCAGACAATAAGAGATACAGCACTAAATTCCGCTTAGAGAATCTGTCTTGTATGCGAAGGTGATGCAACATTCCGGTCAGAAAGGTAGGGCTCCGAATAATGGGTGAAATATCCCGCTCCGGCAGCAATTAGCCTTTGTTCGACAGTGTTACCTGGTTTTGTCCTATTTCGGTTCCTGTTTTAGATTCTTCTCAAGATGCCTGTTTCAGATTTGGGATCAGAATTGCTACTGTACACTGGGTTGGATATTTTGAAATACTGAAGTGCATTCTGATCAGTCTGGTCACTTTTTACAATTATGATAGAAAGCTCACAACTGTGCTATATAAATACACATCTCAGGCACTAAGACACGTACACTGCCTTCTTTCAAGAACTTTTTTTTTAATTTTCACAACAGCTCTAAAAATACTGTGTGATGTGGTTTTTTTTTTTTCTTCTGATGAAATAGTGCCATAAGATGAACCAGCTATATTAGCCCACCCTACTTGCTGATTGTTTTCACCATTCTGTTGGGCTATAAAATAGCTACAGCAGGACTGGCAAGGATTACTTATTCGTTGTTCCAGCTTATCTTGGGCATGAATCTCACTGTCTGAGTTGTATGACCTATAGTTTTTTTTTTTTTAAGTTATTTTTTTTTTCCAGATTTAAAGAGGACCTTCAGCACCCAGAAATATTAAGCATTCCCTTATTTTTGTTGGAGTTTGAAAGTAGTGTTTTTATACAGGTTTTAACTATGCTGGAACAGGTACTCCCAAAGTGAAAAAGTCATACATGGTCTGTTTCCATGGTCTTAGCCAGCATAACCTTTATTAATTATTTAGTCTTAATTTCAGCAGTACTAAAGTAATACAGCTTTTATTGTATTTCTACAGGGTCTTCCAGGGTGAAAATGAATTTGTGGTGCTCATGGAAATATAGTTTACTTCTGAAAAAATTAAATGCTTTCTTTTCCTGGTTTAGAATGTGCAATTGTAGAAATGAGTTTGAAGGTGGCTACAAAGCATAAGGAAGGGGGAGTATTTTTGACGTGCATGTCGACAGTTGAATGCAGTTTGTACTCCTCTGAAGTGTTTCATGTTAATTTTGAATGGTTGTAGCAACCATGGTTTTTTTTTTTTTTTTAAACATCTTTTGGATTTCTAGTCCATATTGAGGTGGAAGGGCAGTTAAGAATGCAGTTTAAGTGACCTTTGTTAACCAATGAGGATGGATGTACTACTGTTACTTCACTTGCTTCAACACAGCTTTTTAGTGGAGTGTGAACACTGACAGATTGCATCCATACGTGTGGTGTTTCTCATAGGTATGACTGTTCTGTTGTTTTAATATCACAGAAATGTTTATCACCAGCCTGAGTGACCAATGAGCATATTTACCATGCTCTGTCCTTCCTGGGGTACTTTTATTTTAGAATTAAACTTCACTTACACTTCATTCATATACCAAATTTAAAAGCTGTATTGAAACATTTTAAATGGAATTTATTCACGGAATCTCAAGATTAAACTTGCATGCCATTTGTAGAAACTTTTACTGTTATATGCCAAATATTTATAAACCAGTTTCTTGAATTCATTTGAATATTTGTACTAACGAGCAGAAACTTCCCTCTAGCATTGTTCGAGTTGTAGATTTGAAGAAACTAAGTTATTTACACAGAGCAAGTTGATTGCCTTTACTATTCTGGAGTTTATATATAAATTTTTGGTAGAATTGGAAAAGTTCACGTTTTCAGTTTTTAATAAAATTTCAAGTTTTAGATTTCTATGCAGTAGTATCTGAAGTGTGGTGTTCTATGGGACATGCTTCTCTGGAAAAATTTATACATGGTTACAGAATGTAATAAAGCATTTGTCCACTTTGACCCATTAATTCAAGTATTTGAATAACTTTGTTGTCTCCTAATGTGTTGTGGAAGTATTTAAGCCACAAAGTATGCAAAAGAGAATATTTATTGATGTATTTTTATGTACATAAAATAGAGGGGGGGGTGTGTTAGGCTTCCAGGGTGCCCTCCTTCACTATGGCCAAGGCCAGGTTGCGAGCAAGTGCCAGTCGTAACAGCTCTATCTTGGTCGCTTCTATGTTGTCCTCCTGGAGTCAGACATATGACATAAGTTAGGAGTCTGTGTGGGGAAAAAAAACTCAACTGCTGGGAGTGTTCTGCTGCATTCAGGCATGCCTACCTGCATAGAGAGTTCCGTTTCAGGAGCAACTTTGCCAGTGGTCAGCTCCTCCAGGCAGTGCATCAGCTCGTACGTCTGGTCTGCTGAGAAAATGACCTGTGGCAGGGGATGCAAATTGATCTTGTTGAGTAGATCAAAGTGAAACACAGACGGATGCTGCAACCCACAGTAAGTCTTGAATTGGGCTATTTCATAAACGTCGATGAGGACATTCTGCAGTGGTAGAGCAGCCCATTCACCCACCCACGCCTCCCTTTCTACGAACCTGTTTCTGCTCCAGAAGGGGCAGCGCATCTGTCAGCAGGGTCATCCAGAAACTGCGAGGGGCGATCTTGGCTGTCATAAGGGACAACAGGAGCCTTGCTGCTTCTGCGAACTGCTTTTCGGCGTACAGCTTGTGGAACTCTCGGTATTTACCTGTCAACGCCACACACAAACAGAGGATGAGGAATGAGGTTAGTGATGCAGTTAAACTCCCTATACTGCTGTAACAGGCCTTTGTACAGTGTAGTTTGTTTCCATACAGCAATGCACTGCAATTACACAACTGTGTGTGCGCCTCTGTACGTACCAAGGAAAGTGAGTCTGTCACTCAGCAGCATTGCTGACCCTAAGTTGTCTATCAGGTCCAGGTCTGAGAAAGTCCCGTGGGTGCAGTAGTCCTGCAGAAACCTTAACAGCAACATGGAGGGTGAGCCGATATGTGTGCGCAACAGTCAAGGGTCACCACAGCAGTTTGTTACTTACTAGCAGTTCCCAAACACTAGAGCTTTGACCGCATTGACAGTAATGGAACAGTACCTGCCACTTGACAGTAAGAACCGAGGCACCCACAATGACTGGATCATTGCACTGCAAGCATGTGTGCAGGATTGTACAGCAGAAGTACACATCATTACAGGTGCTGTGTGACACATTTCCCTACTGATACCCCATTGGATGTGCATGTAGTATGACATCAGCAAGCTCACCTCTCTGAGATGAGTGTAGCGAAAGCGGCATCCTTTGCCCGGATGCTCCAAGACAGCGCCGAGCCCAGCCGGTTGTTCCTCAATGCTTTCTTGGCCATGATCTTGCAGATGCTGCGCACTACAGAAACAGCCCATCAACGCTTCCTTTGTGCTCAACTGCTCCCTCTACAGAATTTTTTTTTTTTAATTATTATTATTATTATTATTATTATTATTATTATAAAAAAGCACTCTGACAGGCCAGATAGTGGATACCTTGCTCTGCCATCTGCCTCTGCTCACAGATACGGAGCACCTTCAGGGCCTTGCGCTCTGTGTCCAAGGGCACCCGTTCGATCTGGAGCTCCAGGTAGACTCGTCCAAACTCTGGACAGTGATCAAAGTAGTCCACAGCTAGCTGCCACAGGCTGGGAGGCCAAGGTGGACATGCAAAGAGGACAGTTGTAGTTTGTGTGAAGCAGTGCAGTACATTACGTGTAACTCACACAGTTTACTCTGATACAGTTTAGCAGCAGTTGTGTTGGTAACAAATTAAATTGGTAAGCAGGTTGCAAAACTCTTGTTTTTGGTGACAACAGGAGGATCCTAAAAGTCAAACCAGTTACAAGGTAATTTGAGTGATTAGCAGACAGAGAGACAGTGACAGTTGGCTTTTAGGACCCAATATACTAGCATAAAACAAGCATACCTGTGATGAGTGAAAAGGCCAGATGCATATTCCAGTAGGAGAAATTCTCTCAGATTAGAGCCAAAGCTAAAATTGGGCAGAAAGTCAAATTTATTTTACATGTACAAGACCTGAATGTATATATAAAAAAAAAAAAAAAAACTCTTCCTGACACAATTTACTTACTGAAGGTTGTGAGACTGTAGCAACTTGCAGTGGTCCAGAAGGTCTGTCAGATGAGCTACAAACCACCAGTTGTTGAGAGCAATGCTGGAGGACAAAAAACACAAGCTTTAAGACTGAGAAACTTCACTTGCTATTGTGATTTAAACAGCCTTCAAGCTCCTAACCTGCAATCCTTGATAACCTGGTGAATGTCAAACTCAAAGGCAGCAAGCAGAATGCTGTCTAGGGGTTCCGGGGCACTCCGGCCATCAAGGAACATGTCCATACTGGCCTGGGAATACAGATCCCATACAGCACTGTTGACAAGGTAACCACTTGAACAATGTTCACGTTACGCTCCTGAGATATGCCACCTCTTTAACAAAACACCCAGCATGGGTCCTGGGTACCTGGGCATAGTAATGAAGCTCTGTAGGTTTTACTGTGGGGTGGCAGTACAGAAGACGGGTCACCAGGAAGTGGTACCAGGTGCTCAGGTGCTCCCTCTGCTCCAGAAGAGTGTCCTCATCCCCAACCAAGATCTTAGAGGAAGTTAATAAAAAAAAAAAAAAAAAGGGCATTTTCCACTATGTCACAGAGTCCTAGCACATTATGTTCTAGGAATACTATGACTACAAAGTAACTGAGTAACACATTTTGATCCAACTGAGGCTCAGATGCAGAGGTTTTGCCACAAGCCGTCACCTTGCAGATGAGTTCCAGGTGTGGATGGCTGGCAAAAGAGTTGTCCTGTAGGCAGCGATCACACTCCTGGTGCCACCGCCTCCATTTTACATCAAACTCAGTCAGTGTCTGTGTTCCACCGGGCTATGAAGACATCAGGTAAGATCTACTTACACAGTTCACTTGAACAAGGTAAATGTACACATTGGAATGTCTGATGAGCTAGTGGACATTATGATTTACTTTACGTTCACTTTCTGGCAATTTTTATTCACTTCTGAATGAAAAGCATGCTATTCTCTGTTCTTTACTCCATGAGGCAGTGATACACAGGTCTAATACATTGTAAATGGGCATCTTCATCAGCAAACTGTCCATCAGCTTGAAGGTGACCCTGGCTGCAGGCTGCTGGGAAGCCTGCTTCAACAGGATCTGTCTGGCCTCGTCTATCCGGCCCTGCAATATGTAGCACACTGTCTGGAAGGAGAGTGTGAAGAACGCCGAGTTACCAAATGGAGCCAGCAACAACACTATCAAGTGAGTTTTTAACCCTAAGGTTGCAGGTTCAAGTCCCAAGATACACCGTGCTCTCATACTTAATCTAAATTGCTTCAGTGAAAATATCCTGCTATGCAGATATATTAACCAAAGCAACTTGATTTATTCTTCTCAGCAAAGCAGTAACACTAAAGAAAACAGAGAGGTGTTTTATCATACCACATCCCAGTAGGCCTGGTGCTCAGCAGGGCACTCGCTCTGCAACACCTCCTGTGCTTTCTCGTCCACGTCAGCTTTGTGCAGTCGCACCCAGTCCAGCAGGTGGAGGAGCAGGGATCCAGCTGAAAAGCACATGCAAACATGACTCTTCAGGGACACCCCAGTGCACACATGTGAACATAAGTACTGGACACTGAAAAAAACATTTTTTGCTCTATTCTTTTACCTGGAGCTGCCTCAATGAAAAGCACTTCGCAAAGGTTCCAGATCAGCTCCACAGCTAGCAGAATCGATACCTGCCGTATGAACATACATTCAAACCAGCGCGGAATTATATCGGATGCTGTCTTCAGCTGAGAATGAGTTCTTTTGTTGTGACAGTTCCATTTTTTGAAATGGCTAATCTGCTAACCAATTCTGCTTATTTAGCTGTAAGATTAGACTGTAGAATGGGCGGGTGATGCTATGGTCCGACACCTTCATAAACATTTTCAATATGCAGGGAAAAAAGCAGAACAGAAAAAAAGAGCAAAGAAAAAAATTTTTTTTCATACCTGATTTCCATATTGTGTTGCCAAAGCTGTATCCCGTGTCGATACTGGGATATAGAATAACCAGATCTCAGGATATTGTACTGCTCATTGTAAGTTTTAAAAGTTCCTTTGCTAAAGCAAAGGATCTCATACCTGCTACTCGCTGGAGCTCCTCCATGCAGGCTCTGATCACTGACCTGTAGTTCTTGCTTACACTGATATACCTAAAGGCATAAACCAGTTTTGTCAAACATCCCTGTGCAAAACATATAAATGGTTTAGTTCTGCAATGCAGTTATATTGAACATAGGAAAGCTGCTTTGGAAAATATGTACATCACTCTAAAATAACTTTGGCTCATAAAAAAAAAAAAAAAAGTTGGATTCAATACTATTCGAAAACTATTTTAACTATTGAGAATTTGGTAGATGATGCTGGGTGACGTACTGGTGCTTTTTGTTTTTACTGGGGACGTCATCTTTCATGTTCTGCAGCCCGACAAAGATATGGTGGGATTCGTTGAAGAGTTTACGCAGGATGGGGGAGTATATGTCTTCATCTTTCCGCACCACATGGACAAATGGGCAGCTCTGGGCAGCGTGCTGGGCACCTGCATGAGAGGAATCCAGTGTAAGACCTGCAAACCACTTCGTCGTGTGTGATGTTACAATGAACAATCGCTGACAAATACCTGTGGGTTTGTACTGTGTCTCATAGGCGAGGAGGTCTCCTGGTCCCCATACAAACCCCAAGTGCCTCTGGCTGGAGTCAATGCCTGGAATGAGCTGTGTGGCAACAAGAAGAGACCTGCTTCTTCACTACACAGGAAAGTGAACAAATATTATAAGCAGTAGAGTAAAAAATTTTTTTTCCTGCCACTAAGACACGGTAAAATTAGTCTTTATTAATAACTAGCTTGAACTCACATCTCTGTGCACAGCCATAGTCTATGATAGATGCAAATCAATCAAATTCCCCTCGTGTTACCGTACTGCACCTAAACCCCGCGGCATAACATTTAAAATAGCAAAGTTGATTCGCTAACAGTAACTGGGCTCGGGAGAAGCTAGCAGTTGTTATAGTGGTAATAATAATTTACAACATGTCACCCAATGTTAATACAACACTGACTCTGACTGTCAGCAACAACAGCATGATTAGACCAGTCTCTCTCTCTCTCTCACACAGACAGCATCATGCAGCCGCGCCACAAAATGAGGCAAAAACGTACGGTAGTTATCGGATCCACGTCAACCTCCGCCATTGGAAATGGGGGGAAAATAAATCGCCCAAATATAACGTCAGAAAATATGGACGTTTGACGACTTGCTTCTCGAAACCCAAAATGAGAAGAATCGCGCGCCGCCGCCGCCGTGAATGAAGGACCCCTCGCGGGGCTTTGAGGGGTGGCCTGACATATGCCTGAATATTTTTTTTTCCCCAAAATACGAATTGCAACTTAACTGTACACTTTTAATCTATTTGAGATTATGAATATTATTTAAAATACCATCGCTTTATGACTTGAAAACTGCGATTCTTATATAAAACATTACCCACCGAGATTCGTTTTGTGCCTATAATAGACAATTTTAGTACCATAACGACATGCTCTTGGCAAATACAGCTAAAATGTGAAGAGTAAAAGTCACATTTTCTTTCAACAGGTAAACTGCTCTTAAACCTTAATCTTTTTCTAATTTTTCGAACTCAGCTTGTATTTTTTTCTTATCACTGAGAAAAAGCAGTAAAACACCGTGTGAAAGCACTTAATACGTAAATTGCTATGTACCTTAACAGCTATAACCATTTAACAATACAGATATTCCCTTAGATCAGATTTTTTGTAATATTTTGAGGTAGCTTTCAACAGTTGGGATTTTTTGCAAAACGCTCCATGTGTCCAAGGAATAAAAACAAGATGGCCACTGCAGATCACTGTCCTCTCTAAAAGAAGTTTCCATGTGCTCACACATATTGCATGATTAAATTATTTAAATGATTCACTTTCAACGTGAACACACAATAATGCACATTTTAACTGGCGTGTGAACCCATCCCATGCAAGTATGTGCAGTTTTACAGTAAAAAGACAGAAACCTTTTTCCACATGCGCGTGCACGCGGCACCGCGCGACCGGGCTAACGCCATTTCTGCGTGCACGAAGTCACTCCCGCCGAAGCGGTGGGTACTCTGTTGCCTCGTGATCAGCCTTTAGCCAATTCTATTTGAATACCGAGGACGCGTAAATAATCATGACCGCGCACGCACGACCGGCTTATTGAACGTGGGCGGTGACGTGCGCGTTCCCGTCGACTCTTTTGTGTGGCGGCGTACAGAAACGCATACAGAATAGCCATGGCGGACGAGAAACCTAAGGTGAGTAACTACATCTAATGACATTAGCTTTATATTAAAATTGGCAGGTAACATAGCAGAAGTCAATGCGGGTTCGTGTGCGGCGTGAGGAGTCATTATGCGGCTGACACGGGCGTTTTATTCATTGTGAAATACCGGAAGAATTGTGAGCGCGCTTACAGGCGGGAGGAGGGTAGCCCGGGTTAGCTAATAGCTATCGTATGTAGCGAAGTATCTAAAAATAGACTACGGAGCAATTTAGCGCTCTGGGATTAATTCTGGAAATGTTATGTGATATGAGAGTCATTAATTCATGAATGTGAATAGGTGTATCGCCTCCCGGTGTGTGAACTAACTCTCTGGCCATTGAGCTGAGCTGCCTGCCTCTGTCTGTGTGAGAGTGAGTGTGTGTGATGGAGACTCCTGCTGCTGCACGACTCCAGGCCTCTGATCAACACGCTGTATGAACCACATTCATACGCCCCTTCTAACTCGCATCCCCCTCCCAACCAATGTGTCCCTGGGAACGTAACCTGGAGCTCATCAGGTGCTCTGGATACGGGGGTTTGTTGGCAGTTTTCACGGCTGCTGTTGGACGTTCGACTTAGGAAGTCAGTAATCGACTCAATTTAAAAATGTCAACTTTTTAAGTGTAGGAAATCGTGTGCCATGATAAAGCGAGTTTATTGGGGTTTTTATTGTTTTTGGATGTACTTGAGATTCTCGTTTTTTTTGTCATTTTAAACGTTTATACTGGACGTGTCTTGAATATGAACCGTTGTTGTATGATTATTCTTATTAAATTGACTTGAAAGCTTCTTTCTTGCACTTGTTTCATTTTTGTTCATTGTGAAATTACAGTTGGTATCTTCTAGGTGTTTTTTTTTAATGATTACATGGTGTTTCCTTCCTTGTTCATGTTAAATTTCTGCAACTTTTTTTCTGTTTATATTCCATTTTTTTGCCTTTTTTTTTTTTTTTTTTTTACCTGTCCTTCAGCTGGTCCTCTCTGGTGCCACCTAGAGGGCGTGATTGTTTTGGAAAACAGTTTTCCTAACTTGTCCATGTTTGAAGTGTGTAAGAATGGAAGTTAATTCAATTCTTTTTTTTTAATTGACAGCATGTGGGTTTCCAGGTGGCCGTGTTGCTTTTTGCCTACACAGGCCGAGCCATGCAGCTCACATAAATATTGGAATGTAGGCGGTGATATTTCCCATATGTGACAGCAGAACAAACTGGGAGGGTGGAAATGGGCTCTGTTCTGCCTAACGGCTGCTCATAGCACGCTGCTGGCGTCCTTTCTTGTTGGCACATAGTGATCTCATGGTGTGAGGAAAAAGGTGTGATTGGTGAGGCCATGAATCGCGAGAGAACACATCTGCAGCCCTTTGCTGATCTTTGCCTCCTGGTAGACTTGTCTATTGTGTGTGCAGTTGAGGGTGAAAAATGCAAAACTGGAAATGGCTAAACTGGAGAAAAGATCATGATGAAAATATCCATTTCTACAGGCTCTGTGAGAATGGACGAGCATTCTGGCCTGACCAGAAGTTTGAGATTTAAGTTACTTTTTTCACTGCATCAGCTGGAGTTTTTGTTCTCACCCCGACTTTTGCAGGTGTAAAATAATGATGCCAAAATCTGTGCACTCTTGCATGGAATTATGTAAAAGGGGTTGTTTTGTTCCACAGGAAGGGGTGAAGACGGAGAACAACGACCACATCAACCTGAAGGTTGCAGGGCAAGACGGCTCTGTGGTGCAGTTCAAGATTAAGAGACACACTCCGCTCAGCAAACTCATGAAGGCATACTGCGAGAGGCAGGTGAGGATTTCGAGCATTTCCACACCCTAAAGGGCAGTTTATACATGGGATGCACTCCTGCTGTGATTGATTTTTTTTAGAGCAGGAAAAATAATTGATGTTTGAATGTTTTCAAAATGGGCGGAGCACCTCGACTCCACCAGTGCATCTTGGTTTTCAAATATGCGTTAAGTGTGTTTTCATATTGTAACAGCACTGCCCTGCTGTTGGGAAAATACCGTTAACGTTGGCTATGCTTCCCTGAAGGGCTTGACGATGAGGCAGATTCGGTTCCGTTTCGACGGGCAGCCAATAAACGAGACGGACACGCCGGCACAGGTAGGTTTGACGTTTTGATGAATGTCGCGTTCGTCTTCGCTCTTCTCACCGTTCAAGCATCTCCCACCTCACTATTTAGACAGTAACGACACTGCACGATTCGTTTTCCTGGCCACATTACGTTAAAAATTCCATTAACTAGTACAATAGCACATTTGGTTTTAAGCGAGTAGTTGTAACTTTCTCGCTCATAACTTCCATTCCCTTTTAATCTTAAGTTAATGGGGAGCAGTGACCTAACACACACTCATAACTTACATGTACTGCACTTGTACCAAAATTAGGGTGCTTGTTTCTCTGCTACTCAAGCAATAAACCAGCATCTTGGTTTATCTGGGCAACGTGTGGCATTTTTAAAAGATGTAGGCAAAAAGTTTAATTTTGCAGAACTGACGTTTGTTTCACTTTACAGTTGGAAATGGAGGATGAAGATACGATCGACGTTTTTCAGCAGCAAACAGGAGGCCTCTACTAAAAGTCACTCCCCAGCCAACTTCCACCACAAATCCTGCTTTTCCAATATTTCACCCCAAGTTCTTACCTTTGGACATTACCAGTTAGACGTTTTCAGTAAAACATAACTGCTGTTGTATAGTGTTTTCATTCTCGCTTTATTCCTTCTTTTTGTACATAAACAACCTCAACTGTAAAGAAAATAAACACATTTAGCTATTTAGAGGTGGCAACAAATGCTGAAGGAGGCCTCGGCAAAACCTGGTGATGGCCGCTGCGTGAAGAAGCCCCAGGATGTCACTGTTGATCCTCATCCGCACTTGAGAATGAGGCTGGCTGTCCAACTTAATTTTCTGTTACCTGTTTCAGAAAATTGATTTTATATCTTTTTTATATTGTAGTGATATATGTGTAGAAAACTGTCTTAAATGTAATTTGACTAGGCCACCTTTAAAACGACAACCCCGGAAGACGGAATTTAGTCGAGTTAAGCATCTGTATTGTCTAATAAAATTCTTGTTAAAATTAAGTGGCTGTCTGTTAAGCACCCGGAGTATTTGTTAAATCCAAGAGATATGATGGACATTTTCAAAATGTGTGTTTTGCTTAAGCAAAAACCCGAGTTGATGTCATACATCTTTCCTGAAGGGCAGTGGGTCAGTGTGACCGGTCCTGAACAGAGCAGGAGTGCAGTGAACAGTGTGGATGTAGAGAACTGTTACTGTGGTACAAAGAAAGTGCACCCATCACAAGGTGTAGTCCTGCTGAGTACTGTAACATTATAGCTTAAATTCCACCCTTGCTCTTTCTAAAGTATACTGCAGTGACGTGTTGACTCAAATGAATTGAAAATTGAATTGAGGTATTGAAAATGTGTTACAGTTCGGGCGATAACAGGTTACATTTATTACATCCCAACCGAACGCTGCAGTACAGTAACGATGGTGAGGAGTTGCTTCTCCGCTACAGAGCAGATCAATGTGAGAGCGGAGGTAAGTGGCGTTTTAAAGAGCCAATAGGAAACAAAATATTCGACACTTTACCCAATCAAATCTGGTAAAACAGCCCTGTGGGCGGGAACCCGCCTGTACAAGCGACATTCCAGTCCATCGCAGATTTCAATTTCGGCGAAGTCGGGTGGAGCCTCTGAGGCGGTGGGGAGGCGAAGGTTTTTTCCAGCATTTATTATAGACATTTTATACTTTCATCGGAATTACCGTTAGAAGCTCAACCACCCGCTAAGATGACGACGACCACTACGTTCCAAGGAATGGACCCAAGCGCAAAAAATAGCTCCAGGTAAATAGAACGGAGGTGTGTGTGTGTGTGTGTCTGTCTGTCTGTGTCCGTGTGTGTGTGTGTGTGTGTGTATGTGTGTGTGTGTGTGGAGAAACAAAGAAAATGGATCCCGACGGCTGACCGCTCGGCCCGGTTCTGCTGCCTTGACCGGGACTTGGTTGGGCGCGTGACCCCCCTCCTCGAACTGGCGGCTCGTGCGTGTCCAGGCTCAACCGGATAAGTAGGATTCGGATTCAGCGCACACATGGTTTCCATCGTCTGGTTTTTTTTTTTTTTTTTTAATCTTTTCTAGCGCTATGCTAGTATGGCAAAAAAAGACCAACTGCACATTTTTATTTCCTAAAAAGGTGATTGTACTACAGTACCGTACCGTACGGCGTACGTACGCTATCCGCAGTAGTACTAGTGTTCATATAATACTGTACTGTGTAATGCGCGAGCCTAATGATTCGACTGAGAAAAAAAGACATGATGTTTCTGGTACTAGTTGTCTCGCTATTCTTTTCACAATCTCGCTGCAAATGATATTTTTTTCGCCCTGGCGAATTTCGTTCTGGTTTCATGATCTTGGCAAAGTTTGAGGCTCCGCTGCTGCCATCCGTTGAGGTTGGGATTCCTCGCGGAGAAATAAATCATGTCTCGCGCTGTTGCGCGCGGCTCACTTCGAGCGGGGCTGTCGTCGGTGCTGAAGGTGCTGAAACTTTTCCAGCGAGTGCCGTGTCTGTCCTGCCGTCCGTCGGGTCCCAGCGCTACCGCTCCGCCACTTCGGGAAGAGAGGGGGGGGTCACCCGGATAGCCTGCACTCCCTCCCTCCCTCCCTCCCTCCCGACCGACCGACCCCAACCCCACGACCAAGACATGATTTCAGTCATTTTTCGATGCACACGCGCGGTGCACGCGCTGTAGGCCCCGTTCGTTCCTCCAGCCGCGAGGAGCCCAGGCTGAAAAGCTCCCTTTTCCGCTTTATCTGCGCATTTCGCGGGTAATAATGCGCCGTTTTTTTGCGGATTTTGCGGCTTTTCCCGCAGCTTGTCCGCGTCCCCCGCGAGTGAAACTAAAGCAGTCACTGTTTTCTGTGTTTTCGTTTCGACACACACTGAAGTTCAAGCTGTGTGTGTGTGTGTGTGTGTACGGATTCATACTAGAGTAGCTATTTCTTTTCAGGAGCCGCCGAACCGGTCCGACTTTAAATAAAGGACGGACTCGGACACACACACACACTGTCAACCGCTTGACGATGTACGAAAAGGAGTTCGCCTTCTCTTTCCACCCCTGGTGCCTTAACCATCTTCTTTGTCCGCTCCCTAAGTCGTGACACAGAGACACGCTCATTGTAGTGGGCATTTGTGCTTTTCCCCTGCTGGGTGGGGTCTTTTCTCCGGGCTGTGTGTGTGGGGAAAGATGAGCTCATGTGCTGGGAAGGTGAAGTCTGCTTTGGACATCAGTTCTGTGGTGGTCACTGTGTGAAACACACACACACACACATTGCTTTTCCAGTCCACGCTTGTGCGCGCGCTCGCCTCCTTTTGTCTCCCTCTCCCATCCTCTCGCTCTACAGGCTGGATTTTCTCGTCTTGTGTGTGACCAAAACAGCTGCTTGCTCTTGGTGTCAGCTGTTGGTCTCCGGTATGTTTTATAAGGGCCGTATAGGGGAGGAGGATGAGCTTTGGGGCTTTGGAGTAGGAGGATCATTGTATGAGATGGTGTGTGGACTGTCATGAGCAGTGTTGGGTTCTGTGGATCATCCTCTTTCCATGCTTTCCCTCCAGGTTTCCTTTTAATTATCATTACTCTTTTCGTCTGTGGAAGGAAACATTCCTCCTTTTCCTTTCCAAATTACACATTCAGCTGACATTCCAAGCAGTTTTTCGGTGCCTCGGCACTGCAGAGCTTGCAGGTTTTTTTTTTTTGTTTTTTTTTTTTTTTGTTAAACGCACATTTCGTTCCTCTGCCAGTTTCTATCATGACAAGAACGAGTCCTTCGGCAAAGCCCGGCAGAGCTCGTCTCCGACGTCACCGTATTCGGGATGGTCTTCTCTGATGGTCTTCTCTGCAAAGTGAACTTGTACCGTTTTTCCGTAGGGTGCTACGACCCCCTGGCGGCGTTTCCAGTATATCCTTCGGCACGGATGAGGAGAAACCCCCAGCGAGAAAGAACAGGATGGCGTCCAACATCTTTGCCGAACCCGATGACCCGCACGCTCATCGGCGGAACAACCCACCTGGTGAGCTCGCTGTTTATCTTCGGCTGCGTACCGAAGGGTGTTGTGCTGAGCTTCGCTTGGATTCGGTTCAGTTACGGTGAAGTATGCGTTTTTTTTCCTCCAGTTTTGGAAGTTGCATCAGAAAAAGAACAGAATTACTGACCTCTTGTGACATCATCTATCGCGATCAAAGAGCACACCTACCGCAGTAATTGCACACCTGTTCCCTTTATTGCTCTCGCCAAAGGGTTTCGTTGTAGGAAAAGTGCATCCTGCTTGCAGCTGCCCCGTAACATCGAGACCTGCAAATTACGGCAAGATTTGTACGCATTTTAATTTACCAGAGGCCTTTTCTGGAAATTGTTCACGGTCTTTTACAGATGAGGGCTCTCGTGAAATGTCCCCTTTATCAAAAGGGGGCACTTGAAGCCGCAAGCCTTACAAACCGCGGTTTTGTAGGTTCTCCGAGTTGAGTAACTGGCGGGCTGGTGTTTTCTTTGATTTATTCGAAGAGGCACGCATGCTTGAATGAGCAACCATGTGACGACAATTAAGTAAAGACTCCAGAACAGTCCTGGTGCTACTTCTTGTTCCATTTATGTTTTCTCGCCGGATTGGAGTTGGCGTCTCGCTATGCGTTCGTACCGCGATGCAGCAAGTAACATATTCTGCAAAATCGCTCGGAATAGATAGTTTTACGATTGCTCGTGTTTGGATCTTGAGTGCGCTCTGCTCGTAGCAGGATGCCACTTTTCGGGAGAAACTTGGAGAAAACGCGAGGCTGTAGTACCGAGACCGTGCTGCCGCACCAGGGATTTGAACTGCAGATCTAAAGCAGTTGTGCTTGGACTGGTGGAGTGAGCTGCGGTGCTGGACTCCAGGCCATCTTGATGCAGGCCAAGTTTACACTGGTTATGTGGGCCACAGCTCGCGTGTGAGGTCTTTATTAGCGGCTCGATTTTGAGTCTCGGGGTCGCTGCATTTCGGGCCCTCCCGTCGTCAGTCCGGTACTTCAAAGAGTTTAAACGAGGAAAAACTCGAAGACCCCGAAGCGCTTCCCCAAGAACTTTCTCATGGTCCGGTAGTAAAGCTTCAACGGTGATCTTATTTGACGCGCCTTAAGGAATGTCAAGGGGGAGTGGCGTAGACGACATTATTTACGAAGCAGCAATCATTTTCCCTTTTAAAAGTGTTTTTTTTCTAACAGCTGTTTCCCTGTGGACACAGCACTGAGGACTTTGGCAGCTGTTTTTGTGTGCTTCTTCCAAACTCCTATTCTTCTTGTTCCGGTAGATGCCAGCGGTAGGGGAGTAGCGTTGCCTGCTCTCCTGACCAGCTCCAGGAGAGTCGCAGATGGGACTTTAGCGGTTGCGTGCGAGGCAGGAGCGAGAGAACCCATCTCTGTGGTGTTAAGTGAAGGGGATAAATCCTTAACCCTGGCCGCCTTTCCCGAACGGGCAGAATGACGTATATGAAATGTGTCACGTCCAAAGAGCTCCGCCAGCACAGCTTCATTTCCCAGCGAATGGCTTGAATGGACCACAATTTAATGAATCACAGGAAGTGACTGCGTATCGAGACGGGCTTCTCCCCTGCGAGTCGCTGGCTTGTAATATAGTCTGGTCATTCCAAACCTGCAGACAAATCCTGGCACCGCAGCCACTTATTGTCCGAAAGCGCGCATCATCGGGAAGGAATGCGCCGCCAAATCTTAAGTAACACGAGGACCCTTGCAGACGACTGGCAACAGGTGAATTTGAGTGGTGTGTGTGTGTGTGTGTGTGTGTGTGTGTGTGTGTGTGTGTGTGTGAGCGAATGGCTGAGGTTCACCTCTAGCTGCTGGAACGTCTCCCAGGATGATCTTTTATAACTGTGAATAATGGAGTGGAGGTTCGCTTTGTCTCACTGGCACAGGCTGCTTCCTGGAGGGGGGAGCAAAGCCAGTGGAAACAAGGCGTCATCTTATTGCTGCATGGCCTGTTTGGTTTTAGTCTAAAGAATTAAGCATGTTATAATGTATGTTCTGTACTGTAACAATGGTTTATTCTGACTGGACAAAGAATGTTTTATAGCTGAAGAAGAAATGGTCGGGGACAAAGACTTTAGTGTATCAAAGGGGGTGGTAATGTCAGACGATGGTAAAAAAGGGAGAGGGAAAGTGATATAACAGGACTTGCGGAATAGCGAGGTCCTGTCAACGGAAAGCCTGACATTGCGGTTTAATATCCTTTTGCCAAACGTGAGCTTCATCTGCTCAGGAGGCAGATCTTTGGAAGACCTTCAGAGGTTCGGAAGAAGCTCGTTCTGTGGTACGTGCACGCAGCGCCGTGACCCAGCCTCGACCCCAAATCCCGTAGCGAGCGAAGCGCACGGCCCGAGCGCGGCCCTCCGCTTCTCCTCTGCCGCGGTCGCCCTCCAAACGTGGGATGAAAGCTGCCTTTCTCTGTCCAGGGCCCGAGAAGCTCCTACAGAGTCTGTCAAAGAGACTCAAGTGTTGATTCGCAACGACGGCTCACAGAAGGCGATTCATTTCTCCCTCTTAACGTGGGGACCGGCTTGTTTGCTCATTTACTGTCTGGGCGTTCTCGCCGTCTCTCGATTGCACGCGGGAGGTGGCCGAGGTAGCGAGCGTACCGACGCGTTTCGGAAGCGCGGCCGTTTCGCATGGAAGCCCTTCAGGTGAGATGAGTGCGGCTAGCGGTCGCAGCGAGCGCTGCCGCGTTGCGTTCCGGGTTTTTTCACTTTCTGCGCCGAGGACACAGCTTCGCTTTTGGTCTAGCACGTTCGCAGAGGTTGAATTTGGGTCCCGACGAAAAGAGGACGCCCGCGATGGTCGGCTGCCGGTCGGCCGTCCGCCGTACAGGTCGCGGGAGTTCCCGCCGGCTGCCCCTGTGACTGCTGGGAAATGTGCGTGACGAGAACCAGGTGCAGTTGGCAAGGAATAGCGTCGGGAAGAACATGTCACGTTTGACATTTGATTTTGACTCGCGGCTGGCTGGGACAGGGCCACCAGCCCAGCTAACTGCAGAGTTGTGTGTCTTTGCAGGGGGGGAAGCCAGTGGCGTTCTGTGCGGTGAGCCCTCTGCCCCCCTGAGAAGATGCCACGTTCAGCCTCCTTGGAAGAATTCGGTGTTGGAAGAGGGTCCAGGAAACCAAGCAAAGGTTTATTAAATCGAAATTAAAAAATGCCGATGCGTATATGCGAGTGCATGTCGGCATTCAAAACTGAAACTTTCTGCTTTGCCACGTTATGTTGCAGGATTGGAACGAAGAGCACGCGGAACATGGTGAGTGGTGTCAGCGTCCTCTTTTTGCCCGTTCCTCATCGCCCGGAACGTAATAAAAGGCCACGGGGCCTCGCATTCCGGTGCGTTGCCGTTCGGTCTTGACAGGTGTGTTTGTATGTGAATGATAGATTGCAGGTACTGGTAACGTTTTAATGTTTTTTTACGTTATGTAGGGCACCCTAAATAGGACTGCCTCAATCACAGCAGTCATATAAATTGAAGTATCAACCTAAATAACAACAAGTCTTTTTCATGCATGTGCGTTTCATACTCTGGGCTCCAGTGTGAGTCTTCATAGTTATTTATACTATTTATATTTACATTCGTTCACTGAGCAGACTTCTTTTTTCCAAATCAGGAATTCAGGCTGCACAAAAGTGCATTTCACAAAACTTGAAGCGCTGTTACATTCCTTACCTAAACTAGGTTGAAGAGATGTGGCTGTGTTTATTTTTGCCAAGAGATCCTTGCTTCCTCGTCTGCTCTGTTTCAGTAGAGAATGCGGAGGAGGAGGAGCAGGAGCAGGAGGAGGAGGAGGAGGAGGAGGAAGAGACGGCTGTGGAACAAGAGGAGCAGCCTCCGCAGCCGTCACGATCCACAGTACCCGCCCCTGCCGGAGCCCCTGCCGCCCGGAAATACCCCCCAGGAGGAAAGTCCAGTCTGATCCTGGGTTGAGTTTGCTTTCTTCTCTTTTTTTCCCCCCGTCTTTTTTTTTTTTTTTTTTTTTTTGTCTTGCACCCTCTCTCCCCTTTTTTTAAGAGAATCTTCATGCTATTTACATCTTGTATGAGCCATGGAGTTTGCTCCTTTTTCTGCCCCCTTTCTAAAACATTGACCAAAGCACTTTATGTATCCACTTTGAGTTCAGCCCATCCTGTAGTGCATCTCGCCTGCTGGAAAAGGCATGAAGTTCTGCTTGTCTGTTCCCTAATGTAAATGGTAAAAAAAAGAAAAAAAGAAAAAGATCTGATGTGCAAATTTCTAAATGAAATAAAGATTGATATGAATTTGTTGCATTGGCCCTTGTTTTGTCATTGCCCTGTGCCTCGCACGAGGAAAGGCTGAAGAATTTATTGCGTTGTAGCACGGTACCAGGATGCTGCGACTGCAAGCAGGGGATTATATGTGCTGAAAGTATCAACAGCAGTATAAATGTCTCTGAAACCTGAGGTTTTCACAAGAAATTTCTGTTGTCTATTTAAGTTCTGAAGAGTTTGACAGCTTTTCAAAGGTGTGGCTGGATTTACCCATGTGACTCCACTCTGACTGAACTGATGTCTGTTTTTTACTCACCTGATTCTAACACAGATTTGTTACCATCTTTACCATTTTGGTTTGTAAATGTTTTGGTTTCCGGTTCCACGCAATATTAAACGGAGAGTGCTCGTTGAGCCTCTTTGATGTTTACCGCATTACTTCCTCACTTACTGTATTTGGTTTACATTTATGAAAAAAAAAAATAGTGTGAAGCAGTGTGTCTTTGTTTTTGGCCTTGTATACAACTTTGAGTGAATAGGTTTGGAGAGAAATTGAAGTTTTGTGTCTACACTTTAACCACACCAGTGTGTTTATGGTTGGAAGTAGTAACTGGTGACTGGTTTTGGCTATTTATTGGCAATCAGCTCTGGAAAATTATCCTGACAAAAAGGAATTTCCATTAAATGGTAGCGCATGATAGTTGTATTCTTTGTGTTCTAATATGGTGTTTAAAGAGGCTCCTTTTTTTGTTTAAATGAAAAAACATAACCTATATTGGTGGATCAGCTAAGTCCTCCTTGTTAAAGTGTTTCAAGACCTTTTTTGGTGGCGGAAAGAAACCGGCAATTATTAAGTTGCGGTGTGTAGTGTGTAACTGTGGCCACACGGGGGCAGCAACAGCGCACAAAAAGGCCTTCAAGGTTTTTGGTCGATGTGCTGTGACGCATTAGCCGCACAGCTTTTGCAAAGTGCTGTTTCTTGAATAAATACTGCAAAGTTATACCGTCGCTTTACAACAATTTACCGTTTGACCCCCCCCCTTTCGAACGATTTTTGTGGGAATGTCGGGAGTAGTTTGTTTTATTTTGCGGCCATCACTAGTGAACTGCCGTATTAAGCGCAAATTAGTCGTCGGCGCTTCAACTTGAGTTTTATTCCTGCACCAAATGTACGCATCATATGTGTTCTTGGGGGCTGGTAGGGAAAATAACTAAAAATTTCCCAAAGTCCAGTTGCTCAGTTCACTCGAGACAATTAAAAACGAATAACCTCAAACCGTTCGGCCACGTTTGGCTAATTAAGACGGACGTAATTTATTCGCATGAACATACTAGACAATGAATCTGGCGCATTTTCGGGCTGACTTTCCAAGGTAAGACTCATGTGATGAGAAATAAAATTCCCATAAAAAAAAAAGCACAGACTTCACTTTGGAAAATGTCTGAGGTGGCGTATGAAGCGTTAAACCGTCGAGTTGACAGTTGTTGGACCTCTCATGATGAAAATGGGTCAAACTCAAAGTAAAGGAAGTTGCCTGGTTTCATCATTCACCTTTAGCAATTTACATGTTACATTGTAGCCCCTGCTAGTCCTGCCTCCAGCCGAATGGCTGTCATTGCTATTGATTTGGTTACATGAGTGGCAAGCGAAGGGTCTAACTCTCCACCACCATGGCATGGTACCTCAACCCAGTTCCAGCCGAAAGTACCAGAAAATGGGCCCAGCGGTGAAGCTACTTGCCTTTATCGTGCTGTCCGCTGGTATCGGCACGTGGACAGTTCCTTCGCACGGTACGTATCGTTGCAGGAGGATCCCGCTGATGTTGCTCCTTTGGAGTCTTGTATTAAAATGCTCTTTTATAAATGGACTCTATCCAGAGAGGCCCTTTTTTTGTGTGTTTTGGGGAGATCTGTTGTGTATGCTTTGAAATTGTTTGACACTGTGAGCTTAGCCTCTGCCCCCCCCCCCCCCCCCCCCCCCAGTAGGATTCCTAACACTGAAATGCCCACTGGAGAACCATGGTGTCTGCGGTCAGGACTCCGTTATCCAGTGCACTCTCAAGTCCAGCCACCAGCATGTGAGGGTGATGGGGCTGGTATGGAGGAAGCTGGGATCATCTTTTCCCCTCATCTCCTACATGGGTGGGAGGCTCAGGCAGACGGGCCGTTTTCAACTCCTTGAACGAGGCTGGGATGAACGAAACGCTAATGTGTCCCTGGCGGTGCGGGACACGCGTGTGGCCGATCAAGGATTGTACCAGTGCGCGGTGCTGACGGAATACGGGAACGCTAAACTCATCGCCAGCTTGCGGGTCACAGGTGAGCCTTTGTGTTTTAGTCCTCTGCCAGGCTTGATGCAAATATCGTGGAACCCTTTGTAGATGGATTTCCCTAATGTGGGCTCTTTTCAAGGATCTGCTTGACAGCGAATTTGTCTCCAGTATTAAAGAAACCAACTGCAAAGGGCAGAATTGTACAGGATTTTATCCGATGCATAATCCGGCATCCTGTGTTGTCTAAAGTGGTCATGAATAGCAGCAGCATACCATTTGGTGTTTCTAGGCAAGATTCTCACCACGTTCTCACGAAACAATTGGTGACTAGTCTGCGACTTGTAGGTTTATGTGGCTCTGTCAGGAACCGTCTTAAGGCAATAGAAAAAGGTTGTGCCTTGTGATCTATTTAACACATGTACTTTTACTTCTTCAAGCATGTGTCTTTAGCTTGACACAGTACAGATGTTTATATAGTTCTGAGAAAGTGTTTGACCACCTTCATCTATTTTTGAATTTTTTTTTTATTTTTTTAACCATTAATTTTGATCCTGTCTTTTTTGTCAGTTCTTGCAGTATATGAATGGGGCCTGAGTGAGAAAAAAGTGAGAAAAGTTTAAAAACCTCCTTCCAGTAGTCAAGCAAAGTCCTTATCTCAGTCTAATCGAAATGTTGTTGCAAGATCTGAAAAGAGCTGTTCATGCGTGAAAACCTGCCAGTGGCGTTCAGCTAAACAGTTCTCCATGGAGAACTTAGGTAAAAATTCCTCTGCAATGAGAGAATACCCTGGTCAGCAGGTACAGAAAGCATTTTAGTTGCAGTCATTGCAGCTAAAGGTGGCACTGCCAGTTACTGCCTTTGGAAGGGCAATTACTTTTTCCACGTCTGTGATTGCACATTTCATTATCTTTCGCACCAAGGATGTAACATTAAAAAGATGGGTTTTTTCATCTTTCATATTCTATTCATATACTACTGAAAGCTCTGATCAAACTGAATGTTGTATTTCTGCAAAAATAAAGTAGAAAGGGGCAAAATCTTTTTATAGCATTCAAGGGGGTTGACATGAAAGCAAAAAAAAAAAAAAAACTAATTGTTCTCATTTTACTTTCATTCTAGCCAAGTACAGAGAGCTAAGAGTGACTTCCATTCCAGAGAGTAACATTCAGGAAGACTCTACTGTGTTGATGCTGTGCACTGCCCATGGTGGATACCCAGAGGGCACAATGAAGTGGTTCGACCAGTATGGCACAGACTGGACACGCAGCGCAGAAATGCAGGCGATGGAGGTTGAAGAGGGCTTCTTCAATCTGACAAGCAGGTTTTCTGTGTGGAGGGCATCCTCAGTCTCCCCACGGTATAGGTGTGTATTGTTCAACGGCAGTGGTGCTGAGGAGGACAAAGTCGAAATCCATCTGAAATTTTCCATTCCAGGTAGGGTTTTGTGTTAAAGACTCTGTGCTGAGGATACTTTTTTTTTTTTTTAATTTTAGCCAAGGGAAGTTTTTTCTTTCCTGTAGCTGTTGACTTGCTTTATTTTTTTAGTATTAAAAAAAACTCAATGGACCCTTTATTAGGTACAGTACCTAATAAACTGCTGCATTTGACACCAACAATCATACTGCATTGAGAATTGCTTAGATCATGTCTTTAGCCCATTCTAAGGCTAAACCAACAGTACCGGAACCTCTGGACCACTGGTTGTACGCAGAGTGCATGCTGAATTGCAATGGGCTGGTCATATTAACAAGAAGGTGTCCCTAATAAAGGGGCCAGTGAGGGCACAGATTTCATCAGCTCCTGTTTGTTTTGCTCATACTTGCTATTGCAGCTCATGGGAGTGTGGGTCATGAACCCAAATGGTTGCATACTCTAGCAACCTTTGGCTCTTAGCCATAAATCAAGGTTCCTGTGTAAATGGGTGTATTTAAAATAAACTGATTTAAGATAAATACTATGTGTACTAATTAAATAGCACCAGTACAATTGGCAATAGCAATTAATAGTGCCAGTAATGAATATTAATATAACAAAAGATGTCACTTTAACTTAAAGAGAATTTCTCCTGTCATGTTGCCTATAGAAAAGATTTCCAGAAGGCTGAGCAACAAGAGCATCACAGCAGTCATTGTTGTTTTGGGTTCACTGACTTCTGGGCTTCTGGTCTTAACTTTGTTCCAGAAGAGTGAATGCAGAGGCCCAGGTTGGTATTCAGAAGTGGTCCTGCTTACCCTCGACAGGGTCTGTGCAACAGGCCCCTTAAGCAAATATTCTATATTTCCATTGTCATTCCATTGATGACCTTCTGACTGTATATTATGCTCTGGGGTTCTGTCTTAAGAAATTTGTTTACTGGAACGTGGTGGCATGCAGTCATGAACTTTCCACATTTTGTTTTTAGTACAGGTCTACCCTAGGGTAGAAGACACCAGGGAGGTGGAAGGTATGGTGCAGATCATCTGGTCAGTGTTGTATGTGGTATATTCAGGTGTGAAAACCCAATCCTGGGTTTTTCTGGTAGAAATGAAAATAAACATCATATAAGTAAAGATTTTTGATGATGCACTTGATTAAGTCTGTGACATTGTAAACCAAAAAGTTGACCAAATCTTATAAGGATATTGTGAACAAAGTCAGTATCATCTTGACTGTAAAACCCCTTGAATTTTTTTTTCTTCCTTCCTGGTGAAAAGATGACCTTCACATTATTAGTGCAAGTACTAAAAAACAAAGAAAATATGTGAGATTCTCTGAACAAGGCTTTTTTTTTTTTTTTTTTTTCTTCAACAGGTTTGGACAGTCTGGAAGATGTGAATACAGCATCTTAAATATCTGTTGAGACCTAGTGGTACTGAACTGATACAGTTCAGACTAGTTCTCATTGCTATGTTTGTGCAGAAAAGCAGAAACATTATTGCCGTTGTCTGGCTTTTTGGAGAGAGAGTTAGGAAATTTTTTTTTTTGGAATCATACTTCCTTAGTGCCAGTGTCCTGCTGTCATTTTCCAAACTGGGTGATCATGTTTGGAATTAAACTTTATGTACCACAAAACTATTTTGATACTTTCTGCTGTTAAGCAAGGGCAATGAATAGAAACAAATGCATAAATAATATTGATGCATTTTATCTTTAAATAAAAAAAACTGCAATTTTCATTCTAGTTTGTACCCATACACTCTCAGGTGCTGTTCTTCTTAAGTCTCCATGTCTCCCCACTTTTTTTTCTTCTTTTTTCTTTTTGTCTGTTAGTCCGTTGGCACAGAAATATATATTATATATAAAAAAATTAGCTCTCTTCCACCATGGAATTTGGAAACATACAAAAAATTCTTTGGTTACAGGTTTAATCAGGTTAAAAGGAAGATATTTCTAAACGAGGGAAATGATTTCCTTTTAATGTCCATCTTAGTAAAGGCTTCATCAAACCCTTGCTAACCTAACCCTCCCACCAAGCTTGTTTGGTTTGTACATTTCCTGAGCTTTGAGGAAACTGAATCAGTCACTGAAACGTGTCAGTGCCATGGCTGTGCGTCTCATGAACTGGCTGTTTTATCTTCTCAGCTTTTTCAACATCTGGCATGATGGTGAGTGTAATAATAATAAAGTTAATAATTTTGGACTAAGAATAGCACTACAGCTTCCAAGAGACAGAAATGAGATGTCAATTATGGGATTAAAATTGATTAGATTTATTTTGGTTTCACTTAATGGCAGTTTAGAACAGTTTTAGTCCCACTTTTGGTAAACTTTAAGGTCCTTTTTAGCTATTAAATCTGTATCTGCTTTCTTTTCTATTTCCAGTAAGGGGACAGAAGAGGATTCTGGAGTTGCAGCATGGTGACACCTTTTCCATTGATTGCTCAGACACCTTGCAGGGAAGGACTGAATTGTACCTGTACAGAAGATTGTCTGAGAAAACATTGGTCCTCTTCTGGAATGCCACGAACGATGAACTGACAGTAACCACCACATTCAGACACAGAGCAAATTTGGAGCGCAACTATGAAAACTTAAGTTTCAACCTTCATCACATGATGGAAAATGATTCGGGAGTGTACTGGTGTACCAGTGGACTTGACGGGAAACGGAGCAACAGGTCTGCAGCACTGGTCGTGGTCAGTGGTGAGTGGAAATCGCTTATGCTTTTTCAATTTGCTGATGCTTTTCTCCAAAGCAGCTTAAAATTATTTACTTACTTATACAGCTAGGTAATTTTACCAGTGCAATCTGGGGAAAGTACCTTGTTCAAAGGTCTTACAGCTGAAGGAAGGATTTGAACCTACTACCTTTCGGCTCCAAAGCCAGCAGCTCTAACCACTACGCTACCAACTGCCCTCTTTTGAGGTCTTTTGATTATTGGAAGAGTATTTGAATTGCACATGTCATTAAATCTGCTAGATAAACAGGTGACAGAACCCTTGTTCAAGGTACCTACTGTGAAATGCCACAGAAAAATATCCAGCTGTGTAAAATGGCAGGTGCTGTAGGTTGCTTTGGATAAAAATATAAGCTCACAAATTATTGGAATGGTTTTGCTACCTAAATCATTAGATAAACGCAGGTTATCTATCTATTGCTTTTCTTATGTGACAATCATTTTACGTAGTGTATGTGATCCTTTCAACAGGTGATGCGCCATGTGGTACAACCGGCCTGACTGATGGAGAAAACGCAGGTTCGCAGGTCTCGGCCAACGATAAGAAGTTACAGATTTGTGGCTTTATTATGGTGCTCTGGTTACTTTGTGACCAGGGTTTATGTTAGTCTTTAACATCAATAGATTTAGCCTTGGTATACTTTAATGATTATTGCTTTAAATCCCACTCTTGCTGTATTGCTCTTGATCAAGGTTTTTACCCTGAAAGAATACAGTATATTGCTATATAAAAAAAGTACCTTTTAATGTACTGCTGTTGTAGGGTATCCTCAGCAAAGGTGTCGGCTAATAGAGGATAAAACTCTTGTAATGCATATCGTAAACTTTTTTTTTTTTTTTTTTTTTAAATGACATAGGTGAGGACAGTTTTGGATTATCTGTCTTCTACGTGACCATTGGGCTGTCAGTGGCTACTGCCCTCCTGTGTGTGACCATTATTGTGTTCTTTCTCATTCCAAAAGTGAGTATCTTACTGTTCTGCAGGTTGTGTGGACTCTAACAGCCTAATTCCTAAAACTCTTTTAATTGCTTTGTCTGACAGATGAAGAAGAGCTGTGAAAGGGCAAATGCAGAGACCGCACCCACTGACTTCATTTATGAAGACATGCAGAGATGTCACAGGTCCATGTAGAGGTGGTTGCCCATCTTACCGGGACTCAAGAACAGGCATACACATCTCAATGTTCCATTAGTCTAAGTAAAGGTGTGGGTGGGGGGGATCCCTATGCCTGTAGAACAGAACAATTTTCTGTTGTTTTTCATTCACTTTAAAAATGTAATATCAATCTCACAGATATGTATTTTATTTGCTTACTTCCAATTATATTTAGAGTTAGTGCTACGGTAAGTGTAATTTAACAACATTTTTGACTACACACCTCTGGAGAGAATGTACTGTAGCATTGTTTCTACAGTATTATGATTTTATTTTATGTCATCTATAGAATTTGACTGGGTCTCTTGCACAGGTCACATTTTATAACATGGTGTGTTCTTGCTGTCATCTTCAATTTAAAAATTGTTAATGTGATTTGTATATAAAAGTGCACTCTTCTGTACCAGAGAATTTTTATCACTTCGGGGTAACATTTTTTCAGATCAAATTTTGCAAAAGTGATCCATTGTTCTCTGAATATTTAGTCCATCTTTACATAACTGAATGTTTAATTGTCATTGTGCTTGTATTTATATCACTAAATATAAATCTGAAACAGAATTGAGTTCTGTTGTCTTTGAATACTCTCCAAATCACATTCGCTATGTAACAGCCGATACAACCAGCAGCAACTAAAATGTAGCTAGTAGATGTTTTGCAGGTAAGGCAATTTGAAATGACATCATCTGGGACTTTCCGCATTTGGAGAGAGTAGAAATGTGATCTTATTTAACATTTTTCTTCATGTTAAATTGTGCAGAGTTGTTACGTAAGGATGTTGTTGCCGTGTTACATTTGCTTTTTGCCCACGTACAGCAAATATAGGCAAGTGAGAAATGGAAACCGCTGACAGCAACAACAGTCATATGAAGGTCAGAGCCCTCCGAAAAAACAACTACGGCTGGTTGGAGCGCTGATGTTTCAGCCTTGCATCAATGTTTACTGTTGTATCTCTATATCACCAATATGGCAGGTTTTTTTTTTTTTTTTTTTTCTTTCTTTCAGTTTCTTTGTGATTTCACAGAGGTGGATAGGTTACTCTTAAGGTGAACAGAACAGTCGTACTTGTGAGAAGCTTCTCAGCTCCTGCAAATACTAATCTCCTCAAATAGATTGAATTTTCAAATAAAATTTGAATCAAAGGACATAAATCAATGTTTTTCAGGATTTAAAAAAGCCAGTTACAGCAATGGCAGTGATAAGCTCCATTGCATGGTTCTACTTAGCAGGGTCTACATAACATGGTGATATGTGCAGAATTGGAAGTTGACTCATAGATGGAGCAAATGTCCTGTCTGTGGTTTGAGATGACTTGCAGACTTTACAAGGGGTGCGCAAGCAGCCCTGTGTTTCCGGGTGTAACAAAGTGAGAAAATGAGGCTGCAAGACCAGCAAAACATCAGTGACCTTCAGTTTTTAGAGTTGACGCTCAATGAGTTTGTCTCTTAAATGTAACCCAGAAACATATTTTCCACACTTCTGTCAGACTTTGTTGTCAATATCTCTGCAGGCCCATATCAAGAGGAAGGTTGAATTCTTTCAAACATAGGGAGGGAGTTTTGAGAGTATTTTTCCACTAAATTCTGTTAAACAACTTAATCATATGGGAGTTATGTTATCCCAGCATAGTCTTATAGTACATCTTAAAGAAGTGACAGTTCTCATTGATCTGACATCTGTATGCTTTAGTTTGCCATTTCTATTTTGTTTTTGTGAATATACACTCAGGTTTTTTTGTGCATGCAGTTGTATCGTGTGATGTTTTGTAATGTATTTAATTTCCAAAGTCACAGGGAGGGTCTTCTAGGAATTAAATAAACATAAACACCAAGCCAAAACATACAGTAGTGAACAAATGTATTAGCTAGGTTGTTCTCACGACCTGTCATCAGGAGAACTGAAAATCCATCCCGTCCGGAAATGTAGGGATCACCTGGGCGATCAGACTCTCGTGAAAATAATTTAAGTAAATTTTAAGCGACATTTTTGTTCCTGCACTTTTAAGAAGCTGCAGAAAGGTGGTTTCATTATAAAAGGTCAATATGATAAAGATTCCAGACTGTTAGGAAAAAATACTTCATTGCTTACAGATGTATAGTTAAGACGTTACGGTATTATGCTCTGCAAGAAATTGTTCGACACTTTCTTAGAATGGAGCGAACACGTTTTATCACGATGGGTCATGATTCTGCAAGTATCTGAAAGTAAGATTTGCTTTCGTTTTTTCATAACTACATTTTTCCAAAGTGAATATTTCTGCTTTTTATACTGTATGCTCACGTTTCACTAACTGTGGCCTGAGTGAAGAACCCATCATTTTCTAGTCCTTTCAGCAGCTGTCTATCGGTCCAGCTTTAGGCCGCCAAGGCGTGAAATTTAATGAGACGACAGATGTTTGGGGAGGCCCGGTTGGCGGGAACAAAAGGGAGACGTAATTTTTGCCTCATCTTTGACTTTGAGGTGATATGGAGGCGTGTTACTGTCATAGTGGAAAAAATTTTTAAATTTCAGCACTTCCCACGCAAAAAGACAGCCACAACGAGGAAAAAGCCCGATGCGATGTACTGTAAGTGTTTCACCGTGAAAGAGTGCGATGCAGATTTGGTAAAGCGGATCCCGACAAGCCCATCGGTACTGGTACTGGCAGTCGTAGTCGGAGGAGTGACGCACACTGACGCGCCTGCGCGTCTCTGTCGCCCCGCCCCCTTAAAGCGCCGCTGTGGTAATGCGCGGCCGTGTGAATCCCCCCCCCTCCCCCCGGCTCTCGATGTAGTTAAAGACAGCAACACACGCTTGAAACAGGATGTTCGTGCTCTTATGGGTTTTGCCAGCCTTACTTTTGCACACTTCAATACGTTAAACGAGTACACACTGTTTTCGAATTACCCGTTTGAATTGCAGCCGGAAACTCGCCCTCAGTTGAATGCGGAGGGAGGGTCGTCTTGTATGTAAAATTGCTGTGTTTTTTACACAGCTGCTTGTGTCGTTGTCCTGTTATTCCCCACTCGCACATCGTGGCTGGTTTGTTATTATTGTCTTTCGTTCCTAATAGTTCCGAGGAACTGAAGGGTTCGGTTTGCCCGCAGCGCGCGGTGCAGGTCTACAGCCTTGTAATTCTACACGTGTCCGCTAGGGGTCCCCACTCATACCCTAGTGATCAACAGTACTGTATGGTCCAAACTGCTCTCTATTATTTTTCATCTGTTGTTCATCAAATCATAACAGAACAACTGGTAAAATAATGATTTTTGCAGAGTGTGACATCACTTGGGTCACACCTTTGTCTAAGGCATCTTACGCTATTAGCTTACAGTTCTCTAAAGCTGCTTGCAGTGTGAAAGTCCTTCCCACCATTTAGCCAGCTTTGTTATTTTACCAGGGTGACTTAAGGCAAGTACCTTGCTGAAGAGCACTACAGCTGGAGGTGAAGCTTGAAGCTGCGATCTTCGGGTCTAAAGGAAGTAGTACTAACCACTACACTAGCAGCTTTCCACAGTTCAACAGGCCTTACACATTTACAGGGTAACAACTGTACAGTGATGCAACCTGTATGTGTTACTGTCAGGATTAAACGAAATAAAATTACAAACAAGGGCACGAATCAACAATCATTGGTTACAAACTATTGTATGGAACCTGATGTTGAGCATTTCATTGAATGAGTTCATGATGATCATACCCAACGTGACTTGGTCCTTTGTTAACTGGAAATCACTGGTTGATCAGGACTGCAATGCTCAGTCTTTTTACAAAACTAAAGTGAATTATTGAAAGATAATTGGTCGCATGAGGTTATTATTCCTAATGAATGTCACGCCTGAGTAAGAAATACAGTATATAATGCTCTTATACATCAAGGGAAGCAGTATGCGTTTCGGAGACACGGTAGGTATTGTCCGCCATTTGTGAAGCTCAACATCAGTGACTTGAGACTTGGCCTCGCACTGCACCCAGATCACAACCCGTCGATTCTGAGTCACAGTCTGGGAGACCACAAACCACGTGGCCTCGCCAACACTGACACATCAGCACACTTAAGCCGCCTGACTGTCTTCACTGCGCCACCTACAGACACCAAACATGCCGCTGCCAGCAAGAGACAATGCAACCTTTTTTCAGAGTTACTCGACCAAACGCGTGTGCTGCCGACCAGCACTTAGTGATCGAACGGAGTAAAATTGTTAGTGTGAGGTCGCCCTCAACAGATCCACTCGAGATCACTACAGATTAGTCCTTGCGCTTAGTGCTTTACGGACCATCCTAATGCACGGCAGCTGCCGAGGCACAGCCCTTGCTCAGCGGTCCCTAATTACTATGTTTTTCCAAGCAATAAGGTTACAGACGTGTGATAATTTAAAGGTCTGTCTGTGGCACACGGCGGCGGTTTGACTCGCTCGCTTTTTCTGTGATCGAAAATGGGACCGTCGTGCTCTGGCTGAGTCCAGGACGGCATATGCATCACAGGTTCGGATACCGATGAATCGACGGAGAATTTGCTGCCAAGTGTTTGCCACACAATTCCGAGGACCGCGGTGTGCCAACCTGGCAGAAAGCATGCCATGCAAGTGTAAAGCTTTTACTGCACGCAGCTATTATAGCGGCAGGTCAGTTTCATTGTGGCCCATTAATAACCCATGTAGCATCATGCAGTATCACCTATTTCAGACCTGTGTTATCACTCTTCCTGCTGTATGTTTGTTGCTAATACCATATTTTAGCTGATATGTGTTTTATTCTGCTTTAGGTTTGTTCCTGATAATTCACTCTATATGTAAGTTACAGTACGTCGATCATGTGGTCTCTGCTTTGGCCTTTGTAGTGATTCCCTGGGACACTTTCGCATCCCGTCTTCAGCCAATCACACTGCATGTACATTATGTCTTGTACCAACTTGGAAAAAATTCGTTTTACATGTTTCTGCTCACATCTCGTTTTCCGTTTCGTTACCGAGCCCTTCGTTTTGGAAATTCTCACCAGTCGCTTAACCAGTATGCCACCTGCTGTTCTCGAAGGCATTGCAGCCACACGAAAACGAGGTCCAAATAGTCAGGCAACACAATTATTAAGCTTTTTACTCGAAAAAGCGTTCACTTCGCGCAACATTACTTTTCCTGCTACTCTGAAACTTCCCGAACCGTCTTCCACCTGCTGAGGTGGGTGGTTTTGCACTTTTACCTTGTTCCCTGAGAGGTAAGGTCGCTTGGAGGAAGGCCTCTGCGAAACGAATGAAGGCAAAAATGTCTGTGGTGAGGCGTTTTCCCCAAACTTTTCTCAAGGAGCCAAGGGAGGTGGCTCGCTGGGTGTCGAACCTCCCCTGTAGTACAATGTCGACTGCAGGCACCGCTGCGGACACGTACGGGCTCACGTATAACGACACGTACGTACGTGACTGGGGAATGTTCTCCATTCACGGAGGGATTAGTGTCGCGGCGCTCCCGCCTCAGGAGGAGGACGTGCGTTCGGGGGCTCAGGTGCGAGCCTGCCCGGGGACTCGCAACCAACAGTAGTTTGTCTTTCTTTTGAGACACACACACACACACACACACACAGAGAGAGAGAGACACGCACGCTGCATTGTGCCCGTGAGTGAGTAATCCGCTTTATTAACACGCGGCACAGGTAGAGGGCAACGCGCGCTCTTCTTCGTGTGTGTGCGGAGCAGTGAGTAGGTCCCTCGCGGGGCAGGTGCGTCCGCAGGAGCAAAGATCCTGGGACAGAATGAACATAGAAATCGCTCGAAGGACTTAATCAAACTCCGGGCGAGTCGCTTCTTTTGAAGCGACCGGGTTCGGGCAGCGGGCGCGTATTACGGGGACATCGAGTCGAAGGCTGCGGACCAGAGCGGAGGGAGAAGAAGCGAGTGCGAAAGACTGACGCCGGCTGCTGCGGGACGGACGGAACATGAGGAGAACGGGCTACGCAGGTGACCGTCCTGTTTGCTCGCGACGTAACGGACAGTATATTGTAGTCTTTCCTCTATCATATTACTTTTTCTCTCTCACGGCGTGCGCGGGACGTTCTTCAGTTGCACTTCCATGCAATTTTGGGGGCCACTTGCTGACCTGGACTCGAGCGCGAGAGAAGAAGGATCTGGGCGTCGCTGCGATACCGCGAGTCAAAGCGCAGAAGAAGGCTGAGAAGCGCCGCGACCGTTTACAGTTACACCCGTGTACTTTTTTGTGCTTTTTACAATTGCGCATTCATATATTTACTGTTTCACTCTTATACTTAATGGCTTTTTTTGTTTGTTTTTCATTCATCTTCAGTCAGTGTGTTTGCAGCTGCCTTGCACTAAACTGGCGGGCTTCTCCCAAGCAACTAGCCTGTGTTCGCCGTGTGTCCAACTTGTCCTGACGAAAAAACGGTTTTTCTGTGGAAAAGTACACTAAAAGTACTACATGTATGATACACGTACGTCTCGTGTGAACGGTTAGCGATGTTTACAGTTGGAATATGGGCTGGAGAAACCTGTTGTCCCGGTTCTGCACTTCCTCTCCCAATTCACATTGATTTATATGAGGAGATTTATAGGTGCGGTACAAAGACTGTATTATACACTGACACTATATATACAGTTTATATGTGATTGTGCAGGGGACACGTGTACATGTTCGGTCTTCGAAATAGGACTGAAATAAGGAGGCCCCTGGGCAGGCTGCGCCTTTGCCTTCTGGGTTTGAATCGGCCACTGGAAGGAAAAAAATCTGGTCATAAAGATTTGATTTTTGTGATTCCACGTACAAATGCGCTGTGTCATAGACAGAGAACAAATATGTGATCGTGTATTATTTCGTGTATTGGAGAAGGTGAGGGCAATGCAGCCTTAGGACAGTTTTGCTGTCGTTCTCAGCTTAAAAATCACCTTCCGAAAAGCATGAAACGAAACTATACTAGACACAGTTCTTTTTCATTTTTTCTTCTCTTATCGGAAGCAGTGAAAAATACACTCAGAGAACAGCATTATGCACTTCGCTCGATTCTGATACTTGTACTCTGGTCATTTTGTAGTGATTTTGGTATTTTTTTTGTTTTGCATTTCCCACTTTACATCACTGGAAGCCCTGAAAATCATTTTAACGTAATTCTGAAATTTGTTAAAATTCTTCTGCTCATGGCTAAAATTTGAATGGCTGGCACAACTCGAGACACGCAGTCCGGGACAGTAAAAGAGAGTATTACTTTATACTGAGTATATGGCGCTCGGTGGAATGCTGGACTTTCCGACTGTGCCTGACTCATCATCGCCTTTCATTCTGCTTATTGTGCGAGTGTAAAAGCGTGTCGGGTCCTGCACAGCCTGCCTGCCCTCAGTAACACACACACACACACACACACACACACACACTCGCACTGCAGGCCCTGGGACTCTTGAGTCCGAACGATCGTCCTTGGCTCCGTTCGCGCTGCAGGCCAGGGACTAGAGGGCCCCGTGTTGCTGTTCCCGCTCCCGACCGTCACCGTGAATCACGCTCTGCTCCCCAGCCGCCGCGCCGAAGGCTGTCAGCTGTCAATGAGTAACTGGGGTAACTATGGTAACTGTACTAACTATACTGTAGTCACTCCTTCAATAATGATCCAGCGCTGCTCGCCACTCATCTCACTTCAGCTCGCTTATTGACCCGATCCGGAAGGATTTACAGGCACCTATTACATTTATACATTTATCAGACACTTTTCTCCAAAGCGATTTTCAATGAACTTTATGTATTGTTATCAGCCCACACACCTTATTCACCAAGGTGACTTACGCTGCTAGATACACTACTTACAATGGGTCACTCATCCATACATCAGTGGAACACACTCTCTCTGTCACTCACACTCTGTGGGTGAACCTAAGCATGTCTTTGGAGTGTGGGAGGAAACCAGAGCACCCAGAGAAAACCCACACAGACACAAGGAGAACATACAAACTCCACACAGACTGAGCAGGGACCACTGCTGTCTCACAGCACCTGGGTGGTACAAGAGGACATGGGTTCAATCCCAGCCCAGTCTGCATGCATTTTGTATATTCTGTGGGAGCTCTGGTTTCCTCTCACACTCGAAAGACATGCTGTTCAGGTGAATAAAGGAAGCCCTGAAAATCATTTTAATGTAATTCTGAAATTTGTTAAAATTCTTCTGCTCATGACTAAAATTTGAATGGCTGGCACAACTCGAGACACGCAGTCCAGGACAGTAAGAGAGTATTACTTTATACTGACTATATGGCGCTTGGTGGAATGCTATTGGGGACATGTAATTTCTCACTGACCAGTGCATGACCAGACCATGCACACGCACACACACACATTTTCTGAACCGCTTGTCCCATACAGGGTCGGGGGGAACCGGAGCCTACCTGGCAACACAGGGCGTAAGGCCAGAGGGGGAGGGGACACACCCAGGACGGGACGCCAGTCCGCCACAAGGCACCCCAAGCGGGACTTGAATCCCAGACCCACCAGAGAGCAGGACCCAGTCCAACCCACTGCACCACCGCACCCCCGTGCACACTCAATATACATAAATAAAGTTCAACAACTTGCAGAGCTCTGAATGATAAGAGCGAAGTATTTGCATGTTCCGTTTGCTTTCTGCCAGTGTGTGGACCTTGAACTGAGCTAACACCACTCGACGTTCACTCCTGTATTCTGTATTTTTTGTTTTTTGAATTAATGTAATTTGAGCAGGATATGACTCCAACCTCTAATGTCTGTGTGAGCATTTCCCGTTTATTCATGCGAGATGTATTCATTGTTTGGCGTACTAGTTCATAATGCCTGGAGGCTGTAGGTCTCTGACTTAGCTTTGAGTTCGAAATTGTTTGAATGGCCTGTGCGAGTGGCATTCTTTTCCTGCATAAATGTACGCAGTATTGTAATACATCAAGTTTACAACATCCCGGTTAAAGCCCTCCCTTAAAAAAAGTTGTGAAATGAGGGCACTGTCTCAACATGTAATATCCCCTTGGCCTTTAGGACATCATTGCGCAAGTGTGTCGCGTACACATAACCAGAGCAGCGAAGAGTGTAAAACTCTCCGGGTCCAGTTCGGCATGTAGAAGTGACAATGCAGCCGCATTCTGCTTTCCTGAATAAACAGAAGCCAAACCTCTTAAGTAAACAGTGCTTGGTCAAGAGGTTGGCTGGTATCACAGTGTCTCCACCTCTCCTTTATTTACCCTGGTTCTCCACAGATCGTAGGTCATCCACCGGCGTTGCTTCGTTATGATCGATCAATAGACGTATGTTTAAATTTCTCTCCTGATTGCATTTAAGGAGTGTTCAAAGCCTTCATATTTTTCCGTGCTGCATAAATGTGCCTTTTTATCTATACTGCCGAAAAAAAAGGACATGCTTATGTGAAAAGGAGCACTTTTTTTCAGATTTTTGTCTACTGTCAGTTTGAAAATAATTACACTGAAATTATAAATTTCTGTCAACTCTGTGAAGAAGTCGGTGCTATCCCGTTTCAACAAAGTGCATCGCAGCTCTGCGTTGTTTGCATATCTGGGCACCTTCTCCGGTGCAATTAAACTACTGCATTGTTAGTGCTGTGGCACAATTTCAGAGCAAGAAGGAGATTACAATCTCCCCTGTGGTTAACTTCCTAAACCCAGAAGCAGCAGTGAAAGTTTCTTTAGCCCAAATCACCAGATGTTGCTTCCAGGTTTTTGTCTTTGTGGTTTGAGTGTCCCAGCTCTCTGTACTCCATCTTCTGTTACCACACTGGCTGTCGTGTAGCTATTATCCACGCTTTTGGATGAACTCACCCAGACTTATTTTCGTACGGAGGAGTCAAAGTTTTGTGCATCATGATGTATTCATAGGAATTCACATATAAATATCAACAAAAACCGCTGTATTAGTTTCCCTCGGTTATCGTTACAAACCTAAGAACAAATGAAGCCCTTATTCTGGCCAAAATAGTACTTCAATTCACGATCTGTGAAGCACCGGATGGATTTGCACACAAAGGCCCACAGATTTGTCCACAAAGACGAACTGCCATGAGAGTGTTTATGAAAGACGGTCCGTCAACTGAAGTTTAGATACAAAGCCGGCCACACAAGCTGTTCTCCAGCATGTTGCCAGGATTCTTACTGTCTATTCAGTCAATTCTCGGAAGTAAAAGAAGTTTTAATACCTGATTCCTGTTGCTAGCAGAATTACTGATGAGTTACCCTCGGTACACAAAATTGTGCTCGTTTATTGCATGAGAGCTTGTGCGTTGCCTTTGTGACCCCATTTTGGTGGCACAGGGTTAAGCAACTGAGTGTAGCCAAGCATATAGCAGCCCCAGTGCCCATGTTTCAGAGCTGTGTCCAATCTACCCTTCTTGTCTGTCCCCTCTTTTCTACTGCAGGGATTACGAGGACTGCAAGCGGAAGGCTGAGGAGAGTGGAGCCCTCAGACCCCACGAGTCCAAGTGAGTAACCACTGCGGTCAGCATTAGGCTTTACGTCCGCCGAGCACTGGCACTGGCGTGTTTACCTTGCTCCCTTTCCCTAGCAGGCTCTTACCGAAAGCAACTGTGTGGGGGTGCCTGAGTGAGGTTGACACGCGCCTGTACGCACACAGGACATGCCCTCACATGGTAAGATCTGTCCATGAGGCTACCCTGTCCCTGCCTTGTGTAAGCAGCTGTGTAGTCCACATCCGCAAGCCCATGAAGCAGCTGGGAACTGTTGAGAGACAAACATGGGGGAATGTCAGCACCCCCCCCCATCCAAAGCTGGCTGCTCAGCGGTCAAGCTGTGGAACAGGTGTATCGGAGGAGAATCGCCAAAAGCGTCCGCAATGGGCAGACACGATTTGACACAACTAGGTATGACTGGTACAGTGAATCAGGTCTGAGAATTCTTGGCTTGAACAGTGTTAACATTTGTCAGGCCTGTACAGGACGCTCTAACCACCTCCCATCCTCTTCTAATGCTTTTGTGTCTGGCTTAGTTGAAAGGTTCGTTGTCCTGGAGTCCGTCTATCAAAAGGTGCTATATAAACCACATATATATTACTGACACATATATATTATTGGGCAAAATTAAAGTGTCCGCATTGTTTGTTCTGTTGCGAGTCCCTCTGACACCCCCATGTGGTGGAGAGCATAAAAGGATGAATGTTACTGCAGAGGAGTGCAGGATCTCTGCGCTGTCTCTTTGGCTGTCATCGCGCAGTGAGGGAGGTGTCAAAGTTCGAGACAGAGCCGTGTCTGCGACGGACGGAGTTTCCGAGAACACGCGGACTCCAAGAAATACTTCAGCCCGGGTTGCGTTCCGTTAGGAACGTCACACTTGCAGGCTACCGTCCAGACGAGATTAGGCTCTATTCCCCGTTGAAAGTTCCTGAAAGTGTGATTTGAGTTTCGTGGACTGACAGTAGGAGCGTTGTAGTAGTGGCTCTCACGTGAGCATGACACACGCCAGTGAGTGGAGGGCCTTATTCCAGGCAGAGGACTCCAAGTCACACGGAGCGAGTTTCCGTTTGAAACTAACAATACCGAAGCAGTGTGAGGGCGAGAAAACAAAAGAGCAATCTCACCAAGTAAAGCAAGTTGAAGAAAAAGAACCGCATATGATCTGCACATGGCTGTGCAGCAGTCTTAGGTTCATTCATTATCACAGCAGACTGAAGGAATTAAACTGGAGAGAGAGCGTGAGTGCGGGAAAGAGCCAGAAAGGATAGCTCAGTGGTGTGAGAAATACTGAAAGGGGAAGTCTCAAAAAAAGAGAAGAAGGCAAAAAAACTCTGACGCGACAAGCAGCTATTTTCGTGAGCTCTTGTCATGGAGGGATACAGAATCGCAGGTAAGTCGTGGCTCATTTCCGGTTTCTCCCCATCCGCAACGCAGGAATAGGTGCCGTCTCTCTTTGTCACACTTTGTATGCTTTCCCCTCCCCCTTCCAGCAGCGGTGTTGGGAGCGTGGAGCTGCGTCTGGTAGCAGCTGCTCTGGGTTTTGCTTGGCCACGGTCAGCGACCAGACCCGTGAGCCAGATCTCCTCCTTGCAGCCGTGCGATCGGTCTCCTCGGGGCCTGGCAGGGTTTACGCAGATAACACTGAACTGGTGTTATTTGTTCTTTTGAATCGGTGACCTCTGCTTTGGGGTTATTTTGTGGGCTCTGAGGACTACCCTGAACCATTCTAAGAAAAATGACAAACTGACCCAGAGGCAGTTCTTACTGAAAAGGATGCTCATGAGTCAAAGGCTCTCTGCTGCCTTCTCGTTTCTCTTTTTTGTGCCAGTCCCATGCTAATGTTAAAATGTAATTATTTTTTTCTTTGCACATTGTTGTTGTTGCCCTTTAGTATTCACAGCAGCATTAGTCAAGGTGTTTTTGGCTCAACTGGCTGAAAAATACTTTATCTTCATCTGTAATAATCAGCTCTTTCCATCAAACAGGAGCTTGAAGTTATTATTTTACAGATATACTTCATAAATGATGGATAAGCCCTCCTTGCTGTGATAAAGACAGTACGTACGTAGGGATTTAATGAAGCACGTTGTGCTCAAATTGTTTAACAGCTGTGGGTGCTTTCACTAAAAAGTTAATCAGTTTTACTGTAATTTCCTTACTGTAAGAGTACAGCTTGTATTGCCAGGGGAACACGCAGCAAAGAAACGAGGTGAAAATGAAAGTTTCCAGGCCTGGCAAGCGTGATTGAGATGAGGCGTGATTAGGAACACACTTTGTAGAAATGACATCTCCGCAATGAGCTTTGTGTCCTTTGCTGCACTCAGCCTCCTGGTATTTTCTCTGGGACCCACGAACCGTTAGGTTCATGCTGCATTCCAGCTCGGAGGGACACAAAAGAGCTTGGCGTATGAAAGAGGTGCCCATCGGGGGGAAAGGTGGAATGGCATGTGCAGATGCTGCTGTGCTGTCGCCGTGGCGCATTCCCAGCTGCCGCCACCGGCCACATTGCACATGTAGAGAGCAGGATGGCCGTGAGCTGGGCCAGCAGCCCTACCGCCATGCTCTGTTTCATCAGATCGTCTTCCTGTTTTTCTCTTGCCACTCCACAACGTTGCAGTAATAATGCAGTCATTAGGATGTTGCGTAATATTGGAATACTGTTGAAGCTGTCTTTAATTATTCCTGACTTCTCTAATAATCCATTATGTAAATGTATTGTGTCTGAGTGCAGGAAATGCTTCCTGGACTCAAAGAACGTTTAATAAATGTTTAAACATGTATGTATCCCTTTTGCTTTTATCATTTCCTGTTCTCATTTGTTTTTAGTAAGAAACATATTCATGCTGTGTCTGCACATCAGCAGATGGTGTTTGTAAAGTGACTAAGCAAAAATCAGACAGTGCTGGTTTGTAAGTAGTTTGTTTTCGTGGCATATGAGAAATTTCTTAAAATTGCACGTGGCAATGACGCAGAGGTAGTTACTATGAAGAGGGGGGCAAGAGGTGAGGATTCAGAGAGGGCACACCACAGTGCTTTGCCATGCTAGGTTCCTCAGAGTATTCCTTATACTTTGATGCAGTGATGCGTGATTGTTGCCCTTTTCTTACTGACTTTGACAGCTGCCATGTATGAAGTTTTCATCTTACAGGAAACTGCGTTCCTGGTGACCTGCAGTCCCACGCTCGCCCACGAGGTGGCGGCTTTCAATAGGTTCAATGCAGACGCGCATAGAAAATATGCGTCTCCTGTCTCACTATCCGGCTGACATTCTTTTTCGGTGAACCTGATTGAATTTGGATTTTGTTCAAGACTGATATTGTGTATGTAAAAACACAGCATAATGAAGCACTGCAGCAGAGCTTGCGCTGTGGAGGTGCAGCTGGGTTTGGGAGGGTGGTTTCCATTCGCAGATAATTTGCTGCAGGTTCCCACAGCAACCAACTATGTCTTCGATATGAAATACTGAAAAAGGAAGACGTGGTTAACACAACAGAAACTCCTAGACAAAGATAGGACCTATGTAATTTTCACTCAGCGTTCTGCAGTATGAATTTCTGTCGAAGAAATATCATTCCGATGTGAAAATTAGCTCGTTTTTAGTTTTCAAGTAACTCTTTGCAGGAAGTTCACATCATTTTAGCTCATTCTGCCTGCGGGGAACCTAGGCAGCTGCATGCAATGTGTGTATTACACACAGTCTGCAGGACACATCATCTGTGCTTAAATCTATCTGCAGGATGCACAGTGTTCAGTCTATAGAGTCTGCTGGTTATAGTGTGTGAGATGGACAGGACTTGTCTCCATAATGCCATGTCTGAAGTGTACACACACTGTAGAATTCATGGCCTACAAGGCAGCATACAGTATTATAGTATATAACACACTCAGTTCAGATGGAGCAAAGAAGGATACAGAGACAATGTATGTTTTGAAGTGAAACCTGAGTGTGCCTCAAGCCAGCCTACCTAGCACTCCTTGACTTTCTTCCTGTCTTAGTAAGAAATACTGTCACCCCATTATTTTCCCTCTAAGTTCCCCCAGTGGTTAAACACTTATTTACATTTTACCCACAATGCACCCACATACAATAAATCCATTCTCCTGCCCAAACTCACAGCAGCACAGGTTGTTACGGTACTTATTGTCTATAAGGCAGCATACAGTATTGGGTTCAGAGGGAGCAAAGAAGGACACAAAAGCAGTGTTTATAGGGAATGTTTTATTAGAACATCAGCACACAGAAAAACGATGTTCTCAGTTTGACTTTTTTTTTTTTTCTTCCCCCCCCAAGAACTCTCCTAATCAGAATAGATCACTAGTCCCATAAAGATATCTAGTCCTACACACAGTCTAAATTAACAGAACTAAATTCCACCACTGCCTAAAAGCAGTCTGTTCAGCAACCACAGCCTTTCTCCCTATCTTATTGGCAAACAGTCTCACCCCATTATTTTCCCTGTAAGTCCCCCCAGCGGTTGAACACTTATTTACATTTTACCCACAATGCAACCATGTACAACAGACCCGTTTTCCTGCCCAAACTCACGACAACACGTTACAGTATTTATTGTCTATAAGGCAGCGTACAGTATTTCCTGAACACACGGCATAACATAAAATAGCTGGCAGTGGACTGTAAATTTTAGTAGCTTCGCGGGCCGCAAGGTGTCGTTCTCTGCTCACGTGTCCACTGTGGATTTTTACAGTACAGGAGGGCCATGGCCAGCATGGCCTTCAAGGTCCTGTGCACATCCTCATGCAGGGATCTCTGGGGTGTGTTGCAGCTGCAGAGAAGAGCATGCTGCTCAGCTCCTCTGTCTTAGCACTATGTTCCAGTATTAAAACCATTTTCCTCTTTTTTCCTCTAAAATGCACACTCATTCTCAAGAAGCGGAGGGCTCCTGAACGTACCTTTGGGGTGCTGTCAAGGAGTCTGCATCCTGTGTCACAGCTGCCCTTCTGCATGAGCCCAACCTTCTCCAGCAGATGTGGCTGTCACGTGGTTTCTGTGGAAACATTGCGTACTGCGCGGTTGCCATGTAAACGGCACTGCTGAGCGACAAGGTGTGAACTGAAAGTGTGTAGCAGCCAGATGGGAGGTGGGGGGTGGGTCCAGGGTACACGGTGCCTGGTGACCACACTACAGAATGTGATGAACAGGTGCTAAGAATCAAATCTCGGAAATCACCGCACTCCAGGTGTACTGTTTGCAAGCCTACTCCAATTTACACAGTATAACAAAGCAGCCTCTGTTTCTGGATTCCAACCACTCTGTCGTTTGGGGAACGCTTTCCTCTCTGGGCAAAGAAAATGCATTTCCAGACTGCTTCCAGGAGACCTGACTTTTCCAGATCTAGACTTGGACAGCATTTATTGTCCTTGGGGCTGGCTGCTTGTCCAAAAATGATAAACACGTGCGTGTCGGCAGGAGAAGAGCTGCATGTCTCTGTTGTTCGGGTCTGGGTACCCTATGCCCTGACCTGTAGGCTCTGACATGGATACAGTGGCCCAAGTCTCCACCTGTAGGTGGTCTCCTGCTTCTCTGTAAACTCCATGTGGAGCCTCCCCCACCAAGCAACCAGGCAAAAGTGGCCGTTAACCATCTCCGATTCCCATGCCCAGCCTGGTGTGTGATCCCATTGTCCAGCTGGTAGAACTTACAGAACCAGGTTGCGTTTTCTTGCGCTCATTTCCTTCGCTGGAGACGCTGTGCTGCGTCTGGAGGTGCGTTATCGATAGTTATGGGAACTGCACAAAGCAGAGCATGACCTCAAAGAATGAGCTGATCCATCGTGACTGTGCCTTGAGCGGAGTCTGCCGCTCACTTCTGGGGCTCTGAGAGAGCACAGAGCAGTGGACGTGAGCAGGAACAATTCATTATCATATGCATTTAAGAAAAAGAGCGAAACCGCTGAGATGGACGCAGGCAGATGTACTGCGTTTTTGAAATATGAAAAAGCGTAAAACTAACTGCGGTTCTCAGAACCCTCCAGAGAGGTGAAGCTGGAAGCAGAGGTGGATGTTTTCACTGTCGGGTATTCAGGGCCCACACACACACACACACTCACTCTCTCCTCAGTGGCTCTGAATTGCCATTTCATTGGTGCTTAACTTTTTCACCCCACTGCAGAGTGTTTGCGGGGTGCGATGGCACAGCGGGTATGGCCGGGTCCCGCTCTCTGGTGGATCTGGGGTTTGAGTCCCGCTTGGGGTACCTTGTGATGGACTGGCATCCTGTCCTGGGTGCGTCCTCTCCCCCTCCAGCCCTGCGCCCTGTGTTGCCGGGTTAGGCTCCGGGTTGCCGCGACCCTGCTTGGAACAAGCGGTTTCAGACGGTGTGCGTGCAGAGATTTTAAGGTGTTCAGGCTAAGCTGAAGATAACCTTCGAGGAGCTTTAGCGACATCTGCTGCTTGAATTTCCATGCTGTCCCGCTTGGAACAAAACAGTTTGCATGGGCCACCAGTTGTGTGTAAAACCTCTTTATTTAACTGAAACTTTTCTCCATAGCAGTTTTTGATGTTTAGGTTTGTCTGCTAAGCTGCTTGCAATTTTTACCTGTTTATACAGCTGGGTAATTTGTAATGTGTCAATATTAGTATTGCATAATGAGGCTTAAATAATAAATACTGCCACGAAGCCATTGTATATTTATTTCTTCTCTTACTCACACACTTGACTGCCTGTGCTGGTGCTTTATGGCAGTAAGTGTCAGTTTGGGTCAAATTCAGGAAACGAGCGGCGAGGAAGCTCAAGCGGCAGATGCAGGGAGGATATATTGCGTCCACCGCCGCTGGCTGCGCTGCAAGTGACACACGTCATACAACAGTCAGAGAAACGGAGTGACACACAGGTTCTGGAGCTGCGATCTTATCTTGGTAACGTGAAGCAGTGTAAGCGCTGGGCAGGAAGGTGTTAGTGACAGCAAAGTGCATGCATAGCCTGTGTGCCATTACAGTTTGTGTGCTTGCATGATTTGTGACTTAGTGTTTAAAAGGCTGAATGTGAGCGCGTGTCCCTGTGAGGAGCGAAGAGGGCGGGTTTGCTCTTCGAGGAGCAGAAAGCAGTAGTGTTCACAGGGAGCGACTGCGCTGCTCAGCGAGAGAGAGGGAGGGGAAGAGAGGGGGGGAGGAAGACGGACGGAGGGAGGGGGGGATGTCAGCGCTCTCTCATTCTCAACTTTACTGCGTTGAGCCTGGAAGGGAAGACGGCTGAGTAAGTTGGTCCTTTCGAAACGACAGCCTTCTGGATCCGTCCAAAAGGTACCCTCTTTGTGCTTTCCTGCTGGTCTGAGCGCTGCTGGAGAAGACAGCCTGTGGGAAACATCACCTGGGCAGGAAAGGGAGCTTTTTCCCATGCCAGAGGTCCACAACATGTCTGATTCCACTGTTAGTTCTCACCTGGATGGGATTATATCAGACTTTGAAGGTTAGTCGTTTCAAATCGCGTTTGTTTTCCGCCGTGTCGAGTCCTGCCTTGTTCTCGCTATTAGACTTGTTCCTCTGCGCTCCTGACTCAGTGCTTGTGTTGTCAGTGAGATTTAAAGAAGATGTTTTTTTTTAAAAATTATTTACAATGAAAATGGGAAAATACTGTGCAGTAACAGTGCGGTGTATTTCTAAGGGATATGAATGATACCACAGTGATGGTTCTCTCTTCCCCTGCTCTGCTCTCTTGGTGTTTGTCAGTATGAGGAGCTCATCTGGGTATTCTGCTTGAGCCTTTTTCTGTGGAGTTAGTGATTCATCATGTTTGCTCCTTGAAACTAGAAAACCGCCAGCTCAAATAGCCTTATTTAAAACAACCCTCCGGCCCTGACTTTCTGACTAAGTGCAAGGTAATCTCTGCCCTCTCTACTTGAGCTCCAAGTACCTTGTGGATGTCTTCCTGCACTTCGATGCTGCCTGTCATCTTGTCATTGCTGTCATTCTGGCATCGATTGACGCTATATGAACGTCCTCTTATCCCGGGGCATTTCTGGCACTCGGGACCACTCGATTGCTTTCTTTGTCGACACACCAGCTGGCCCAGTGGCCAAGTACTACATGCCCATCGTGTGTGTGCATGACCGGCAGGAGATAGTGTAAATGGAACAATCTTGCGAAATGTGTGTTCCACAGCGTATGTAACTTTTAACATTCTGTACCAGGAGCTAACTGGTCATATTTAAGGTTGTGATCTTTGTATGAGGGGCTCGATGCTATATATATATACTCTGTAAATGTCAGGTTCTCATATATATCTATGAGAGCCTGATAGTCTGCCCCTTATTTTCCTGTCTGGCTTCTGTTTATTTTCCTCGTTTATTTTTCGCATTATGGATGTCACTGATTTAAATCAGACAAGTCAGGATGTACCTCCTGAAAATAAACATGCCTAGCAGGCTGGCCTGCTTTCACTCAGAGAAGGCAAAAGCAATTAGCTTAGAGGGCATCCATTCAGACTATTTACTATGCTGTAAGGTCGGGAAAATCATCATAATGCGGACCGAATTCATTTATGGTAGTATTGCGTTTAGTGCTTCACGTGTACCGTGAAGAAATTGATTGTAATTCAGGAATCGTCCTTGCTTTGTGTCAGGTTTAATTTTTGGGAGGGGGCGATGCAAAAAGAATCGGTAAGTATAAGTGTCGGGGATTTAGAAGAGGATACACGGGAACTTCAGGATGCATTATACAGGACCCTTTAGAGCTGCAGGTTTAACAATCAACAGTTGGAATAGATTGGAAACCAGCTCACGTGGACTGCAGCTGCCCATCGCTGCCGAACATCACTGTGTAATTTGTCCTCCGCATGACCCCAGCGCCCTCTACAGCAGTTTTGCTCAGTGGTACTTCGGTTTACAGCCCACATGCTCTTTTACACCAGTGGCCCTCCTGCAGAGAGTCTTCAGAGTTTCCACTGGTTTCGTCCAGCAAACAGCATTAGATTCGCTATCTTTGGTTCATTTGTATAGGAGACATCTTCATCCAGAACAACTTGCAGGATTACACAGTACAGATTTAAGGCTGTAAATCAGGTTTTATGCTCTGTTCAAGGACACAAGGGCAGGACCACAGATCCAGTACCGTAATTGCTTCTCTAATAAACGTACTGCTTTCTTATAAAAGACTCTTATGTACCTAAATTATCTCTCACTCACACACACACACACTTTCAGAACCGCTTGTCCCATACGGGGTCGCAGGGAACCGGAGCCTACCCGGTAACACAGGGCATAAGGCCGGAGGGGGAGGGGACACACCCAGGACGGGACGCCAGTCCGTCGCAAGGCACCCCAAGCAGGACTCGAACCCCCGACCCACCGGAGAGCAGGACTGTAGTCCAACCCACTGCGCCACCTCACCCTAAATTATCAAGTAAATCAAACTCGCTCCCTCGTCCATCGTAATGAAATGTGACTCTTGAGGATTTCTGCCTCTTTTTCGATCTCCCTGCATGTACTTCAGTTCTGACCGTAAGTCTACAGCAAGGCTCCATGCAGAGACATGGCAGCTCTCAGATGGGATGTAGGCCTTTGGGTAGCGAGAGGAAATTCCTTGCAAAGCGCAAATTCTGTGGGTGCTGAAAATGTCTGGGCAGACCGAGCTGCAGTTCCCACTGCCTGGCCTCCGTTTAGTAGCCTGCGCCACCATTAAAACCTCTTTTTGTCGGGGTCAGGGAGTCTAGGAGGAAAGAGGGCGAGAAGAGCATCTGTGGGCCACTAGCACTGTAAAGATAACACAGACTTTGTACCGAATTTGTAGGAAGTCGATGGGGTTAGGATGGAATGGGAATTAAATTACTGGGATTGTTTATATGAGGCTATATTTGTTTTGTGGTGTGCTGACAAAAAAAAAAAAAAAACCACTGATAGAACACGGCAATTCTTTGGTATCTCAAGACAGATGAAAACCATTTTCTGAGAAACTGCTGTGGGATCTGGGAGAAGAAGAAAAGCTGTGTACCCACACTCATGTTCATTAACACTTTCACCGACATGTGTCAGCGGTCACAACATCGTCAGCCTGCAACACTTCAGCCTTATACATCATTGCCTTATGTGTACGATCAGTAGGTTTTGCGTTTAAAAAAACTCGTGACGGCCCAGCTCTCTTCTGCAAGTAAATAAACATTACAGCAGACTGGGAAAAGTTAGTTTTGTGTTAGAAGTGATTCTTGTCGGTCATCAGTCATGTGCGTACTCGGGTATTTACTGACAGGCAGCGTTTTTGCTCATTGCTGGAGGCATCTGGTTGCTTTTAACTTCGACGTACATGTTGACTTTTTGGAATAAGAGGATGTTTCTAGCCCTGTTTGGGCTTCGTTATTTTGCTCTTTGTTGATTTTATTCCCCATTTGGATGCAGACAACCAAGTCCCTGCCCTCATCTAACCAAGGTTACTGACGTAGGGCCACCGTCCGGTGCATGAGAAGTGGTTCGAGGAAAGACCGCCCTTAACCAGAAATCTTACCACAGGGGAAAGAGGGGTTCCGAGGGCTTCCGGGCCATTTCGGAGCGGTGCTGGGCTGTTATGCCTCCTTATCCACAGAGACTGGCTCAGGAGAATGCAGGAGAGGTGCTTTTACATGATTGTTTACCATACGTTGCAGCTGTACATGTTTGTGTGTCTCTGTGTGTTTTGGTCAAGGTGTTGTTTATCTGCACTGAGACCACATCAGCAATACACGCACAACGCCTCCAGCCTTTACCCAACAATCAAAACTGTTTTCGCTCCTTTCGTCGGCTTCTTCGTGGACCTACCGTTTTCATTATGCTTTTCCTTTCTCATTAGAAGAAAGCAGTCCTGCGGTACTTTCACTGTAAGTGCTGTTGCCAGTGATTCGGCAGCCCTGCTTGTAGTCTCCCTATAAACCATATTACAGGTTTTTTCAGAACTTCATCTGGGGGAAACTTGTGACTGTTTTTTTTTTTTTGGACATACAAATGGATATGGCTGCTTAGGCAAGTATTTTCCATTGACCTCAGAGAGTCTAATGAGATAGGATTAAGATGGAGCTCATAATTTACAAAACACACAAGTGGGTGAAAGTACTCAAGTAGAGGTCTGGCGTTCTAGTTTCAAAGGCAAAAAGCTCAGAGTCTGCTCTCCTCCGCTACCACCCCCGCTTCCCTTAGGTACGTGCAGTTCGTCGGACTTCAGTCAGAGAATGTGGCCTTGCGCTGAGGTGCGGGGGGTGGGGGTGTCCATGCTGCGGTGAGTCAAGTCTAGATGCTTGTGTGATGATGACCTCTGTGTGCGATTCCTCGCGCCGCATAGGTGAAACCATTCCGCCGCCCCCGTCTTCCTCAGAGGAGGAAGAGGGCTGGTCTCAGGTTACTGCCTTTCGCAGCTTTGTTTTGACTCCTGTGGTCTGTAAGTGCAAAATACCTACCTGACTCCTCTGGATACCTTGTGTGGACAATGAAATAATGAAATAATTATGCGAAAAAGGTTAAGCCAAAAAAAAGATTGCTGTTTCAGTCAAGCAAAATTGTCAGCGAGTTGCTGCAAATGCCGCATTGCCAGTCATGCTACTATTAGCTTTTTTTGGCATCAACCGGCAAATACGGGGCAGTACAGTGGCACAGCAAGTAGCGCTGCTTTCTCGAAGTGTTGGGTGGTGCAAGAGGACATGGGTTTGATCCCTGCTCAGTCTGTGTGGAGTTTGCATGTTCTCCCTGTGTCTGTGTGGGTTTTCTCTGTGTGCTCTGGTTACCTCCCACAGTCCAAAGATGTGCTGTTCAGGTTCCCCCATACTGTGTGAGTGACAGAGAGAGTGTGTTTCACTGATGTACAGATGAGTGACCCAGTGTAAGTAGTGTATCTAGCAGTGTAAGTCACCTTGGTGAATAAGGTGTGTGGGCTGATAACACTACATAGAGGTCATTGGAAGTCACTTTGGAGAAAAGCATCTGCTTAATAAATCAGTGTAAATATGGCTTGTTTTGTCACATGCTACACACACATAAATGTACAGCCTTGGAAATATAGGCTGCTGAAGTGGATGTGCAAACATTACTGGTTCCTTTCTCTCTTCTCTACGTGTCGTCCTTCCACTTTCTGTCTGCTTCTGTCCCCATCAGCTCGATCATTCTGCGGAGATGCTGACAAACCACAGATGATGCACGCTGCTCTGGTGTGGGTTTAACTAGTGACAGGTTTCAGCACATTCACAGCAAACAGTTCCTGATTTAGGTCTAAAATAAGTCATATTTGCAATGGTGCGTGTAGCAAGCAGTGTGTATGAATGCCACGTGTGAATAGCACGCTGGTGTCTGATGTTGCTGCTGCTCTGTAGCTCTCCACAGCCTGTGTGTTTGCCATCCTGGTGCTGTGCCGTGGCAGCTATGGCAATGCACAGGCCTGCTAAATCACACTGGAGCCACTATGACCGTGTGTACAAGTTGTGACTTATTGAAGGTGGGAGGAGGAAAGAGGAGGCTCACCTATGTGTGTGATCTGGAGGACCGAGGGAGGTTCTCCCCATTTCCATACAGGATGTGGAAGTGGGAGAAAGGTGTATAAGCTGCCATGGCATGACTTATACCTTGACTTTGTCTTGCATCTCATATTGACATACCTTTTCTGCGTATCACCATCATTTATACTTCTTAAGCATGATTACAAATGACCTCGCTTTATGGAGATCTGTTGAAAAGAAGTGTTCTGAGGTTCTATCTATGTCGGCGCATCAGTCATCATTAGAAGAGTTGTATTTCTGTGTGATTTTTAGGGCTATGATTTTGATTTTGCCGAAGGTCAACACAATCCTGTATGTTCCAGCTCATTGTATGTGGGCCATGTCTGGCCTCTCATCTCTGCTCCTAGTTCTTGCTTTGACAGGAGCTCCATTTGCAATTTCCGAGCATTGAGGAAGGCTCAGTCCTGGGAAAGGGCAGCTGGGCAGCGGCCTGAGCCCTGTCAGAGGAACCCAGGGAGTATGGGCGCTATGGAATAAAGCTTGCCTTTGTCCTAGAGATCAGCTGCGAGCAACACCTGGACAGTATGCTGAAAAGCTGGGAGGCTGGAATTTAAACTTCATGTTGGCGCCTGTCTCTGACAGAGGAATGCACGTGACCAAACACGGTTGAGTTTGCAGCCATAACCCTCCTAGTTCAGTGTGCATGACTGACCCACATGTTCAAACTCTATCAGAGCAACTTGTATCCAGTCATTGCCCAAATGTAAAATGATACACCAGAATCCAGTATAACAGGAACACAAGTTATCTACTATAGCATACAGCACTCTGGATTCAGATGAGACACAGAAGTATGCACAGGCAATATTTGTACTAATTATTTATTAAAAGAGCAACCAGCAGAAAAATAATGCATTTTGTTTAAAAACCATTTTCCCTCAAGAACCTGCCCCTAAAGTCAGCCTTTTTATCTTGCTTAGTATCCTCTGAACACAGTCACCACATTATATTCCCCATAAATTGCCCCAGCGGTTGAACACTTTACTTACATCTTACCCACAATCCAGCTATTTACGATATACCCGTTTTCCCGCCAAAACTCTCGGTAACACGGGTCGTTGCAATATATTGATTCTAGAACAATGTGCTGGAATACAGACCAAAGAATAAAAATGTGCCTCCACTGACAGCAAACTTCCAGGAAATGGCTTGTTTGTTTTCTTGAGAGTCACTGAACTTGTTTCATGATACAGCTTGTATTAGGAGCCAGTTCTGTGTTTGACTGAAAATACTGGCTTTCGAGGCTGTTTTACCATGCAATATTTGTGCATGATTTAATGGCAGGTATATGTCAATGTTTGCCGGAGAGAATGTTTCTGCAGTTGTTGTTGTAAGTCATCATATTTATATCTTTGCTGGCCAACAGTGACTGGTGCAGATTTGTTTCTTTGTGTTCTTTTTTGTTTATCTGGACGGATTGGATTTACTTACTCAGCAGGCACAAGACAATGGAAATGTGGTACTAAGTGCGGTACCGAAAGGCAAAGGAAAGCCTTCACTGAGCTACAGTGCAGGTGTGAACATCTGCGCTTTCAGAGCATCGTAATAAAACAACTCACCTGTGGCCAGCTTCACTGTTGGGATGTCTCTTTTACAGTCGGGTGTCCTGAAAAGAAACTTGGTCTGGACAGAAATGCTTTTAAAGATACATTTCATGATGTCAGTGACGAGATTTAGCCCCTGCTTTAAGAAAATTTTTAGCTGAAACCAGAGGAAGGTTGATGTGCTCATAGCCCTGGTTCCAAAGCTAGGCTTTATGGTGGTACTCCGTCTGCACGGGGGTGAGACTCAGAAGCCCCAGGGCACCAGGCCCTAGTCCCACAGCATGGATCTGGGATGAGATGTTCCTCAGGGCAGGAATGACAGCTTGTCTGTGCAGATCCCCTGCGTCGAAACCTGCCAGAAAGCAGCCCTGCATCTTGTGGATATGATGTCAGCTGGTTGCTATCCAAGTTGGACTCTGGAGAAGCAGAACCAAAAGTCTCGCCTGCAGTGTGTGTAGTTTACTCAGAGGGAGGGTTTGCCTTCGCAAAACGCCCTTCGGCACGAATGTAAGTGAAACCTTTTCGTGTGCGTTTGTGTGTGTGTTGGTCTGTCCCTTTGGGGTACACGTGTCCGTGCGATCAGGGAAGTTTTCTCATTCCCATTTCTCCGAGAAGTCATCGAGATAGTGACGCACTTTCGCAACCTTCCGACGGGCGTTGCGGCGTGTTATGTGTAGCTCAATTCACCTAGCTCTGCTTGGTTCCAGAGGTGTCTGTTTTATGGTCTCTTGGGACTTATTAACTTCTCTCCCTGCGGTGGAACGCTGGTGCCTGAGCTCAGATTCCCACGTGAAAAAAATCTCTAAATATCCGAAGATGAATATATATATATTTTTTTGCTTCTAGCCATGTTAGTGGTACACGATTTTAGTGGTGAGGTATTACGCTGCAGCAGTTCCTGCACTCAGCGTTTAATAAAGTGTAGTTATTTATCTGGTGTTCGGAGATGTTTCTTCCCTTTAAAAGCTTTTAAATTCACGACAGCAGTATGGAATTAATCACGGTGCCACTTTAACTGTTATTACGACGCTCATATTGTGCAGCACATATATAAAATGTCAGGATGCTTAACTGCGTCAAGATGCAGCAATAAAAGTGGAATTTGTGTTCGGGCTGATGGATGTTTTTGTTAAAATGCAGTATGTTTGGAATGAAATACAGTCGTACAGTAAATGTAATGTTTCTAGTAGGCAGCTGCTAAGTGATGTCTGCCTTGCATGCGGTGTTTCTCATGTATGCGTTTGTTGCGTTTATCTTGTCTTTCAGCTCTGAAAAGGTCATTTGAGACCGAGGAGGCAGACACGTCTGCAGCACCGCTCACTCGCAGAGCAGCTAACCTTCGCTCCTCCACGTCCTCCTCCAGCCAGAGGCTGCAGGAACTTGTCGCTCGCAACTCCGACTCCACGTCTTCCTCCACCTCCAGGGTGACCTCAGAGGCGCCGGGCCAGCGAGCGGTCAAGTCTGTTCTGCAGCGGGTGGAACCGTCAGGGGCGCGCGTGCCCGAGCCTGCGTCCCGCCGCACGGAGCTCTCTGTCGACGTGTCCTCCAGGCTGGTGGATAGCACTCCCGGTTCTGGAATCGCCCGCTTTGGGCTGAGGAGGCCCGACACCACATCCCGAAGGGCTGAACCTGCCCCTGCGGCGTCTCGCCTCCCCGAACAGCCCCAGAGGAAAGCGGACCACCCCAGCCCTGTGGAGGTGCCCTCGAGACGACCCGAGGTTTCAGAAGACAGCACCGGCCCAGCAGCCAGTGAACCGCAAACACCGAGCGAGCACAAGACGCAGCAGTCCCCCCTCTCAGACGTGTCCGTTAAGCTTCCTGACAGTAAGTCCATTCATTTCTTCGTTGGTGAGCGCCTTACACACATCAGTGCCGAGAGATTCTATTGTGAACCTTCTGAAGGTGTCTAACTAGCGCTGGACTTGGACATTCAGTTTGGAGTTTTTTCAACCTGGTACGAACTGTATTTGTTTACGAAGGGTCTCCGAAAAATGCAAAATGAGGTGGAAGCAACCCTTGAGTACATCTTTTATGGATTTTAGTGTTTTTTTTTGAGGCTCTGCATGTAGTTTGAGTGTGTTACTGCACCGCAGGCGTTTTCTGAATGTGGAACACAGAAGGCTTTCTGTTCAGCGCATGTGATAATGATGAGAGTAACAGCAGTTTCTCCACAGGAAAGAATTTGAGAAGTCAAGCTTCCACTAATTAATAAGGCGAATCCTTTTAAGGGCTCCGTATTAAATCTGAGATGGAGTTGCGGTGAAAAAGACTGCCCTCTTTGCTGTAAATGTGGGATTATTAGCGTTGCCCCTTTTTCCCAGGAAAGCACCGATCAAACTTCACTGTAAATGTTTCTCTCCACTTCCACCTCCTGTTGTCTTTTCTTGTGAAAATATCTTTCAGGCCACACTGGGCTGTGGCGGAGTTTTTTGTGGTCCCTTTGTATGTTGATCCTGCCCTTCAGTCAAGAAGATGTAAGACTCTTTATTCCTAACTTGAATGACATGAATCAGAGCAGTGGGAATATCTCTTCACGGCATGGTATCGGTATCTCCTTCATGGACCAGCATTCCCATCCGAAGGGCTTCCAGTAGCACACCTGACGCCTAACTATTTGCTTACTGCCTCCTCGGTATTCAGAAATCTCAGCCCGCAGTCCTTGGCCCTCCAGGTGAAGACCACACTGGGTGTAACAGTTCCTGTAATGGCAAAGAAACAAAAAAATGTGGTGAGCAGCAATGAGCGGGAGTATGTGAATCCCCAAATCCACCTTTCCACCAGCACCCTTTTTTGGTCCCTGGGTGCTTTGTTCAGCATCTGCATCTGGACAATTGTCACGGACGAGACTGGGAGACAGTGGACACAATCACAGAAGCTTATTAAGAATGCCAAAAGGGCAAACCAGAATCGTAGTCGTGGGGCAGGCAAGGGTCAGTCGAGGGACGAACGTTGTTCCTGGGACAAAACAGGAGCCACGGTCGATTTAACAAAGCCGAGGTCCGGATCCGAACGCGTGGAGCCAGGGGATCGGGAACGAAGGGGCGAAGAGGATCGAGAGGGACAGGGAAAGTGTCCGTATCCTCTGTGGATGCGTAGTCAAAGCGGTGGTTCCGGAAAGGTTCTGCAACCTGCTGAGTCGACGTGGTGCTTTTATACCCTGCCGGTTTGATTTGGTGCAGGTGCCGTCGCTTGGGCTGATGACGTGGGCATGGCAACAGTTTTTACTGCCAGTTTTGTATCTTTGTAGGATAGTGCTATCAATCCGGCATAGTGAATTAATGTAAAACCTTTGTAGCCTTTCTGTGCTCTGGGTCCAGATGTGTTAGGAAAGAGAGATTAACAGCTTTTCTGTTCCCTAACTTCCGTGGTTTTGAGTACAGAGGGGTTGCTGTGGGAGGAATATCTGTCATACACCATTGTGAGTTGCAGATGGAGACTCGGGGTGCATGTCGTGTGTCCAGGCAATCCCCCAAACGGTTAATTCACTGCAGCTGCCTCAACCGCCTGTCCGAGATGTCGAAAATGGCCAGACAATTGTTCTTTCTTCTGTCAGCCGCGTGTGTGGTCTCCCCACTGCAACGACCACATTGCCTGAAAATTATGATTTCTTCTGTAGTTTAAAACAAAAAAAATTCTGTCATAATTTATTTAATGCACACACATTAAAATACATCCTCCAAATCACGGTGCTCCATCTTAAACTCCTTTCAGTAGCGCGGTGCTCTTCGTTGTTGCCTTGCACTCAAAGGATGCTGTTCCTTGATCGTGGTTCTTACCCCGAATTGCTCCAGTACAGGGATCTCTAAACCTGGGGCACAGTCTGCATTGAAGATAACGCTGTCGAGCTAAATAAAAATTAAAAGTGTAATTAAGATGATTTCAGGCAACACAGTGTTGCAGCAAGTGCGCGGGCTTCTGTTTTTTCCATGTTCTGTCTCTGTGTCTGCATGGAGCTCTCGCACACAGAAGCATGTCTCAGTCATCCGGCCGGAGACTCCGTTTCCACCGAGAGGCCCCGATGCCAATTATGCTGTAGCAGAACCTTCCAAAAGAAAAAATGTATTCTCTAGCCTTGACTCTTTATTCATATATCCAACTCTGTTGAAGTATTCCTTTGCATAAATCAGCAGCATCTGAGTTATGGCTTTGTGTACTGTCTGCTTCACCCTTCCCACGCTGCACTGCGCAGCCTCTCCGCAGTTCAGAGTAAATTCCTGCGGGGGGTCCTGCTGAGTCAGTGCCGTCCGTTCTTCCAAGCTATACCGACCTCCTCCCAGGACCAAGGCCGTCACAGAGACACAGGGAACTGTAGGCAGGGGTGACGCAGCGTTCCTAAAATCGTGCCAGAGATCCTTCGACATTTGTACTTTTCAGCGGCGGCGGCCACGTCTTCATGTCAACCACACTTCAAGTACACTCTGCGACCGCTCACACGTACACACATTGACACGTGCGTGGCTTTTTGCAGTTCCTACCGTATTCATTATTTCCCACACCTTCGTGTTGCTGCTCTTCCTCCAGACAGACTGTTCTTGTGTCAAATAAGTTCATAGATCTTAGCAATGGAACTGGTGTTGCACCTTTGAACCAGGTTGTCGATCCGAATTGCTCAGATGAAATATCTTAATGCATAAATTGGTGAAGCCAAAGAGTTGCAGGTTGCTCTTAATGAAGCTGTTGGGTGCGGTAATAATTGTTCGAGAAAAATAAGTAGTGATTACGGCATAAAAGACTGTAGGAGAAGTAACGTGAGCTTCTCACTGAAGAGTCGGAAAGTAGACGCAAAAAGCGAAGCGAAGACGCCCATGCTCTCTTTGCTTAACCCTCTGGTGGGCTGTTTATTATTTCTTGTGTCTGTTACCCATGCACTAGGTGTTCAACGCCTTTGTTGTTGCTCTTCTGTCTTTTAAAGTGTTTCGGGGTGATGTGTTTGCGACCAAGCAATAACAAAGCAGCGCAGTGTTCCAAGACCCAGCGCTCGGCATGGTCTGATGGGCCCTGACACCACATGACCCCCATGAGACCCTGAGAGAGACTCATAGATTCCAGTGGGGCTTGAGCTTCCAACACAAGTTCCCAGCCTTCATCATTCTCCACCCTGCAGGACCGTGGGTGCCGAAGCTCGTTGAGCAATAAGGCAATCGGTGCTGGATTTTATGGTTATATGTGACTTTATGAGTCCGGCACTATGTTTTTGTCGAGAGTTTTTGGCCGAACGGCTCTTTCTGCTCTGAATCGGCTGTAAGTTAAGTCCCCGAAGTGACGTTTGTGCCTAAGGAAAGCTGCCTGACGCTCCGTAAGCGTGCGCGTCTGACGTAGACCTTCCGCGCCGTGTTTATCTCTGCAGCAGATGGATGGAGTTAGATGCATGACCTGGGTGTGAGGGGGGTCGGCAAGGCAGGATGTTCCTGCTGGAAGTGAGCCGCCTGTGGGCGTGTCACTATGACAGTGAGCGCTGAGTCTGAAACATCCCATTGCTGAACACACACCAGAAGTTTGCTCCCCAGAAAGTCTTATCAGGAAAGGAGTCTGCTTTATTGTTTTACTGTGCGGATAGTAAGGAAACACAGCATGACAGGATTAGATTAATCCTGCTTTAGAATCTGTTTCGCTGAAGAAATGGCAAAACCACATGCGTTATGTTCCACTTCGTGAAGAATTTGTGGAAGCAGACTGGGATCTTCTGGATGCCGGGTGGGAATAATTTGATTGTGGAGATAATCTACCATTCCATTCTTTTAAGGGTTTCCAAGATCAGCAGCCTAACCATTAAGTGCAATTAGAAAATGGCTTTGAAATTACCAGTTTATTTAAAAAGATGGTCTGTTAGCACTTTTCTAGATTGAGAAACATCTGGGGCATGGCGTCAGTTTAGTTCGATAACAGCAACGAACAGAAGATTTGGCTCATCCTTTGGTATACGAGGGACACTGGCCCACTGAGTAATCTCAGCTGGTTTTTGCCCTTAGTTACTGCAACAGGTCAGTTGCTCATCCAAAGATGGAGACAGAAACTTCACAGATCTGGAGGTCAATGAGCAACAAAGGCTGCTATTCAGCACTGCTTTAGAACTACAAGGCTTGTATTATACACACACTGGCTGAAACTGCTCATCCCAGCAAGCCAGAGCCTAACCCAGCAACACAGGGCAGAGGACATACCCAGTCCATCAGAAGGCACCCCAGACCCACAAGAGAGCAGGACCCAGCCAAGCCTACTACATCACCATGCCCCCTGGGGACATTGCTTGTTTTAGTTCTATTAACTTGTTTAACTGATGCTTTCCTCCAAAGCCACTTATAATTATTTACCCATTTATGCAGCTGGGTAATTTTACTGGAGCAATTTAGGGTAAGTACCTTGTTCAAGGGTAGTACAGTCAGGGGTGGTGGATCAAACCTGCAACCTTGGGATCCGAAGGCAGTAGTTCTAACCACTATGCTACCAGCTGTCCCTGGTGCTCTTTTTTTTTACTCTTTTCAGATACAAATGTACTGTGTATTTTTTTTAGTTAAAGATCAGCGTGTGTTGGATGTGCGTTTGTACATTTTACAGTGAAAAAGTCACTTGAGTGCAGGAGCTGCTGCAGGTCTGACAATGACCAGTAGAAGTCACTGTTACACAGGTGGTGTTTTTCGTTGCACAGAAACAAACAGCCAGGTATGGGAATGCCAGCAAAGAAGATTTGGATGTTGTTTTATGGCAGTGCTAAGTACTCTGTATGTACCGGAAAACTTTCTCATACAGTTATCATTCTAAGCACTCAAACTGTTTTAAACCAATGCACAGATTAACTGAACACACAGAGTAGTATTTCAGCGTCTAAATGTCTGCCATATGGTGGTGCCGTTAACATTTTGGCTTTTCTCTGACTATATTTGCTGTGCACATATGAACGCATCGTCGAATCTAGTCGCTTTGCAGTTGCTGGGATGAGCGCAATGTGTGTGTTTGTATTTTGCTTGGCCCCCGAGTGCTCTCTGCTGACTCAGTGTTGCCACATCAGCAGTAATGAGATGGGGGGGAGCTGTGTTGCAGATACAGAGGCATCGGTCGAAGGTCCCTCCACCAAAGTATTATAGATTGTTAGAGGACAGTGCCCTTGCGAGTGCCTGTCTTTACTTTTGCAGCGGTAATGATTTAAGAGGATGGTGAGGTACGGATTTTGGGCAGCCCTGACTTATGAGGTGAGTGGCTTTCGTCCCTCTTATTTTTAACAGTGTGTAAAGGAAGCGCTTCCTGTCTTCCTAGAGCTAACGCTCACGTGACCTTGAAAACATACTGAGCCCTAGAATACAGAGCACAGAGGAGTCGCAGCTTCACCCGGCGCAATATGCCGGAAAAAGGGCCTTTTGATTTAGATGAGTGGCTTTCCGGTTGACCTGAGGTGTCCCTCTCGTGAGCTCGCCCTAGGTACCAAGCATGAGGCAACAACATTACTGGAAGACGGATGACCTGGTGTTTACTGGTCGGTGGCTAGAAATGAGTCCCACTTCCAACCAGTTTGCATTTTGATCGTTAGGAAGGACAGTGTCTCCTCGCACGTACATCATAGGAACTTCAGTTCCCAGCAGGCCTGAGTGTCCCCGCTTTTTGGTTTCCCTGCCCTCCCCCAACACGAAGTGTGTTTACTATTAAGACGCAGGGCGAACAACTTATTCTGTGGTTCGTGAAAGATAGTGTGTAGCAGTTGAACAACGGCATCCGAACCTCCACGTCTGACACCAGAGTGGCTTTCGCTCGCCTCTGGGACCAGCAGATCTGCGGTGCTCTGTGAGTATCCAGGCAGGGCCGTAATCGGGGACGTTGTAGCAAAAACGGTGCCGACTACGAGTGTCGAGGAGCAGGTCACTCCTCTCATTTAAGAGGGAGGACCAGGACATAAGTGTAAAATATGGCTGTTAGTCATTGTTTAGTTTTTCCAGCTTTCTCCGTCTTTTCTTCTCTCCCTCGCTCTCTGTTAAGAGGCCCGGGGGTGGAAAGCCGTTCCCTTTTCCTGGGTGGGTAGAAAGGAGGAAGGAGGAGGAGCAGCAGGATGGTTTCGTTGTCTGTGCGGCGGAGAAATGCCGTGGTGGAACACTGTTTGATTCCGGAGGAATTCGGGCTGACTCCACACGGCGTCACGGGAGTCGGCTGGAGCGGCACAGAGCCGCGCAGGGCCACGCAGCTGGGACGGCTTTCGGCCTTAATGGCCTTTAACTAGCGGAAACCCAGCGATCACAAAACAGGAGGGAAAAAAAAAAACTTGCACGACCACCTCTCAGACCACACTTTCTGACAGTGGGTACGCTTTGGGACGGCTTGTCAACCGTGGTATGCGCCGTTTACCCTCACATGTCAGACAAGTGGCTAACAACCTATGCAATACTTACAAACGCAGCTAAATGAAAGTTTCCACTTTTTTCTCATTAGGCTTTTACTCCTTGGTCTGAGTTGATATAAACAGTGCTCTTCAGCCTACGTGTATAGGTTGTTTGTCGCGGGAAAGACGTAGATTAGTGTAGTCCTCTATCTGCGTTTAGGAGGAGAACGCAAGGTTCGGTGTTTGTCTCGTCTCCCAAGGTGCCGCTTTCGGAGAAATACGTCCGATCAGACATCGTCGGGGTGCTTTCAGTAATTTGTTCCATATCTTGTGAGAGATGTAGTTGTACCTCCGGCTGAGCTTCCTTCCCCTGTCTTTTCACCGGGGAAAATTTATACTGGTCTCTTTCCAGAACTGCACAATGCAAGTTCATTCTCTCGGCATTGTTCATTCCGAGTCAAAGCAAAATGTCCCCTTGGAAGCACTGAGGGGGAGAAGTAAAACAAATATATTGGATCCAGATACACAGAGAAGTTGTGCGTTTAATGACAAACACAAGAAAATCTCTTAGGAGAGTATCACGTTTACGGAGATGATTGCTTGGAGTTCTGCTTTTAAAGCTCGCTGTTGCCAAGCTGTTATTTTTGTGTAGTTAACAGGGCTGAAAGGTCACCTGCTCATTAAAGTAATGAATTTCGTGCAGCAGAAAAGCTGTCGTTTATTAGTTGCTGTACTATTTTAAAGAGAACACAGCAGCAATGGGAGAACCGTTTTCTGATCGACATCACTAAAAAAACATGCAATGTTCCGCACACGGTGAAATGATTTCCCGGACCTCTCCCAAAGTCCTCTTCGCTCCTTTCACACAGCAAAGCGTCGGTGCTGGGAATGTGGATTGCTCGCAGACCCGAACGGCACGCCGCACGGCCCGGATGCGCAGACCCCCAAGCCGTGGGTCACGCACAGTGAGCCACCGGTGCACAAGTGCAGCCGTAAAGCAGGACTGCGTGTATTTAGCGTGAACCGCACAGCGGGGGGTATGTAGGTGTAATGGACCAGGTTTTGTCACATTCGCTAAGCTCACATGGAGCGACCGGCACAGAAGAGCACCCCTGCTGCAGGCTTTCTCAGGCATGCAGAACGTGACACCACTGCTGATGACGCACGGATGCCTTTTGCCCTTCGCTGGTGAACACGCAGCTGAGATGCTGTATGTTCCGTGGGAGACCGCGTGGTGCAGGCTGCCCCGGCCGTAGGCCTCATGGCGGAGAAGATGCTAACTCGGCGTGACAGCGGTCCATAGCTTCACCCACAATGCTCTCCTTTTCTTCTGAGTGAATGAGGGGTGTGGCGAGATTGTCCACATGTGTCACATGAGCCATGGGTGGGAGGGCCTCCACGAAGGGGATGGTGGGGTAGTCGTGGGGGGGGGGGGGGAGTTTGCCTGCAGATCCAATCGCAGCTCCACGCTGGAGGACTGAGGGTGAGCAGGGAGGGCTGGGGAGCTCAGGCTTCTTGCTGTGTCTCTTCTCTCTTTCTTGCTCTCTCTCTTTCTCTCTCTCTCTCTCTCTCTCTCTCTCTCTCTCTCAGTACCTTTATTCTGACTGCAATGGCGTGGTGCTGTAAAGCGTGTGCTGGAGTTGTGTGAAAGTCTGCATGGAAAGAGAATCCTGAGCTCATCGCAGAGGTGAGAGAGCACGTTTTTGGCAGGACTTGTATGTACTTTGAATGGGTGAATATTTTTTTTTTTCTGCAATTTTTGGCCAGTGTTTGAGAATGGTATGACTCAAAGCAGGAGAATGTGTGTGTGTGTGTGTGTGTGTGTGTGTGTGTGTCTGTGTGTCTGTGTGTCTGTGTGTCTGTGTGTGTGTCTGTGTGTGTGTGTGTGATGGCGTGTTCCGTGCTTACGTCTACCTTTTTTCGGTGTCCTGTTTTTTTTTCCCTGAAATGTGCATTCCATCTCGGATAGCGGGGGTAGTGTTTGTGTAACAGATTTGCAGTAATTACTTGTCGTGTTCTCAGAGTCGGTGACATTTCACCTCTCTGTGCTTTTTTTTCTTCTCCCCCTCTTTATACACCAAGGACTATTTGCATTTAACTTTAATTGACCAGATTTTGCGGTCAAACTTCAGGGCAGATCAGCCAAGGTAATACATCTTGGCAAGTTAAGTACAGAACTGTTCAAGGAGAGGTGTACATTCCTCGGTTTTTTTTTTTTTGGCAGACCGAATGACTGTTTTTATTTCGGATGCAGACATGTCGTCCCTCTTTCACTTCTTCGCTTTCTCCATTTGAACGGCACACTTCTGGCTTGTTTGTCGTGCACCTTCGCATCCCACGCCCGTTTCGCATGATGAGAATCCATAGCAGACCTCAGAGGAGTCCGGTCCTTGCAAGCCGGAACACGTAGCCTCTTTGGTCGTGATCAACGCTGCTTGTACATCAAAGACGTCCAGTCCAGGCGTCCTCGCTGCATGGGACTCCTTGCTTTCCGTTGCAAAGTGAGAACTGAGGCTTTTCGGCACCTGCTCAAGCGATGGTGCAGAGCTGACGAGCGCTGCCAACGTTCGTCACTGCATAGGGAGTGTCCAGCCAAGTGGTATGGCCCTTCCACAGCAGATTGTGTTGCAGCCTGGAGGCTAAAAGGTAGAAACCCCCTTTTTTTGGTTTGTTGTGGTAGATACCAGCCTGTAGTGCCATATGCACCATCCCCTGCGACGTAGGTGCTGTGCACACGATGGTAGGCTGTTAGCTGTGAGTGGTTCTGAGGAGCTGTTGTCCACCAGGCCTGCAGATGGCAATGGCAGAGTTAAAGCTGTCGGAAACATGATCGCTACAGTCAGCAGAGGAGTAGTTAGTGGCGCGTGGGCAACAAAACAGTTTTGCAATCAGGGATCTGGTGCTGCTTCTATTAAACATCACTTTCTGACCCCAGAACAAGTCTGCTCACAAACACACACAGCATGCAACTTCTTGTCCTGAGGTGAACCAGAGCCTAACTCGGCAACAGAGGGTACAAGGCCGGAGGGGACGCACCCCAGCTCACCGCAAGGAACCCCAAGCAGGACTCGAACCCCAGTCCCACTACATAGGAGGCCCTAGCCAAACCTGCTGTGCCACCACACCCCTCTGTTCACCCAGGGAAAATCCTAATGGGTTTTGACAGCTGAAATGCATGCAGTTCAACTGACCTCTTTTCTGAAAAATAGGTTAGAATAGAGAGGAGCACAACTGAGCACTCTGTTGAGGGAAATGGAAGTCGGACGAGTGAGTAGCACGGAGCTGGGATTCCCCGTCTGCCTCCATCCTTTAGTCAGAACTGTCACAGTCGGCGTTCCTTGTAGCTTCCTCTGACTGCTCCAGCTCCTCACGGATGACAAGAAAATGGTTGTTGGCAAATGGCCCAGGAAAATTCATAGCATCGCTCATGTTCAATTTCTTTAATTATTGTTTTATTAATTAATAGAATAATTGCAGTGCACTTACAGTCTAGGAGTCAACACAAAAGTACTTCTTTCTTTTGCAATACAGTAATGCACAAGCTGGAGCCTAGCCTGGCAACACAGGGTGGAAGGGGACACACCCAGGATGGGATGCCCATCCATCACAAGGTATCCCAAGCAGGGCTCGAACCCTGGACTCACCAGAGAGCAGGCCCTGGCCAAACCTGCTGCACCACCACAGCCCCATGCTGTACAGTAAAGGCAATTTTAAAAACATCAAACACTTTTGAAAGCTCCTGCCACCCTCTTTTGTCCTCTAATAGTCTGTGAAATATGTAATCCACAGAATTCTGCATTAGCGTTGCCACCTCACAGTGCCTGGGCTGTTCAGGTGTAGGTTTGAATCTCACCCTACGGGGCGTTTGCATGTCCTCCCTGTCTCTGTGTTGGTTTCCTCTGGGCGCTCCGGTTTCCTCCCACAGTGCAAAGGCCTGCCGTTCCGTTTCGCTGGTGACTCTTGTGGTGAGTGCCTGCATCCTGCTCAGGATGTACCCCTCCTTGCCTAGAGCTCTGTGATTCCGAGACAGGCTCTGGACCACCATGACATTGACAAGGACAAGCTGTTGATGAAAGTGAGTGAGTGAGTGGGTGATTTCTCCCCCCCTTTTGTTTAAACTTCTTGCTTTTAAAGGTGTGTTTGCACCTGGTGCCGTTCCCCTGACCTGACACTCTTACCCTTTTTTTGATACTGGAGCCACACAAAACTGAGACCTGACAAAAATGTTTCTGCAGTTTTCATCCATCTGCCGAAACTGAATTTGGAAACTGAAATCTCTTGCGCTGAAAACCGTTTTTTTTTTTATTATTATTCCTCTCTCTACCCACTTTTGTTTGTTTCTAACCGTTAAGCACTGCTTCTAACAAGTCATGTTTTATCTTAAACTGAAGCGAACTGCTGGAGGTTCTCAGCGGATATGAAGGAGCCTGCGGTTGTGGGCGATGCTCTGTTAAGGTTGTCAGTCGATGCACTTCCTGTCGGGACACTCATCTCTAGAAGCTCACCAGTATTATTATCAGCTGCCTTCATGTGTGGAAATTGCACTCGAAGCAAATGGACGAAAAAAGCAAATTGAAACTGTAAAATGTCTTTAGACATCTGCTCCCAACCTTGTCTGAGTGCGAAAATAATGCTCTTCAGCTTTAATAAGCGCTAATAAAGCACTCTGTTAACTTGGTTTCAGGTGATTCAGTTCATTGAGGATTTATAGGCTCATTTTCAAGTTATTTAGGGGCTCGCAACAGTGCCACAGCATGAGTTTAATCTCTTTTTCAGACTGGAAAATCAGCCTCACTGTTGGAGTCACGTGGGGCAGTTTGTTTAGGAGGCTACACAAGCTGACAGAAAATATGGCCCACGGTACGGCCTGGGTAAATGTGTTACTGGAAACCGTGTGGTCCGTGTAACTGATGCTGGCAGTTGCTCTCTGCAGATGGTTAAGAAGCCCCTTTACCATAAAAAACAGGATGTGTAATAACATTAATTCTTTAGAAATCCTATTGACTGATGTAGCAGATGTAGAACTGGGAATATGCTCTTTCTTTGGTCTTTGTGTTTTTGGCAAATGTTAGCAGTCTCCCTTTATAAAAATCTCTGAATACAGGAATAAATAGTGTACCCCAGGAAACAGACATGTTTTCCATGTCTATTTGGTGTTGAGCTCAGTGAGGTTGGACTGTGCTAATCCCCCGAGTGTCTTATAGGTTACCAAACATATTTTGAAACCACATGTATAAGAGATGGGCAGCCAGTGTAGAGAATGAGGGATGCAAATATTGTGATTGGGTTACGTAGTACCAGTGACAATCCTTGCTACCATGTTTTGGAGGGGTTGAAGATAAGAGACATATCTTAGGCTGATGGATGACAATGAGTTGCATTAAATAGCCCTGCTTGAAAAGAAGGGGTGAACTAACATTTGGTGTCAGATGAGGAGAGGAACTGCTTTAGTTCAGAAATACTCCTTCTAAAAAGCAAGTGAGAATGAGTCAATATGAAGTTTGAGGGAAAAATCAAAGTCTAGGTTCACCTAGACTCCAGATGGCACAAAGCTACAGTTTAGGCCCTCAATTTTCAGCAGAAACAAAGCGCTCTGTACTTTGTACCAGAAACAAGATGTTGGTTTTGTCCATATCGAGGGGAAAATAGTCAGGATCCAGCTTAATGGGCAAGTAGAGCTGCACACGATCATCATCAGTGTAGAAGTGGAAATTAGTGATGTTTTCTTATATCTCCTAAGAGCACTATATGTAGTGAGAAGAGTAATGGGGCTAACTCCAGACCTCGAGGCAATCCGTGTATGACAAGGAATGACAACAATGTAGTGGAGTTGTTCTCCGCATGACTTACTGGCATCTGTTTGTGATACAGGAACCAAATCATCTGAGGACAGTATGACACAGGGCCATTGAGCAAGGATGTTTTCCTCCAGGATCTGCTCAATGAGGCCTCTAGGAATTCTCTAGGTGATCCCCATCTCCTGTATTGGACATGCTTGCCATCGCAATGTAGAAAAAAAGAGTAGAATGCCTCAAGATCAAGTTTCAGAGAGCTTCCTCTGGGAGTTGGTGTGAACCTGTTTTGTCCCGTGTGGAAAACGCTGTAATTTCTGCTCTCATAATGTAGGATGGAGCCGTGCACACTATTATGAACTGAGTTCTACAGACAAGACATCTGTAAAAGGAATCAGATTACATTTATTTAGCAGATGCTTTTCTCCAAAGCAACTTCCAATGAACCCCCTGTAGCATTATGAGCCCACACACTTTATTCACCAAGGTAACTTACACTGCTAGATACACTACTTACTCATCCATACATCAGTGGAACACACTCTCTCTGTGGCACTCACACACTGTAGGCAAACCTGAACAGCATGTCTTTGGCCTGTAGGTGGAAACCCAGGCAGAACACCTAAACTCCACACAGAATGAGCAGGGATCAAACCCATGTTGTCTTGCACCACCCAGGCACTGAGAGACAGCAGCCCTACTCACTGTGCCCCTGTGCCACCGTCCCACCCATTACTTGCAGCTTGGGGCAAGCAAAATTTTGTGACACGAAAGAATGCTGTTGCTTCACTGGATAGTTTCTGTAGAAGGTGTGCAGTCTGAAGTGAGGATTACTGGTGCATCTTTCATAATACAAGATATACAGGTTGCTACCCCTGGGACAGGTGCTATTGTGCCCGTCCTTCTGGTGACTGCTGTTCTCACTCTGTGACTGAGTTTTGTCTCCCCAAGCATCCCTTCCTCTTTTGCAGCCACATCTTATCTCTTAGCATCCTGTTTGAGAGAGACTGACATACAAAGGCTGCACCTGGGACATGTGGCTTTTTATTATGAGGATGTCAGTTCTGTCTGGAAGCCTGTTCTTGCCTCGCAGCCTCATAAAACTTATTTTTCATGTTCCCTTCATTTAGACTTTAAAAAGTTTGATAAAGGCTGATCAGCAGTATTTTGCTGTGCTGACACTTTTTTAGGTGTCTGGTTAAATTCTGTGAGGCGTGAAGCTGGGTATCATAGTTTTAAGAAAATACATATGGAAGAAAAAGTTTGTGAAACCTTAGCCATTACATTGATTTCTGGACCAATTGCTCATAAAACGCAGTCCGATCGTCAGCTAAGTCACAATAAGACAAACGCAATCCACTTAAACCAGTGACACACAAACAAATGTACTTCTTGCCAATATTGAATACATCATTTAAACGTTAATGGGCAAGGCTGGAAAAAGTATGTGAACCCTTGTGTTTAATACCGGCTAGAACCTCCTTTAGCAGCAGTATCTTCCACCAAACATTTCCCGTAGCTGCAAATCAGTGCATTGTTTCCATGTTAAAAAGTTTTCACCCTTTGTAGAGAATCACAGAAGCCTGTCGAGGAGCGAGCCTCAACCCCACCCTCTCTTCTGGCTTGTGTTTGCGTGTGACTGTCGAGCGTATGCACGCATACCGCTCTGTGAGCCTCGCGGTTGACAGCAGCCTGGGGAAGTCGCGCATTCTGCTCGGAGAGACTCGTGGTTCACGGCAGTCCGTGGAAGTCGACCTCTCCTCAGTTGTAGAATACTCTTGAAAGCATCTCTGGCTGTTGTCCCACCAGCTCAGGCCTCAAAGTCTCCCACCACACCGGACGCGTGAAACTCAAGCCTCTGCTCTATGAACCATTGCAGCTGAGGCCTTCTCACTCAGGTAGGACCTTTGCAAGCTTTCACAGAAGTGAGCATCTTCATTTTTCTTTTTTTTGGCACATCCCAGAGAAGTCATCTTCTTGCTGCTTGTCTCCAGAGTGCTCTCGGGGAGCGTACCCCACACTACGGGACTAGTTTATTTTACGCAACCACTGTTTATGTGAGAGCAATTTGTAGCTTTGGGTGCCTGGAAGGCGGGTGTCAAGACAATAAATATATATCTGTGCATCTGAGTGCTTTTGTGACGTGTTCACTGTGCGTAGCTGAGCTAAAGCCGATACGCCGAAGAGAGAGTTCGAGAATTAAAATGGTTGAATGAATTGGCAGACATTCTGCTCAAAGAGGAAATGTTGCTGAAAGCTTGACCCAGATGGTTATCGCTGTGTTTGTGTAGCACAGATCGACGTGCTGTTGCCAGTTATCAGCCTACAGTAACACTTCCTTAAACAGCGTCAAGTAATACAACCAGCTCGTGGGTTTGCAAACAATCTGCTTCATCTTGTACTGCGTGTAAATATGTCTGCGAAAGCCTCTCTCTTTGGCACTTGCTGTAAAAGTTCATTTGAAGTGGAAACACTCAAGGGACTTGTGTGTATTGTCCTGATGTTCCCCAGGGGCTGTGTTGCTTTCCATCCCACTTCTTTGCAGATCTAAAATTAAACCTGCCTGATGACAGAGAATCACCCATGGCAGTTCGTGTGAAAGGTGCGCACTCTACGCGCTTCGGATCATCTGCTGGTGGATCGAGGCAATTTCATTTTGTCAGACTTCATGGATTCGGCTCTACCTCTATAAACATGAATGCGCTCATGCGTGAGCAAACAATAGCTGCTCTAGCGAAACCCCAGAGCCGCACTGATGGCGTGTTACACCCTTTTTACTTTGGTGTATTAGGAGCTGTCTCTCAGAAAGAGATCCCCTGTGAAAAGCTTCTGTGTTTTTCAGCTTTTTGTCTTCTCCATATAATACATGTTCTTCTTCTCCAGGAACTGCTCATTTCTATTGAGAGCGTAATACTATATGAACAATGTTTTAAGAATCCAAAACCTTCTTTTCAGTTGTAACAGAAGTGTTGCTGATTGTTGTTGCAGCTTCACGTTTTGTTTGAGCACCGTCCTTCTTTCAGTACAGAATTGCCAACTTCCTGTTTAAGAACATTTCATTTTGCCCTTAACCACAGCCATCTGATAAGAAACGAACTGTGAACCGAATTTCAACGTTAAATCTGTAGTGAAATACGAGCTGTGTTTGTTGGCCAGTCATATGACAACAGTTTCCAGTTGTTGCAATTGTTGATTCTGAAAGTTATGTAAAACAAGAAGGTAAATGTGTAAAACTTATTCTCCACTGGAAGAAATTACCCTCTCTGTTCACTTTCCTGAATATGTGTGTTTTTCCTTGTGATACCAGAGTCAGACATTATTTCAAGCTACAGCAGCGCAATGTCTGAGCCAGCCAAGCCAGTCCCGGGTCCTCCCGTCAACGAGAAGCCCAGCATGGACTTCAGCTACGTGGGCATCGATGCCATCCTGGAGCAGATGAGGAGGAAGGCTATGAAACAGGGCTTTGAGCTCAACATCATGGTCGTAGGTGAGTCCAGAGGTCGTAGACAAAGTAACTATGGTTTACAAATCTGTACTGCTCCAAGATTCTCCAGAGGTGTTTCTAATGTATGGCCCTCGGTCTTTTTGGGTAGATGTTTGTTTGCTTGTTTGTCTATTTGTCATCGATATGTCAGTGCTTCATGCTTCTTAGCTGACCGGTGCCCTGGCATTTTATGTTTCCCTGCAGGCCAGAGTGGCCTGGGGAAGTCTACGCTGATGAACACCCTCTTCAAGTCCAAGGTGAGCCGGCGCTCTACGCTGGCTTCTGCTGAGGAAAGGATTCCAAAAACTGTTGAGATCAAGTCCATTAGCCATGGTAAGCAAGAAATTGTGATGATGAGGAAGAGAATGTGGGATTAGCCATATGGGAAGGTGATCCTGGGCTACTGACTTTGGGTTTGTTACTGCAGGATGGTGAATGTGGGCTGGTTACCATGGGGTGATGAGGAAGTAGTGACTGCAGGGCATAGGGTGGCAAACACAGGGATTGATTGTGGGGTCATGACCTTATTTATTCTCCATCTTACCTTCCCTGGGCTTTTTATCTCTTTAGATATAGAGGAGAAGGGTGTGAGGATGAAACTGACAGTCATCGACACTCCAGGTTTTGGAGATCATATCAACAATGAAAACTGGTACGTGCATTCTTCCACAATTGTGCATATATGTGTGTAAAAGACTGTGCGATTCTATATGTCACTGTTTCATATGTTATTATGACAGCTGGCAGCCCATCATGAGGTTCATCAACGAGCAGTACGAGAGGTACTTGCAAGAGGAGATCAACATTAACAGAAAGACTCGGATCCCAGACTCTCGGGTGCACTGCTGTATTTACTTCATTCCACCCACTGGCCATTGGTGAGGATTTCATGCTTGTACGCATACATGTATATGCACAAACAGGCACATATAACACACAAACACACATTCTTTAATGCTCACACCTCAGATTTTATAGTTCTATAAAATTCTGTACTTCATCTAATGTGCAGTTCTTAAAGTTCATTGTATACATTTCTTTGAAGCATTAATTACAACCCAAAGCCAAACAGCAAACCGGTGACTTTAATGTCTGCTGAATGACCAGTCTGACATCCCCATAGTAAGGAATGCCTCTCTGGCTGAAGACGTTGTCCAGCAATGGTCTGTATGTAGGGTGTGAGTCAGTGGTCATGCCACCATAGGCCAGGATGAGAGCAGAGGGCTCCTTCTGGTAGCCAGCCTTGGAGGAAATCTGAGCATCTACCGCAGCCTTGGCCTGCTTCTATTTCCTTACAGCCTGTTTGCCAACCACACCCTGCCCAGGGGCACCTGTAATCATCATAAACCAGTCTTTGCAAAACCTTTGTTTTGTTTTCATCAATCTTGAACAAAAAATTGTATCAGTGACCCTGCGCTTACATAAAATGCAAACAAATTTATTTGACTTGTGTGTGTGTGTGTATACTGTATATGGGTGTGTATGTAAACTTGCGTACCTAGTATTAATGCCTGTCCTTCAGCTGAACAATTGGTATAATTTTCCTCTACTAAAAAAGACCCTTGATGCCAGATATGAAAGCCAAGTATCTGTCCTACCTAAGAAATTCCATGGGTAGCCAGACCTCATTGGCTCAATGTTTTTCTCTCAAAACACTCATTGTTCATAGCTACCCACTGCTTTGGGTCTGACGGCTGTCTATATTGGACTGTAGTATCGAGACCAAATATTTAAAAAAACCTTTTCTTTGCCTTTCGTCAAGGTCGAGTCATTGTGATGTTTGGCTCTTTAAAGGCTATACACGTGTATAACACAGTCTAATGGAAATTTGTAGCTCAAATATGTGGAAAACATTGATATAAAACACTGCTGAAGTTCAGTGGGCAATTATTCATTATTTCTGCAAACATACACCTCCGGAGTGTAAGTTAGAGCGTATAAGGTGTACTGTGCAACGGTATAGTGTATTTTTGTTAAGGGTTTGGTCGCTGGCACGTCCAAGGTTACTGTGCCGTTAGGAAACCCGCAGTTAAGGGTCGAATAACTTAACGATGGCACATTTTGTAACTCGCGAGGCTGATGGCTATGCTCTGTGATAGGAGTGTTTGCTGTGGAGAGTGATGAGCACATGGTTCTGAAGATTTGTTGACAAATTGCAGGCGTCTGATTGGTCAATGGTTGAGCCCTGCTTCTGAAACCCTGGTGCTGGGTCTCTTTTAGAGCAATCAGGATGGGAATATCACCACCCCACCCCACCCCACCCCCCCACCCCTGCAGCTTTCTTTAAGCTGCAGCTCGTGTCGACGTCTACTTTGGGTCCCTCTTGTTCTGGTATCAATAGACCCACTAGAGCGGATTGATGCTTGTTCTATGTCAAACTCTGTAATGGGGGAAGTCACTTTTATTCTCGTACGTTTTATCAGCCTTCGTTACATGGCGAGAGTTGCAAAGCCTGCTGTATGAGTGGCAAACTAACCAGATGGGGAAACGTTTCCTTACGAGAGTCTATTTACCTCTGGTGATCTGAGGGCGTCCGTGACTGGAAACATGACTTGCTCCCATTTTGCTTTCTAATGTTGGGTTTCCTCATTCCTCTGACTTTCTGCTGCTTTCGCTTGGGGAACATCTGGGTCTGATTGTCCCGTGTGACCCTGCTCCCCCTCACCGCCCCCTCCACCTCAGCGTGCTCAGCCCTCAACTCCTCTCAGGGCTGAATCACTCGTGAACACTGGCGAGCTTTCCCGCAGAGGAGCCCTGAGAGCAACCATGACCCATTAGAGAATGCCCTTGCACTCTGAAATCTCATGAAAAATGTGTTTCCTATAAAAACAAAAAAGTATGTTGCCTGTAACTGAAGCATTTTTAGCGTCGCAGTCTTCTAGTGAAGTTTGACAGAAAAGGCTCAAGTAAGTGACTCTCAAAATACAAATAAAGACAGGAAGGAAGATTGTAACTGATTTGCTTTATTTATTAGTTATGATGAATCAGTCAAATTTTATTTAGCATAGCATACTTTTCACAAACAGGTTGTCACAAGAAATTAATTCCAGAGGCATTAAAAATGAACAAGCACTCAATATTTGGTAAATTGCGCTATTTAATGAAATCATTTTTCCTTTTCTTTTGCCTTGGATGTCTAGTGCATACCCTTAACTGTACTTAGTGCTGGAGGAGTGGGTGATGCAAACCTGTGCCACGATCCTCCCACTCCACTAACCCCTTATCCTGGACCGCATCCAGTCTTTGCTATTCACTTTTTCTTTTTTCATGTCGGATGCCAGGTTCCATAAAAGGAGTCCTGCATGGCACACTTGTGTTGTAGGGTTCCTCAGGGGGAGCCAGGCACTCCCTGCCAGCAGCTTCTTGGGCTCCTGTTTCCTCTGGCTGGTAGTCAGCTGTTGCGCCTGCCTTGTGGCCAAGCTGCACCCTCCCCTGCAAGCAGAATCTGTCCTCCCAAAGGCCTTCAGCTGAAGAGAGGAAGTGCTAGAGCAGGAAACAGATCACCGCTGCCAGCAGGTCTGAGCTCCTGGACTCTAACACTCTGAGGCTTAGGGGCCCAGGTATGGTTGCAGGGTACAGGAGGGTGTGCTGTCGCGTGCCACCAGCCTGCCGAAATAGAATTGCTTATGACATGGCGCCAATGACCATTTCACAGACCGTGTCCACAGCTGCTGTGCTGTTTTAAACCCTTGGCACCCCACTTTGAAGAGGATCGCTGGAGCTCTGCACAGCAGGCGCAAGATTAGCAGACACCGTGTGTGCTGTGTCACCCATTGTCAGCTGTTCAAAACAGAGGAGGAGGAAGCACACACCTGCCATAAATCCCATCCGCCGAGGCCCACGAAATTTGTTTTGGTGTGGCAACCGAGTGGAAAAAAATCACAGGCATCATTTAGTGTCGTGAGGTGGCGAAGCTCCTCGAATCTCCTCATAGTTTGCGTGCTCATGGAGCTAAATAAAACAACGTGGCGACTGTCAGCTAGAGGTTTATTCCTCACGTCTTATTGATGAATTGCGCGAAGAGCAATGGTCCCAGGCGAGCCGAACACCTGTGAGAATCTTGGTGGGAAGGGGCCACAGAGGACACGCCGTTCATCCGCTCATGAAGTTAATGTGTGTCATGGTTCAACACTGTGCACACACTGTAAAACATCCACTTTATAGACAAATATGCAGTGAAGCGATCCAAGATCATGGATTTTTTTTTATGGGTAGAATGATACTTCTCTGCCGTGGATTTAAGGCACGATTTCCCGGTTACGGGTCTACTTCTTGAAACACAGCACGACCTCTTGTCAAAATGCTGCAGAGGTCCAGCTCCATCTGAACACTTTTCATGTAGATTTAGGGCCTTCTGCTCAGTTTGCCTGTTGCTAAAACAATGGCTCCTGTTTTCTGTCCTCGCAATGACGGAGATATGCGGACGCACCGACTTCTTACGAGCTGCTTTATGGACTGTTAACGGACTGAAATATTTGGCACTTACCCTAGGACATATTTGTACGTGAAGATGATGGCTGCCAACGATAGGAAAATACAAATGTGTGTATTGTAGAAGTGTGTATTGTCCATGTGTGTTCTTGTGCTACGTGGTTGAAGTGCACCGCAGAGGTTATGAATGCCCCCTGGTGGTAATACTCCTAATTTGTCAGTTCTTACTGCAGTATTTGTCTTAGTTTTTATATGGACCCCATCCCAGTTTGCCTAGACTGGCGCGTTGCTGCAGTGTCTCTGTGATTCAAGTTCCCTGCAAGAGGCTGCTTGGAGAACTAGAGGTTTGGAGCTGTTTTCTGCTGCGCTGTTTGTTGTTGCCTTCTGGCAAATGCACACCGAGCTGAATGTTCCCTCACCCATTTCCTACTTGGAGACGACGGAGTTTGAGCGTGCGCCACGCACTGCTAACCTTCACCTCCCTTTACCCCAGCCTGAGGCCACTCGATGTGGAGTTCATGCGGCGCCTCAGCAAGGTCGTGAACATCGTCCCCGTCATTGCCAAGGCGGACACGCTCACCCTGGAAGAGAGGGACTTCTTTAAGAAGAAGGTGAGCAATCCCTTTAACCGGTGCTGGCTTTTCTGAAGCAGTGTTAAAAACCCATGGGGCAGCTCGCCGAACCAGACAAAAGAGATCCGACCTTGGAACCAGCTGTGATCAGCCGCATGGGACACGTGTGAGTGACTGTATGAAACCAGCTGCGTTTGGCCGCATGGGCAGTCAGGGATTATGGGAGTACAGTTGGTTCCCCCCAGCAGCTGAGCAGTGTGCAAATGAAGAATTTGTTCTTTATTGGAGGTACACACTGATGGAACAGCTGTGTTGTTTGAGGGTCTCCTCACTCCCCCAAGCGGCATATAGTTCTGACATCAGTTCCTCTTCTGCTTTGCCCAGAACCATGAGAGAATGTTTTTTTATTTATCCATGGGAAGCTGAGGGACAAGCAATCTTAAAAGATAGACGTTTGTTTAAATGCTCTTTCTGGTCATTTTTAGAGTTTCGATTAATTTAACATGGAGTAATAAATGTTATTTCATCTTGTTTTAAAAACCATGCATGTGTCACGTTCTTGTAAGTGACTTTATGTAAATGCTTCATTATACTGTATGCATGGATGTATAGGGTGGTTTTAGCTCTTTATCTTAGAACTGTTGATGATAATCATTGATTGTACAGACCCGCCAACCTCCCCATTGCCGCAGTGCTGTCAGTAAACCCTGCCTCAGGGGGGTGCTGAGAGTGCGTGTGTTATTTCACCACTATCACCAGTTCCTGTGCTGTCAACCAGTATGGGGCCACTACTGGGAGGCGGCAGCCTGCTTGGCAGAGAGATGTTGCTCTTCCTGACTTGTCTTTTCCTGATGCTTCTCTAGGGTGTTTTAGTACTTTATCTGTTTTTTTATACTTTGCATATTCTTTCAATCCCAGGCAGTATTGGATGAATATAATCCCTGTACTTTCTTTATTCCTCTTTTTATGCTTTATCTCTGTAGTGTCTGACTGTTCATTTCGGGTACATGCATTTTTGAGTGAACAGTACTGTCCCAATGAAACTTTTGCAGATCAGGGAGGAGCTGCAAGCCAACGATATCGACGTGTATCCCCAGAAGGAGTTTGACGAGGACGCAGAGGACAGAGCGATCAATGAGAGGATCCGAGTAAGTGGATGTTGTCTACCTTCTTTTGGAGTGGTCATACCGTCCATCAGTCAAACAGCCCATCTTGCTTTTGTGCCGTTTCCTGCATTTGTCATTTTACTGTCAAGATTATGTCAAATCTTTGGCTCACAGGCTGAGAAAAAAAGAAGAATTGAAAACATTTTTTTCTCCTTTTTAATTTGTACTTTTTCCATTGCTTTTTTCATTCGTGACATTTACTTGGCAAAGCACTGAAGCTAGTGTTGGAAGGGATGAGGTTTGGGGTGTAAGCCACCCTTCCTATAGTCCTGTACTTTTTTCTATAACTCTTGTGAGGTGATGTTTCATCCCTTCAGCCTGAAATGTGCTGCAGCACCCTCGTGCAAGCTGTAGGCCACAAATGAGCCCCAGAATGCACTGGCAACCTTCCACTTCGCATTAGCCCTTAGTCTGTCTTCCCGTCTGTTCGTCTTCAGGGCATGATACCTTTTGCTGTGGTGGGGAGTGATCAGGAGTGCCAGGTCAATGGCAGGAGGCTCCTGGGAAGGAAGACCAAGTGGGGAACAATTGAAGGTAAAAAGCTCCCTTCACTGAACGTTCCCACCACTGAAGTAGAACAAAAATATATTTATTTAGAGGGTGTGGGAGGTCAGGTGGAGGAAGAAGAATCCTGCTGGACTCATAACTTCATGTCACGCTCACCAGAATGCCACATGATTTATTAGGTGATTTACTCACCTCTTGCTAGTCATTTTTATGCTTCTTTCCACTTTATAGAGTGGGGAATTTACTGAGGCAGTTGCTCCACTAATCATTTTCGAATGTACAGGGCAGCCTTGTCAGAGTTTTGAATGAGTAGGCTTTCGTTTACAGTAATAGCATTTCTACCGTGACAACACCTGTTGGCCAGTAGAAAAAGTTCTCATGTATGCGGTATGTAGTCGTTGATTTTTTCCAGAAAGTTTCAACTGAAACGTCTGTCTGAGATGTCCTGCTTCCTTTGCTCACTGTGAATAATGACACTAAGTGCTTGCTTGACACTCCTGTATCTTTAAAAACAAAGACAGAGGCCTCCTAAGGACAAGAACCAGAAATGTGCCGATAATTTAATATGTCACTTTTTCAACAGAAGATGCTGAAAGAAATTTAATTTCCTGTGTAGGCAGTCCTCTACATTGCCATTGTAAATATAGCGCGTATCTTCATTTGTGGATTTCGCGCTATCCGTAACTCCAACACACACCCCTCCCCAGGAGCCATGTGCTTCTTCATCACCCATAATTTGTCAGCCTGTCAGGTTTATCTTTGGAAAAAAGGTTTAAATAAAATTAATTTCTTTGAACTGAGTCACTGTGCTATTCCTTATCTTGGGTAAAGAAATCACTCATCAGCAGCTGGCTGTCAGGGAGTTTTACTCGGTGCTGCTACACCGCCTCCGAGTGGACCATGTGAAAGTCACACCTCCTCTGGCCATCGCTCATAAAGGAATCTTAGAGTAATTTAATTTTTTTTGTTCTAGATGCACTTATGAGACAAAATCTATATTTTTATCCAAACATTTTGCTTCCATGTATGCTCTTTTAAGTTTGACTACAGATGTTAAAGTTTTCCTGCTAATTTAAATATTTCACAGAGTGTTAAAGTATATATTTGAATGACAGGTGGCAGCTAGTACTTGAAATTGATGGGTTAAAACGTCTAATCAAGCATATTCCAATTATGTATCAAAGAGGGTTTGATCACTAACGTCTACTCCTCTGTCTCCCAACGCTTCCCTGGCAGTTGAGAACATTTCCCACTGTGAGTTTTCCTATTTGAGAGACCTGCTTATTAGGTAAGTGACTCATTGTTTGTCTGTGCTGTCTCTTTAAAGACGGTTGCCTTTGGTGGCCTTAGTTCCACTCTGTTTTTATCCGTTGAGCTGCTCAGTCCTGACTTTCGGCCATGTATGTCACTGGAATCTACGAGGACATGAGAGCTCAGTCACAACACAGGCGAATTGTCAGTTTCCCAGTGTACACTTCACTGACTGATACATACCGTCAAAGGGCCACCTTATGTCCCAGGTGATAAAACACACATACAGTATATTTATTGCAAACTAGAAAAAGGTTTCAAACAACTTCAAGCCCTCCTTGCTTTGTTTCCTGGTATTTTCATATGTCTCTGGAAGAAATCAGTGTTCTAGGTGTGTGTCCGTCTCTGTGATTTTCAATATGTGGCCTATCTGTGACCATTTCTTTCAGGACCCACATGCAGAACATCAAGGACATCACCAGCAGCATTCACTACGAGGCATACCGTGTCCGCAGGCTCAACGAGAGCAACGTGCAGTCGAATGGTGTCACCGAGCATGAAGCCACCACCCATGAGATGTAAACATGTCTGCACCTTCCATGTCCCCATGAACCCTGACCTCAGACTCCAGTTCATCCCATCAACTCCGCCGTTTTATACAGTTAAACCCCACAATTATGCAGGCCCTCTCGCTTTCCCCAAAGCAAGGAACAACTGGTACAGACTCTTTTTGTGAACTGACATTCTTGGTGATGCATTTTGGCTCTGGACTGAACTTCAACTGCTTCTCGGTGACTTTCCTTTGATTCAAGAATCCTTGTTCTTGTGCCGCATTTAGCTTTTCCTCTGCTGAGTGCAGTAGACAGACAAGTCACAACAAGGGCAGGCTTCTGAGAGCGACAGTATTTTTGCCAGGAGCATCACAGGAAAGCACTCCTTTTAATGAATCCACATTTTTACATTCCAGTATCTTAAAGCACATTGCTCAGACTGCTTAAACCAAAATAAATGTTGCCAAAGAATCAACATACATCTTTCCAAATAAGACCACTGTGTTGCACTGAGTGCTTGGACAGACCGAATAGAAACTGCCACCATCAACAGGTGTGCTGGGCTGTTAAATTCTCATGCATCAAATAAGAGAAAAGAGTTTACAAACCCAGAAGAGCAGAATCAGAGCAGAACCAGAACTTGCGGTACAAATATAATACTTGCCAGCAGCAAACCCTCTATCAAGTCCCACTATAATTCCAGCTCCATTATCAGTTCCACGTGGCAACAGACACATCTGCACTGCTCATGACATTGTGGAGAAGATTTTGGGGGTTTGTTTTATGTTTATTTTTTATCTTTGGTCTCTTGCAATAAACTCATTATACCATTAGCCATTGTACCTATTTTTTGCATTGGACCACCTATACAGTACATTTACATTTTTATTTTTGCGATTTAACATTTTGTAATTATTGCTGTGTTTGCTAAACTTCTGTGCTTGGGGGAGGTGGGATCCAAGGAATAAAGAACTGTAATTGTGTTCTTTTCGATTCAAAAATCCTTTTTTTTTTTTCCTGATCTGAAGCAAGTGATAGATTTAAGACAGTCATACGTTTTAGTGATATTAGGTATGTCTCTTGTCAAAAGGAGCTGTTGACAATAACATGACATCCGCACACACACAAGTACACACAGATCCCATTCAGAAACAGCTCTGTACACACACACACACAGAAGTAGTAAGTACATCAATGTTTACTGCTCCCCACTGTCTAGTAGGTGTTTATTAACTGTCTGCCAGTGCGCTGTTTAATCTGAAACCCTGACATCAGACTTGGGGAGGATGAATTGTTGAGTTTTTTTTTTTTTTTTAATATCCATGGCTTGGAGTACAATTGACACGGACATCTGACACCTGGCAACAGTATGTTTGCTCTCTGGTGAATAACAAATAATTTGATGCAGAACCAAGAACTGAGAGAAATATTACCAGCTCGTTCAAATGTAATGGGTAATCATATGAAGACATTTTTCCTGATTTGTACTTCCTTGACTATGACTGCTGCTATTCTGCAGTGCTGGGGGCTTCACAATTTCTCAGGTGTTATCAGTTGCATTCATAGGAGTTACGCATATACACAAAAAAATCTGGCTGCTTATTTTACACTCGACAAGATGCTCTCAATCTCTATACTTTTTTAATCTGAAATTGTGCTTTTTATACGTTTCATTCCTTGTCGGCTCCTCCAACATCCGCGTGCGCCACCCTGTTCAGTGGCAGAATGCAACGAGTCCTGTAACCTCACGATTCCGCCTCTATTTCCTGTAACGCTATTGGCTGCCTGCTGCACTATCTCCTAAGATGAGAGCTGATTGGAGGAGCATTTTTTTCACCGCCCAAGACCAATTCGTATCGCCAGATGGCGCCAATACAGCGCTATTATAACAGAAAATTGCATTTTTCAGCGTCCGCTGGTCCCCATTCGTTTTGTCACAATGAGTATTCTTTGTTATAATATTTCTTGGTGCTGGCCTTAAAATTTTATCGAATATCTTTGACAGTGTACTTAACAGAAATAAATGCGGACATTTATTATGTTCGCTTTAATTAATTCTTCTAAGCAACTGCAGAGCGGATCTGTTAAGAAACCTGCAGGTACATGATGATGTCGCCTCTTACCTGCTCGACAGATGAGTTTGAATAGAAAATGATGCGAACTTCATCCAGTTTACTTAGCAACTCTGTCATGCTAGTTGTTCTCTCGCAGAGGTATGTGAGCCAGGCTGGCTGTAAAACTGCAGGGCAACGGCGGACAGAAATGACTGAGGCAATTGCACGAATAGCAGGTAACGGGTCTCAGGGAAAGGAGCCCGTTCCATTGTGCCCCTTGAGTTCACCTTCCTCTCACTTCACCTCACATCTGATCCTCTTTGGGGAAGGTGCCCGGGGCATGGATGTTTAATTTAACGCACGTATACCTCATGCAAAGGCCTGAGGTGTGTGGACATGTGCACCAGTGCTACCTCACTCAGCAGTGTGTTGTGCGCAACCTGGCCTGAGAACAAACCTTCGTAGGTTCACATGCTGCAACTGGATCATCTCTGCATCCTTCAAAAATGTGGTTTTCATAAATTGAAGAGAAAGAGAAAGAAAGAAAGAAAGAAAGAAAGAAAGAAAGAAAGAAAGAAAAATTGCTGCTTGTTATGAGGCCTGAATTGGGCCATTGTTCATTGATTGGTAGGACTGGACCAGGTGGGGACTCTACCAGCGTGCCTTCATACACTGTAAATGGTGCCGAGTTCTTGCCTTTTTTCGTTTTCCCTCCCTCTTCATTCCTTTAAAATGACGAGACACGTTTTACTGTCTGAATGGTACTCGGTTTTTTTCCCCCACATCAGATGGGAGGTGTATGCCATGTCTCCTTCTCTGCTCCTCCCTCGCACTGCCTCCGCTCCTTCTCCAGGTTTTACCTGAGCTCAGTGCACTCCCTCATGGGGGTGTTGGGGGAAGCGCAGGTGAGAATCATGAGGGATCTCATACTCCCTCCCACCCAGTTCCTACACAGACTGGCTTTCCTACCCCGTGGTAATTAAATTACTTTGCTGTTTGGCGGAACTTAATGTGCCATCAGCTATGCTCTCCAAGCAGGTGAAGCTATCAACGGGGTGCGACAGGAGGGGGAGGAACTTGAGCTCTTTTGCCATGTGGTTTTCTGACTTTCTGCACCGGCACCATAATGTATGAGGAAAACAAGCAGTACTGGTGATATTTGGAGTTTAATAAAATGTGATGTAATACTGAGCTAAAAATGCGGGATTCTGAATATGTAACAATGTTTAACATCTGGGGGTGCGGTGGCGCAGTGGGTTGGACCGGGTCCTGCTCTCCGGTGGGTCTGGGGTTCGAGTCCTGCTTGGGGTGCCTTGTGACGGACTGGCATCCCGTCCTGGGTGTGTCCCCTTATGCCCTGTGTTGCCGGGTTAGGCGCTGGTTCTCCGCGACCCTGTATAGGACAAGCGGTTCAGAAAGTGTGTGTGTGTGTGTGTGTGTGTGTGTGTGTGTGTGTGTGTGTGTTTAACATCATTTTGTGATAGACTGGCATCCCATCCAGGCTATACCCTAACCCTTGTACCCTATGCTTCCAGGGAAGCATGCAGACCACAGTGATCCTGTGTTGCAGAAGACGTTGAAAATGGATGGATGGCTGAATTTAACATAAATACGCAGGGCTAAGTCCTGTTAGTGGATTGGTATGTATACTCTCCTATAACGACTGCAAAGTGGGTGGCACACTGAGTAATGCTGCTGTCTCAATGTGCCTGGGTGGTGTGAGAGGACATGGGTTTGATCCCTGCTCAGTCTGTACGGAGTTTGCATGTTCTTCTGTGTTTGTGTGGGTTTCCTGTGGGTGCTCTGGTTTCCTCCCACAGTCTAAAGACATGCTGTTCATGTTCACCCATAGTGTGTGAGTGACCCACTGTAAGTAGTGTATCTAGCAGTGTAAGTCACTGTGGTGAATAAGGTGTGTGGGCTGATAACACTGCACAGAGTTCATTGGAAGTTGCTTTGGCGAAAAGCATTGGCTAAGTAAATGTAAAGCCTGTAAGTTACTGCATGTTAGCTGCTATGGGTAGAGATTTGTGAACAAATGAAGAATGTCTCCTTTGCCTGTATTGTGACAAAGGTCCACATTTTACATGGTGAATATTTGCAGTCTGGGTGTTTTCCTTCCAGTCTCAAAGGAGAAGAAAACAAACAAGGACCCCATCTCGAGCTGCCACGTCCAACTAATCTGTGGCAAGGAATTGAGTCGTTAATTAGCAGCAGTTTGTAGAACGCGCATCCTTTTTTTTTCCCTCCCTCTTTAATTGGTATAAGAAAATGTCTCGGTCCTGCTCGGTGTCAGCGGGACACACTAGAGAGTGCACTCGTGATGCTCCTCCCCACCTCCCTCATCTTTCCACTTGTCCCCGGGGATATTTCCCAACGCACGTCTCCGCTTGGCACGTCCGTTCTCTCACATCTGTCTGTTTTTCCTCCATTTTTGTTTCCTTACTGGCAGCACCCCCCCACCTTTCCTGTTCCATTTACCATGTCCAGCTTCCCTGTCGCTTTGCTCCATGTGTCGTGGCTCAGAGCCAAGTGCTCAGCCGTGCAGGAGGAGGGGCCAAGACCTGTCCATACGCAAATTTCCCACATCTTGATTAAACAGCAGCTGCAAATGCAATTAGATGCAGAAAGAGGGTGGGACAGATTGTTGAGGGTGGGAGGGTAGTGGTTGGAGGGACAATACCTTTGGAAAAAATAAAACTTTGCGAGACATATTAGTCAGACTGGGTACTGATGGGAGAACAAAGAACACTGGATTCATTGCTCTATTGGTGGGTGGGTGGGGGCAGCAGTGGATTCTGCAGTTCTTTGAATCTCATCAGGCTGTTCGGTTCGGGGGTTACGGTTCGAGAGTAAAACCGTTCCTGTCTTTTGGGGGATGGGAGCTGAAATTTCAGCATAATGCCTATTTGCTATGCTGGCGAGTGGTTGTCTCTCAGAAATTCCGTGTGATGGATTTTGACCGAGGTGAATTACTGTGAGTAATTATACCAGTCAGCTTTCCGGAGGGTATATTGTGTTAACGGAGACTTTTTTCTCAATATTTGTGTGGACGCCAGCGCAGAAGAGCTGTATTTGGGGAGGGGGAGCAAAAGGCTTTCAGGAAAACAACAGGTTGCAGGCTACTGATACAAACCAACCCATCCTACCAGTCTTTATTTCTCTCTGTTATGGGAGGGTACTCATAAGCAGATTTTACCTGAAAATGAAAATGTATGCCATTTTTGTACAAGGTGGTAATGAAGATAATAAAAAAAAAGACAAGGTAAAGCAGCAAGTTAGATTAAAATGTCTTTCATTCAAGATATTTGAATTTAATTTTAATTTCTTAATAGAAAATACATAAATTAGTACACAAAACAGGTTTTGGGAGCAGGAAGGTGATGGATGGAAAGAAAAAGGATTCCAGGGAAGAAAGAGAGAAAGAGAACATGCAAGCGACAGAGCTGGCGCTCATCCAGGCTCTATGGAATGTAGGGCAGTAGGAGATGGGAATAATTAATCTTGTGCCAGAAGTGGGATTTAATCCCAGACAGTACAGGGGTGTGGGGCCTTGGCAAGAGGGGGGGCATTAGGGTATGCCTGTAGTGTGGAGGCTGATGTGGAGAAGACAAGCAATCGAATTACATGATCTTTACCCTACTTATTGTACCATTGTAACTGTTATGTTTTTGTAATGAAGGATCATAGGTAATGTAACGTATTAGTATTGTGCTACCTGGACAATTTTCCGATCAGCGTATCACCTGCCATTTGCAATTAAAAATTGAAATACCAACTTGAAAGTGGCCATATTATTCAATTAATCACATTTGTAAAATTCAGATGGCTGTTTAATCAGCATAAGTAATTTAATTTAGTGTTGGAACACCATGAAAACTCACAGACCCTGTGCGACGGTCCATCCTTATTCTCGGACATGATTGCCCACCACTAATCTCGGACATGGCATAGCCTACCTGTGCACTTGCATAATACAATCTCTATGGCATTGTTTTTCCCTATTGAAAGGTAAAATCAGTTTATTCATTTACATTTATATGACCACATTTCCTCTTTTACAGATATTATGCAGATCTTCTCTTTGCCCAAACAGTCCTTGGTCACTTGGGCACAAAAAACAGCCCCAGAGAAAAGAAAAAAATATTGCGGCGTTCTGGTTCAGATAAATTTTCCATTAGTCTATTTTGTTTACTATTCCAGTTTTCTTTTCAAATGTTGAAAAACTCCACATTGCTTAAAGGACTTTTAAATAATATTTTTGAATATTTTTTTCCTTGCTTGAGTTTCATCTTATTTTTATTATATATGACATCCAAAGTGACATATAAGTGAGTTCACCATGTTGCTTTAACTTTTACCATTGAATTTTGAAGAACCTGTTTAACTCTTATACCCTCCTTCCATGACTGGCGCTACCTGATGGTATAACTGTCTGATCTATTCAGTCAGGCTTTCTGAATGTTATTTGGAAATGCTGGACCAGCTGCACACCTTAGATTCCTGAACAGTTGTAAATGGAAGGTGGTGGGGTCTTTGCTTTGGGGGCAGGAAGCTGTTCAACAAAAAAATTGCTCTTTTGGCACTGCAATACTGCCGCTGCGGGTCTTAATTCCCCTGGCACTGACCGCCACGTCTCAGGCCATTGCTGTTCCAGCACTGGTCTGGCCCTCGTGAAATACCGATGTAGAATATTTATTTCACCGCCACAGTGAAACAGCCAGTAATGTAATCAGGGAACAAGAAATGGGTTTTCCCCTCTAATGCACTTCAGCTGGACTGTTTCTTTTTTCTACACTAGGGGAACATGTCAGGGTCTTTGGGGTCCTTGGCAGGCCATGTCTACTCCATCCCTTGCATGAGCCCTTCAGCTGATTTGCTGTCTGTCCATAATAACCCAAGTAGGGCTCATTTTCACTGCAGTACATTTTCACTGAATAATAGTTGGCTTCTAATTTGGTGAAAACCAAGGACAAAGGATTTCTTCACCTGCTGCTGCTGCTGCTGCTTTTGCCACCCAGTATAACTGCTGTTTAGGTACCGGGGTGCAAATGGCTTCAAAATGCTGGTCCTGTGCTGGTAATCAGCAAACTTAAGTGAAGCCATTCTTCCGTGCCTTTCTCTGCACGTCCCCCACCCCTGCCATCAACTGCCACTGCCTCGTCACATTTGTTATCCACATCTGCACACCTCGCAAGCACAGCCACCTGAAGCTGAAGAAAATCTGCAGCAATATGCAAAATGAAAGAAATAAATAAGCAGTATGATAAAATGTGTGTTGTCCTGGCAACGGCAGTGTTATTTTCTGGAGCTAGATGCAAATCAGTGTCATGCATCAGGCTCCTCTGGCCCCCAAGAAAATTAGATAGAGGAAGAAAAACAAAGTAGAAAATGCGTCAAAGAGAAATCACCCCCCTCCACACACACAATCTTCCTGCCCCTCTACACTCCAGAGGGCATTATGCCGTCCTTCAAAAGGAGCACTTGTGTAACAGTAACCGCACGTTTGCTGGGGATTCAAGAGCGTGCCAGCACCATGTGAAGGTACTGTGAGGAGACGGGTGTTTGTCTTATCAAAGCAGGAGATGCAGGTCACCAGGGTTGAGCCGTAGAAGCAGATGCACAATAGCCTTATTTACTAGGCTGGGATCTGTCTGTGCTCTTATGTAACAGAAAAGAATGGACTGTTTCAGCAGCTTTTGGAGTGCTGGTAGAGGGGGCGGGATGGGGGCATAAGGACACGATAACTCAGCTGGCACTTAACTGTGTGGTTATAAATAACAGGTGACTCTTTGTACAAATACCCTTCTGTCAGAGCTTCATAAATCCTTTACAAGCAACGCATCACAGTGAGATAATAATAAAGTGTGGTAGTAAAATGGGTAACACGAGTAACACTAGAAACATCTGTAGCGCAGAAACCCTGTCTGCCAAAGAGCTTCTGTAGGCCATTAACTGTAACAACTGTCCAGTCATCAGGAATAATCTTATGTTGATCTGTTTGTCCGAGTGGGTTAGTGTCTGAACTTTTTCCAAAAATCCATCTTGTTTCTGTCTTTCTGTTGCTTGAATAGTTTCATGTTCTGTATCCTTGTTTTGGGCCATAAAGATCTTAAAAACCCATAAACTGCTCACATCATAGTGTTTTTTTTACCCAGGTCACACGACTTGCTCTTTTCTTTGTATTTATACGCTCATCATCTGTAACAGGCAGTGATAAACCATCTACGTTCCCTCAGTGTTCATGGAGTGTGTCCTACAGACAACGTATTCCTACAGACAACAATAACTTTTTGTTGTTATTGTCTCTGCTTAAGAGTTTCACACAGGAACTAGCCAATTTCCGGGTAGAATCAGAGGAAATGCTGTGAGTTAAACAGTAGATTTGGAGCAACTGAGACACTCATTGAACAGTGCGGTGGTGCTCATGGCCCCTTTCCCATACTTTACAGGCTGGATGGCAGCATGGGATTTTTGTACTGCATTACAGTGCCAAGACTGGAGGTGATAATGGGTATCGGTAAAACCACATACAGAGGTGCGAAGGTGCGCCCAGGAAAGAAGTAGACGTTCCCTTAGCCTCAAGACTTGTGTTGCGATACAAAAGCAGAAAGCACAACTAGCCTTCAGCCCTGAATGAGGGTTTAGTGAAATGCACCTTTTCCTGCTGTTTTTATCACCGAAGTTCAGTTACATTTTTTTCACATTAGAATACCTGTACAGAAAAAGAGAGTAAATTCACAGATATAGTGCTCTATAGAAGAGCTGGAGACTGAACTCAGCCAGATGTTTGTGTCTACTGTGCAGTCAGGGGTTCCCTGTAGGCTTCATTGCAAAGTCTTCTTTGTTTAAGCTCAATGCGCTGTGTAAAAAGAGAGTGAAACTACAGGTGAAGGGATAGAGAAGAAGTGACTATAAATGTACACTTGAGGGGAGGGTTGGAGGCCCACGCCTACATGATCAGAGTGATGTGCCGCAGCATATTGATCCACGTTCCTCAGTCAGAGCCCATTTCCGAGAAAACACAGAGCCTTACGGTGATCTTAGGTTATCACTTAAAGGACAATCATGGTACTGCCAATGTGCGGTATGATGCTGTTGCAGAGGCTGCTGATTTAGAAGTCGGAGGTAGCAGTAATGGGCTTCAGACAAGTATGGTATTTACATCAAATAAAACGCTTGGTTCATGGGGAAAAACTGAATCTGAAATGCTTATTATAACTCTAATAAATGTATCTAGTCTCTTAAACATCGAAATAATCTCTGTCAGTTTGGCAGCTTCTTCAGACTAATAGCAATTAAACGCACCTTAGCTGACTGTAGACGCTGAGATGTAGCAAGCAATGCTCTAAGGTGACAGAGACGAGCTCCAAGCCCTTGGGGAAGTGGAAGTCTGACCCTGAGGCTATTAGAGAGTCGAGCCAATTTGCTGAGAGAAACTGCGTAGATGTCGCCCGTCTGCAGACCTTCCATTTAAACCTTTAATGTTTCATTTAAAGCTGTCATTCATCATCGAGGGGGGCTTCCCTTTCAATTTATGAAAGTAAGACGGAGCTCAGGTCCCATGCACCTTAAAATTAACCAAAGTGTGAGGCACACAAGTGCTTAGAGCTAGAATTGCTGTGTGTGAGATGCAGGGCATTGTACTTCATTCCTTTTCTCCCCCACAGGCTTTCTTCACCATGTGCTGAAGGCCTTTGAGTGGAAGAGCCCAGTTGTGTGTGTGTGTGTGTGTGTGTGTGTGTGTGTGCGAGCACACATGTTTCTAATGTTTTGGAGGAATTTACTCAAAAAGCAACGATACAGCTTTTGGAGCCATCCCCATTTTCCTCAGTATTTATAAGAAAACAAACTTCTAGTTTATGTTAAATTTTATGTGTTTTTGAGGATTGCTGGAGTGGTGCTAGAAATAACTTATTTGAATATACCTGTATAATTTATTTAGAGACACTGAATGTAAAGTATCCACAGCAGCAGATAAACAAGTGTGTGTGTGTGTGTGTGTGTGTGTGTGGGGGGGGGCAGGGGTTTGTTATGCTCCCAGAACAGTTAATCAGAAGCTATTCCTGATCCTTGGGAAGTAAAGCAGAACGATGCCTGATGTTCAGAGGAAGTGGCAGGAGAACTGAGATTTTTTTTGGAAATCAGATGAAACTCCTCCAAGGGCTCACGGGAAACAGATTGTGTGTTTGGCTCAAGGGTGGGGATGATCCTCAGTGGACTGCACCCTGTATTCCTTCACACGAACACACATACACACAACGAACAGAAAAAGCAACCACACAGATTCGCAAATACAGGCAAATGCAGACTTGGCACTTACTGGAGCGCCCACAGAGGTTTCTTAGAGATACTAACTCTATACGTGTTGTCATTCTTTATTGAATGGCAGGTTGCTCAATTTCGGTTTGGTGCATCTTAAAATAGTTACTTTCGAGTCCAATATTCAAATACTTATAAAGAATTTATTATCAGGAGGCTGTGGAAATAGTACTACATTTTTCTGACATGTTTTTCCAAAGCAACTTATAATATTAAGCTACTTACAATGATTTAGCAGTTCAGGGTAAGCACCTTACTCAAGGGTACTATGGCAGTAGGTGGGGTTCAAACATAGGTCCTTGAAGTGCAAGTCAGCAGCTCTAATCGTTATGTTACCTGCTGCCCCACTGTGAATATGCTTTTTTCTCTGTGCATCCATAACTGCTGCTCTTACCAACAACCACTCCAAGCACTGTTGGAGTAAAGGGGTAGAGAAGTCCTGACCCCTTCTTCCAGGGGTAGTCCAGCCTGAGTGACCGCAGTAAGTCTACTCGGGAGAACCCATGGGCTCATAATTAAAGACCCTTTTCCAAACAGACAGCCAATCAGATGCTCTCTTTTCTCTTGTATAGTAATTAATTGTACACCTGAGGTGGTGATCCACCACAATTTGCATAACTTGTGATTTTCATGGGTATATTGTATTTTATACAGCTGTAACGATGTGGAGATTGCGGTGATAGGATGTTGGTGGATTCACCTTGCTTTGCTGCACGTGTTTAAACTCCATCCCTGCCTCAGTCTATCATGTCCCCTGTTAGACCCCTCCACCTCCCCCACTTCCCATATCTGTGGTAAAATGCGGCTGTCGGCTGAGCCTGGCTGCTGTGTTAATGAACAATGACCCTGGTGTCAGGTTATTATGTAAATAAGGGGGTGCTCGACAAGAGGTGGCGGGACCTTCTGATGGGCAATTCTGCAGCTCTCAACGAATCCATTTACCGGCCCCTGCATCTGCCCAGATAGCACTGTCAGAGGCTCTGCCTGTCTCAGCTGAGACTAGGCTGTGAATTGCTGTGCCGGCGTGTTATTTTAACACCTTTGTTAAAAAAATATTCCATGCTGACATTCACTAATTCATCAGAAATGATCATTTTGTTCTGTGCAAACGGTTGCTAGTTTAGATGTTCTTTATCGATACCTGTATGGGACCGTAAAGCTCGCCCAGCTTTACACCATATTCCCTAACTGACCTTACTGTGAACTCTGCCTTGGTCCACAGTTGACATTGAGCCTTAATCTTCTTCTGTGGGATGGAGGTGAACCTGAACTAGCAGACCCAACTAAAGGGGTTAGCCTGATTCCCAATTAGATGGTTGTGAATAAATTCAGCTTGCTGTGTTTCTATGGGCACAACCAGGATTGATACCTAAGTAGAATTATGGGATTTGCCAAGGGCTCTCATGAAGGTCAGGAGTATTGCAGCCACGTGGGACATTCATCACTTCCTCTCTGAGAGCAGACACCCTTACACTTAATGGAACTGCAGTTTAAAGAGAAATCAGAGATCTTTTAATCATCTGCTGTGTGGAAAAGTACATTTACATCATATTTACATTTACATTTATTCATTTAGCAGTTTTTTCACTTTTCTCTAAATCGATACATAAATCAGAGTAAACAAAATGCATTTCACAAAAGATGAAGAGTTACTTACATAGCAGACACTTTTCTCCAAAGCAACTTCCAGTGAACTCTATGTAGTGTTATGAGCCCACACACCTTAATCACTGTGGTGACTTACACTGCTAGATACACTACTTACAATGGGTCACACATCCATACATCAGTGGAACACACACACACACACACACACACACACACACTCTGGGTGAACCTGAGCAGCATGTTTTTAGACTGTGGGTGGAAACCCTGGCAGACACAGGGAGAACATATAAACTCCACACAGACTGAGCAGGGACTGAACTCATGTTCTCTCGCACCATCCAGACACTGTGAGACAGCAGCCCTACTCACCATGTTACCATACCACTCATCTCTATTACAGATGCAGATACATGATTCTTGAAGTTTAGTCAGTTTGTCCAGTGTCATTGTTTCCGCCTGTATACATTACACATGTAACTTCCTATAGAGTAGATATGATTTTTGAATTTGGGCCTCTTGAATATGGGGCTACCAAGCAGCCAGAGGCAACGGTATTACTGGAGTGTCGGGAGTGATCAGGCCCTGAAGGTATAAGGGTGCAGCAGATCCTTTGGCCATCTTCTAAGCAGTAACTAGAGTCTACAACTTGATAATGGCAGTTACAGTAACCTGATGGAGATAGACAAGGGGGAAGATACATGAGAATGCTTTTGCAGGTCAGACACAACTTGTGCCTGTAGCATGCTGGGTCACATGGAGAGGTAACGGTAAGGGCTGGAAAACCAGACAGAAGGGAGTTATAGTAGCAAAAGTGCAGGTGGTAAAGCACCATATCCAGAGTGCTGGTTGGTAGCTCTGTTGTGTGAGGTGGAACGAGGTGGAGCCATGGCAAGGCGCAGAGATTGACTTTATGGACAGTTACCCACTTCCAGCTCCTCATGCCGGTTCAAGGTGATAACAACTAGCTGTAGACAACTGAAGGACATCGTTTAAGGCAGCTGGTCTAAAGATTTGAGGGAGACTTGAGGGTGAGCAAAAGAGTGAGCATGATGGCTCCCTAGACTAGGAGTGGGTTTTATATTGTGCTGCCTGGTTTTTCCTGTTGTCGATTTGTGCCTGATTTATTTGCCTCTTGGCTCTTTTATAGGGCCCGTATCCCTGTTTTGTTTGGTTCATATTTGACAATAAAACTAATTTTTTTTTATGTGGAAATCTTCTGTCCTTGGCTTTTGTCACGCTAATGTGGCCACTTCCACAGTTGTTAAGAAGAATGGAATTATAAAGACTAACATTCCCCTGTCTTGCTCGTACTTTTTCCTCCTTGTTCTCAACAAGGAGTTTGGAGATGGGGATGTTTTGGAGCTTTCCTGCAATTGTTGGCGGTAGAGTTGGTCTGTGTATGAGATCAGTTTCAGGAGTTTGCGCCAGTGATAGCTGAAGGGCAGCAGGAATAAATCCAGGGTTGACATATGGACACAGTTGTTCTGCTGACATACAAAATAGTGCTACACTCCAACACATTAAGTACCACTTGGGAGAGAAAGGAGAAGAGAATTTCTGAAGGCCTGGAGCTCAGATTCAGCCGTGACTTAAAGACAATAATGACATGTTTTTTACACAGTATGACTGAGTAGCAAGAAGCATTTGCATGCAGAGAAGGGCTTAGCCAGCATGCATGGAAAAATTGTACATATGAACGCAGCAAATAAAATAGTGTGTTAGCGCTGGGAGTTGTGGCATGGTGAAACCTCCTACATAAAGAACCCATCTGCAGCCTGAGGAATCCAATACCAGCAAACCAAACTCATGCCCTTACCGGTGAGCTGTCTGAATGAAAAACGAATTGATAAGGAAGTAAAAGTGACGAAATAAGTGTTAGTAACGCTGTGAGGTGTCTGCAGTGTCCCCAACAGGAAGCAGAGCACTGAGATAAGCACGACTGCTGCCGGTCCTCCTTCTACTGCAGGCCACAGGAGCACATCTCAATAATTGGATTAGCCAGACACACAGACATACTACTGGGGTTTTTGCGCAAACCAGATCATAAATCGTGGGTTGGAATTAGACACATCAATCATCAAGAAAGATTAAAAGAGGTTCAGCTAGAATTAAGTATCAGATGCCCTATGGATGGTTGATAAAGGATTCCCCTAATTTTCTCCTATCTGGACTTTTACCTGTCAGCCTGTATTGTTCCGGGTATCCCACCCCTTCAGTTAATTCTTTGACCAGCAAAATTAAGTATGAATTATGGTGATCGTGTTGGAAATATCAGTATTCTGTTACCCAGTATTGCTATACTGATGATAACAGTGTAAAAATCGAAAGGTTAAAATTAGGATGTTATTTTTATAAGGTGGATAAATGTGGCAGAGCAAACTAGTGAGAGTTTACTTTGCTGAGTGCAGCTTCTTTTTTTCTTTCCTAGTTTTTCTACATTTTTTTCTGTTTTTGGAAGTGTACTTGGTTAACTAACGCCTGTGTACTAAGATCATCGGCACTACGGCAAGGCCCGCTTCAAGAGCCGAACAGGCAAACTTTTTGTTGCATGCCTAGGTCATTAACCACTGCACCCCCTGCTGGAGGGAATTAAATGTCCTGAGTCAGACTTCCTAGCTCCTTAATTAGATGCTTGCTGCATACTTCCACAACAGGAAATCCCCAGCTGGTACAGAGTGCTGCCTTTGTAATACAGACAGACAGCGTACGCTCCAGGTTGCGTTCACTCCCCTTCCCTGAGGGGAGGTCTGAGCTTCCTTTTGAAGTCAGGGGGGCAGAAGCATAAGAGGAATGGAAATTTGCAGGATGACTCGATCTGAGATCTTTTTTCTTTAGGTGCTTTAGTGGTTAAACTCGTACATTCACTGACACAGATGAGTGACATCTCTCCCTCGGTGGTAGCCTTTAAAGACAACTTCACAAATGTCTTCATTCTGGGTCTGAAGGTCAGCTGAAGTTCCTCCTGATGTTTTTTTTTTATTATTTTTTTTTTTGCAGAACTGTATCTCTACCAACATATCACAAAGTTTTGTTTTGTTCATAATAAGCACGTTGTTGTTGATAAGACTGAAGGCTCAGTGCCGTGACCCTGCCTTAGTATAAATGGTTATCCATAGTGAATGAGTGAGCTGAGTGCTCAGTCTGTACCGCTGGTCTGAAAATGCATAATTTGAAGGTCGCAAGTTCAGGTCTTCAACCACTACTGCCCCAGAGGATTGCTTACAGTTATTTCTGTAGTAAGGTGTTTTGTGAGGTCTTTTGCAATGACCAAACATTTACTCTCTTCAGTGTCATGAGGGACTGTCGGGGTCTCCGGGGCATAGACCTTATTTATATTTGATGTCGTGCAGCATGTCTCAGTCCAGCACCGCCTACGTATCCGCGGGTGGACGTTCGCTTTATCGCTTGCTTCGATTTGTACTTTGAATATGAATAAAGGTCGATATTTGTTCAGAAGAGAGTATCTCTTACGTCCCCCCCCCCCCCCCCCCCGCCTCTGTCAAACCGCCAACAGAAAGTGGTTTGAGAGGGTGCTGCTGCTGTGCAGGTTCTGGGTTGGTTGGTGAAAGATGATTCAGTAACTTTCACCAAAAAGTGTTTGAACTAGGACAATGAATGGTTGCTCAGTGGTGCGGGCTAATAGCGGTTCCCATAAGAGACCCACCCCCCCCCCCCCCCTTACTTACCTGCCTCGCTCTGTGCTACATTACACTACATATCTGCTGTAACTGACATTTTCCATTTGGTAGGCTTTATATTTTTTGCTGCTGTCGCCTAGGAGATGGGGAGGGACTGAAGGGGTTAGCTGGGGCTGCCTCTCTTGCCACTGCAGCCCCCAAACCTGACAGCACGTTAGGCCATTTTGTGCTATCTAACAGCTCGACTAGCAATAGCTCCAATCTCAAACAAAAATACGTTTTAGTGTACAAATTCATTGGTGTCCATGTCTTGCTGTACTCGGTGCTATGAACTTGTGTCTGCTTTGTGTAGGAGAATAAAGCCCGCCAAGACTTCGCCATAGCAGTGGTTTGCCCTCATTCTGCATTTTACTTAAAGTTGATTGGCACCTGTAGTTTTTCTCAAGTTGCTGAAAAATTAAAAGATCCTGAACAGGTTCTTATGAGCGACAAACTGATGCTTATGTGCCAGGTGTGTGAACGGTGATTTCCATCCATAAGTCCACATCTTCCCCCTTAAGATTGTTTGACCAAACCGTCCGTTGAGACGTTAATAACCACCTGTCTTTTCTTCTTTTTATGTAGCCATCAAAGCTGTGTCATTTGAGAGGACATTGGTCTGCTGAATAGAGAAAGGTACAAAAAGATCGGATATCCAAACCAGCATAAATAGTGATTCAGTTTTTTTTCCCTCATGTATAGTCATTGCATATCAGAGTTCCAGATCTAATCAGTGCATCTTGTATAGCCCTTTCTGCCACAAAAGTGGCATATTTTCTGCAAAAAATCATAAAACAGGAAATTGAGTTTGTTTGTTCATGAATCTCCAATATGGCATAGCAATAATGCACAGTGAAAAAACATCAGACATGAATATAAAAGGCAGTTACAGGAATATTAAGGATGCAAGCGCTAAGAAAAAAGTGAGGACGTGTGATGTGGCTTGTTACAAAGATGGAAGGTACGTGTCCACTAGGCATATAACAAAAAAATCTCCATTGTGATAGTCAGGATTGCAATTAATTGTAATAATTTTTATTTTAGCTTTTTAGTTGTCATTTTGGAATGTTCATCTCTTCTCTGCACGAGGTTTGCGTTCCTGCACTTCAGTTTCCCCACACTCCTCTATGGTAATTAGGCAGCAATTGAATTAAAAGGCTGGATGTTGAAGTTTAATTAATTATATTCACCGTCTATAATTACATGTTTTTAAACGGGAAAACCTCCCCAGTGTCACAGACATCTCTGCATATAAGTGCTCTGCTGAATAGGAATGAAAAGGAATTTGCTGGAAGCACTTAGGGGCTCTGTTCAGGCTGTGCTGGTGGATAGGGGAGGCAGTGGAACACAAATGGATTGGGATGGCTTTGTATTCGTTCACGGTGATGCTTTAATTAAGGCCCTAATTGCTTTGTCAGAATGTTTCGTTTGTTAATGTCACGCACTGTTACCACGCTTATTTATATATTTATAAATGTAACAAAAGCTGTTTAATTGCCCTTTTTTCGTTATGCTGATGTGTTGCAATATGGTGGTGAGGGCTCACAGTCTCGATGTGTGAACCTGGGACTGGCTTCGGGTGGGATGGAGGCAGGTGTGAAACAGGGTCACAGGAAGATCGGAGGGCGGGGTGGTACCAGCAGCACAAATAAAGCAAGTTGACATTAAAGATGCCAGTCAAAGGAACATCCTTAGTAATCGTAGTCTCTGTTTTGGAAGTAAGCTCTGGAGTCCTGTGATTTGAGCTCAGTGCAGTGATTTATCTGGGTTATTTCCAGATGTTTTATACCAGCAGTTTTCACTTCACCTCTATACACAACTGGGCGATTTGTGGAATTACTGACTGAAGGACCTATACTGGAACTCGGTCCTGGGGAAATGAGAGGTACAGCTCCACCCAGCTCCCTGCCTTCACCCCCATTCAACCACCTACTGTCCCAATTAGTATTCATTCAGCTGGGCTCATTCTCCTTCGTTCCTGTGTGCTTGGTTGCAGGTGAGGAGAATTGATTTATCTAGGTTCTTTTTCTCTTTTCTGTCTCTACTTCCTCTTCTCCAACGCCCAGCTCCTCTGGCAACATGAGGCAAGGATGCTGCGTGCAAGTCTCTGGGGAGCATGGGGGCCGGGGTTGGGTTTTGTGCAGAGCAGTGCGGTGCGAACGATTCATGGCGCTCTTGAGAGTGTGTTCCAGGTGGGGTACTGGGAGAAAGGAGCGAGAAGGGAGGGGCTGGGAGGACGAGTGAGACAGACTGAGAGGGAGAGTGCAAAAGAGAGTGTATCCTCCAAGCAATGCTGGGTGCAATTTTCCATGAACACACTGCTGCACTGGACGTTAAAGTAACATATATATGCAGTGGCATCACCCATCCCGCGTATGTGAAGATATTTTTACTCATGTATTGGTTCAAAAAATGTGTTGATGGCTTACCTTTCACTTGTTTCACCACAATGCGTGGTGATGTGTAACTACTGTAAGATGTTTCGGGAGATCCTTCGGAGATCTCCATTTCTTGATCAAGGTGTCCTGCAAGCTACGGCTGAAAGAAGCAGCCAGATTATAGTTTTCAGGTCATATTCACTGAAAATAAATGACTAATCTTGTTTAATTCAATCATCTCAAATAACACCAAATTAAATACTCTTGTTTTAATTGCGATAATCAGTGTATCCTAGTGAAAAACCAGTCTGTTCAGAAACACTGACACATAGCTGGTGTATCCAGTGAAATGTCTGCTACACTTTCTGAAATGCAGAGCATACAGGAATAAACTGGGAGGATGGGCTTCCATTGTCGTTATTGTAATTACAAACTGTCCTTTGTCTGCAACCGCCCGTGACCCCTGGCCCCCCAGTCACCGCTGCAGTTGCACCCCGACATTTAACTGCCCAGCACAATTCTTCCACTAGGTCCATTCATAAGGTTTCTTTTCCTTCAATGGCAGAGTGCTGGAAGCCAATGAAATCAACAATGAAGGTGACATATGAAAAGGTTTCGGAGACAGCCAGATTGATGACACTATACAGACTCAGAAAGGGGTTTTCTTGCCATGTTGGAGATTTTGTTTGTTGGAAGATCGACCTGGCATTCGCTTTTTCTCTTGGATGTTTATCAAAACCATTGCGTTTAAGCGCTGTGCTCCACTTTTCAACAGGATGTGAACAGCGGAAGCTAAATGTTCAATTTTATACTTTTGAATCACTTTGCTTAAAGTGTTCTTAACCAGAACGTGCATAAATTCCTCTCTAATTGAACTCATTGAGCTACGCCAAATGGTGTCAGTGTGCTACAAGATTAAACTGTTCATCTGAGAAAGAATGTATGAACATACACAAGAAGGACTTAAGAATACAGGTTTCCAGTCTTGATTAGGAAACATATTTGTATTAATACACACACACACATTATCAGAACCGCTCGTCCCTTACGGGGTCACGGGGAACCGGAGCCTACCCGGCAACACAGGGCGTAAGGCCGGAGGGGGAAGGGGACGCACCCAGGACGGGACGCCAGTCCGTCACAAGGCACCCCAAGCGGGACTCGAACCCCAGACCCACTGGAGAGTAGGACTGCGGTCCAACCCACTGCGCCACTGCACCCCCCTGCTATTTGTATTAATATTTCTGTTTTAAATCTGTAAACATACATTATTTACAGCATCATAAAAGTAGCAGATTGTATTTTAAATCTCCAAGCCACCCTGACTTCTTTACATCCCGTAAGTCTGTGCCATCACCGTTACTCGGGTACACTTGCATTTTGATGAAAGCAATCAAGTAGCACAGCTTGTTCAATAATTTATTTGAATTTATTAAAATATTGCACACGTGTGCGTTGGCGTAAGCAGTCAGTTCAGCTCCCCAAGCCTATGTCAAACTGCTCATATGGAAAGTCTCTTTGGTTTGGAAGAAGTTTAAGGCTCACATTTCCCTGGAAAGACTGCTGCAGACACTGTGATTTTAAGAGTTCCATTCACAGGATAGAGCACAGCTAACGCGGTCCTGTGGCAGGCCCGGTCAGCTCATTTCATTGAGTTTTTTTCTTTGGGAAGTCCTCGCGAAACCCTTTGATTTTAAATTGGGAAATTGTTTCTGTACCGCGGTGGCACGGTGGGTTGGACCGGGTCCTGTTCTCCAGTGGGTCTGGGGTTCGAGTCCTGCTTGGGGTGCCTTGCGATGGACTGGCGTCCCATCCTGGGTGTGTCCCCTCCCCCTCCGGCCTTATGCCCTGTGTTGCTGGGTAGGCTCCGGTTCCCCGCGACCCCATATGGGACAAGCGGTTCAGAAAATGTGTGTGTGTTTCTGTACCGCAGCTGTCACACAAGCGAAATATACCAAAAAGGGATGCGTAAATATCGAGGGCAGCCACACATGTTAGTGTGTTTACGGTTGCATTCATTCATTCGTGTGGGAATGTATAATGGATGGGCCTGTGGCTCCTGTAATAGGCTCGATGCACCTGGACACTGCCATTCGCGGTCGCTGCCGCCACTCCACCCAGCGCCTTGGCCGGCCCTGACCTCTTTACCGCTCCCAGGGGAAATTAGAGAAACCCAGAGACGGTGGCTGTCCCCTTCCTTGTGCTGCCCGGTGACTGCTGGTTCCAGCACAGGCTCCCAGTTGCCGTCCCGACGCTCAGCCCCGGGGTTTCGTCCCTGGGCAACATCTGCCCCGCACTGCTCACGCTTTCCTGCTTTCAGCTGAGAGGAAGTGTGGCGCTTGATTGTTTTACACTGTAATAGTGTGCTCGTTTCTGCCTCATTCTGAGGTATCTCACGACGAGCAGGTGACGTGTACAAACCGTGCCCCCTGCAGGTGACAACGCTCACTGCAGAAGTGGCGCACATGATGGATCCAGTCGACACGGTGAAACGCGGCACGCAGCGCACAGATTTCTACGTGAAGGGCGGATCTGGTGTGGCTCGTTTTCCCACGCAACCCACGAGAGGGGGGAAAGGGTCCGGGGGATTTGGATTATTATTTGGAGCACGGATTTTTTTATTATTGTCTCGCGCAGCCAGCGGTGTAAACCCCGCACGCATCGACCCAGCAGCATCGCCATCGCATCGCATCGCCGGTCGGATAGCGCTCGATTCCTCCGAGCAGTGAGCGCCGCTGAGGAGGGAAGGGAAGGGAAGGGAAGGGAAGGGAGGGAGGCCAAAGATCGCCGTTGTCAGGGAAACGTGCGGGGCTCCGGCAGGAGCGCGGCGGTGTTTGTTTGTCCAGATCACGTGGCCCGCATTTGGAGCACGGGGGGCCACTTCCTGTTTTACTCCAGCTTGGAAACGGACGAGCTGCTGTTGTCAGATGCAACAAAATGGCTGCTAGGACGAACCCGCTACATCTTTTGTAATCTTCACAGTCTTGTGTTTTTTACGATAAAATTGCTGTGGTCTTGGGAGGGGAACAAAAAATTTCTTTCAAGAAACTGGACGTTTTGAAGATTTTTCTTCATGCGATTATTATCATTGTCGGTTGTGCTCGACATAATGATCTGTCTGAGCTCCTAAAACCATCGCTGGCGACATCATCATCATGATCATCACGCTGCCAGGCTTTTGCACTTTAAAATAGCCAGCGATCGCAGCCGATCTCGCCGCGCGCGATTCCTGCCTCTACTCGTTGACAGCGTGGTGATCGCGCGCTGTCACTCCGTCGGCCTCTTCTTCGCCGCGCGCCCGAGCGATCGGGGACAGGTTGCTGCTGTGAGCGCCGGTGTCGGGGACCTGCCGCCTTCTCCTGTCACCATGATGATCGTGTGCTGTGTGGGAGCATCATCCGTGCTTCTCTCGCCACAAACGTCGTATTCGCCGTGGCTTCAGGAAAGGATCGAAAGGATTTAAACTTTTGGATTGCTTACCCATAACCACCAAGGTACTTAATTCCGCTCAACGAATGCCTGATGATCTGTCATTTTACGGCTGTGAACCGAGCGCTGCGATTAACATCGGTGGCCGAAATATAAAAAGGTAAAAAAAAAAAAAAAAAAAAAATCACAGCGCTTCAGTGCTTGAAACGCTCAAGGGAGATGGTTGGACGTCCGGCATGAAACGAGTCACTGGTTACTGGTTACACACGTCGTCGTCCTAGGGAGACTGGGGCTCCTCGGAACTGGTCCAAGGTTCAGCTTGATGTGCAGAAGTAGGTCCGTGAGAAAGCTGTCATGATGGTGAGCAGGTAAATCATCATGTGGCATCGTGGTCCGCATTTAGTGGCCGGGCTGTTCATCTCCACATGATCATCATGTGTTTCCTTGAAGGCTTGAACGCACAGCTGTGCTGTAAATACAGAATTGAGTGTGAAAAGACATTTTGCCCAGAGATGCATGCAGTTACACTTTGCTTGTTGTAAATGTGATAATAATCGTGGCGCGTGAGTGTATGAATAGATGTAGCGATGTAAAAGAAAGAGTGTGATCGAGTCGACAGCCTGGCTCCTGTCCGAGGAGGGACTGTGAGTGTGACCTTCAGCGATAAAACTCACCGACTGTCCGAGTTTCCGTCAGTGTCCACGTTTTAGTGGCCTCCAGTCGATGGAAACATGTTGGTCAGACGTGGCCGTTGAAAAACAAACGGTTCCGAAGACATGATGATGAAGCGGTACGGTATCTATCTGTCAGGCTGAATAAACACCGTCCGTGTTTTCACGTCCCAGTCACTGGCAGTGATTTGTGTGAGTTGCTTTAAGAAGAGCAGCCGAGCGAGGTTTTTCATTGTTCTCATTTGATGTTATCTCTTTATATCCCTGCTGTTTTTTAAATGTTATATTTGTACTGAAATGGGCAGCTTTAAACGTTGTTTAAAAGGTCCCTTCCGGGATAGGCTCCAGACATCCACGACCCTCAACTGGATTAGTTGCTATGGATGATGGATGGATGGATGGAGGGTTTTGTCCTGTTCCTGTGAGGTTCTGCCTGCTGCCATCAGAGCTCCTGTCCATTTGGGAACATAATAAAACAGAAGGATGTGTTGGTACCCAGGAGCACATGGCGCATGTGTGGGATATTCAGTGTATACTGGTAACACTTTAGGTCTTCGACAAACACTGTTGTTACATGCAGACCCAGGAAACACAGTGTGAATGATGATATCCCTGAGATTACACCATTTTCCCTTCAAGTGGGTCTCAGTGAGGGGCTGCCTGAACACACAGTCGCAGTGCAATGTGGGGCAGGCTGTTTGTGTGCTGTCTGCACAGGTAGTGCTGAACATGCCCTCTGCTCAACTTTCCCACTCACCTAATGTGTGAAACTCATAAACTTTAAGAATCAGTTCAGTCCATAACCGTCATAAAAATCATGTCATTGTCAAAGTCCTGGTATCTTCAGAGACTGCTTTGATTATTTCCTTTCAAAAAACATACAATTTACGCAGATATTAAAACTGCTGTTTCAAATACCAGCAAACACGGGCAAGTAATTGTTGGATGTGAACACATATCTCTCCAGCATCCATCAAGAGTGGAACTTATTTTCATCCACGGTGTTTTTCTGTTTTGAAATGTATGAAGATCCAGAGCAGAATTTCACATCCACACCAATTGCTGGACAAGTCGCACGGAGCTCATGTTCTGACAGTCGGTCAGTGTGCTGTGTTTGACCTCCGAGAGGCATTATAAGGGACCAGTGTTCATTTCAATAAACTTCTATCAAAAGATTTCTGACAAAACTATTAAAACAGATGTTGTGTGGGTGGAACAATGTGGGTTGAGACCCTTTCTAAAAGGTGAAAGAGATTCCCCAGGTAACACACACATCTCATACCCTACTGGGATTAAATAAACTGAATGGGTCTTTTAAGTTCCAATCCATCTCATGTACCATTCGGTTTTTCCCCCTGCCAATTATATATCTAATTATGTTGCTGTTCTTCCCCTGTGATGACCCTAACCCTAATCCAGCATCTGTGGACACAGCTACCAGTCCTTTCTCATGTCAGTGGAATTGTTGCTTAAAGCTCTCAGCTAAAACCAAGCTTGTCCCTCAAACTCCGGCCATCGCTTTTTTCCAAATGGAAGGCCGAGTGGTGTAAAAACATCTACCTTCGTCTGTCGGTTCCCTTGTGGTGTTAAGAGGAGTGACACAAATTCAACTTCGAGCCAAAACACTATTTTGATGTCTATACCCGTGTGTCTGCTGCACTGCAGTAGTTTCTTTGCACCGATTGTGATTTTGGCTTTGTGAGTTCACCTGCGGTTGTAACCGTCCTTTCTAAATGTTCAACTTTCTTCTCGCTAGTAATTATACACATGAGGGAAATGCTTCTCAATCCCCCCGGGCCTGACCGCCGTGTCACAGGGCTGTATATAAATAACTTTTCTGGAAATGCTACTGTCATCCTGTAATTTACTGGTGTTCTTTTTCATGTTTTTAAACTCTTTAGCTAGTTTGTTACCCTAATTCTTGTTGTCTGACTTGGACAGCAAACAAACGATTGAACCCCGTCAGATCTAATTTACAGATCAGCGATAAACAGGCAAATGGATATTTTGTATACTGCCAGTTTAGCGTTACTGATACATCTTTTCATAACCCAAAAGCTGCTCTTCTATGCTTACCAGATGGTTGAGAGTAGAAGGCTATTTTTATCAAGTTTTCCATAATTGCTTTCTAGTCAGGTTTGCTGACTCTGAAAGAAATTAATATGTTCGAATGTTTAATCCTTCTCTAGTGTAGAGAGTTGACTTGCCACCTAAGCAAATATTCACATTATCTTGGGCCTAAACTGAAAATAGTCTGAACATACCATCTGCAGATAAGAGTCTATTTATAGCAGCAGCCAACCGAGAGGTTTGGTTTTGATCTGTGGAAAATTCTTCTTGGATAACCATGTGGTTCAGGGTATTTTTAAAGCAATCCAGCTTGAATTTTCCTGAACACATGGGCACAATATCTGTTTCTGCCCTTTCCACACACCATAATTTTGCAGCCAGCCTTAGAGGAAATGGAAACCCTTAAAAAGCAGACAAAGTTATGTAACTGGCCACGGGAATGCTGGGCACTACTGAATGAGGGAATGCTATGACATCAGACTACCTCCTTTTGACTGCACTTACATAACGTGACTTTCCTTCATTACTTGTCATTGAGGTCAGATCGGGAGCAGAGGACAGTGTCACATGACATAGAATGGAGACGTGGTAAAGTTGTCTCCAGCCAGAAGAGGGGAGTGTGTGTCATTCTTAGTGACCAGATTGGCGTATTTTAAATGATAAACCATGGGGTTCATTTCCAAAGATGCATCATCTTCCTGCATGCAGGATTCTGGCAAAGGCAGAGACAAGTCACATGGGTTGAAGTAGACAAAGGAGTGTGCTGAGTACCAGTGTTGTTGAGTCTTTAAGAGCAAGCCACCCACCTGTGTCAACTGAGGAGTGGCAGCAGTCCAAAAAATGTCTCCTGCTCCCTAGTGGTGTCTGATGGCTTCCTTACCACTTCTTCTTAAGAATTATGTGGTGAATAGTGTTAATGATAAATAAATTCTGCATTTTTCAAGACTGGCAACGGGTGTGTAGGGGGACTTGTGCGTAGAGAGCAGATGTTCTCAGTGGTTTCATCTGAAGGCACACCTTCAGGGAAATTGATCATTGTTCAACTCCGCTTTCTTTCTTACCTGTAGCCAAGAGAAGAAACGCGGAACACAGCAAGAGAACCGTTTGATGGAAGAAAAGAAAAAGAAAAAACAAGAAGAAAAGAAAAAGAAAGAATCCGCTCAGAAGAAGGTGACAGTGGCTCCTTGTCCCTGTGTGTCTTCGCTCTGTTGTCCCAGTGCTGTCCACAGAGACGTGTCCAGCCTCCCAATCTCAGCCCTGGACAGTCCCAGTCCAATGTGTCTGAAACATCACCCTGACACCCCTTGTGTTGGGAGGGACAGAGCCACCTTACAATTACTCATCATTATGTTAGAGCCTTGTGAGCACTGAGCCAGGTGAGATTTGGAGTGATATGTGTTCTGAGACTGGGGCTCTCTGGCTCCCTCTCCCAGGGGGCTGTGCTCTGTGGAGGGCACTTTGGGGACAGACTACAGCTGTTGTCCTGACACGCTCTTCCTTATTTGTGTTTGACGATTATGGTAAAGGTTCCTTTCCGCTTGATCGTTTCCGAATAAAGTAGTAAACAAGAGTGCCACCGCTTGTTTCATCGTACAAAGCCATCAGTGATGAAGTGGCTTTTGTGGTGTTTCCAGGCATGTCAACCGCTCACGTCTTTCTCTCTTTGTTCCAGGCTGCTGAAAACAAAACCAAAGGTGAGTGTGTGATTTATTGGCCTCAAGGCATTTTTTTGTATTGTAGAAGTTTAGACCCCACCCGATCTGACTGCATTGCCATTCTGTAAATTGATCTAAGGTTGAAAGACAAGAGCTAACATTCTCTTTACAGTCCAACTTTTTATGGAATTATGTTCCTGACTGTGTCAACCCAGCATTCTCACTGTGTTGAAAACCTTAGAGCCTAGAGGTTTCCTTGTGCACCGCAGTCCAGCGGCTGCCCATCCAGTGCTGCATTAGTCACCTTCTTGTCCCGAATCTTCAGGATTCTCAGACGTGCTTTGTTTCCTGTTTGTAATGTGTGCGTTTCTGCACCAGGCCAGCGGTGAAGAACTGCGTTCACTTGGTTTCTTCCAGTGGCCATCTGAATATGAGGTGCCCCATATCTGAGCCATCTTGAATGTCATGCTAAAGCACCCAAGCCATTTATGGGACAAAGGACCGGGGAGGGTGGGAACAAAGTGTGGGGTGGTGGGTGCTCAAGGTGGAGGGAGGGGGGGTATGGGAACTTCAGGGCTGTTAATCTCCTTCAGGGAGCAGTGGCGGATCTTCAGCCAGGCTGTCAGGGAGACAGATGGTCCCGAAGCCCACGCCTTGCAGATCTCATTAGAGCGTCTACTGAAGGACCCGTCCAGGTTCTGCTCTGCTGCAGACAGAGATGGTGTGTGGGAAGGTGGTGGGGGCAGCTTCCAGCTTCCTTCTCTCCTAGTGGCTGCAGATCTATAGTGTACTTGTGTACGTGTGTGAGTACATGCAAATTTGTGTTTATTATCATTGTTGTTATTTTGGCGTAGTGGTTACGGCTGCTGCCTTTGGACTCGAGGGACCCAGGTTTGAATCCCACCTCCTGCTGTAGTACCCTTGAGCATAGTACTTCCCATGAGCTGATTCAGTAAAAAAAAAAAAAAAAACCCAGTTTTGTAGATGAGTGAATCGTTGTATGTAGCTTAATATTTTACACTCCTTTTAGTGTCGGTTAAATGTAAATGTATGTTACATTTGTGTACACATGTTTGCATTTGCCCGTGTGCGCAAGCGTGTGTTCAGCGGACAGCAGCGTAGACATTATACCGCGTATAAGCAAAGGCTGGACCTCTTTCTCCTGCAGGCCGCTTAATTAGAGCACAGAAATGCTGCAAAGCTTCCTTTGCGAGTCACGTCACACCGGTTCGTCCGAGCGATTGGCTGAATTCCTCTCATGAGTTCTGCATTTGGTTGCCCCCCCCCCCCCCCCAGTGTAGCGTAACGCCACATGGCATCTGAGCAGAAGCAATGTAACGGATGATGAATGCTGTTGGCATTTTACTGAGCCGCATCAGGTAGTACGCCTTCAGCTTTGCACCTTTAAATGTCAAGGTTTAATGCTTTACTCTGTGTATTACACCTATGGTCACTCATTTGTGAAGTATCCATTTAAGAGCATGTATTCCTTATAATGGGGCTTTACTGGTGCTTGTAATCCAAAGAGTGACTTCTGTGTGTATTGGGTGGTACACTTTACCCTTCTTTATAGCTGGACATTGCAGAACTTGAGTTTACAGTCTTGCTTGCGAGTACAACAGTCTGTTCTTGGGTCTCGCGGTAAAATTTCCAGAGACGGCATATGCCACATGAGTAGCATGAGCAAGATTATGAAGAGCGAGTACGAGGGAAAGATGGGGAACCCAGCGTCCTGAGTGACAGCTAACATTTGACTGATAAATTAACTGCTTTCAGCACGTGTCTGATTTTTCTACCTGTCTAGTGGGACTCAAGAACGTGAAAGTCGATAACAAGCAAAACGTTTTAGCACTTTGACTGTTTCGTATAAAACAAAAACTCACTAAATTTGAAAGGCATCCTGTTTGTGGCGATATCTCTATAACATTTGTTTTTCGGGGAGCGTATTCATATACGGCCATTTCATTCAGAAACACACATATAGGCACCAAAAGTACGCAGCCCTAGCAAACTCACCGCATATTTACCTCCTGGTGGGACTCGCTGCCTCCCCGTGGACATCTCAGCAGCTGGAGTCCATTGAGAGATGACAGCGAGGAAAACTGGCTCACAGCAGTTGTCTGTTTTATACTACTACCATGTTTGCATTCGTGGGAAGGAAAGAAATCACAGCAACGTGAATAAAAGTTTTTCTGCTGCTACTGCAAACCTGATGAAACTTTGTTTGGATTATCTGGGCTGAGGTCGGGTCACTCGCTCTCTGACTAACAGCAGCGCCACGTTAAGTTAGTGCCACATAAGATTATCTGGCCTAGACCACGTGTCTCCGTCCTTTTGTATGTAGTACGCTTGCATTTCCGAGTCCAAATGCAGCCAGATTGAAGTGTGCTAATGGCTATATTGTCTTGAACGAAGAGTATTTCAATCGGCATATGAAGACTTTTGATCAGTTTTATCATGAAAGCAGGATGTGGGTGGTACGTAAGTTTTTCGTGGGATGCAAAGGGTATCGAGAGATATGAGGCAGGAGATTGACAGTTTGCATATTGTGTTACTGTACTTTTCAGACACCGTTGAAGTTACGGAGGAAATGGAAATAAATGTGGAGCAGGTGCCCAGTGCCACGTCATCGCCATTGTCTGACTTAGGCCTCACATTCCTTTGGTGCACCACAGGTTTCCCAATTTCCACAGAAGACCGGGTTCCCCATTGCACTGGTGCGTGGCAGATTTACAGTGAATGGAAGCTGTTACCCTTCCTCGGCACCCTATGAAATCATAGATGGGCACAAAATAATTAAGCTTTTGCCAAAGTCGAGTGATTGAGTGATTAAAAGCAGATTATTCTGGGCCTGATGCAAATTGGTCTGCTCGATTGCTGCTAGGCCAGTGTTTCCTAACAGCGGACATTTGTTTTGGCAGCTGCGACGTAACCCTTGTCCAAGACCAGGGAGAACATCCACATAAAAAAAGTCTCTGATTAGCATCCTGTACTGAAGACTGTGTTTCAGGCTGGACACTAAGGGGGGGATCAGTGTCAGGGAACCCCGGTCCAAACAGTTGGCAGAGATACAGCTCTTGGCCTGTCATCCAATTATACCTCTGATTTCTGCTGGATTGTAGTTACTGGGTACATCTCACACACACACACACAGAAACCACTTGACCTAAGCAGGGTTGTGGCAAGCCAGAGCCTAACCCAGCAACACAGGGCACAAGGCTAGAAGGGGAGGGGACACACCCAGGACAGGACACCAGTCAGTCACAAGGCACCCCAAGCAGGACTTGAACCCCCGAGAACAGGCGCAGGCTAAACCCACTGCACCACTGCAACTGCACCACCGCACCTGCACCACCGCACCACCACGCCCCCCTGGGTACATCTGCTCCTTATAATTTTCATAACTACACTGAATGGTAAGGGGATTAGAGTGGAGCAGCAGGTATTGCTGCTGCCTTACAGCTCGTGGGCTGCACGTTCAAGTTTCCTCCAGGTGCTCTGGTTTCCTTTCACAGTCCAAAGACAGGTGTTTCAGGTGAATTGGGCAATCTAAATAGGTTGTAGTGTGTGAGTATGTGAGTGAATGAGTGAGGGTGTTACATTGCTCCACTGTACAGGCTGTAGGGAGTTTACTGCGGTGTATCAAGCACTGTAAGTCACCTTGGACAAAGATGTCAGCTAAATACCAGTTAGTAATCATCGTATTTCAGTTAGGAGGAAAGCGTCTGCTATATGAAATAAATGTAAACGTTTGTTACATTTGTGTGCACGTTTCTAGATGCGTACGTGCCTATGCGTGCTCACTGGACAGCGGTGTGGATTGACAGCAGTGTACGTTGTCTAAGCAGACAGTGGACGTCTTTCTCCCGTGCGCTATGCGGTTAGAGTACAGAAATTGTGCAGAGCTTCGTCTGTGAATGTAAAGTGTGGAGCCAGTGGGTATGACTTTGTAAGAGCGTGTGTGTCTCTGTGTGGGTGGGAGTTACGCGTGCGTGCGTTTCTGATCACGCGTACATGTGACCACGAATGTGTTCAGCTGCGTGCGCTCACCCTACCTTCGTTGGCTTTTGCGTCTCCCCGGTCTCACCGCTCATCTCTCCGCAGTGCCCGAGTCAGCCAAGGCCAGGGCTGGCGCTCCAACCCCTGGCGACCCCCCGGCGAACTCCACGCCCGGCAGTAGCAGCGATGGCAAGCGCCCCCCCTCCGGCGCACCCCACCCGCCCCGTGAGCTGCCCCCGCGCTTCCGCCACCACGAGCCCAAGCAGCTGTTGAGGAGGGGCCAGCCGCTGCCTGCCGGGAGTCCGCCCCCCGGCTCCCCCCAGGCTTTCTCCACCAATCAGCACGCAGGTCAGTGCGTCACCCTTCTCGCGCGATTCTTTTCACGAGGAAACTTCGAGCCGGAGCTGAATGAAGCGCAGCGTTTCACTCAGATTTCGTGGATCGAAGCTGCGGGCACCTCTAGAACAGCCCTAGAACAGATGGATTTTACAAATAGTTACAGTGGAGCGTGCAGAAGGTGTGCTGTGCTGCTCTTTTTTGCTTTGACTTCACAAATATACGTGACCTTTAATTTCCTGGTACGGTAATGTATGGAAAAGTAAAAAAAAAAAAAAAAAAAATGACTGGGGTGAGATTGGCTAGTGAGGGAGCCAAGAAGGTGATGTGTGTTTGGTGTTTGCCGTGGTTTTATATTATTTTCTGCTGTCTGAGGCGTGTGGTAAGCGTGTTTAGTCTGCATTTTGCACAGATGCAGCCTAAGCATGGTTTGCTGTAAAGCACACTTATCCCAAGCTCTCCGCAAATTCTTTAGCAGTGAAGATGGAGGCACCGCACGGCGTGTATCCCGGCCGCACGGGTCTGTCGGCCGTCTATCAGCCGAGCCCAGGGAGCGAAGCCCAGACACGGTCTTTCTCACAACGGCTCGCTGTTACGCCAGCAGTTCAGCAGTGGGAATTAATAAAGGTCTCTTCTCCACAGGGCTGCTTGGATTGTTGGTAAATGATGTAAAACTGTGGGGATGTGGAGCTTTGGAAACTTGTGGTGGGGGGGTTTCTGATGCTGATGTCCTGTTTCTCCACACGAGTAATATTTAGGGCCCTATGGGCTGGTGTGTGTGTGTGTGTTGGGATGGAGTATGTGGGCCGGGGAAAGACCGTTTTGCTCCATCACGCGTTCCGTCAACAGTTTCAGTATAAAAACTGTGGAACTGCTGGAATACAAGGGATCGCTTTTGAGAGCACGGGTGGGGCTGCAGAGGGGGACGGACCCACGACACGGAGTATTCGAGAGGGATCGCTTGCAAATCTACGGTCCCGTTCCGCCGGGTCTTTTGCGTTCCTGGCCGCAGTTCAGAGCTCAGGCTGCTGCCGCCCCCGCCGCCGTATTTGTCCATGACCATCTGCAAAGCACAAGAAACCAGAGGAAAAACTCTGTTTTCTCTACTTGGTCTGCTTTCGCTGTTAAACAGACCCCAACACACATACACAAGAATGCTCTTGTAAAAGTGCAGCATCACAGTCGCGAAAGGGAGTGAGAGGCTCTCATTCTGTTCGGGACAATGTGGGACAGGAGGGGGGGAAGGGGTAGTGAGGCGATCCCTTACGGCCTCAGTGGCAGCAAGTTCCCAGGTTCTTCATCAGTCCCTAGGTGAACATGCTGATCATTCTAGACAGTGCTGTCCTCAGGAGCTCCATCCAACCATCCAGGATGGATTCAGTCATATTTGGAGTCTGTGCTCCAGGGTTTCACGTGGCACCAAAAAATTAGTAAAAATTTAACTTCTTGTGCAGCCTATTTTTTTTGATGGTATGCAAGGGTGGGCACAGCCCTGGGTTCTTGGCTACAGTTCAGTCCTGTTAAGATGGCACCCGTTTGCACAGTGCCCCCCTCCACCCCACTTGTTTCAGTCCAGAGCTGTCTGCAGACGGCTCTAGTGCAGCTGCATTGGCACAAGCGCCACCTCAGCGCTGCTCTCCAGGCTTTAACACGCACACACGCACATGCAGTAGGACGGGCGCGTGCGTGCGTGCGTGCATGTGGAGCCGTGCCCCAAACCAACAACAGGGACAAAGCGTCGCCAAGCAGTCCAAGAAGCAGCTCGCCAAGTGATTAACGCAGCAGGAAGCCAGCGGGTGCTTTACGCTCCCTCTCTGTACGTGGACGCTTGTATCGTTCCCTCAAACAACCATTGCACATATTATCAGTTCTTAAACGCTTTCTCGAACCAACGCGAACTGACGTAGGACGAATTCCTGCGATTGTGGGGAATGTGGGATACAGCAAGGGGGTTGTGCTGCACGTTCCCGGTCTGAGGTTTTAGGTCTTGGCAGAAGATTGCCGGTGGAATCCATGTGGCTGATGCGAGAATTTGACTGGATGAGCGGAGGTGATACCATAGGAAAGGGAGAAGACTTGAGACCAAAAGATTGGAGCCTCTAGGAATGGGCTTCGGGAGGTACTGGAAGACTACTTCAGGTTGTAGCGTCCGGATGGGAGTCCGACACGGACGCGCGTTGCCATTATATCCGAGCACGGACGGAAAGCAAAATGACCCCACGTGCAGAGTGTGTTTATAAGTGCACAGTGCAAACCGTAAAGTACCGGGTAGAGGTGAAACCATGAACGCGGGACAATGAGACACACGGTGTATCCGCGCAAAGGTGAGAAGTGAAACGCGAATCTGCGAGTAGGACTCGAACACGGAGGTGTGACGAAATACTGGACTGGAACGTGGGACCAAGACCGGAGCACAAAAGGCAGGAGTAGACGGGACGGGCACTCGGGACTGGAACATAAGTAACTATGGAACAAAACTTGGGAAACAGGGAACTAATGATCATTAAGCAAGCATGATCTATCCTCCACCACTTGCTCCTTTATTCCTCAGTAGCTGCCAGATTGTGAACAGGTGCACGGGTCTGGGCTAGCAGCACCGAGTGGTGCCTCCTCTGGCCCGTTTGGGTATTGTCCCTGTGGGTCCCGACACGGGTTCTCGGATGGCGTCCGCGCCTGCACGAGAGAGGGAGCTGCTTAGAACCAGAGGTTCCTAGCGGTTTACCAGCTGGTAGGGAAAGAGGGTGAGGTCCCATAATGGGATGTTTTAAGACTCTGGCGTTTGGATTTCGTGGGCAGTTTCACCGCAGAAGTGGTCCGAGAGCTTGTGAGACTGCGTCCGCTTAGGTGCTCCGTGTGTGGTACGATGAGAAAATTTTAAGACTGGCTGCCGCGTGACACTGCTGTGTGGTCACAAGCCATCGGCGTATGGAACACGTCGGCATCTCACGGTGTCTTAGTACTCGATTGTAATTGATCGTACCGAGTATATTTTGTCTGTTTTCGTGAGTGTTTTTTGCCGGGGAGGTTGATCTCTCACTGTGTCCTGTCCTGTGTTTCAGAGCCTTCCCACCACATTGGTCTGGCAGCCAAGTATGAGAACCTGCAAGGAAGAGCTCCATCCAACAGCAGCTCGGACCCGGTAATTGTGGACAGGAGCGACACTGAGGCGTGGCCCTGTGTGTCTCGCAGCGACGACCACACCCACACACTATGTACTACAGATTCTGATTGTGCCGCGGAGACAAGCAGCGGTGGCAGCATGAGCACGGCTACAGACACGGGCCAGCTGGGCCGTTATGCAGCCCCTCACCCAACCAATGGTGGAGCCAGCCAGGCCCAGCCCTGCTGGGGTTCTGCCACCTTAAACCTGAACTTTAATTTGAACTTGAACCCAAACTCCAATCCTTCTGCGTGGCCAGTGTTGGGACAGGAGGAGTCGGGCACCAGGGAGGCCGGTTTGGGGAGTAGAAATGCTCCACCTCCTGGACTGTGCGGTTCGTCAGGAGCTCCGGCCACTCAGGGTGGCAGCGGCGGTCACAGTGGTAACAAGGCCAGCTCCTGTGCTAACTTCATGGGGTGTGGAGGCAGCAGTGCCTGGGGCGACCCGGAGTCGCGGTCCTCCCCGCCCACGACCGCGGCCTTCAGCAGCGAGCCGCAGAACCTTAATGCCGATGGTCCGAATGGCACTAAGCGAGAGTCATCGAACCCAGTCTGCCCTCTTTCTGAGCCTAACTCTTTTGTACCGCCTCCGCAGAGTCCCCTGCAGGTCACTGGAGAGGATGGCTCAGGGGACTCCGCCTGGGACTCGGCACCGACGGGCTGGGGTAGCGGAGGAGGCGGAGCAGGAGGCGCGTGTGTCTGGGGGCAGGGGAACGGAGGGGAGTCGGGAATCGGCTCTCTGCGGGATCACGCCGATTCCTGGGGTCACAGAGTCAGTGCCCCTGCCAGTGAGGGCAGCAGCGACAGCCAAGAGAGCCCTTCGCAGCGCAGGGAGAGGCCTCCCGCAGAGGAAGCCAGCCCAAAGCTGCTAACCCAGGACCTGGACCCTCGCGTGCTGTGTAACACGGGCTGGGGCCAGACGCCAGTCCGCCAGCACACGGCATGGGACACAGAAGACACTTCAGGAACACAAACGTGGGGATCCCCATCTCCGGCCACTCCGACATCCACCGTTCCAAAACCAGCAAATGTGAGGAGAAGTGACGGAGCAGGTCACAGTGCCACTACAGCTCCAACCTGGGGGAGTTCAGGCCCACCCCCCAACCAGCTGAGCTCCACATGGGGAGAGTCATCTGGTAAGAAAGTAGCTAATGGGCCCACGGAGTGGGGCAGCGTCTCAGATGGTCCAAGCACTGGAGCCCCTGCACAGTCCTGGACCCCTGAGGAGAAGTCTCCCAGCTGGGATGACCATCAGGCCAAACCAGACAACACCTCCCAGAGTTGGAGTGAGGGGCCCACTCCCACACCATCTCGTGGCTGGGGGGGCGCAGGTGGTGGTGGGGTCAAAGCAACCGGAGAGGAATGGGCTCGTTCCGAGGAAGGAAAGAACGACGGCCCTGCCCGTCCCCACTGGGAGGACACTCCTCGGGGCTGGGGGCGAAACGCTCAAGGGCACGGAGGAGGCTGGGAGGACACGCCGCGAGCCAGCGGCCCCAGGCAGGGTTGGGGAGGTCCGTCGCAGGAAGGCGCCAGCGGCAGCAGCGGAACAGGAGGAGGTGCTGCTTCCTGGGGTGGTGCTGCCTCTGTGAGGCAGAGCAGCACAGACTGGGGAGGAGAACTGGCAACGGGAGGAAATGGAGGTTGCGGCGGGGCTGGGGGGCGACAGGAGCCCACCGGGTGGGAAGACCCCTCTCCCCCTTCCCTCCGCCGCAGGATGGAGATCGACGACGGCACCTCGGCTTGGGGCGACCCGAACGCTTACAGCAAGACCGTCAACCTGTGGGACAAGAATGCTGCCTGTGCACCCACCAGCGGCCGCCCCTCCGCTCCTGGCAGCAGGAACGGCAACAAGCAGCCCTGCCACGCGCCCCCACGCCACAGCCAGCCCCACGGGCCTTGCGGGAACAGCGGCAGCCTGTCGGACCCGTCGGGACCTCAGCAGCATGGACCACCCAGCAGGACGTCCCTGGCGCCCGATGGTAAGAGCCTGTAAAGCGCTTGGTACATCCTGCTCTTCACGGCCCCTTTTTCATACCGGAGGGTGAAGTTAAGCTCTTCAGTACCCCACATCTTACGCTGCTTAAAAGCTGTTGCCCGTTATTTGATATATTACGGCTCAGGCCATCTGCAGGATCTGTTCTTTTATAGATACGGTATCCTTTAAACTGCCTTTGCACATTTAGACCGTCATTGATGTTCGAACGCGCGAGCCCGGCTGGTCTTAAAGGTCAGATCTCGAATGACCCATACGCTCCGTTTGTGTTTCTGAAACAGCCGTAGGTGGCTGGGAGGCGCTGGTTAGCAAGGAAGTGGAGGAATGTTGTTTACAAAAACAGAAAATATTTCCAGTTGGAGGGAAATGTGTAAATCATAAGGGGGGGGCTGCCATCTGCATGTAATTAGTAGACTGCTTGTTGTCCGGTGCCCCCTGCCGTACCGCCGGAGTCACTGCACCCAGTGTGGGAGGTACTGTACTGCCTCTCCCACCAGCTGGAGGGAGGAAATAAAAGCCTCTCTCTCGTCAGTCCTGTATCGTGCCATTGCAGCTCTCCTTTTTCCAGAGGCCTTTAGAAACAACAGGGATTATAGACAAGCCATAAAGGAAGTACACTGGAGTCAAAGTTTCATTTTGTAAATTGAAACATGGAAGTATGCCGTATCTGACACCTTTCACAATTAATGTTGTGTGCGATACATAATGACCTAGTAAGCAGCGATATTTCGGTGTTGCTAAGGTTTGGTCAATGTGCGCTTTGCCTCAGGTTGGGGAGAGGCGCCAGGAACACACCCCAAAGCCGAGCCCTCGTGGGGACAAGGGCCATGCCCGCCCCCAACTGTGGACAATGGGACATCGGCGTGGGGCAAACCCCTGGCCAGCTGCAGGGGCTGGGGGGATGGCCCAGAGGCCCCTGGACCATTTGGCAGGGGTACCACAGCCCCAGGAAGTGCCCCCTGCAAGTCAGGTACATACCCGCAGACGGGATAACAACAAAAAGGGTTCAGCAGAATCCCGTTTTTCTTGCACATTTTATTATATGTAGTGCTGTAAATGTTCTCGGTTGGGGGCTATTTCTTTACCGTCTGTAATGTTTAAGTTGCATCTGCTGCAGATGATCGGATAGCGTGGTGTATTGCTCTTTTTTTTTTTGTTTTCACCACAGCGGATTTTTGAATTCCACGTTCGCTGAGATGCTAAAGTCTGTAAATAATTGTGTTCAGATGGAATTGCTGCATTTATGATAGAGAATTTCCCAGCTTTGATTCATTAAGGTCTGCCCTTCTTTGGTTCTTTTTATTTCCAAGCTCCCAAATCTATGCAAGAAGGCTGGGTGGGCGGCAGCGAGGACCCAAACCCGACCGGGGGGCCATGGGAGGCTGAGGATGGGGAAGGATGGAGCAGCACCACATCCCAGGAGAGCAATTCCTCCTGCAATTCCTGGGCTAACCTGCCCAGACAGGGACCACAGAAGGTGACTGAAAATGGGAGGAGGAGGATGAGCTGGCAGTGGGTGAAGTTGTGTGGAAAGTACTACATTGGCTTCCTTGTGTTATGCAATGGTTTTTACAGAACATAACCAGAGAATAAATCAAGCAATGTCTATATTACTAAGTTTCTATTGACTGTGAATTGGTGGTAAAAGAGATGCTGGATTTACGAACAAATTGAGTCAAAGAATGACTTCCGGTCCAAACTGTGCGAGTAACTTGAAGAACCAGCGTGTTGTGTTGACTTTGTGTTGTCTCTATCTCTCCGTTCATTTAAAGGGAAAAGTAATGAACAAAAAGGATGATTCCTGGATCATGAATCGTCTGATCAAGCAGCTAACAGACATGGGCTTCCCGGTTAGTGAGCGTGAAAGGGCAGAAGGGTTGCCGTCCCAAATGTTTTTGATTCGCCTGCGGGTTTCGGCCTTGAAGGAGCTGGTTATATGTGTGCGGTGCCGACCGTCTGTGTCGCTTAATTTCACAGAGAGATCCAGCAGAGGAAGCACTGAGGAACAGCAACATGAATCTGGATCAAGCAATGAGTGAGCACCCTGTGTTGCCGTGCTTATGGATTGCAGCTCTTCCATTTGCGTTTCGGTCTTTCGGTACTATACATTTGTTTATTTACAGGCGCCCTGCTGGAAAGAAAGACAGAGCTGGACAAGCGGGGTGTGGGTGGTTCAGACTATAACAATGGACCCGTTCACAAGACAGCGGGCTGCCGGCCTGGAGCGCAGTCCAAAGAACCCGCCTCCGAACGACCTGCCTTCCTGGACAAGGTACCCCACGGCTCTCTCAAGTACACCCATCGCTGAGCCGCAAGTAGCAACCGCTTTCCGACAAATGTTCCTCCACCTTCGTGTCGCTGCTATTCCAGATGCAAAGCGGCATGATTGGCGGTGGTGGCGCATCGCTAGGTCGAGCCATACAGCAGGCTCCTCCCCCTCCGCAATCAGTCCCACCTCTCAACTCCTCCCAGCCAGGTCTTCGCGCTCAAGTGCCTCAGTTCCTTTCCCCTCAGGTCAGCGTTGCCTGCAATTCTGTACACGCGCTGAAACACGCTCACGCGGGAAAACAAATATGAACGCAGATCCGTAGGTATACACGTAAACACGCGCTCTCGGATGCCACGCACAGAGACGGAAACACATACTTGCATCGCGCTAACAGACGTATGCGTGATTATGGTGATGGCCACATAGATGTGTTGTCTTAGATACTGGTTAACATCTGGTCATGACTTCCGGTTCCAATTAAGTTTAATTGTTCACGTACTATTGCCGTGTTAATGCATGCTGCGTTTTAAATATTTTTTGGATATTTACCCTCCGACTTGTTTTTTAATCCCCCAGGTTCAAGCACAGCTCTTACAGTTTGCAGCAAAAAACACTGGCCTGAATCCTGCACTTTTATCCTCTCCAATTAACCCTCAACACATGACCCTGCTGAACCAGCTGTACCAGCTGCAACTGGTAAGCAAAAATCCCTGGCGATCATAACGGTGGGTCTGTTCCAGAGCAGAGTCAGACCAGCATTATTTAGTTTCTTAGAAGTGTGCAACTCTTGCAGGCGTACCAGCGTTTACAAATCCAGCAGCAGATGTTGCAAGCCCAGCGCAATGTTTCTGGCCCCATCAGGCAGCAGGAACAGCAAGTGAGTATCTCTTCAGCTCTGCCTGTATACAGGTGAATGTTGCTCTTTGCTGTAATATTCAGAAATTTTACAAATGGATAAGTGAGGAAAATGTTCTTTAAAATAAACGGTAAAATGCTTGTATTGTTGAATATTTGTAATGCAAACATTTGTGACGTGAGAAGGCAATATATAAATCTCCCCTTTGACGCTTGCAGTCCAGTTTCTGGGGTTGCACATGACCCTGGTTCGTGCTCTTCTCCGGCAGGTTGCACGCACAATCAACAACATGCAGCAGCAGATCCAGCAGCAGCAGCGCCAACTGGCCCAGGCCCTTCTGATGAAGCAGCAGCTGCATGCTCCCTCCCACCCCGGCACCGGCAAGTCGACCCTGGACAGCTTCCCGGGCCACCATCAGGCCTCGGGCCTCACCGACCTGCAAACCAAAGAGCAACAGCCCTCTCCCTCCACCTACATCCCTTACCCTCTTTGTGAGTCTCCTGCTTGTGTTTTTCTCGCTGAAGTACACCTGATCATTTCAATGCGTTGTAGATGCCTAGTTGTCATGTTATATTTTTACCCATTTGTATTAGAGGATGTTTTTCTAAAGCCAGTTGCCTATGTTGCCCATTAAGAGTGTGTCATCCTGAGGTCTGGACCTGTAGACATGATTTTGTGTGCTGGCGAACAACTATGCCCTCTGCTGCTCAGCGGCTGTCCTTCAGGCACCTTGTGCCTCCTCCTAGCGGTACGTAAGGAAACCTTTTGACTTTGACTGAAGATTCTGGTGCTTGTTTCCTGTGTGCCTCAGCCGGACTGAACTCAAATGTGAATGTGAGCAGCATGGAGGCTGGCAACCTGTCTGCGAAGGACCCCCCCCAGCCACAGTCGCGCCTAGCCCAGTGGACGCATCCCAGCCCCATGGAGAGCCTCTCGCCGCTGGAGACAGGTCTCAGCAAGCACGGTGCGAATTAAACACGCTAACAGCCGCGGGAAATGCAAGTGCACGCACGCACCCGCGCACCGCGGCGACTTGATGTTTTCATCTTTCAGGCCGCAAGCTTTCCCATGCACAAGGGCAGCCGCCGATGGATGACGCCTACAGCCCCTACAACCTGCTCCCCAGCACCGATTTGCCCTCCGGGTCGCTGGTGAGCCCCGAGAGCTGGGGTCAGACCCAAGGCCCTGGTGACAAGCTCTCCAACGGGACTAACATCAGCTGGCCTCCAGGTGAGCGGAGCCCAGCGCCCGATCAGGAGACCACACGATAGCCCTGTCCCATTTTAAAGAGCTCTGTGGGTATCGCTGCACGCGAAGTAGCTCCTTTCTCTTTCCTGCCTTCAGAGTTCTGCCCCGGAGTACCCTGGAAAGGGCTGCAGAATATCGACCCAGAGACAGACCCCAACGTGACCCCCGGCAGCGTGCCCAGCGGTCCCACTATCAACACCACCATCCAGGACGTGAACCGCTACCTGCTGAGGGATCGCAGCGGAGGTGAGCTGGGGTAGGGAGAGGAGACCCTTGCGAGGCATCTATCTGTGCACTGGGAGTGATTTTTGACAGAGCCAACATCCTGTAGATTCCCTTCGAAAGGAAGGTTCCTGAAGTATTTTTGAGTTCAGCCGTTTCATGCCAGGTTTCTTTTCCTTCTTCTCTTTTCTGGTATGTGTTGTTTAGTTGTACTGTTTAACCACAAAGTTGTCAGTTGCTTTTTTCTTCTTAAATAACGTTCCACCTTTCTCGAAACCTCTACTGTGTCGCTGCGGCCACCACAGGCTGCTCCCCTCAGCACAAGGGCCTGCCTTCCAACGGCTCATCTGACACTTCCTTCACTAGCGCATTTGATTTGTCGTCCTCGGAGATGGACAGCGGAGGTACAGCGTCCCTACAGCTCCGGCGCGTATCCATCACCACACCCCTCAAAGACAGTGCTCGGTGCACTGATTTCCGTCTCTCTGTGTGTGCAAAGGACCTCCTGTGTAGCTGTGCTGCTGTTACATCTGCCCCTTCCCACCTGAGACCCGTCATTGTGTGTAGCATGGATGGATGTTTTTCCGAATACTAGTGGATTAGTTCAGGTGTCATGGTCCTCGATGATCCCCGATCAGTCCAGCATGGGTCCTGCACTGTCCTTCAAACTCCCCTGTGGGTATATGGTTTGTTTTTTTTTTTTTTTTTAAATGGTGCAGTTACTTTGGTTCCTTGCTCAAAGTTTCAACGGCAGGGCCCCTTCTGGGATTTTTTGATCTTTTCACTGTTCGCTGCCGTGTTGTTTCCCCATAGAGATGACGTTGCCCCTCTTCCCGTTTACCCTGTTTCTCAGTGTGTTTTATTGGAGGTGTTTCCCTGTTAATACCACACTTTTCTCTTCTTCAAGGTAAACTTTCAGACAAGCCCACCTGGCCCCCTGGGTCCACACCCCACGGCCAGGCCCCGCTATCTCATGAGCTGTGGAAGGCACCTCAGGGCCCCAGGAACACGCCGGCCCCATCGCGCCCCCCCCCAGGCTTAACCAACACCAAGCCCTCTTCGGCCTGGGGTGGCGGAGCACTCAGCTTGGCGCCAGGTTGGGGAAGCTCCTCCTATGCTGGTACGTCCGTGTTTCGGGAAATATTAATATCTTCGTTCAGCGGTTCCCCACCTGAGATCTATGAGATATATTTACGTTCAGAAGCGAGTTGCGAAGAAGCACTTTACAGCACATTTTCCCAGTTAGTTGCAGTCACTTCCTTTTCTTCATTCACCCTGTTTATTAATCAGCAGGATGTCAGTCAAAATGCCATTCGAAATCCTTTCATGCGATAAAAAAAAACCACACTGCCTGAGTAAAAAAGTCGTCTGCAGGAAGGTGACAGAACACTGCCGTGTTTTTAGCCTCTTGTTATTGTTTCAGTCACCTGTGTTTGTGTGGCTGAGGGGCTGTGGAGATGTGTCAAGTGCTTTCTTTGCACATTTACTGTAGGTGGAGACCACTTGTGGTAAAACTGGCTGTTGTTGTCTACATCTGAAAATAGGGTGGTTCGCTGAATCAAACAACCACTCCAGCAACCAGGGTAGAAAGTGGGTGTGAATCATTGTGGTTGACTTGCAGTTAAACTGCTGAGTTTCTCACATTTGTGAGCTCTGTCTTTATTACTGGATGAATACATAATCTCTGGAAGACTGGTGTCTACTTCGGTGATACATCAGGAGGCATAACGTGTTTAAAGCTTTTCTCCACCTACAAATACAGCCAGTCTACATAAACTTTGTTACTCTGTGTGTCTCTCAGCAGGAACCACGTGGAGTTCAGATAGCTCAGTCAGGGGCAGCAGTTGGCTGGTGCTGAGGAACCTAACCCCCCAGGTACACTGCCCCCCAACCCACCGTGGCCCTATATGACAGAGAGTCAGAGGAGCTTCCTTTCCCTCTGCCCTGTGCTCAAAGAGCAGACTCGCTTCCCTTCCCTGTTTCTTTGGTTCGCCCTTGTTGACGGACACCCCGACGCCCCCCTTGCCGACCCGATTTTCCGTACCTTTTGTAGATCGATGGCTCGACCCTTCGGACGCTGTGCCTGCAGCACGGGCCCCTCATCACCTTCCACCTCAGCCTGACGCAGGGCAGCGCCGTCGTCCGCTACAGTTCCAAGGAGGAAGCCGCCAAAGCGCAGAAGTCGTTGCACATGTAGGTTACGGTAGCCGTTCCCCCGATGTTTATGTTACGTACACATCGGGTTTCCTAGGCGACATGTTTGTTACGGCATCCCTGTTCCGGACCCTTCACGACATCCGTTTCCCAGACGCTTACATTGCGGTAACTGTCCCGAACGAGAGATTCCTCCCGGTGTTTCCCAGACACGTTCAACTCCGAGTCTGTTTCCATAGTATGTTTAAACTGCAAAGTCTGTCGCACAGATATATTTACACTACGCTGTGCTTCCCACACTTGTTTACACCACAGACTGTTTTCCCACACACATTTACGCTGTTTCCCACACGCTGGATTATGAAGTCTGTTTCATTAATGCACTTATATTAGAGTCCAGAACAGGTCACGGCCTGAGTATAGTCTAATTTCTGTCTGAGTATTGCCGGTCTGCAGGGGGTTTTACGTGTATCGCGTCTTGTCAAAATTATCTGTAAACCATCCTGAGTTTGTTTTCGTCAACATCTAAGGTGAGTTTACAAGTAGTAAGTCAAGTTCTATTCTTGTGCCTTTGTGGTTCCCTCTGCAGTTCATGTTCAGCCAGAGTGGAAATATGTGGCCCTATTGGTCTCGATGACCCAGTTTCAGTTTTGTCTGTATGGCCAGCAACATAAGGAACACAAGCTTTATTATATCTGCTAGCAGACTGACTTTCAATTTTTATAGGGTGCTTTTCTCCGAACGCGTATCCTAACAGCTAAATAATTTTTTCGTTTTTGGTTTTTCCTGAGTCGAGTTATCTACCCAGCTCGACAGATTTGCGTACCGCACCTTTCGATCACGAGCGCAGCTCGTCATTCGCTGTTTTCCCATGTGCCCCTTTCCAGGTGCGTTTTGGGAAATACCACCATCCTGGCTGAGTTTGCTGGCGAGGAGGAGGTCAATCGATTCTTTGCACAGGGCCAGTCCCTCACACCACCCGCCACCAGTTGGCAGGCCAGCCAGGGCAACAATCAGGCAAGGCCGGGATTGGCAGGGGCGGGGCCAGGGCTGACGGGGGCGGGGCCTGCGCATGCTGCGAGCCAGTGGAACGGCAGCCAGGCCAAGGCCAGCGCTGGTGGCGGCAATGGCTCTGGCAACGAACTGCTGTGGGGTGGGGCTCCCACACACTACTCCAGCCTGTGGGGAGCCCCCGGCGGAGAGGATGCCGGGCTCATCGGAAGCCCCACCCCGATGAACACGCTGCTGCCTGGAGACCTGCTGAGCGGAGAGTCCATGTAGACTCTCAGGCGTGCAGCTGGTTAGTCGAGTGGCGATAATCAACATTGGAGAAGCGGAGTCGGCAGCCTCCGTGTGAGAACCTCCTCTGACCTCCTCCTGTCAGTCAGCTCATCCTCCCGCGAAGAACTCGGAAGAGGTGCTTACACGGAACGAGCCCGCTTATCTCCTCCTCCTCTTCTATTTCTTGTGCTTCATTTCCAACGTTAGAAACCCGAGGAGGTGGAACTTCTGCCCTTGGACTTGCTCTTATCATTTGGATAAAAAGAAGATTTTTTTTTGATCCAATGTACTTTAAAAAACAATGTCTCTAGTGACCTCGTGACCTTCCGCCTTCCTCAACACTTTCCCCTCCTCACTCACCATCGCTAGGGAATGCATCACAGAGGACATGCACTGTAGGAATGTTTCCAGAACATTCTTTTCTTACTCCATTTTGTTTATATGCCCCAATAGTAGCCTTAACCAATCTCAAGCCTGGATCTTTCATGTGCTTTGTACTTACTGGAGACATTTGTCGAAATTGCACACTTTCATCTGAGCCAGCAAGTGTACTGGAGAATGAGCACGAACAATGATGTCGCGTTGCAACACGAGGTTCATGTGATGCAGTCTGCAACACCACGTCCCACCCCCCGCCCCTGAAAGGAATCACACTGCTTTTCGTTTTGAATGTCTGATCTGATTTTATATCTATCTATCTATCTACCGCAAAATAATCTGAGGGTATAGTAGATGCCCTGGCTGAGCGTTTGAGTGTTTGTGCGCACTATATGCAGCCGTATCTATTTATGTACGCCGGTGCAGCTGTTCGATATTGCCCTAAAGAATTGTACGAAAAACACTTTGCCAGCGGTACCACCGAGTGTTTGAAAGACTAGTTGCTGTTCTGGTTTTAATTTTATTTCTCTTATACGAAGTCCAACCCAGCCAAGTTCACCTTCACCTTCTAGTGATGTGCAATATATTCCAGACTCCTGTCCAACAAGTGTTCTCAACAATATATATAATCTTTTTTTTTTTTTTTTTTGCCAATGCCAAGACAGACAAGTCTTTGTTTGGTTCACCTGTTAGGAAGGTCCGGGGCTGGTCGTCATAGCACTTAATGGGAGAACTTGGAAACGCCAGCTGCTAAGCCAATGAACCCAAAAGCAGAGAAGCGACAAAGCCTTTTTATTTAGTTTTTATTCTGTTATCTTGCTATGACTTACTCATTTCACTTTTTTAATTTAAGTAACGGAATCGTCATGAAGAATGGCAGATGATCTTGACTGCTGTGAATGAGAAATTTGAAGAGGTGAAACAGCAGCGTTACAGAGTTGCTCCTTAGGTCCGGATACGCTTGCTCTGTTTTAAGTGCCCCCACGCATCCCCCCCCCCATCCGTTAGAAGTAACTGGTGAAACTAGTCTGCTCCCCATGAAATTAAACATGTTTTAACACCTACACTTCAGCTTTCTCCAATCTGACCATTGCTATAATGGTCACTTGAGCTGGAAGTGAAATTTGCTCTGATCATCTCGGGGGTTCTTTGCTGTCCTCATTGTCGGTCGCTGCTGTCACTGTTTTTTGTGTCTCTCATCTATTTTCAGGAATTGCTGATACATTGAGGGGTGCGGTGCTAATATTTTTTCTTGTTTTTTTTTCCCACAACGCATTTTTTCATTTAATTGATATGCAGTCTGACCCACGAGGAAAAGGAAAAAAAAAAAAAAAAGACACATCATTTGTCTCTATGCAAAGTTTTGAAGAGAGAGGCAGCTATCTCAGAACGAAGAAGGCCCTCTTGCACCATCATCCTCCCTGCACGCTTGTTGCTGAAAGCGGGTCCAGAACACGGAGTCACCCTTTCAAATATGTTTCCCTAAAGAGCGATGCGCCTGACATGCTCTTCACCTCAGGGCAGCACAATTCCACATCTCTGTTCCCTAGAACAATGGTCAAGGCAACTTCCGTGTTCGTGCCGTCCCCCGCGTGGCCTCGAAGACCTCGAGAAACGCCCTCCCGACCTTGGGCCGAACATCAAGCCGTCTCGAATGTTGCTACCTCAAGTTTCCTCTGTAACTCGTGATTTAGACTCGTCTTGAAAACCAAGCGTAGGAAACAATATGTAACAACACGTTCGCCAACATCTACCCTCGTTTCACATCGCACGCCGGCGCCTCACGCAGCTTCTTAACTCGCTCTCCTGAAAACGCATACGCTCCGCAGCGAGGGCAGCCGGTCGCCGTCGCTCTCTTCCGCACAGGTTTCCCGAGGAATTGCCCGCTTCGTGTCACACTCGACTTGCAGAATGCCTTTGGAAGTCTTCTGCCGCCCATTCCAGTCCTGGCGCCAGCGAGCGACACCTCCTGAGCTCCACCGCCGCCTGTAACACATTCATTTCCCTAGACAGAGCCCCGCAAGTTTCTCTCGTTCCGTTTCGCAGCGGAGATCAGCAACGCATTCGTCACTTTTGTTTCCCGGGAAAGGGGCTGGGGGGGTGGGGGGGGGAGCGTGGTGCCATGATCTTGTACTGGGGGAAGGAAAAAAAAAGTCCTCTCTTCTCTGAGCTGCCGGGCTGAATATCCGTGTTTCTTCATGCTGAAGAACATATACCGGTGTATGTGCGTGTGCAAGTGTAGCTTATAGTTTCTTACCTTAATCTAAAACCACTTTCCCCCAGCTGCAGCACCACTCTGTTTTTTTTTTTTTTTTTTTTTTTTCCAACAATATATATTTTTTCACCCAGGTGAAAAAGGTGGTAAACATATCAATAATGAAACTGATTAAGCAGTACTTGAATTTAACAAAAGCGCCAATAATGCAATGTGAAGTTTTTCTAATATTTTTTTCTCATTCATACTCTTCCAAGTTTTTTTATAACATAATACAAAGATAATCGCAAAAGAAAAAAAGAAAAAAAAAATGCTTAATGACGGGAAATAAGGCTTAAAAACATCTGTTTTTATGAGTGTCTGAACATGATGTTCGCGTGTACTGTCCGAACGCGTGTGTGAGAAAATTATCCCCACAATTGTGATACTGCACTTCGCCATTGTTGTCTCTCTTACTCTGTATATACTACTTTTGTGTTGTCATAACATGACTGATATTTTTTTTTTTTTTTTTTTTGCAATTTTAGCTTCGAGTTACTCACTGAGGGTTTGCCGCCCCTCACTCGGCTCTTCTTCTTGTGAAATGAGGTTTGGCGCCAAGGGGAAGTGTTGACAACGTGTGTGTGTGTAAATGTTTACTCAAATTTTCTTTTTTTTTTTTTCTTTTTTTTTTTTGTTTTCTCAAAAACTGTAAGATTTTTCTTCTTACCTTATAGTGGCTTTTATTGTGGAATAATCCCACGCAGGGGTTATAATTACGAGTATTGCACCACTGCATTGCAGATTATTTCAAAGAAGAAACAAGGAAGAAAAACTAAACTGTTGTTGAAGACTATGTCTGTAGGCAGCTGTAGAAGGATCACGACACGATCTCCACATGTGGTCCGCGAAGGGGGCGAAGTCACGAGTTTTGGAGGCAAGTTTATGAGACTCATTTCAAAGGTGCCTGCCTTCCTCCTTTTTTAATACCATGTTTGCATTTACATTTCTGAGATTCTGAGGTTTGGGGAAAAAAACTTTTAGTTCAGGAATTACTGAAAAGAAAAAAAAAAAAAAAAAAAAAAAGTATTTTCTCTCGAACAAGAACACACTACAGAATGAACGTAATTGTGCTAATTTCAGAACTCTGGGATTATTTAGTATTGTCTTGTTTCGCTCTTCATTTCTGTGTTTTGACGTTGATTTAAAAGACTCTCTGAGCCGGTATGTAAATTACAGCATCCTTAGCTCACTCTTGCACACGGAAACACGTGGAAGTCTCAGGAAATCCAAGGTTCCAGAGGACAGACTCCACGGCATTTTGATGTATGTTTTTATGTAAAATAAAAAGAAAAAAAAAAAGAAAAAAATAAAATGATGACAACACAAATGTCCATGCACTGAAGGTTATGGATGTAGAATAAAAATAATGTCCTTCTAAATCTGTAGCAGTTATATATTTACCAAATATGGACTCAACAAAAAAAAAAAAAAAAAAGTCAGCAAGTGAGTGCTTTATATAAAAATGTGTATAGAGAAACTGCTTTACATTCTAAAGGAATATTGATAAAGATTGTTAACAAAAGTGGGTAAGAGAAGATGCAGTGGCTCTATGTTTTAGACTCCCATTCTGCTTTTTTATGAGGACACTTCCTGTTAGGATTGGGAAGTCTGTGCATTACTGTTTCTTTTTTTCTTGTTATTTTTCTTGTGACGGGTATTTAACTGCAAACAAAGGTTTTTACGTAGGCGTTTTCCCAGAAATAGTCGATCATGATCTATGCACAGGGGTTGAAAGACGGAGTCGGGTGGCGGCTGGGGATTCTGTGTAGGTGATGTACGTATTTCTATTGCACAAATGTAAATGGCATGTTTGTCCTGTCTACGCTCCCTTCTCCCCTCTCCCCAAAGGTCCTCATTATTCTGAGTAATTACATCGCCATGCTGTATATTCCTACACCAAACCGTTAATAAATTACTTTTTTCCTTCTTTTTTTGCTCAGCTCTTCAAGCTGGTTTCTTTTTGGTAGTTCTCTCCATGACGTGATGCAGTTCATTTAAGAAGGACCCAGAACCCTCTTACATATGGATTTGAGAATGTTGCATGTACCATACCTGTCATACAGTTCAAGTACACACACACTGTAAACCGTAGCTCTGTGGGGCGTAGATTCTTGTATGATTTTTTTTTTTTTTTTTTTTTTTTTTTTTAACCCAGTAAGACATTCCAGAGGAATCTATTAGCCTGTATTCATTCCTGGGTAGACTGCCTCCTTGCCATTCGGCTGTATGTTTTTACACTCGTGACCCGTTATTCGATTTCCTAGAAAGGGGTTTTTCCATTTATCCGGTCAACGATTGTTAATACCTCTCATCGGTAATTGCTGCTAATCTTTATTTATCTGGTCTGAGGCACCGGGTCCTGGTCGTCAACACTCTCCGGTGTAATAATCTGAAAACTGTGCCAAGCAGCAGTGCGAGAGAGACAGTAAGATGTAGTGCAATACAGGAACAGTGTACCGACAGTGTCAGTTGCAGTTTGGAACTCAATGGTCTCCCCAGATACTCCAACCATTGTGTTTACATGCTCTGTGTTGCACCGTTGTGTTGTAAGTTTCTCCTTTTTAATGCGACCTATAGCCTTCATCCTCCTATGGTCAGTCCACTCGCATTATCGTGCTTAATTCACTTCATGAAATGAGCTATTTATTTTATATAGAATAGACTGTTCATGAATGAAATTTCTGCAAATAGCTTACCCTGCAGACCCAGTAAACCTTAAAATAAGAATTTATTCTGTCTTTATAATGTACAATAGAAAAAAGTTGAACACAAAATATAATGAAACTCCTCCTTCTTACATGTACAGTAATCAAAGTGTAGACAAATAACACTCTAAAAACCTTTTTATTGTATACACACCTCCGAATTAAATGTTTTTAAGTTATTTTCAGGAACAAACTGCAAAAAAACTGTAAAATTTCATCATTTTTGGTGATTTCACAGTGAACTTGGGATGGGGGTTGGAACACATTGGAATTTTTCTCCATAAAAAATAATGGAATAAGTCATTTCATGTTAGACTTTTTCCAATATTCACTTCATTTTCAGGAATGAATTAGTCCTGGAAAACCAACTTACACATACTAGTTCTGAGTTCTGATCTTTCAATCAAGAAAAAGTCCATTAAACGCCGGCAGTATTTTCAGAATTTGCGCTGCTTTCATCCCCAGGAACCGGCTGATCATCACCGCTCCTGACTGGCTGTTTCCTAGTCATTTCCTCATAGATGGGAACTGGAATTATTTCTTGAATCTCTTCTTTACAGCTGCACAGTTTACCATGGAACTAATGAATGAAATGCAAATCATTTCAGCATTTAACCCTTCTTTTATTAAGGCACTTTAATTACAATCGTCACGAGGCCTGCGTTTTCCACTGTTGTCCTCTGTGTAACTATGTTCAACCGCTACATCTTCTCAAGTAACGGAAGATGAATGGCAGAATGGGGAGCAACCAGGAATTAATCCTTGGTGATTCATGAGAAGTAATATATTTACCTTTATTCATTTAGCTGATGCTTTTCTCCAGAGTGACTTACACTAGTGAGGTTACGATTATTTACCCATTTATACAGCGGGGTAATTTAGGGCAAGTACCTCACTCAAGGGTACTGCAGTCAGAGGTGGGGCTTGAATCTGCAGCCTTTGGGTCTAAAGGCAGTAGCACAAACCACTACGCTACCATCTGTCCCAGTATATGTTAGTTCTGCATTTGACTTTTGTATTTTAAGGAAGTTTGAGAACCAGGACACTTTGCTCACCAAGCGTAGTTGCCCGTTTCCACGTCTGTGGGTGTAATAACTATATATCCCCGCAAATTAACGTTGTGTGAAGTCGAGACATAAATTCCCTGATAGTATCAGCAAATTAGAGTTTTCTGGAGCCTCTCCCCACGCTTTTTCAGCATTTGAAAGGGAACGCTTGCCTTGGTGCTGTGAAGTTCCGTCGGGAAGTACTCACCAACTTGGCGTAGCCCATCACGATGACGATGAGGAGGAGCATCGCCACCATCGCAGATATGGTGTAGAGCAGGACAGGATATTGTGGACAAGCGCATCTCCCGCCTGCGGTTTCCAAAACCGAACAAGCACCAAGCTTAGTTACGCAGCAAATTATATTTCAAACAGCTTAGTTTAGTCAAGTTTCAAATGCCGATTCCACGTCGACTGTCCCATCACGATGAATTTGAATGACTTAGAGGAAGTACAATGTTACCGCCAGCAAATAATTCATTCGTTCCTCTTTACGAGAATGTAACACCTTCAGTGACGATGGAGACAGTGCTCTGAATGAGGTTCTAAGCTGCAAGCGCTACATGTCCCCTTCATGGACATTTAGCCTTTAATAGGGCGTCGGCTCACTTGGACTCGCTTACCTCTTGTTTCCACGAAGACGAACACCGCGGTGCTCTTGTGTTCCGCTTGGCCCAAGGGGGAGCTGCCGTTGCTGAAGCTGCAGACGTAGAGCCCCGTGTCGTTGCGCTGCAACGAGGACACGGTCACGCTGACGGGGCCCGTATCCACCTTCCCGCGGATGCTCACGCGGTCCCGATAACGCCGTCCCGTCGTGTGCCGGGAAGCCGAGAAAAAGGCCACATCCCTCTCGGGCTCCGGGAATCCGTATCTCAGGTACAGGCCGAAAGGACGGAGTTCCTCCTCTGGAACACAGCTGATGTCCACCGATTCACCTTCCCGTCTCCTGACGTAAGTTATATTCTGGGGGGCTTGAGGTGCAGGAATGTTGCCGTTGAAGACAGAAAAGCAACATGCACCTTAATAGAAATGCTAAAAAGTGAGGAATGTAGCGCACGTTCGGAGTAACTGGGAAGAAAACTCTGAGCTTCAACACTCTTGTGGTGGAGTTTAAGGAGGGAACTTGGGGCAGCTGATAGCGTAGTGGTTAGAGCAATTTAGGGTACGTACCTTGCTCGAGGGTACTACAGCAACAGGTGGGATTCAAACCTGCAACTTGTTGGTTGCTGTAGTACCCTCGAGCAAGGTACTTACCATAAATTGGTCCGGTAAAATTACCCAGCTGTATAAATGGGTAAATAATTATAAGCCACAATGGAGAAAAGCATGAGCTAAAAGAAAAAATGTAATGTACATCAAGACATGAAACACTGATTCCGAATTATGGGGATAAAACACAAAATGAAACACAGCCGATTCGACAACACGTAACGACTGCAAGCATCGCGTCCTGTTTGCAGTTAAAACCTTACATTTTCAGTGAATGACGACAGTGCCGAGGAGTTTTAGAAAAGAAAAATCTCCCGGTACTCGGGACTCAGTTGCACTGACAGGTAAGAGCAAATTAAAAATCGTGCACGCACTTACCGCACCTGCGAGGAAAGGAGGCGAAAAGGATCCAGGCGACAAAATTTAGGGACTTCATGTCCTGAAGTTTGAGGTCGGTGTCAGTTTGGTATTTCAGCAAACAATGTTGGCGGCTCAGCAAAGCAGAGATTTTTATAGCAGCATTTATGCCGCTGTAAGTGAATCAGGCCCAATGAAGGGATAAGAAGCAGCAGCTGAACAGAAGTACCATCATCCAGTAAAGAGTCGCTGGTGACGGGCAGCGAAGGTGTCAAACACGCGTCCCGTGTGCTCTGAGCCAGCACGGGAAGTGGTCGACTCCCATGAGGTGGGGGTAACCACAGCGCCGCGTCCCTGATCTGCACCTTACCATCTGAGGAGGACCTGCTTTTTACTTACCGAATACTGTGATCTTCTCCTGATCGTCTGTCTGTCTGTTGCTCTCGTTTTGACTCATTCTCGTCAATGTCAAAATACGGTTGTCCGGAAAGAACGCTTCTGCGGCCTCATTTGTCCGAATGATACCGAGCAGCGAGTTCCGTTTTTGGGTAGTTTATAATTCTTTTACCCGCTTCCTGTTTTTTCTTTCACTTAACATCATTGCTTTACATAATTAATAGAACAATTTTATAAACTAGTTTAGCAAGTACTTTTCTCCAAAGCAATTTACAGTGCTAAGCTACTTTATTTTAGTGAAATAGTCTGGTTATTTATATATTCATGTAGTCATTTATATTTATTTACATAGTTATAGTTTACATATAGGTATTTATACATGGGGGGGGCGTAGTGGGTTGGACTGGGTCCTGTTCTCCGGTGGGTCTGGGGTTAGGGATAGGGTTAGGGGCATCTCTTGGGGTGCCTTGCGATGGACTGGCGTCCCGTCCTGGGTGTGTCCCCTTCCCCTCCAGCCTTGCACCCTGTCTTGCCGGGTTGGGCTCCGGCTCCCCGCGACCCCGTATGGGACAAGCGGTTCAGATGGTGTGTGTGTGTGTGTGTGTGTGTGTGTGTGTGTGTATTTATACATAGTTATATATATGTATATATTATAGCTATACATAGTTATAACTATATACAGTATAGTTATCTGGTACATCAGAATCAGAAAGACTTTTTTTGGCCAAGTGTGCTGACACAAACAAGGAATTTGCTGTGGTTCTAGATGCTTCCAGTATTTACAGACAAACAGCTGACATAGAATTTCAAAATAAATAACATATTTACAGAGTATAAACAGTATAAATACACACACACACACACACACACACACACACACACACACACACATTTTCTGAACCGCTTGTCCCTTACGGGGTCACGGGGAACCAGAGCCTACCCGGCAACACAGGGCGTAAGGCCGGAGGGGGAAGGGGACACACCCAGGACGGGACGCCAGTCCGCCGCAAGGCACCCCAAGCGAGACTTGAACCCCAGACCCACCGGAGAGCAGGACTGCGGTCCAACCCACTGCGCCACCGCACCCCCTCCAGTATAAATACAAAAAATATAAATAATTAAGAAGTAGTGGGGGTGTGGTGGTGCAGCGGGTTTGACTGGGTCCTGCTCTCTGGCAGGTCTGGGGTTCGAGTCGCGCTTGGGGTGCCTTGCGACGGACAAGTGGTTTCAGACAATGTGTGTAAATAAGAAGTAAATTACAAAAAGTGGTTGGATATTGTTGCACTGACAGGAGACCTATAGGGTAGAGTTGACTCTTCATGAGAGTGACAGCCAGAGGAAAAAACTGATCTTGTATCTGGTTGCTGTGGCAGACAGTGCTCTTTAACGCCTGTCAGAGGGAAGAAGCATGAAGAGTTTGTGCCCCGTGGTGCGTGAGATCAGTGACGATTTTGGTCATCCACTTCCTCGTTCTGGACTTGTACAGGACCTCAAGGGTAGGCGGGGCTGCGCCGATGATCCTCTCAACCGTCTTGACCGTCCTTTGCAACCTAATTCTGTCCGATTTGGTAGCCAAGCCAAAGCGGGCGCTTACGGCAGCGCGCAGGACAGACTCGCGACAGCTGAGTAGAACTGGATCGCCAGGTCCTGTGGCGGGTAGAACTTCTTCAGTTGGAGAAGGAAGTACCTCCGCTGTTGGGCCTTTTTCACGATGGAGTCAATATCGGTGTCCCGCTTCAGGGCCTGGGAGATCGTAACATACTTATTTATATAGCTTACTGAAGCAAGTTGGGGTAAATACCTTGTTCAATGGTACTAAAGCAGGTGCATGAATTCTAACCCAGAACCTTTGAGTACTTTTCAGAAGTAAACTATGAACATGGTGGTGCCACTGAACAAGTTAATCGAATGGATGCAGTGACATAATATTGTGTAATATGAGAGCTCAAAACAAATTCAATGAAAACTGAAGTCTTTTTTAACAAAATATATGAAAATAAAAATCAATCTTGAAGACTGCCCCGGTTCTGCAGTTGAAAATAGGCCGTTTTGTGAGCATGCTGCCACCTGGCGGCCGAACCTGAGCGCTGCATCCTGAAGTCAATAGACTCCCTTTTCTCTCAGACAGGCAATGTTGCTCTGCGGCCACGAGATGGCGCTGTGCGAGTAGGAAAACAAAGCTCACGCTACAGTTTCCAGGGCCGACGAGGTAATGCTCAAGGTCCTCGAACACGGACCTGCCTGGAACAGGAGACATCATCGCTGTTTTTCGAGGGATCATTTTGAAAAGAGCCAGAAAATATGAAAACGTGCGGAGTCTGCCTTCGAATCTTTGTCTCCCTCCCTGTGTTTGTGTGGATTTTCTCGCACAGGCCAAAGACGTATGGGAAAAGGCAGCGTGAAAGGCTTCCATGTGCACGCCTATCGAGACAAAGACAGGAGGAGTCCCCTTCAGCACGAACATCCCCCCTCAGATGGAAAACGATACTACTCGCACAGGCCGCCGTCAGTGTTGTAGCGTCTACAACTCGAGGGCTCCGCCTAGCGGTGGAAGTGGAAATAGTTGTGTAATTGATTTTCCAAATTGTGCAATCGTCCAGGGGGCTGTGTTGACCGCTGGAGGAAGTAGGTTCCTAACCCTTAAAGACAAGTGTTCAAAAAAAGAAAAAAGACGTAAATGAAAAAGTGAGAGGCACTGGAGATTTTAGCTGAGGGTGGAGTGGAACTGAACATGGTGGCACAGCAAGTAGTGCTGCTGTCTCACAGCATCTGGGTGGTGCAAGAGGACATGGGTTTGCTCCCCACTCAGTCTGTGTGGAGTTTGCATGTTCCTCCATTGTCTGTGTGGGTGTCTTATGGGTTCTCTGATTTCTTCCCACAGCCCAAGGCATGCTCTTCCCCCATAGTGTGAGTGGCAGAAAGAGTGTGTTCCACTGATGTATGGATGAGTGACCCAGTGTAAGTAGTGTATCTAGCAGTGTAAGTCACCGCGGTGAATAAGGTGTGTGGGCTGATAAGACCACATAGAGTTCATTGGAAGCTGCTTTGGAGAAAAGCATCTGCTGAATATGTAAATGTAAACATGGGGTTGCATTTTTGGGGCGAATCTCTGCTCCCTGAAAGGAGTTTATTTCATTATAGGGAGCCTGCGGAGCCTAAAGTGCAGGATTTCTGGTGGCTTGTCCACCATCCTCTCAGGGTGATGCAGTGATTTTATTTCCAGTGTTTGTAACTCGGTAGCCCACAGTAAGGTCTCTCTTGAAAATGTCTAAAGCTCAATGGGAAGACATGAGAACAGCGACCACAAAGAAGACGGCAGCTTCGGAGATGCAGAACTTGAAGAACACCGTCCACTTCCACTGGAGGAACTGAGACAACTTTGATGGATTTCCCAAGCGGGAAATTTCTTTCTTTCGGGAGATTGTCCTCAGACTCTTGGGACATCCAGCGGAAGACATTGTCTGCATCCAGCGCAACGGGCCGTTATCTTTCTTCAGCATCACACTGGCATCTGATGTACGCTGTTGAAGGGTGTGATATACATAGACGTATAGCTTGAGTCGCTTCAGATTCCAAGAGAGAAGTGAAGTACTGTACCGTACTCATAACCATGCCATGCGTTAAGATGCTGGATACAAATGTGCAACATACAGCAAACATACAAGCTGCAACCAGGGAACAATTTTTAAAAGCACAACAACAAAAAAGACAGAGGAAGATATGACAGTTTGATTGAAGCCAAACAGGCTGTGAAGCAACAAGAAATGTTGATTACTGTGTTTTGCCCATTACATTCAAACCTTGAACCCTTTGGTCACTGATCCAGTCCTGTCACCCCCGGGCTTCTGCTGTTCCTCACCCTGTGTGTGTCTGTCTGAAGCAGGTGCTGCTGTGCCAGTACAAGAAGACAGGCAGTCTGTACACCATCAAAGCGCTGAAGAAGGGGGACATTCTGGCACAGGATGAGGTGGAGAGGGACGCGCCAAGGAGCCCGCCTCGCCGAGCACAGGACTCTCACTCCGCACGTCACCGCCGCTGTTCCATTCAGTCGTTCACAGGGACACACGAGTGCCACCGCGGTACAGCGCCGTGTGACACGTCGAAGCCGAAACGTGCAGGAACTGGGCTCACCGCGACGTTTCGTCTGATCATCTCCTTCTCCTTGTCTCCTTCCTATTCCCGCCTCCCGGGCATACCTGCAGCCTTACGTGCGAGAAGCGCATCTTCGAGACGGTCACCAGATCCCATCACCCGTTCCTGGTCAACCTGTTTGCGTGCTTCCAGACACCGGAGCACGTGTGCTTCGTCATGGAATACACGGCCGGCGGCGACCTCATGATGCACATCCACACGAACGTCTTCGCGGAGCCCCGTGCCGTGTACGCCCCGCTCCGCCCGCTCGCGTTCGGCGTGCGTACGTCCGCGTGTCCCTACAGTGTCCTCACTGCGCACTTGTCTCTCCGTGCAGGTTTTACTCTGCGTGCGTGGTTCTCGGCCTGCAGTTTCTTCACGAACATAAAATTGTGTACCGGTGAGCACCGCCCCGTCCGTAGCCGTTCAGGACTCAGCAGCTGAGCTTCACCCCGGTGAAGGCAAAGTGTTGTACCCTTGACCTAAAGAATGGCTCTGAATAATAGAGGGGGAGGAGTAAAACTGAGCGATATAGATGCTTCAATTAAAAGCAATAGGGATGGCTGGTAGCGTAGCTCTTAGCGCTACTGCCTTTGGATCCAAAGGTTTGGGCCCCACTTCCAGCTGCAGGACCCTTGAGCAAGTTTTGAAGAATCATTAAGCAGGTTTCCAGCAGCCTAGTGGTTAACGACCAGGTCTCCTATGCTCAAGGTGCTTGGTTCAAACCACTCCTCAGAGGTGTTTCTTTTCATCTAGCTGTAAGCAACACATGTGGCTCTTGATGATGCCCTCAGTACATTGATAAACTGGTATTCCTGTGGTTGCAGCTTTGAATCCATAAAAATTGCACTTATGACTAATGGATTGTCTGGCCTTCAGTGTGAGTTTGAAGTTCGAAGGGTTTTAACTCAAGTAGCACAGTAGCACAGGGCTTATGTGTATGAGCTGCCACCTGTAGCATTGCTGGTTCAAGCCCTGCCTTGTGATTATTCCCATTTAGCATCACCTGAGTTTTTTCCTGCTCCATCCAGCTGTTAAGGAATGACAGAGATGTTTGAACACTTTATTCATAGGTAGTGGGGTGGCCTAGGAGGTAAGGAGTTGGACTCTTGACAGTGAGGTTGCTAGTTCAAGCCCTCCTTAGTAGTTGTTACTCTTTAGTGTCACTTGAAATTTTCCTGCTCTATCCAGCTGTTAAGGAATGACAGAGATGTTTGAACACCTTCTTGATAGGCAGTGGGGTGGCCTAGGAGGTAAGGAGTTGGACTCCTGATGGCAAGGTTGCTGGTTCAAACCCCATAGAAGACAAGCTTGGAATACACACCTGCCTGCCACTGGTGCCAGCAGTTAAGGGTGCTGGAGTATGTGGTGTAAGAGGGTGTTTGGAGGAGGGGGATGCTTGGCACAACAAAAAAAAAGAAAAAAAAACCCCCTCCCTGGAGAGGAGGGGCCCTTTGGAATTTTTTTTTTTTTAAATTAAAAACCTGATGTGGCAAAGCCACCTGCCCACACCCTCTACCAATAAGAGCTACATACAGAGCACACACCACCGGGGACCGCACACACCACCGGGGACCGCACACACCACCGGGGACCGCACACACCACCGGGGACCGCACACACCACCGGGGACCGCACACACCACCGGGGACCGCACACACCACCGGGGACCGCACACACCACCGGGGACCGCACACACCACCGGGTGCATTCAGTTTCCAAGGCTGATTGGCACTGGGACTTGAACCCCATACACTTGCAATTCCAGGGCAGTGCCTTGACCACTCCACCAAAGCCCTGGTACAGCTTAGTAGGTTCTTCATTCAATACCTATTCTACTGAAGTTGCAGAATTCTCAAAAACTTTCCACTTTGCCCTCAAACATCACTTGTACTTTCAGAAAGGGATTAATGTTAGCAGTGCCTCCAGGGCAAACAGTTAACAAGGATAAAGAGAGACTTGAACACCTGACTCTGGAGACCCAAAGCCAACACCTTACTCACCAGGCCACACAGACCTTCACGTATTTCAGCAAGACCTTAGAAGTAGACATACCCAAAAATATTGAATTATTTGCTCAGAAGAGGTTGGAATCCCATATCACTCCAAACCAAGTCAATCATCTTAACCACAAGGACCCAAAGGCAAAAGGAAGGATTTGAACACTGAACCCTTCAACTGCCATACAAACACAGTGAGCCTTGAACCAGCAACCACAAAAGCATTGACTTGATGCATAAGTGCAAGGCTACCAGGGGTTCCTAGAAAAAAATGCCTCTCAATCTTCTTGGTAACACTTGAGGTCAAAAAATATTGCTTAAAAGAAAGCAGAGGAAGAAGGACACATTAAAGTGCTCCTAGAATGAGGCGCAATCACCCTCAGTGAGCCTTGAACCAGCAACCACAAAAGCATTGACTTGATGCATAAGTGCAAGGCCACCAGGGGTTCCTAGAAAAAAATGCCTCTCAATCTTCTTGGTAACACTTGAGGTCAAAAAATATTGCTTAAAAGAAAGCAGAGGAAGAAGGACACATTAAAGTGCTCCTAGAATGAGGCGCAATCACCCTCAGTGAGCCTTGAACCAGCAACCACAAAAGTATTGATTTGATGCATAAGTGGAAGGCCACCAAGGGTTCATAGAGAAAGATGCCTCTCAATCTCCTTGGTAACACTTGAGGTCAAAAAATTTTGCTTAAAAGAAAGCAGAGGAAGAAGGACACATTAAAGTGCTCCTAGAATGAGGTGCAATCACCCTCAGTGAGCCTTGAACCAGCAACCACAAAAGTATTGACTTGATGCATAAGTGGAAGGCCACCAAGGGTTCATAGAGAAAGATGCCTCTCAATCTTCTTGGTAACAACTTGAGGTCAAGAACTATTGCTTAAAAGAAAGCAGAGGAAGAAGGACACATTAAAGTGCTCCTAGAATGAGGCGCAATCACCCTCAGTGAGCCTTGAACCAGCAACCACAAAAGTATTGACTTGATGCATAAGTGGAAGGCCACCAAGGGTTCACAGAGAAAGATGCCTCTCAATCTTCTTGGTAACACTTGAGGTCAAAAAATTTTGCTTAAAAGAAAGCAGAGGAAGAAGGACACATTAAAGTGCTCCTAGAATGAGGCGCAATCACCCTCAGTGAGCCTTGAACCAGCAACCACAAAAGTATTGACTTGATGCATAAGTGGAAGGCCACCAAGGGTTCATAGAGAAAGATGCCTCTCAATCTTCTTGGTAACACTTGAGGTCAAAAAATTTTGCTTAAAAGAAAGCAGAGGAAGAAGGACACATTAAAGTGCTCCTAGAATGAGGTGCCATCACCCTCAGTGAGCCTTGAACCAGCAACCACAAAAGTATTGACTTGATGCATAAGTGGAAGGCCACCAAGGGTTCATAGAGAAAGATGCCTCTCAATCTTCTTGGTAACAACTTGAGGTCAAGAACTATTGCTTAAAAGAAAGCAGAGGAAGAAGGACACATTAAAGTGCTCCTAGAATGAGGCGCAATCACCCTCAGTGAGCCTTGAACCAGCAACCACAAAAGTATTGACTTGATGCATAAGTGGAAGGCCACCAAGGGTTCATAGAGAAAGATGCCTCTCAATCTTCTTGGTAACACTTGAGGTCAAAAAATTTTGCTTAAAAGAAAGCAGAGGAAGAAGGACACATTAAAGTGCTCCTAGAATGAGGTGCAATCACCCTCAGTGAGCCTTGAACCAGCAACCACAAAAGTATTGACTTGATGCATAAGTGGAAGGCCACCAAGGGTTCATAGAGAAAGATGCCTCTCAATCTTCTTGGTAACAACTTGAGGTCAAGAACTATTGCTTAAAAGAAAGCAGAGGAAGAAGGACACATTAAAGTGCTCCTAGAATGAGGCGCAATCACCCTCAGTGAGCCTTGAACCAGCAACCACAAAAGCATTGACTTGATGCATAAGTGCAAGGCCACCAGGGGTTCCTAGAAAAAAATGCCTCTCAATCTTCTTGGTAACACTTGAGGTCAAAAAATATTGCTTAAAAGAAAGCAGAGGAAGAAGGACACATTAAAGTGCTCCTAGAATGAGGCGCAATCACCCTCAGTGAGCCTTGAACCAGCAACCACAAAAGCATTGACTTGATGCATAAGTGCAAGGCCACCAGGGGTTCCTAGAAAAAAATGCCTCTCAATCTTCTTGGTAACACTTGAGGTCAAAAAATATTGCTTAAAAGAAAGCAGAGGAAGAAGGACACATTAAAGTGCTCCTAGAATGAGGCGCAATCACCCTCAGTGAGCCTTGAACCAGCAACCACAAAAGTATTGATTTGATGCATAAGTGGAAGGCCACCAAGGGTTCATAGAGAAAGATGCCTCTCAATCTCCTTGGTAACACTTGAGGTCAAAAAATTTTGCTTAAAAGAAAGCAGAGGAAGAAGGACACATTAAAGTGCTCCTAGAATGAGGTGCAATCACCCTCAGTGAGCCTTGAACCAGCAACCACAAAAGTATTGACTTGATGCATAAGTGGAAGGCCACCAAGGGTTCATAGAGAAAGATGCCTCTCAATCTTCTTGGTAACAACTTGAGGTCAAGAACTATTGCTTAAAAGAAAGCAGAGGAAGAAGGACACATTAAAGTGCTCCTAGAATGAGGCGCAATCACCCTCAGTGAGCCTTGAACCAGCAACCACAAAAGTATTGACTTGATGCATAAGTGGAAGGCCACCAAGGGTTCACAGAGAAAGATGCCTCTCAATCTTCTTGGTAACACTTGAGGTCAAAAAATTTTGCTTAAAAGAAAGCAGAGGAAGAAGGACACATTAAAGTGCTCCTAGAATGAGGCGCAATCACCCTCAGTGAGCCTTGAACCAGCAACCACAAAAGCATTGACTTGATGCATAAGTGGAAGGCCACCAAGGGTTCATAGAGAAAGATGCCTCTCAATCTTCTTGGTAACACTTGAGGTCAAAAATTTTGCTTAAAAGAAAGCAGAGGAAGAAGGACACATTAAAGTGCTCCTAGAATGAGGTGCCATCACCCTCAGTGAGCCTTGAACCAGCAACCACAAAAGTATTGACTTGATGCATAAGTGGAAGGCCACCAAGGGTTCATAGAGAAAGATGCCTCTCAATCTTCTTGGTAACAACTTGAGGTCAAGAACTATTGCTTAAAAGAAAGCAGAGGAAGAAGGACACATTAAAGTGCTCCTAGAATGAGGCGCAATCACCCTCAGTGAGCCTTGAACCAGCAACCACAAAAGTATTGACTTGATGCATAAGTGGAAGGCCACCAAGGGTTCATAGAGAAAGATGCCTCTCAATCTTCTTGGTAACACTTGAGGTCAAAAAATTTTGCTTAAAAGAAAGCAGAGGAAGAAGGACACATTAAAGTGCTCCTAGAATGAGGTGCAATCACCCTCAGTGAGCCTTGAACCAGCAACCACAAAAGTATTGACTTGATGCATAAGTGGAAGGCCACCAAGGGTTCATAGAGAAAGATGCCTCTCAATCTTCTTGGTAACAACTTGAGGTCAAGAACTATTGCTTAAAAGAAAGCAGAGGAAGAAGGACACATTAAAGTGCTCCTAGAATGAGGCGCAATCACCCTCAGTGAGCCTTGAACCAGCAACCACAAAAGCATTGACTTGATGCATAAGTGCAAGGCCACCAGGGGTTCCTAGAAAAAAATGCCTCTCAATCTTCTTGGTAACACTTGAGGTCAAAAAATATTGCTTAAAAGAAAGCAGAGGAAGAAGGACACATTAAAGTGCTCCTAGAATGAGGCGCAATCACCCTCAGTGAGCCTTGAACCAGCAACCACAAAAGCATTGACTTGATGCATAAGTGCAAGGCCACCAGGGGTTCCTAGAAAAAAATGCCTCTCAATCTTCTTGGTAACACTTGAGGTCAAAAAATATTGCTTAAAAGAAAGCAGAGGAAGAAGGACACATTAAAGTGCTCCTAGAATGAGGCGCAATCACCCTCAGTGAGCCTTGAACCAGCAACCACAAAAGTATTGACTTGATGCATAAGTGGAAGGCCACCAAGGGTTCATAGAGAAAGATGCCTCTCAATCTTCTTGGTAACACTTGAGGTCAAAAAATTTTGCTTAAAAGAAAGCAGAGGAAGAAGGACACATTAAAGTGCTCCTAGAATGAGGTGCAATCACCCTCAGTGAGCCTTGAACCAGCAACTACAAAAGTATTGACTTGATGCATAAGTGTAATGCCACCAAGCATTTACAGAAAAGGTAGCTCTCAATCTTCTTGGTAACACTTGAGGTCAAAAAATATTGCTTAAAAGAAAGCAGAGAAAGAAGGACACATTAAAGTGCTCCTCGAATGAGGCGCTATTACCCTCAGTGAGCCTTGAACCAGCAACTACAAAGTGAGTGACTTGCTGCATAAGTACAATGCCACCAAGGAGCTAGAGTCATGGTGCTCACAAACTTCTCAGTAATACTTGATGCCAAAAAATATTGCTTAAAAAATAGGAGAGGTATAAGTACATGTTAAACTGCTCATGGAATGCTATCGCTCTCAGTGAGCCTTGAACCAGCAACCACAAAAGCAGTGACATGATGCATAAGTGTAAAGCCACCCAGGAGGCACAAAAAAAAATCATTTCTCAATGTTCTCAGTAGCACTTGAGGCCACAAAAACTTTGGCTTTTAAAGTAGCAAAGCCAGAAGTACATGTTAAAGTGCTCATAGAATGAGGAGCTTTTCCTTCTGCAGGCTTTGAACCAGCAGCCACAAAAGTATGGGTGTGATGCAAAAGTGCAACACTACTAAGGAACTAGAACCCATACCCTCACAAACTTCTCAGTAACACTTCAGGTCAAAGTCAATTGGTTAAAAAATAACAGGGCCAGAAGTTCATGTTGAAGTGCTCACAGAATGAGAAGCTTTTATCCTCTGCAGGCTTTGAACCAGCAACCACCCCTGTACTGGCATGATGCTTAAGTGGAATACCACCAAGGAGCTAGTGTACAAGGCCTCACAAACTTCTCAGTAACATTTGAGGTCAAAAAATATTGCTTATAAAGTAGCAGAGCCAGAAGTACATGTTAAACCACTCATGGAATGATGAGCCATCACCCACAGTGAACCTTGAACTAGCAACCCTAAAAGGATTGACTTGATGCATAAGTACAACACCACAAAGAACCATCTCTCAAAGTTCTCAGTAATGCTTCAGGTGAAGAGATGGAGAAAATGAGGGCAGCCTGAAGTACCTGTTAAACTGCTGCTGGAATGAGTAGCTGCTACCCTTAGTAGTTCTTGAACCACCGACTACAAACTCAGTATCTTAAAGCACAACTTCAATACCACAGAACATTTGAAGAGAGCGCTCTCTCAACTCTTTCTGTACTCCTTTGGGTCAAGAGGTGAAGCCTTGAAACAAGAAATGATATAAGCCTTGCAGCCCGAAGCACGTATGGAATTGTTCGAAGCTCATCTCAAAGTACAGAAGGGTTAAATGAAGCGGGAACTGCGTGGTCCAGTGCTCAGCGTGTCGCCTTCGTGCTACAAAGGACCCGAGTCGTGTGCGTTAATATCTTCGTCTTTCGCTGTCGCTAAGACGCGTTTGAGGTCCTACAGCTGCAGAAAGAACAAGTCACACGCGAGAGCTGCGCGCTCCAGCAGCTGGCGAACCGGTGCGGCCGTGTGGAAGTGCGGCGACTGAACCCGTTGTTCCCTCTCGCGGTTTGCATTTTTCTGTGACACGTACATCCCTTTCACCAAAGCATCTGCTAAACTAACAAATGCAAAGTAGCAGTAGTATAGTGACTAGAGCTACTACCTTCAGATCCAAAAGTTGCAGGTTTGATCTCTGTCTCCAGCTGTAGTACACCTGAGCAAGGTATTTACCCTGAATTACTTAGCTGTATCAATAGATAATTATAAACTCTAAAAGTGTCTGCTAAATGAGGATGTGTGTGAGTTGAAAAGTCTTACGATTCATGTTTGCGTATTGCTAATATAACACACATAAACATTAGGCAAGTCTGTAGTCAACTGTTTCCTTGTCGGATATGTTTTGTTATATTAATTTTATTAATCTTCGCCTTATGCCTTTGTTCATGCGCTCTGCGTCACTGCATGAGAAGAGTGCGCTATAAAAATAAATTGAATTATGCTTTTAAATATGTTAGAGCCTGTAATACATACATAAACGCAGAAGAGACAAATAATGTAACAATTTTAGAACATCTTAAAAGCTACGTAAATACCTGGAAGGAAGGATTTATTGGTCAGCCGTGGCCTGCAGCGTTCTTCGGAAAAACGATCGACCTAGCAAAATTTTAGAGTTGCAGTGATTGCAAATGTTGGAGATGTGGAGTTTGGTTGAATCAGCGAGGTAGGACTCTAGAACAGGGGCCGTCTATCACGGGTATGGTACAAATCACTGCTGCTCAGCGTTACCAAGGCGATCCCCATCATTGAAACACGTATATATTTAACAAAATTCCTAGGAAGAAATCGTTGATTTTTTGGGAGTTTTATACAGCTGTTCATGTGATGTACATCACTTCAGATGATGGTAAGAAACAAACCACTTAAGAATCACGTGTCTGCATGACTCTTTCTGCTAATGGAATGCACACATCGTATTTTCTATGAAATGTACATCGATAGGGAGATAAGCATCTGCTAAATTAATAAATGTAAACAGATGTAAATTTTTGCATGGTCCTTTCAGGGGGTCTCTTTGAGAGCACTTGTCGGTGAGTTATCCAAATCTGGTGCAGGCTACTCTCCAAGGCCATTCTCGTTTCACTTGGACTACGGCTGCCCATTAATGAAATTAGAGATGATGGCTTTCTGTGGATTTAGAAGCAGCACTCCGCCCCGAGCGGAAACGCGACTTAAAAAGGCGGGCGTCGTAAATATAGATATAAATAAGAGCCCAAGGCTTTTCTTATACTTCACGTACATTTCAACTTCAGCGTGACTCCGAATTTAATACGCCAGCAAAGTCATCCTTGCTTCGGATCACTTGTTAAAACAATGTTAAATCTGTCTTTACGGGGTGTCCCCACCCTGTGGCTCATTTTTTTTCCTTGTCCTGCCATTTTACCAGGATGGATGTTTTGCACGAGACTTTCAGCATCAGCAGAACATCCAGAGGTTCTTCCCCACTTTCACCATAGGGCAGCTCAGAGGCGAAGGATGAGCAGTGACGAGCAGCGATGACTACTGCTGTTGTCTGGAATCGGAGCGACTGGGTGTCCGGTTACGGAGCTCTACATCTTTCCCTCATTTCCCATCACCGCACAACATGTCAGTTACGCAGGGCCACTTCCCAGCCCAGTCAGCATTCCTTTCACTTTCCATTTTCACCGCGTCCTTCCCACATCCCATCTTCTCCCCTCCCCACCCTGTCTCTCTAGGGCCGCCATGCTTTCTTTCCTTTTCCCTCTCCTCCCCGCCTCCAGCAATGTCCCACAGAGGAGCTTCACTGTGAATCCCCTCCCTGAAGACCCACGATGCAGTGGCGGTCCTGGGCATCTCTCTTCTGCCTCCTGCTGCTGGGGGAAAGAACTGCAGGTGAGGGGGCACAGCGTGGGGGTGCGACAGCGGGCCGACAGGGGCACAAACATGGGTCGCCCTCAGTGACAAGTCACGCCAAAACATGCCAGATCCTTTTTACACCTGTTTTTTTCTGTGTTCACCGTGTTCTCTGCTTACAGTGAAACTGTATCAGCCTTTTACAACGTTAAAACAGGAAAGTATCTGCTAACTAATAAATGGAAATGTGAAAGTAAGGGTTTTGATGCTGTAATACTTGTGGAAGCTAATTAGTCATTGCCCTTTATACATTTCTCTCATTACTGGAACTTCTTTTTGTTAAACTCAGGTTTTTCAAAACAACTTGCATTTGAGTTGCCAGGACAACACATTTAAACAGGACAAAAGATGTCAGTCTCTTAATATGGGACATGTTACAATAAAGTAGATGGGATTAATTTTGAGGAGGTCCAGCATCATCTGCAACACAGATCTTTAAGAGCATGGAAGATGTACAAAACAGATAAACCTACTGGTTGCTGGGTACTTCTAACAGCTGGGGGCAGGAGTTGTAGTTAGGAGGAACAACCGTGTTGAGTAACTTTTGGAATCCCTGCCTTAAATGTACTTTTAAGCAAGCAAATACGGGAAAATTGTGCAAAGATGAGCATAGAACTGGTCTGATTTCAGTCCTAATATCTGGCAATGTGCACATTACAAAGGGAAGTTATAAAAAAAAAAAAAAGCCAGAACAGTAGAGAGCAACCTCTCAATCTGTGATAGTTATAAGCATTTATGAAAATTTTGTACTGCCTATTTGTCTTGTGTGGGGTGGTTTGTTGCAACATATTCACAGATTTAGCCTAAAAGCAAAAAGTTCCTCACATTTTTCCATCCCATCGAAACAGTACAAAGCAGGGCAAAGTAAAATCGTACAGCTCAAGGAAGAGAGAAACATTTATCACATTTTATTACAATAAATTTTTACAACCGTACAGAAAACATTCGCACAAGTCATTCTGTGAACTACTTTGTGTCCAGGACAAAACAGACAGGTGGAAGCCCTCACCAATTCAAGTCAGACACACAATCCAACAGCACTCCTAACTGGGAGAGCTCATGCTCACAAGAACTCGCCTTAGTAGCAGGAAGCATTGTGTGTGTGCTGATCCAGTGCCTTCAACAGATGACTACGAACAGTACAGACTAAATTTTACTTTTCAAAACCTGAAGTTAATGGGGGCAAAGTATCAAAAGTGTTTGCCGAAGCAAATCCATAGTACATAAAACTGAACCGTCTTTACTAACCCTGGCATCCTCTTCTTCCACTGCAGGCTGAGATGCTTCTTACCAGATTTGCTACTGAAACACAGACAGGCTGGGGACTATACGGGGTGCATTAATCTTCAAACCTAGTGCGATCTGCTGGTCAGGCTTCAATATCGACCACCCTGAGACATTACTGGAGGCCTCATACCCATAGGTGGTCTAGGGGGTACGCCCTGATAAGGAGGCACCATTGGGGGTCCCTGAGCATACGGAGGCATCCCACCTGGCATGTACCCAGGCATCGCCTGTGGTGGACCACTGTATTGTCCTGTAACACAGACAAAAACATCGTGTTGCAGTAAGTCACATCACATTTTTAATAAGGACAGCTTAAAGTCTCACCATGCATCAGCATGAGCTGGGCTCTCAGCTGAAAACAAGCAACAGCACCTGCTCTCTGAAAGAAGTTACCCTTCCTTGGCATAACAAGGCTCCTAGTCAAACCCCATTACGCTTGTCAAATAGTAAATGTAAATAGTGGTACCGCTCAGCTAATGCATACAGGGCAAGTTAGGGGACAAGCTATAAAGGGCATACCGTGCATGGGGGGCCTCATCCCAGGCTGCTGCGGGGGCATCATGGGCCCCATTGGTGCACCCGGCGGGGCAGACAAGTGGGCCTGTCCCGGCCGGGGGATATTCCGCTGATACCTAGGCAGCTGAGCTCGCATTTCCTCCTATTAAGCCAAAAGGACAACATAAAAAAACAAAGAGAGGTGTTAAAGCTGCTGGCAACAGGGTCTACTGATTGGCCAAAAAAAATTACGCATGAGAAGAAATACATACATACAGAGGATTGCATTATATATTAAGTACTTAAATATTACAGGTACATTACTTACTGTTAAAGGGCAAAATGAAAAGTTAACGATGTAATGCAGAACTTACCAGTGAGATATCCTCATCAGGGTGGATCAACTTACTGGTTGCACTCGTGGTAGTGAGGGTGGCAGGCTTACTTGTCACAGGGGTCGCCGGCTTGGACACAGCACTGTTAGCATTAGCGGCAGAGGGAGAGGGCTGGGTGTACGCTGGGAACGTAGCCTTTGGTGGATCAGTGGATGCAGCAGGTGCCCCCAGGGGCTTGAAGTCTGCACCAACTGGCGCTGACACTGCTGGCTGCGTCTGCGTGGAGGGGAGGAGGCTTGAGCCAATCCGGGCTTGGGTTTGATGCTATGAACTCACACTTGCACTAAATGCCACAGCACTCCAAAACAACTGCTGGGGGTACAATGTCCACATTGATACATTGTTTGGTGGAAAACTTAAAACAATGGCGCATAAATCTCCACAAATACAGCACTGGGGTAAAGGGGGGTTATAAAATCTGAAATCAAATTCTGTCTTTGGATTTATGTAGATAAAGTTTAATGGAACTGAAACGCTTAAGTTTTCTTTTTCTCTCCTGCATACTGAAGTTATCTTTCTCACACATGCAGCAAGGTGCCTAAATGCTAAGAACCACCTTTTTAAAGTAGGCAAAGCACATTCTGCCAAACACTGCATTGTGAAATTTGTAAGGCGTGAGTGATGATTATGAATAGCACCTCAGCTTTAGTGCAAGCAATTTGCTGTATGCTATTACAAGGCTGTGCCCTTTCAGCTTAGCCCTAAGCTCACAAACTGACTTCTGCGTACTTGTGCCGTGCTAGGAAACAGAGGTTTAGGGGACGCTGACAGCATATCTGTACTTGGAGAGGCTGTACTTGTGCTTGGAACACGAGTCGCCATCTGCAGCATGAAAAAATTGCAGAGGGTAAAACACCTGGCAGGAAGGTTTGCCAACTGCAGCCTTACAAGTCGCAGGGAAAAAGATCTTAGGAAAGGTGGTGGTTTAATCCATGTTAACCACCAACTCAACTTTTTAGTCTATAAGTTATCACCATTATTTGTGCAAATCATAAATCCCATAAGACCATTTAGATTCTAATTGTGGGGGAAAAAAATTCTAAAAACAATAATAATGTTTAAAAAAAGCACTTGTAACAGAATTCCATGCAGCCACCCACAGAGCAGGTGGGTTACACCATACCTGGACTGCACTGGGGAACAGTGGTTTGGTGACAGCAGGTGGGGCCACAGGTGCTGTGGCTATAGGCGCCGCTGGCCCACTGAGCATGCCGGGTGCTGTGACAGTGGGGCCCTGGGGCATATGAGACATACCTGCCCGGTGGTCCATGGGATGTGGTATACCTGACCGGGGGAGTGGGGGGACACACTGTAGTATCAAATCCATATCATTCAGAATACTCATTCGGCCTTAACAAAGGTCTAACAGCAGAGGTATCAATGAGCTCAGTTTTGTCCTACTGACCTTAGGCAACAAACATGCATCTTAAAATCCTCAGCACTCATTTATTACATGAGTTGGAAACTTATCACCAGACTCGCTAACGCAAACATGCATTTCTTGGGGACTGGCATTTTTAAGCAAGTCTTAAATACAGAATAAGGAAGCAAAAAAGTAACATGGCTCATGGTCACGAGTCTGCTTTTTCACAAGAGTCTGGAAACAGTAGAGACAATAATGCAAATAAGGTGGCCCAGACAACGGAAACCCACCTGGATGCATTCCTGGCATCATAGGGGGCATCCCTGGTGCAGGGGGCATCATACCACCCATTGGCATCATTCTGTTAAAACATGGGAGTCACAAACACAGACAATAGAACAAGGTAACATCTTCCTCCACAGAGGACACAGGGATACTGTCCCCTTGACAATGGAAGACCTACCCTGGGGGCATGCCTGGCATTACAGGGGGCATTCCAGGCATCATAGGTGGCACGCCTGGCATCATGGGAGGCATGCCTGAAAAGGGAAAACATAACCAGCTTCTGTACTAGCATCCCTTTTGCCTTGAACAACAGAGCTTCATTTCTACATTGACTAAAAGGGATGCCTACTACTTTGCTACTATTTAGCAAACTGAAAAAGTCACTCTAAATTGACAGAAAAAATCACGGGATATTCAGACCAATGGCCATCAATACAGAGTTCTGAATCTGAAAATCTCTCAAATTCCACAGGGCACAGCAAAGTGCCAAGTAACTAAAAAGAGACTGTTACAGTTTGCATACCTGAGTAAGCACCCTGAGGCATTCCTGGAGCTCCGGAGACTGGAGTCATGCCTGGCTGGGTCATGGTGGGGGTAAAGCCTGCCTGAGGCTGAGTGGCAGGTGCTTGAAAAGAGGGACCAGCCTCCTCATCATCTTCATAATCAGAGTCCTCTTGATTGTTCTGCTTCTTCTTTTGACTCTCTGGTTAAAAATAAAAAAAAATATATAAATACAGTGGTCAAACCTGAAAAAAACTTACATTATTACTCTCCCCCTTAGCTAATGCTTTTATTCAAATCAAAGTCCAATTTTATCTTAACAGCTTAATTACAGCAACTATTGGCTGTCTCCTTCTGGGACTTGAACCAGCAGCCTTCACGTTATAAATCTGGATGCTTTAGCAATACATTATACTTATTCATCTAGATGAAAATTTCAGCATAAATTGCCCATTTATGAAGCTGGGTAATTTTTTACTGGAACAGCTTTTGGGTACATTTATTCATTTAGCAGATACTTCCCTCTTACAATGCCACTCACAATAAACACTATGCTATATTCAGCCTTAACGGTTTCACCCAAAGTAACAAACTGTAGCTCGTAAACTGTAGCTCGTGTGTTAAGAGTCTATCACACATAACACACCATAGTAACATACTCATACGTACACGCACGCACACGAGCACACAAACTATGGGCAACTTAGTATCACCAATTCACGTGAAACATGAGTCTTTGTACTCTGGAAGGAAACTGGGGCACTGGGAGGAAACATGAACGAGGGGAAAATATGCAAACTCCACACAGACGGAGTGGGGATCGAAAAGATGCCCTTTCGCACCACCCAGGGGCTGTGACAACAGTGCAACACTCTGTGCCACCACATCACTCAGAACTTTACGAAGGGTATTTTAGCAAGAGGCAGGAATTGATGACCTGCAGTCACTGTGGATTGCGCACATTCTGACAAATCCAATTTTACATTTACTCAGCACTTTTCTCCAAAGAGACGTACAACTTAAAAAGAAAAGCTCAAGGAACCCCCCCCCCCAATCCATGTGACTTGAGCAGTATTTATGAAGCACTGTCAGCGGCTATGACCGTATAAAGTGAGCCTTCACTGAATTGGTGCCAAAAGTACCTTGTGTCTTTTGTTCCAGTACACGCCGCCGCTCCTCCATGTCTTTTTCTGGAATGCCCTCCATACCATAGATTTCTAATTCAATATCCGTCCGGCCAGGTATTGCATTAGGGACCCCATCAATGGTTTCTTTATGGACCTGCACATGGAAAAAAGATGTGATCATTAGACTAGTTTAGTAAAGGACCAGCAGAAAAGTGAAACTCAAAAAATAAGAATTTTAATTAGAACTTACCTGCATACAGTGGATGGCTAACCCAGGACCTGTATACAGTTTCTTGTGGCATATGTGACATTTGAAGTGTTTTGCCTTCTGATGCTGGATAAGAATCTTCTCATCATCAAAGTCTCTGTTGCAGTACCTTTGTTGTGAGTTAAGATCAAATCTTCCAAATGAATTACTGTCATGGTCAACACACCGTTTCTAACATGCGACATCTAAACCCCTATTTGCTGTCAAAATAAAGAATGAAATGGTCATACGAGTGGCTATAGCAGTTTATTACCGTTAGCAGCATATAAATAGTATGGTTATTAAAGGGAGGTACAGATGAGAATCATGTCACAAAGTACAGAACAGATTCAGGTTGGACAAAAATATTCGACACACCGGAAGTGACGAAATTGCCTTTTCGGTTTTACATAATTCTTGGTAAAAATTGAAGTTCTAACCAAAACAACATGAAACTAACACTACAGTCCGGATTTAAAACGTAACACATATTACTTTCTCTACTTTATGAATACAATTAAATGAAGAAGATTATACAAATTTAATATACAGCCATCGATGCTCCTCCACTCAACAAGCTTCTAACCATTTTCGATAAGTTTTTGCTCACTAGCTTATAACGGATAGGTGATCATAATCACCACTTCGAAAATAGCCGCCCCTTCCCTCTCACAACACAGTAAAAATATAGTCTTTAATTATATTTATCGATTCAGAATCTGTCACAAGCCGCACACACAGGGCTGAGCCTGGGCCTAACAAAATCCCTTTTGACTACATTTGGCTTCTCATACACCTAAAGAAAGGATACCAACACCATGGCTTCATCTGCTTCTTCTTTTTTCTTCCCATTGTTTATCCTAAAAAGCTTTCTAAGCAAATGCTACCGTTGTATACACAGGAAACAGCCAGACTACTACAGAAAATGGCGTGTGAACTGAGACCTCAAAAAATTACCCACAATGCATTGAGACGCGTTTAAGAACGCATGCGCCAGTCGAAGGGTAATGATCACGTGTTTTGCGAGCGCCTGTTGTGCTTTGTTGCAGTATATATGTTATTACGATAACTACACGTCCAGTCAAATGTAGCGAAATAGAATGCCTCAGTCCGTATGGGTACCTGTTATTTTTTCCTTAATATGCATAAATAAAGTTGCCAATAGTTCTTAGTTTAAAACACGTAAAATGCTTAGGATATTTATAGTACTCAACATAATTTTCAGTTAGATCGTAAAGTTCTAACTCCATAATTCCTGGCTACATTTTGAAATGTTTTCTATTTGACAGATATTAATATAACAGCAACATTGGAACCATTCGCCGGGAGCCGGTGTGGAACACGGACACTTTATCGGTGGAACCCTCACTATCATAACAATCCGATCGTTCGTCGCTGTGCGGCTGTGCAGCTGTCAGTAGCAGTGAGGTAGCAGCTGGCAGGAGGCGGGAGTCGGCAGTTGGCCGAGACCTGGTCGAAATGTTCACCTCACAGACCTCCTCTTTCCAGGACTCCATTGACGTGGAAGAAAAGGACACGGATTTCGACAACGAAGAAATAACGCAACAATTAAACTGTTATTATTCGATCTATTTCTATCAAAACAGGTATCGCACGCATGGATGTCCGACAAGTGTATTCCTGCACTGACCTTTGACAAAGGCTTTGTTTTGTAAAAAAACAAAAAAAAAAAAAAAAAGAAACCCTCTTACTCACGGATGATTTATACCTGCGCTGAGTATAGATGTAATGATTTATAATACGGTGTTTTGTGCTAGAACAGTTTGCAGGGTGTTTTTCAGAACACAAAACTGGTCCAGCAGCAGGGAATAAAAAAGAAAGAATTCCTAATTTTTTTGCAAACCATTTCCTCTTGACGAAGAAGTGTCGTTTCAAACGTTTGTATGTAGTATATATACAAGATTCTAACTTTACTTTTTAGACTAATAACTAGTTTACCTAATAATTCCAAAAAAGTCTCACTACCTGACAAATGAAACTTGTCAGAATTCAATCCACGTCATCGTACGCTATTTAGAGTTGAACCGAAAGCAGCGCATGTGGAAGGCCTCCAGGCCAAGAAGTCTGGTATTGGTGACCTTCCAAAATATGCCATGGGGAGGTTTCTTTCAATCAGAGGTTGATAGTTTCTTCATGTCTGAAATACACAACAATGTCATTCTGCTTACAACTGCTACAAAACAATGTTTGGGAAATCATTTCTTGTCTAGGGCTGACGTATCTGAAGACCATGTGTCTCAGGGCCACAGAAGAACAGAATCTACAACAAGTCAGGAGGAGTTCAGGTAAAGATGATTCTCTCTGTACCGCAGTTTTGTGGAATTTAGTGCTGTGCTTCAGCGTGTTAAGAAGGATGCTGAATGTTTGCCTTCGTTATTGGACTACAGCATGTCAACGTGATGACCTTACTGGGGTACGGACTCCACTAAACGTTTGTCCTGTATAAGCTGCCCATCCATCTAAAACCCCCGTACTCACTAGCCCTGTGTTCTACAGCCTGTCTCTCGTGGACACCAGCTTGCCCGCGGAGGCCGAACCAGAGTTGCGCTGCTATATTTCCCGGCGCCTGAGCAAAGGAGCCCTTCTTGGGGGGATGGGCAACATTGCCACAGTGGACCTCAGGTGATGACAAGGATCCTCGGTGAAAAGTTGACGTTGTGTTTTACTCTCACGCAGGGTCATGAACCAATAAACTAGTTTGTCATCCATTCAAGCATGTAGCAGCCATGTTGTGTGCTTCGTAAAACTGAGCCTTGTCTAACTTGTTGGGGAATTGCAGCTTGCCAGAACAGGCAGTTGGCTGCTACTGCTGCCTCCTGGAGCCTGATAGAGCCCAAGATCAGGCTGAAGACGAGGACAACGGTGCCTATGTTGTGTGCCTCCTAGGTGGCTCAGAGAAGGGCCTCAATCTATATCCTTTCCCCCAAAATTGAAGTCATGAGCGCATTTACATTTACGTTTATTCATTTAGCAGACGTCCAAAGCGACGTACGTCTCAGCAAAAGTACAATTTATGCATTACATTAAGAGAAAGAGACACAGCTACAGACACGTGACTCAAGTAAACCTAGTTTGTTGCCTACCGCTTGCACGTAACAGTTGAAACATACAGAGACCTGATCAATTCTATAGATTTCTGCCAGCACTATATTAAATTTACAACGATAGGATTCTCATTTTATTCATTGTGATAGAATGAGTGGTCAGCCTCTGAAATTCCCTTGATTCTTAACCAATGGAACATTCAGACTAGAACTGGACAAGTATGTGCAAGGCCTGCGTAGCAGTCTGAGTCCTGAGGTAAGGGCTTGTGTTTTGTTGAACCTTTCCATGGATGCAGTGTGACTGAGGCCTCGGTGTCGATATTGCAGCTGCAGAATCTGGAGACTGAGATCAGACCCTACCTCAGCCGATGGTATGAAGAGTCTGTTATGCACGTCCACAGAGTGGTGCAGCTAGTCCAGGGAGACGTTGCCTACTTGCTCCATGCCGTGAGTAACCCCTGATGCCTAGCTATCAGCATTCCAGTCCTTTCATAACTCAGTCTGTCCAGGTTTTACTTAGGGATGATTTCTTTCCTTGTGCAGTCAATGATCTGAACTTGGGGTTAAGTTACACTGATCCTGACTAATTTAAAGAAATTTGACAATTTAACGTCCTGAGACTATTGTCATTTACGTCTGACAGGCTTATAATTAAAGCAGTAATATTCATTCAAGGGGATCGAAGGGAATGAAAATTTTTTTCTGATATAATCCTAGCTGTACAACTGAAATCACACAAATCCCAAGTAGTAAAACACATTTCATTGTAACATGCTGCCAAGTAGTCTGATAGCTGCATAATTCCGCTTAGTCATACATGTGTATAGGAGATAGTTGTACTTTAAGCCTTTATAATCCCATTATGGTTATTGTGTGTTGCAAAATGGTAAACTATTCCAGTGTACAACTACCATATACAGCACATCAATTTGACCCTGGTGTACATGGTCTAATGCAATATGAGATTTACTTGTGCCCCTGTTGAATGTCAAAGGCTCTCAGTCACACCCATGTGGAAGTTAGTGGAGCAGACGAGAGAACCGAGATGGACATAGCCAGGTAAGGGGTTAGGTGCCCTGTCCAACACCACATTCATTAAAATGTAAGTGGAAAACATTTCCTTTAGAACTTAGATGTACTGGATGAAATGTTTCAGTCACCGTATACTTGGTTATCAAAGGAATGAAATAACTTGAATGTAACTATATAAGTGCGAGAAACAAACTTTTTTCAGAGTTCACTTGTAGCCAGATTGTCAGCATCAAATCTATTCCATCCATGACACAGTGGTATTCAGTTTGAGGATCACAGTGACCCCAAACTGCTCTTACGGTTGCAGGTTCATCAAGGCAGCCAGTCTACAAGGCCTGGCTACAGAGGAGGCCACTGCAGCATCTTTGTGTAAATCCCCCACCAAAGAGTCGCAGGTGGACCTGCTCATCGACTGCTCCTGCTCCCCGCCAGCCCTCACCAATGCAGGTCTGCCCTGTTCTACAGCATCCCCAGCTTAAAACAAAGTGTAACTGAGCTGCTTGCAGAAGTCCCGGTCTGCTTTTCACATAGTTGCTTGTGGCTGTTTTCAAAACAATTGCTCACCCTCTCCACAGTCAGTAACCGCTTCTGCGATGACTGGATCCAGGCCTTCCTGAATGCAGCTGAGCGCTGCAACCCATTCTTGCTGCGGCAGATCTTGGAGAACTTCAAGCTCAAGGTGCGTTTTCACCATCCTTCAGTTTCCCATAGGCAATTATTGACTTATGTTGCATTTCACTTTTATTCTGGAGGGCAGCAGAGGTATTAAACACACGTATTAAAAATTTTAGTTAGGAATAGTATTCTTTAATTGCGGGCATGGCCAAAAGATTGCCTGTTCCGAGACAGGAAGATACCATCTGTTCAACCTTTCAAATAGATTGCTAAACTTTGATTCAGGAAAATGTCCAGCTCGGACATATGGATAAATGCTACGTTGTGCTGTTCCTGATGAGGATTTTGGCCAGTTCCCAAAGCTTATGGCCATATTTGAGAATGGGGATATAGGAAAAAAAACAAGTGTACCCTGCACAAATTCTGGTTACTGGAAACCACTGCTGGGCCAGGCAACATAAGACAGTGGGGCTCACCCCAAAAATGTCAATGTGAAGCACCTGCTAGGCTTACGAATTGTAAGGTCAGACCTGGGTTCAGGTGCGCTGCCAGCCAATTGGCAGGCATGAATTCCATGGATTTAGACAGACTGCTGTCCATATTCCTTTAATGTACTTTGTGTTAGCAAATACAGAGGGTTGCACACAGTATCGTATGACGATAGAGCCATAATATTTCCTGCTCACAGGCCATTCAGGACATGAACAACCTGAAGAGATTCGTCCGCCAGGCAGAGATGAGCCACTATGCACTGTTCCGCTGCTGCCTTTTTCTTCAGGCCTGCGGGAATGGCGATGTGTTGTTGCGAAATGCACGGGCCGAGCACAGCGGTCTGCCTGAGGCCTGCAGCATCATCCGGGTGCTGGAGGAGTTCCTCGGCGAGCAGGCTCAGGGTGTCCGCTGCTGATGTACAGCAGAATAGCAGCAAAGGAGCTGGAGCTGAGATCTGATTACGTTTAGGGTTCAGGTTTTGGAAGCAGCCGCTTCTGTTGTATCCCTGAGTGGAATACTCTTGTTGAACTAGAGTTATTAAAGTAAGAGGTTAAATTGACACGAGTCACTTGGATAAAATTGTCTGCTAAGAAAATAAATTACTGGACAGTAAGGGATAACATGACAGAAATCCTTGCTTTGCCATCCAGGCTCATTTGTAGGCCATGGGGATATAAATACTTCCATGAGGCCATACTAAGCCACACTGTCAGCCTCCAATAAAAGTAAGGACAGAAAATCACATGGTATCTCAAATATTACCTTTGAACTGTGACTAAGTTAAGGACCAATTCCTACCATTACTTTTGTTGTTTCTATAAATTAGTTAACTTGCATGTTAAAATAAGTGTATTCTGTTCCAGCTTTTAATTTTTTTTTGAGAAAACAAAAAACTGAAGGGAAAAATGTATCTTGATGTCAACCTGTAGCAAAACAGTCATTAGCTCTTTGCTGTCAGCTCAGTTTCCTTAGTATTGATGCAGACAGTGGTCATTTGTTTGTATTCTGTACTTAAGCTCAAGTGTACAAAACATTTGTGATGAAATACTGTGTAATTTCCACAAATTTACATGCATGCACTACAGACTGTGTTTAGTACCAAGAAGTTTGCATTTGAGATAATGCATTTTACAGCTGTGATTTTGTTAAATGATGTACATGATTTTCTGCATCCTAAAGTTTTATTTGATGTTGTTATATCCGGTAATGAAGACTACATTTATATTTACCTCTTGAGGCATTTACTGCTTGAGTTAAAATAATGAACCCCTTCCATTGATATATGATGCTACGTCTGTTTACTTCTGCAGTAAAGGGTCTCGCCAACAATGTATATTTTAACAGTAACACTGAAAGAAACATGTCACTTGAAAGTCATGACAGTGGTGTCATGTGATGAAGGTTCAGCTAATGAAAGTGAGGTTCCGCTGACTGACAACACACCACTTATGTCTAACCCTGCTAACGGCGCATGACCACCTCACCGTGCAATGCATCATTTCTTTTGTGTAACATTGTCTTTCATGAAGCGGTGACGTAATATAAATAAAAACAAATGGCATGTCCTGTCGGGTGAATTTTTGATGCGTGCAAGACATTTACATACATGTGCCTTTATTCATTTAGCAGGTGATTAACTTGTACAGAGCAGACACTGTGCACACATACTTCCCTAGATTCCTTGCAATCTTTCAGTAACTGATAAACCAGGGCAATATAACACATCCACCTGTGCGCATACTTCGGGCAACTTGCACTCCCCAGTCTACCCGAGACGCATCTCTGAACTGTGGTCGGAAACCAGAGCGAATAGGGGGAGCGCATACTAGCTCAGCACAGGCACTCATATTCAAACCCACATACTAATACACAGCTAAGGTGCCGTGAGGTACCAGTGCTACCCACTCTGCTACCATGCCTGACAAAAACTCATAATATACAATTTCATCGGTATATTGTATTACTCAAATTTACATTTACATTCACTCATTTGGCAAATTACACGACTCGCAGAAAATTTCCTCACAATGACCTCAATTCAAATCACACTCCATTAAAACATTTCAGATTTTCATAAAGAGTATTACTTCTTAGATGACAATCTCAAACCCGCTGCACCTGTTATCCTTCCTTGACTTCAGCTGCCCAACTGACCAGCGAGTCCCTTCTCAGTCGCCACATTCCATCGTAGGCGAGAGCGTCGCTGTGTGCCGAGCTCTGACTATCGGACTGGACCTCTGTAATAAGAGACAGCTATTACTCCTGGGGACCCCAGACTCCCCTCCTTCCTCAGGATGACCAAGGTGCCAAAGAGTCTATCAGTTTAAAATCTTCTGCAGCACTTGGAACTAAAACACTGATATATCGCATCACTGATTTGTGAGCAATTTACTACAAATAACAAGTTTCTAAAACATCTTACTGCCTGGGCAGGAGGGTGCATATTTTTGCATGAACTTCCAAACAAGTTCCATATAGTGAAATAATCTTACTCCTCCTCTGAAGTCTGAATTTTTTCTACTGTAAAAAATATTTTGGATAAAAGCATCCTCCAAGAAATTACCACCACCCGCTAACATTTGATTCTATTCACAAGTATTACTGCGGCTTATTATAAAATCATTCAAAGTCTAAGCACGGAGGCTTACCGATGGTTTGCTCAGAAAATTTCTTCAGTAAGGACTGTGGCACATCGTAAATGCTCTCTGTGCATTCCCGATATTCTGCGATATTAGCAAAAAGAAATAGCAGGCAACAGTTATTAAATGAAAAAAGACAATTGCACCTTGGGGATAATCCTCAGAACGTGTTTTGGGGAAATTTAACAGAAACAATTAACGTGATCTTGAATCAGGCAGTCAGACTGGAATAATGCGAGGTCAGTCAAGAGCTGTCCTAAATTCCATCCCAGTCGAGTAGAACACCTGGAAACAGCTGGAAAAGGGGAACCTGACTGGCTGCTGTGAGAGCAACAAACCCTTACCTTGAACCCCGGACTTGTCCGAGTTCCTGTAGGAGAGAGGGTAGTCATAGATGTCTTCAGCCAACGCTCTGTCCGCCGCGTCAACGTTACTGCTGTTGGCTGCGGATAAGCAAAGCTCCAAAATTGAATAAAAACTGTTTCATCCCATTTTACTTTCCAAACAGATTAAATTACAAAGGGGAAAAAAAAAACGCTGACAAGCGGTTTAGAAAATGTGTATATGTGTGTGTGTGTGTGTGTGTGTGGTATAAAGCAGAATATAAGTGTAGCAGAGAGCCTATTCAGACATGGCTCCTGGATTTAGCAGATAAAGTTCTGAGATGTTTCATACTGCTACAGTGATTCTTAGAATAGAAATTGTGTACTTTAAAGAAAATTCTAGAAAAACACACACCTCTCCTAGGTGGTGGAACAGCATAATAGTCCTCTTCTCCCTCTTCATCTACTGGCTCCTCTGTCCTCTCTGTAAACAATGTCCTTACACCATTAGTGCGGTACTCCACACAAAGTTCCAGTCAAACTGGAAGTTCCAACCATCATGCCACGAACCTTGGAATTTGTGACTAACACGGCCTATGTAACGACATAAATGCTGTTTTGATTCCAACAGAGATCTAATAAGGTGGCTGAATTATAGACGGCTAAACAGACGCCTCCTGTGCTGTATGTCCGGGCATGAATTCAAATCTGGTTCGGTCTGCGTGAAGTTTGCGTGTTCTCGCGCACGTTTGCAGGAGCGTCCTCCAGGAGCTCTGGTTTCCTCACACGCTGTAAAGACGTGTTTTGGGTGAATCTGAGATTCCAAATTGCCCGTAGCGTGCGTGAGTGAACAAGTGTCTGCGATTGCTCGTCCTGTCCAGAATGTACCGTGCCTCACGCACTATGGCTCCAGGATAGGCTCCAGACTACCACACCCTGAATTAGGACAAGCAGCTACTGATAAGCGAAGGATGGTTACATGTTTTAAAATGATTGGTAAGAATTACGTATTCCAGTAGGTATCAGTGAAAATGGTTGTGGAATCAGTTCCTTGTTCTGAATGTACCCATCATTTAAATAATGAATCACTCCTTTACTTCACAACGGGCACAATGTTCTTACCCTTTCTAAGTTCTAGTGTTTCGTAAAGGTCGTCCTCCTTGGCAACATCCATTTCCTCCCAGTGCTGCTTCAAGGACCTCCAGTTAACGTAATCATCAGTAGGTTCTGAAATTCCTAGCAAGGCAGAATAGTCAATGCGTTCACTTCGAAACAGCTCCTCGGTTGGATACAGAGTATGAAAATCAGCTTTTATTATGTTTCAAAAAGTGGGTCTTTGGGGTGCTTTGAAAATATCTCGAGTTAAAATGAGGTGACAAGGCTGATTTACACATATTTATAAGTGAATAGACCAAAAAATAACGAAGGCGAAAAAAGGTTTCCTTAACGTCCGAGGTGATGAAGGGAAGGTTTCGCTGGCTTCGTTCACGGTTTACCAGAGTTACGGGTCTCGATCTCTTCGAATCCTGGTGAATCCCACTGGCCAAAGGAAGTGGAAATGCCGACGCCATTCAGCACCCCTTTTCCGCTGTCGGAATCACTGCTGCCCAGCGAGATACCCTCCTCCTCCTCCAGCTTCTTCTCTCCTGGCCCCCGCCTGGAAAACGTTTCACTCATCAGGGTGATAACAAGGGAGCGTGACAGAATGTGGAATCCTATCTGCTGACCAAGGTATCTATAGGAATTTTACCCAAAGCGACTTGAAAGGTTTGCGGTTATCACGTATAGCGTGGCCGGATATGAAACTACGCTGCTTTGCTCAGAAAAGCCCTTCCTGGAAATCGAACAAGCAACTTTAAGCACTACTCTCCCTGCTGTACTGTATGGAGAAACGTAAAAGGGAATAAGGCAAGACGTACCAGACGGAGGTTGGGTCCGCACACGTCGGACCAGATGTCCCTATGGCCTTCCACAGACTTGCCACCCAAGACTGCCGGAGGTGTTCGGATTCCGCAGCCTGGTTCCGGCAGACGGGACGCAGCGATGGGAAGGGATATGCAGTTAACGCGAGCTGCGTCGGGTCGGAAGCAGTAAAGAGGGGCTTTCCACACAGCAGCCACGAACAGAAGTATTCTTCAACAAGTATACAAGCGAGTACAATCGGCCCGCACTCCACATGGGAGACGCCTTTCCCAATTCCCTTTTTCACAACAAACGGCACTCTGTGCTCTCGGTTTCATCGCGCAACCGAGGCCGTTCGGCGTCGTCTGGGAAAGTCTCCTCTGCGCCGTATCACATCCTCAAAGCCTAGCTTTGCCAAAGTGGCTGGCAGAGGGGTTGTGGGTAAAAAGCAATGAACTCACCAGCAGTTTCTTCTTGCCATTTTTCATGTTGATCTCAAACACATAGCGCTTGCCCTCAGCTCGATTTACCTTGCGCACAGACTCCACCTGCACCGTGAAGCATTTATTACATAGCTGCATTTACCATATTCATGGTTTACCTTTCGTTTATATTAAGATTCTTGGGATGTCCCTGTAAAAACGATTTACACTTTCTCATCGCAGTATGTCTTGTATTGTAGATACATATAGTTTTGTTTGAATTACAAACAGAATATTTAAATACTCACTCACTACTGTTAACCGGTTGTCCAAGTCAGAGTTGCAGTGGTCCGGAGCCTATCCCGGAAGTATAGGGCGCAAGACTAGACGCGGTACAACCCAAACGGGATGCCGGTCCATTGCAGTTTAAGTAAATTGGTCAAGTCATGTCAGTTTTACAGTACTGAGAGTTAATTTGAATGATGGATTAATCTGCTCCAAGTACTTCTTTTGACAGATACAACATTAGAGTAACCATGTATAAAACTCACCATGCATAAGTAATACTGTCCTCTAAGATTTATCTGCAAAAGCAAACAGACAAGAGCAGTTCCAATGAGCAGGACACAAATGGTGCAGCGTTAAGCAAAATAAAGAAGGAATCTTAACCAAATGTACACAGAAATACATATACGCCACTTGGATACTTGCAGTGCCACAGCAGTGCATTCTGGGGGGAGCAGTTCAGATCCAGAATAACTTACAGCACGTCCGTCTTTCTTTGAGTAGAAGAACAATGTCGTGCTTTCCAGCCGGAACCAATATGTTACCCACTTCATCTTCTGAAAAAGTGGGTAAGATTTGCTTTTCAAACAGTTTTTAACCACACCGTCATTGTGTTGTTCAGAAGTATAGTCAATGTAGAAGATGACTGAGAAATTCAGTTTGGTAACTCCAATGAGGAGTGCAACGAGGGCAAAAACGCAGTCTGTGGACAGCCGAACAGCGCAGGCACTGTGGAACAAAGAGGCCCACCTCTCCACTTTCATTTCATCAATTTGCTTTAAACACTGAGATTTCATAACAATGTTACACCATTTCATAAACCATGCAGCCATTTAAACCTGAGGTCAGGAGAAACACTTCGGAATTTTTCAAGTTTTGCCATCGCTGGCCTGTAAATTGTTCATCACTTTCTCTGCCAATGAGTTCCACAAGACAAAACTTACCATTTTGTCTCTCCTCTTCCTCAGGTAGCCTTCAAACAACAGCTCTTGTTCCGCCATAGACTTTTTGATGTCGTCTCACTCAACCCCAGGGTTGTACTGCAGGTTCGTTTTAGTGATCACCTTTTCTAGACACAACTTCCCCTTTTCAGTGGTAAAATGACCGAATTAACTTGGTACGAGATTGCGCAGTTAGATTCCCATTTCTCCGTTCTATGACGTCACCACAACGTTGTTTCAGATCTTTATTATTGCACAGGTAGCCGAACAACACTTACTGTATGTGACCCGAGTAATTTTTCCATTGAATTTTCGGTATTTTTCCACAGACAATTTTCTTTCTTTGGAAAACATGCAGAAAAATTGACACAACAAGACTCACTGACACTGGATGGCTGATGAAGTGATGCCCAGAACATGTCATTACAAACAGTATTAGAATCTCTCATCTTTTCAGAACTCTGGTACAGTTGAAAGAAGGCATGGCTGAGGAAAACCTAGTCAAATTCCCCTTTTTTTTTTTTTTTTTTTTTTTTAAACTTCTGAGAATTTCTGAAATGAATCCTCAATCAAAAACAAACCCTTAGTTAAAAAAATACACACAGGACACTGCTACTGCACACAGTTATTTATTATAATGGCAGAAAAGTCCAAAATGGTTAGGAAGCTACACGCAAATCCCTGAATGAGTGGCACTGGTAGCAACAGTTTCTCACGGCATAAAATGCTCGTTCCGAGAGCAGATGGGAAAATTTATGGAGGGGGGGGAAAAAAAAAAAAAAAAAAAAAAACCAACAACAAAACATAAAGCATGCACAAAGTATTACCAATGTAATAACTGTCCAACATTTAAAAGCCCCTCAGGTCAAATTAAGAGGACATTGTTGCAGGACCTCAGAAACAGGATGGGAGAAAAGGGCAAGATGACAGGAAAAGGTAAATCATACAGTGAAAATTCAAACCACCTTGCTCAGTATTAGGGATAATGAAAAGTGGCAAATTAAGGAACTGTACAATAATCTTCTCTGTTGGACAAAAGACCTCAAATTTGGAGCAAAGGCCAGAAAATCCCAAGTTACATTTTTGAAGACAAATAAATAATGGCATTGTTAAATGAGAAACCCCTAAAATGTTTCCACTTCAAACAATGTGGTCGACAGTTAAGAGAAAAAAGGACAAAACGGAACACACCTGATGTGTGACTAACACATGAGCACCATAGCTTCTGTGCCATCTCCCACTGGAGCTTCTGTCTGACCTTTCACTATACCTGTCTTTTTCACCTTTATAGACCATCCAAATAAGCTGCCAATATATACAGACATTTATATAGAATCCAGTGTTGTTACTCTCATGGCTGTTGACTGTTCTGCCTGTTTGGACTGGTGAATAATGTGTCGAGAGAGAACACTCAACTGAGAACAACCTGCAGAGGAACAGTCAGACTGGAACATGGTCGACGTCCGAAAGAAAATTCATTAACAACCGTATTAGAAACCACAGCTGTGGGTCAAATCTTTCCCTCATATATAGATATACATATATAGGTATAGGTTTCAATTTATTTATAGAAAATATTATCCAAGTTCCCCCGAGACCACCGGATTATGGGAGAGGGCAGTTCTCTAGCTGGTTCCATCTGGTCATCGCTGCTTCAGGAGGGCCTTGTACACTGCAAAACCGAACACAGCGAACACGGTGGCTCCCACGCTGGCTCTCAGCCAGAATGTGGAGTTCTTGAGATCAGTCTGGGTCACGTGTCTGCGGAGGACAGGACATGGGTCAGACAAGTGGCCACAACATGACACACAGAACAACAGTCCCTGGGGTGGCTCTCCAGGTAACCAGACAGTAGACACAGGTGACAACCTGTACCTCGACTTAGTGCAACAACATCGCATCCTGCTCTACCCAGGACACATCAGTCTACATCTACTTGACCTAATGGAGGTCGAACAAAGAGTGTTTAACATGCCAGTCCAGTTAGCAGCCAGATAGGCAGCTGCGGCTTCCCCACAGATACTTTATAAACAGCAGCAAACAGAACACATATCACAGGAAGAAAGGTTCCGCTTAATGACGACAGGACATTCTTCTTTAGAAAGCTCTAACCAAGAGTAACACACACATCAAAGCAGACAATTGATTAATACAGGAAACATCTATTCTTCTAATTAGTGATAAATGCCAAAAATCTGATTAGCAAACTACATGACTACCACTACTACAAGTACTGTGATTTTGCTTCATAAATCCCTTCTCTCTACTATTAATCTACTGAGTCAGTTGCTTCTGAGGATCAGTTAGTAGATTCATCAGATTGGGGTACAGGTGGTGACAGCTTGTTCACATGCCATCAGTAGGGAGAGTTTTAATGATGTCACGCAAACTTACACAGTGCTGGAGGGGGCCCTGTAAATACAACTACAAAGGATGACACAGGTGGACAAGGTTAACGGGAGACAAGCAGAACGCAGCATGCAAAACATCTGAATACCAGCTGTTACTTCCAGCTTTGCAGCATCCATGAAAATGCAAGAATCAACCTCCAAAACCCACAGAAAAAGTTTAAACTAAGTCATTTAAAAGATTATCCATAATATAAAAACTCATGCACAAAGTGCATAACACCAAGTGAATTTGTAGAGACACATAAACCTACCAGAAGGACAAACTAAACAAAAAAATAGGTACCACTCAAATTGATTAAAACATTTTTTCATAGTTTGTGTCAGGTGTTCCTGAAGCTGATAATCAATAACAAGATGAATAACATTTGATTAATTGGTTTACAACCAGAATTTAACAGAAGGTCCTTTTTCTTTTCATTCATTTAAAATTCACTTTTAATAAACATTGAATTTAACAAAAACATTAAAATGTTTTTTTCTGTATGACACCAGAGCCTTTAACAGAACAAGGAACCTGTAAATACACCAAGGGATATCTATACTGCACTTTTCCTTATCATGTAAATAATGACAAGTGGCCACAGAACGATGAATACTGGATATGCTTATGTGATGAATGGGCAGTAGTTTGTTCAGATGATGCTTTTTATATTTTAATATTGCAGAGTTCAATTAATTATAGCTTATCTAAAACTTCTGCAGATACTTACAAGGTTATAATTCCAGGAGTATGTGTATCATGTAGCTTTTACTGATGAATTAGTGTTAAAAGTAAATTTGGATATACAACCAGACTTGTGTTCATCAGTTGAGGACCCAATGTATACTGTAGCTTTTACAAGAAAGAGTGGGGGGGGGGGGGGGGGGTGACTACAAGATGGCAAACATGGCTTGCAGAGGAAACTAGAATAGATCGTGAATGTTTAAGGAACGGACGGCTAACAGACCATACGCTGCCTTGGTGGTTCGCTCACCCATCCCCCGCCCCAGCTCTTCAGGGCTCGTGATTACCTGGGCGCGTAGGAATCCACAGATGACTCCATGTAGATGGATTCCTCTACATGGCTGACGTCGTGCACCTGCTGGATCAGACTGGCATCCTCGGCAGCCAGCAGAAAGGCACCCAGCTCATCCATGTAGGGCCTCAACCTTCCGCACGCGCACACACAGGCGTACACAGGAGGCGGTTCAGCAACCACACCTGCCAGATCCACACGACCCCATCCCAGCATGCAACTCACCACTCCACAAGCCCAACTTGACAGAGTCCCTCTGTAGACCTACTCAGGAGCTCATCTTAGCTCTGGAGGCTTCAGCCAAAGATCATTGTTATGATCACAATCAATAAAATCATCTACATGATCACTACTGCAGCGTTTAGAAGTGATGTGGGTTTAAAAATGAACTGATTCACTATGTCTAGTTATATATAATAAAACAATCTATATCCATAATGAAACACCTTAACCAAAGAATTTGGTCTCACAATCAGTCTCATAGACATTGTGGACTGATGTGAATATAAACTGAAACAAGGTTTTGGAAAACAAAAAAAAGCACCCAGATATAGAAGCTGCGTCCATGGTTATAGTCTGCGAGTGTGCATAGAGTGCGAGTCCTCCGCTTAACACATGCTCTTTAAGCCCCCAAATGCTAAACCAAACACAAACTCCAGAATTAGCATTCAGCACATCTCAGTGACAGTGTTAATAGCCACCATGCCTTGGTTTCTTGCTCCGAAATAGCCAGATGCTGTCATCCTGATGCTGTGAGGCACTACAGTCAGAGAGATACCCGGTCCATCCAACCACAAAAGGTCTCAGTTCTGTTTGTGCAGGACCACCGAAAGTACAATCTTGCACATATGACAAGTATCAAGTATGCCAGAACCTATTGTGCTACAAGGATTCTTTTGCTCTGTAATTCTGTAACTATTTTTGTAATTAAGCAATTTGAACTAACTAGGAGTCATTTGGAATTTGGTTAAACTGATGACACGAGTTCCTCAGCAGTATATCCCCAGACCAAATTTCTCACACGAGACACCAAAGGTCCCAAATTTGGCCCTCTCCCCACCGCACACATTAATGGAAATAGCTGCCGCATGCCCACCCTGTAGACGGTCACAGAAACATGACCAGGATATCTACAAATTAAACTAAATGCTTTAAATAACAGTACGGGTAGTTTTCGCCAACTCAAAAATGACTTCCCCTGTAGAAAATCCGATACGTGGCATTTAATTTAAAACTATCTACTGGGTATATAAAGAAGAAATTTACTGGTTCATACATATTTAATTCCTTCATCAAGTATACATATCCGTCCCTCCCTCGCGCACACACACAAACACACGACACTCTTACACTCCTGTTCTACTGAAATACTGCTTCCATAAGGTGACAGTGCAATTCAACCCAGGAACAAAACAAGACTAAGGCAGAGGATTAAGGGAAGCTCCTTGACCAACATGTACGCATATAAAGGAAGGGTTACAACTGCAGAACAGCAGACAATATGAGGGCAGTGTTAATGAGATGCACAGGAGAGTAACATGACAAATGACCCTGCTCATTAAGAGGCAAACGCATGCAGCAGTAACAGAACACAAGCCAGCCAAATGAAAGAAAATGAACACCTAGGAAGATGGGGAGAAACAATAACACAACATACTAAATAAACACTGCTTATCTGTCACTCAACAAAACCACATTTTTCCATCAAAGCTTTACAGAGCATAGAGTTCAGTAACATGCAGTTAAACCAAAGAGTAGACTGTGACATGGCAAATACACTGTGCCAAAACACTTGGGAAAAAGCCCAGAATGTAAACCAATAAGGTAAAAAATCTGGATGTCCCCCCTTGACAAATTGAGACGATGCTGCTGCCCATGTGACGTGATGCATTCCGCTTGCGGGTTAGAACAGAGCATGTGAGGAATGCTTAAAGGCCAAGTAAATGGGAAAAGATCACATATTTACAACACAGGCATCTTCAAGGCACACATGTCACATAGCAGAACTCGATAAAGTAACTTACTAACTTTACCCCAGCCCAGCCAAATATTTAGCATCGGGAGAGAAGACTGAAATGGACGCGTATGGCATAAACACGGCAGTCAACGCATGTTACAAGTTGTATACCCAGATGAGACGGAGCTAAAATATAAAGAAAAAAATTGATAAATGTGTTAAATCAGAATATTTAAGAGGACCTGCTTTAAATGCTCAATAGATATGCATCTCATGTGTCACGAGCAATTTGTATGTCCAATTATTTCTATATCCATAATACTTGTGTATTATGCGCTGGCAAAACTGTTGGTATAAAACAAATTGACAAATTCAAGTATCGTGTGTCTGTATCAAAAGCTCTTTGTTGCGAAATGTAATTTTGTCTACTCATATCACTTGGGATGAAAGCATGTACTAAATCAAATGTAAACTGGTCATAGTAAAAGCTCATATATAACGAAAGCATAAGTCTTAAAGTTCGGAGAACAGTTGCGCTAAGTCCAAATAGATAAATTTAGAAACTTATAAATTTACAAAAACATCCACAGCAGACACATGTACACCAGTGTAACCAGAAAACTGGGGTTGACAGAAACCTACAAGTGAAGGGTGGATTGACAGGGTTGCTCAGAAGCCCCTGGCCTGCTCTGTACCCCATTTGACTTAGGAATTTAAATGGGACCAAGAAGGATTCATTACTTAAAAGTTGATAAGTTGGGAATTGTACATTACTGAGAAAATATTTCCACATATAGCAGTACCCTAAATGTGGGCACACTGGCACAGGGCACAACTATCAGTTGGCTTGTTACGATTTTAAGAACTGTGGTCCAATCCTTTGGACAGGTGGATAATAAGTGGAAGACATGCTCACAAACTCTGAAGCAAAACATCCTACACTTAATTCAGTGTAAAATTCTGACAGATTATCAATAAATTGGAGCGTCTGCATGTTGCCTGGTGGATATGCTATGCAAAGCTGACAGGTTACAGATGTCACGGAGAGCAGCGAGTCAGCAGAAGTTGTTAAAGAAGTGAGGGTTAAAAACACTCCAAGATCAGCGGGATTCTACAGGACAAAGAGGCAACGGACCTGAGAAGGGCAGTGTAGAGTTTGGCCTTTACAGACCGCAGCAGCTCTGAGTTGAGGAGGTTCTGACAGATGCAAAAGGTGCACCTGTTGCAGGCGCACATGCAGTGTAACCGGGCATGGCTGCAGAGAAACACACACAAGCAAGTCAGAGCTACATCGCGCATGAAACCAGCGCCGTTCACAGCTCAGTGGTGCCCCCTTGCAGAGCAGCACTTCTTATTGGCAAAAAAGGCTTGGTGGTGAGCAAGGAAAGGCGGGAGGTCAAACACATGGAGGGAAAAAATATAAACCCTCAAGCTTGATGTTGCCAGAAAATGAAACATAAATGCCAACTGATAATCCATTTATGCACCGTTTGAAAAAACTCAAAGCTATGGCAATTCTAGATGTGATCTGACTGAATAAAGTGCTCAGGAAGGCTGGCTCAGTCCTGGGATTGAGACTGGACTCTCCAGAGGAAACGGTACACAGAACAACTCGAAACAAAGTGCTCTTCATCACATGAACTGGCTTTCACCCTCCGCACACTTTCCTGGCTGAACAGAAGAGCATTTTCTGCCACAGGCTGGGTCAGCGGCGATGTTCTAAAGAGCGCCACCTGAGGTCATTCCTGCCAACAGTCATCAGGTTCCATCACAGTCCTCAGGCTGTCAGGGTGGAGCAAAAGACTTACTGTCCATGTGGTACTGAGGTCTGTACTACTTTTATACTTGACTAAGCATGATATCTGTTCCAGTTTTATGCCAGAATCCTATGTTTACTTTTGGTGTATGTATGTGCTACTGCAGCCTCATGCAATTTCTCAGGATCAAGTTATTATCTATCAACTTAGCTACATACCTAACAACACTGCACCACTGCCATCTTTTAATAAATATAAACCAGTATGGTTAATTTGAGATCTATTGAAGACCAATAAATGTGATTTTTCTCCTTCACAGACTTCAATACACTGTTGTCTGGTACTGAACACCATGCTTGCAGGGGAGAGGGAATCACTCCACACTTAGGAAAACACAGAAGGAACAGTAACATCTGAATGCACTCCTTACAAAATGTATGAAAACCTTATTTCGCTGTCACCTGTCTACACAAATATGCTTTGGGTACATACAAACACGCATTTAAGAAATCCCTTCTTTCACCTGCAGGAATTTAAGACATTAAATCCCTGTTCATGGCAACTGTGTTACTCTTGGCAACTGCAGGTGTGATGCTGAACACAAACCGCAGTTTTTGCAACTAATCAAGGAATCCCAAAGACGAAGTACCATGGCCATTTCAGCAGAGCACAGCTGTATGAAGTGAGTCATTCAGAGAACAACAAACATACCGTGGACAGACAGCCTAAGACACACCTTCAGGACAGAGGCCCGGGAGAGTGACAGGGCAACAATACAATCACAGGAGGATAGGGCGGGCATATGAGACGAGATGGCAGGGAATGCCTGGGTTCGGGTGCGCATACTCACGGATACATGGCCATGGTGGTGAGCTTGGTGTAGATGTCACGGCTGGGAGCATCCGCTGTGTTGCAAGTGAAGAGTTGCGGCGCGTGCAGCTTGTGCTTCCTGCAGAAGTCCAGTGGAGAGAGGCTGTACTGCTGCCTCACTTCCGGAAGATCTGCCTTGGCACCAACCACAAGGCATGGTGTCCTGCTGTCCAAGAAGTACTGCTGCAATATGTACCATTACATGTGATTATCAGCAAGTGCTTAGTGAAGATGATAAAGGATTCACAGACCTTATAGCATATCATAAGTGCTGAGCCACAGTCACATTAAGTCTACATTTATTCATTTATGAGATGCTGTTCTCTGAGGCAATTTACAACTCAGTGTAAACAAAACTGTATTAAAGGAGCTTTCTACACACAGGCTGAACCGACCTTGTAGACCCGGGCACAGTACTCAAAGGAGCGGGGATTGCTGATGTCGTAAACCAAACAGACTGCATCGCAGGAGAGATCACCCTCTGAGAGGAAATCTGGGTCTGGGAGGACCTCGTGAAGCTGAGACACAGTAAACATGAGTGAACGTGGGTCACAGCTTGCAAGTTTCCCTAGATCAATGTCAGTCAACAGTACAAGTGATAGAAGCTGCAAGCCACCATGTTGGCGATGGAGGAAAAGGGAATGGCTTTCTACAAAGGAAGAAAAACACACATACACACACACTCAACTCATGGAGGGGGGGGGGGGGAAGCAATTCTGTTAACAAAAATCACACACCCCATCAAAAAAATGCAGTACATTGTGGAAAGTTGTGTTGAGTCAACTCACAAGTAAATACTTCTCTTGTCCATAGACATAAGTAGTGCTGATGGCGTAGTATGATTTATGGTCTTCTCTTATGTTCTTCTGGCGCTGAGGGGTTTTAAAAAAGAGAAAGGCATCCGCAGCGGAACAACGCCCAACTTTAGAGTCAGTCAGAGATGGGCATTCTTTTTAATCCTCAGATTATTAACAATCCAAATTTGTGACCACATTCTCACAATAAATCCTCAAAAACAGTAGAGAGTCACTTGTTTTGTCAATTCCCTTCAACCCCTCGGTTTTCTTCCCAGCATATTACTCACCGTGATGTTCCGGCCCAGGAAGCCCTGCAGAAAGCCACTCTTGCCACTACCCTTGGCTCCAAAGACACTGCAGCGGAACACGCTGCGTTGAGTCTGCTTCTTCTGCAGGTCGATCCTCTTGTTACGTGTCACTGGGGTGAAAATGGGGAGGGGGGATTGTAAGGACAGGCACATGGATGAACATATGTGTATTCATGCACACACAAATGCAGTGCAACATCACAAGACTGAAGTTATGGTAAGGCCACCTCACCTGTGATGGCAGCAGCCTGAGACTCCTGCTCAGCGATGATCGAGTAACCCAAGTAGCCCAGATACTCCAAGCAGCGTTGCACATCCAGGTAGGTCGTTAACCTGGTGGAGGAAGAAGTCAGATCCCAAATCACAGTTTAGGAAAATCACTTCATCGGTTTGTGTAGTAAAGCACCAAGACTAAACCAGTAAACAGCTAAGGTGAGAGAGCTGCGCAGTATCCCACACCGCATCTGTACTCACGTCCACTGGGACAGGTAGCCTTGGTAGGTGATCCAGCCCTGCTCGTTGGTGCACACTGTGTTGTTAACATCTGGGCCCCAGGGCATGTAGGGAAACACGCGGAACAAGTCTTTCAGCTCCTCCGGGGAGAGGGCACAGTCACGGTCCTGAAAAGGAATTACAACTGTCCATTTCTTCACTGCAATAAAACTAAATCAACTGATCTAAACTGATTAGTGAAGCACAAATTTTCACCGAAAGAGGTTTATATAAATTACATACGTATTTTACATGTTTTAAATACAGCTGGGTACGTAATTAATGAGACTCAAGTTAAGTAACTTAAAGGTACAACACATGTTCCTTAGCCTAACCAGACTGTTCCAGATTGTAAAGTCCATATCTATAACCATAAGATCAGCTGGTCTTGTGTACAGATTAGGCCAAGGCCATCTATGCAACAGCGTGATGAAAACTTCAGACCTCACCTTGTCATGCTTGTCAAAGACACTCTGGAGGAAGAGATAAGCATTGTGGTTCAGCTCTGTGGTGCAGTCAGGTGGGATTTTTAACCTGAAGCGAATTGAAATGACATTGTGACTCCTGGTGAAACAGTGAATGGCCTCATTTAAACATTGCTGTTCCACTACTGTTCCTCAAAAGAATTTCATCATAGCTCTCTGTTTACTTTATTATTATTATTATTATTATTATTATTATTATTGTCATTTAACTGACACTTTTCTCTACATCAATTTACAATGTTAAGTCTGCATAGTAGGTCATCTGTAATGATTTTTAAAAGTAACAGTTCTAACTGTATTAATTCAGGGCAAATACCTTACTCAAGGGTACTACAGCAGAAGTACAATTCAAAAGCAGGACCATCAAGTGTATTTAGTCTCTGCACAACACTGTTGCCAAACTGCTTTTAATAACAGCCTAATAGTGTTTGCTGTGAGGAAGAAAGTGGGAAAACTGGGGACATACGGAGGGAATAAGTACTCCTGCGTGAGCTCCAGGTCATCGTCGTAACCAAACCTCCGCAACACTGTCCAGGTGGTCTCGTGCCGGCCCCTCTGGATGAAGAGCGTGTGTAGGAAAAGGAAACCTAACACGCGCATCAGAAACGTTAAGCATTGCTGGGGGGGAATATGTCTGCAGGCCTTTCAGCTCCCCAAATCACTTTCAGTTTGCACACAGTACATGAACGCCAAGTTAGTTTTAGAGGGAATACAACCAAATGACGGTGAAGCAGTACACACGGATGACCCAGGACTGGACACTCTTGCACTGTGAGATCATACAGGGAGAAAAAGGGTATAAGAAGGCCATCTCACCCTTGAGCGTGAGACCATTGTCCTGCACACCATCTGCCATGTTTCTTCTAACCACATTCTTCACATCCTCCAGTGCCTGAGGTGCCAGTGGGGTATTGAAACATGTCCTCTGTCCAAACCAAACAGTTGTCATCAGTGGAAACCACAATGCGAATCACAGCGAGAACCAGCCTAATCACTCCACCAAACACCCAAGAACTGTTATAACATTTATTATTAGTGTTAATATATTTGATTTCTCATTCGCATGTGCTGAGAACACAAACTCAGCCAAAGCTCCTACCTGGAAGAGGTTGAGCTCGGTGTCATTGAGTATGCCATCATTGTCCATGTCGGACACTTTGAAGATGCAAGTCAGAGCCTTGACACAAGCAGGCATCATCTGTGGAGACGAAAAACCCATCCTCAGCTTCCATTAATACAGTACTTCAAAAAAAAAAAAAAAAACTATGTTGGTTTTTCCAACAATACTTAATCACTGTCTTGCTAGGGCAGGGCAGACGAATGGGGCAGAGGTCTTACCTCCTTCTCCTCTGGACAGTAGAGAGGCCCTGTAGGGTGCAGCACAGCCTTCTGAGCATAGTAAAACAACTCAGAGATGTTCTTCAGGTTTTTTGCTGAGCACTGAGAAACAGCCATAAAACACTATCAGAAATTTGGTACAAGTGCTATTTTCTGAGGTTTATTACAACATCAAGTTTGTCCCATGGAGAACTTTTTTTTACTTTTATTATAATGTAATTATTAACATCACCTCATATAACCTTCAGTTATATTATTGAAACAATCCATACCTTGATCAAAAAGGGGAAGAAAAAAAGAAAAAAAAAGAAAAAAAAAAAAATCAGATACAGAGATCTGAATCTCATCTCACCTCCACACAGGTCTCAATCTCACTGTACTGGTTCATGATGGGGAGGATGGTTTCCATGCTGCTGTGCTCCACCAAGTCAGACTTGTTCCCCACTAGGATGAGGGGCACCCTGTGCATCCCCACGTACACACACAAAAAGCCAATGTGAACATCTCCAGCTGCGCAATAAACCAGAACAGTGACAAACAACTACTGCACCCATTAAGAGCCCCCTCAGCCCTACTCTATGTGTTCACTGCAAGCAGCACCTACCTGTTGTCCTTGTCAATCCTTTCACTGATAAGCGGAATCCAGTGACTGGTTACCTAGACATGAGACAGGGTCGAACGATCATCAGTGAACACTGTGGTAAATTCACCAAATACACACACACCACAACATATCCACAAACATAAAGACAGGTTTAAACATCTGATGTAGGAAATCAGACAATTTTGTTGTAAGGCCTTTCATGTTTAGTGAAATAGACAAAGCTCACCTTCTCAATGGACTTTTTGTTATTGACAGCGTACACTATACATATTACGTTGGCCTGAAAGAAATGGGAAGGGGAGAGGGAAAAAAATTTCACTTAACGGATTATAGACAGATGCATGAATATCAGTACTGCATAACAACAACTACATTCTCACCTTTGATATCTCTTGGAATAACTGTTCATCAGTCTGTTCAGCTTCTGTGAGGGTGAGGAAAAAATGCTATAACAACATGGGAAATAAATCTGAAATAACTACACGAGGAAAAATTTTTCTTGTACTTTGCAGTTTGGACTCCGAATCATACTCAGTAAAAGCAGATTATTTTTGTGATAGAGTGAGACATTACAGAGACTTGGGTACCTGAATAATCTACAATGTGTGTGGGAACTCTCTCTGGAGTGACATCTGCAGGAATGGTGATCTCTTCAGCTCGCAGAGGAACCTGTTTGCCACACATCAAACATAAAGCGAAATTTTTTCGAAAAGTGTCTTATAACCCGACATCCGTCAATATTAGAATTACAAGAGCCGAGTAATTTGTTACAGGAACTGACTAGGGGTGAACCGAAACAAGATCATGCTACACCTGTGTCTGTTAGCAGCCCATAACATATACATCATTTATAACTTAGAATAACTTTGTTACACATTTTATTGGCAAAAGCACACCTTTTCCAAGGTTCAGACAAATAAGCACAAAGTGAGTACATATTTTAATGGACAATATTCTGGGCTATTTTACCTATTTTAGATTTTCACTGGAAGAATTAAAAAGAAATAACTCAGTTAAAGCAGCCCTTAAATCATAATAGGAACCCCCCCCCAAAAAAAACTTGTTTCCACACTGTTATCCAGGATTGCTGAAATAGTAAGACTGGAGCATCAGCATCGTTGCTCGAGGGATCGACTAACCACTTTCTACCGGGATACAAGCCATCTGCAGAAGCAGAAAGGAACCACTAAAACTCGACAAATCAACCTCTAATGCCGTTTAAGATATAGACTGGGAGCAGCTCTACCTCCTCAGGAAACTCCTCACCGACGAGGGACATGATTAAAGACGTCTTCCCCACCTTGGCTGTAAAGACAGGAAGAGTGTGGTTTAAACTGACCTGCACTGCAGGAATCTGTCAACAAACTAGAACAATGGTGAACAGCCTGGTGTTGTCATGATGGGCGAAACAGAGAAACTATACATCAAACCCACATCCTAGACTAAAGAGAGCTGCAAATGGGTGCGAATTTATTTGCGGGGGGCGTAGCGGCACAGTGGGTTTGGCCGGGTCCTGCTCTCCGGTGGGTCTGGGGTTCGAGCCCCGCTTCGGGTGCCTTGCGATGGACTGGCATCCTGCCCTGGGTGCGTCGCGTCCCCTCCCCCTCCAACCTTGCGCCCCGTGTTGCCGGGTTAAGCTCCGGTTCACCGCGACCCAGTTTGGGACAAGCGGCTTCAGTCTGCGTGTGTGAGAATTTATTTCCAATATATCTAAAGTAGGACTGGTATTTGAGGCACTGGCATTTTTTGTATCTTAACAAAAAGCGCACTTATTAAGTGAATTACACTAATTAGTTATTTGCCCATAGCCTAGAAGCAGAGATATATGACAGAATGTCACGGACACTTCGATTGGATTCTCCAGCAGTGTTTTACTACTAGTTTACTGTCATTAAATAATAAAAAGGCAGTCCTGACATTCCCAGGAGCGCGATGTCAAGAAGAAGGTCATGAGGGACAGCTCCTCTCCTGCCCAGCAACCCTTACTCAGTCAGTGCCATCCATCCCGATATGAAACGCGATATTATTAATTATATCCGATATAATAAAACACTGAGAGCTGAACCACCCTGCCATTTCATTTGCAGATGCAGAAACGTCATTTATAGGGTGACTCCGCCTTAAGGCTTAAGTTACTTTCCTCACATCAAACACAAATAATGTGTGCAGACTGACAGACACGTCAAGCCGAAACCCCTCCTCTTGCCTAGCATACTTACGTTCTCCCACGAGCAATATCCTCACGTCCTTCCTCATTGTGTCAGGTGTTAATTAATTATTAACACAAAATATTAAATTACTAAAACATTAAGCAGCTGTCGGGGGTCCCAGTCCAATGTTTTGTGTGTTTATTCGGCTTGTAGTTTTTCTTGGCAACAACTGCAGGAGCCTCGAGCCTCCGGCCCTGCTGTGAACTTCACTTCTTCTCGAGGACAAAACGGACACGAGGGTCCTTCCGACCCTTCTGGTCCTTTCACTCCTTCTGCTCCATAGATCGAAGCTGCACAACTAGCCGCTGCTCGTGCATGGAAAGGATTTCAGCCGCATTGCCATTTTACTTGGTGTTTAATCGCCGAACAGATTCACGACATTCGTCGCGGACTCAGAACCGCACGCCTCCTCCAAGGCGCCCTTCCACATACCGCCTCCTACGGAAAGTCCGCGTGGACATTCAGAAGAGCCGCTCACCAAACATGCGTTTTGAAAAAGCTCCGGCGCTTTCCGAAGTCTCAGTGATGGCGGGCTTAGCTTCTGCCGTTTGTGCCCAGACATCCGCGTGGCGCTTTAGTTCGTGTTGAAACCAACAGTAAATGCACAGTTATTGCTTACACATTATATGGTGCTGTCCCCGGTCTTTGTTACGCTTGTAAAGTGCCGCACATAATCAAATGAACATTTAAAAGGGTTGGAGTCCCTAGTAATTTTGATCTCGACTTCTCCCACCACCAGATTAGCCGGAGTTGTTAGTTTGTGTAAATGGTGCCAAATTGTAATGCAGTAACCTTGCTTTTTTCCTCCGTTTACATACTCTTTTAGTCAGTTACAACAGCAGTGTTGTCATTTATCTGATGCCTTTGCCCAAGGCAACAAAGTTATAGTAAGTTACTTACAGTGGTTCACCCATTTACGTAGCTGGGCAGTTGGGAGTGTAGTGGTCAGAACACCAAGTGCCTAACAGTCAAAGGATCTGGGTTTGAATCCCCCTGGTACTACAATACCTTTGAACATGGTATTACCAGCCTGAGGCATTCCAGTAAAAATGAACTGGCTATGTAAATGGGTAAATAGTTTTAAACAGAGAGGGCACAGTGGTGCAGCAGGTTTGGCTGGGGGCCTGCTCTCTGGTGGGTCTAAGGTTCGAGTCACACTTGGGGTGCCTTGCGACAGACTGGCATCCCATCCTGGGTGTGTCCTCTCGCCTTCCAGCCCCACGCCCTGTGCTCCCGGGTTAGGCTCCAGCTCTCCGCGACCCTGCTTGGGACAAGTGGCTTCAGCCAGTGTGTGTGAATTTTAAACGGTACAGTACACAACCCTAGTATTAAGTTGTTTTGTAGGAACGCCTCACGTAACACAGCGTCTGAACCATTTGTCCCGTACGGGGTCGCGGGAGCCGGAGCCTAACCCAGCAACACAGGGCGTAAGGCTGGAGGGGGAGGGAACAAACCCAGGATGGGACGCCAGTCCATCACCAGGCACTCCAAGCGGGACTCGAACCCCAGACCCACCGGAGAGCAGGACCCATTCCAACCCACTGCACCACCATGCCCCCCTCCACTTCACGTCAATGAAGTAATAATAACAATAGTGTAGAGTGATCCTGCTCTATCAGTTCAGGGTAACTACCTTGATTCTTGAGCAAGAGGCTAACCCTAAATTGTTCCAGTAAAATTAGAGTTGTACAAATGGTTAAATAACTTAGTACACACACACACACACACACACACACACACACACACACACACCTCAAGAAGACTACAGCAGGAGCACTATTACAAGACAGGACTTTCAGATTACAGGACATTAGCCTTCACCCATACAATACCTGCTTCCGCAAACATAAAACAGACACCAGTCAAGAGAATGCAAAAAATCCTTTTCTCCTGGTCTTACAGGTGTAATGACACAATGGGAACCAAAAAAGTATATTGTCTATGCAGTGTGTTTAGACCCAGAAGAGTGCACACAGGTCCATAGGGATCACTCCAGAGCATTCGGGCCCAAACGCTAGTCCATACATCTTCCTTCTTGAGCAGGAGAGTGACCCTGATCTCCATATGTTGGTATTCATCTCTTTCGACGCAAATTAGCTTCAGCTGCAGAAAAAAAAAAAAAAACAACACCGTTAGGCTAGGCCACAGGTTTTTTTTTTTTTCTGCTGACTTACGGCCTACTTTTCCTTTGAACTGTATATGTACTTATATGACAAGTACAGTATGACAAGAAACTTTTAACCTGGGTAGAAGGCAAAGAATTTCAACAGGTCGCTAACTCCCGCAGAACCATTACCCACCCGAAAGAAACACAATCACTGACACTTCGGGGTTCTTTAGATTATGTTACATGTGCATTTGCTCTCTGTTTGTTTCTGTCTGGTCACAGAAACATTTGTTCTATAGATGTTAAAACTATGTTTAAATGAATTCACTGAAAGAGAGTAAGCCCAAGTATTTACAATGATCCAAATATTTTTAAACATCATGTACTAGACAACGGAACACAAGCACCACATTCCAAGGATGTGTCCAAAGAGAAACAAGTAAACATGCCCTTATCGTTTCAAACGAAATATACTTTATGCGATTGTTTCTTACCACTCAACCCTTTGCAGACAAAAATACCTGCCCCCCAACCACATCTGGAGTGGCAATCTTATGTTCATCTTGAACAAAACTTAGTGTCACGCAGAGCTAACGACACATTCTGGAAGAGGGTGGATGTGTTCTCGGTGCTGCTTGGGTTCCACGCACATGACCCTTACTGGCATAGTCCTGCGGCAGCATAGGTTTCGAGATAACATGTCCGATAGCTTCTAGCCACTCCTTCTGCTCCCGCTCCTGCTCACACATGAAGATGAACTGCCGCTCGGGAGTCTCCACCATCATCCCAAACTTCCACTTGTTCCCCCTGGTGCCCCTAGGTTGCCTCTCTGTCACAGAGTAACCCATGTCCTCAGGGCCAATGAACACTGCTCCCAGCTCAACTGCATCCTTGAAACACGCACACAATCCAACCACTTTCAATATCATGACAGACCCAAACTCATGATTTTACAGTAATAATAAATACACTCTCTAAAAACAGAATTATACAGTGTCAGAGTGTTTACATGTACAAGAAAGATGATGACAAAAGAAGAAAAGAGCAGACTAAATTTAGCACTGACCTAACACCTCAGCTTCAGTCTGAGCCCATTAAACAAAACCACAGTGTTCACCTCACCAGTTGGGTTTTGAAGTAGAGCAGCTTCCTCTCTTGGGAGTCCAGCACAAACCATCTTTTTCTGAAGGCTTCACGTTGCTGTTAAGCAGGTGGCACATTAAGGGGGTACTTTCCAAACAGCAGCCCTGGAAACTGACTTACTACATTTATATTTATTTATTAAGCTGACACTTTTATCCAAGCAACTTACAATGTTAAGGTTACAATTATCACAAGCTTATAATTATTTACCCATTTATACAGTTGAGTAATTGAGAGTATGTACCTTGCTCAAGGGTACTAGAGCCAGAAGTAGGGACCAAACCTGCAACTTTCAGATCCAAAGGCAACAGCTCTAACCACGACACTACCAGCTGTCCCTCAACTAGAGTCCTTATACTAGCCCAAAATAAAAACTACCAACTACATCAGTTGCCTTAAGACCTCATACGCTGAATGCTTGAATTACGATTTTTGAGAATCCAAACATTTTCAAGGTTTGCTCAGTAGAAGACATTTTACTAAATAAATACCAACGTTGTATTTAAAAACACTGGGTTGCTTACCATGGGTCCAGTCTTCTCCATATAACCTTCTTTCGTGTAATTTCTGGTTATCCATGGAATCAGCTACATAAAAAGACAAAGGAGATGAATGCCTGTGTTTGCCTCTTCAGGTTTGGGTGTTGTGTTTTGAGGTGAAAACATAATAGCTACTGCTAAACTGAGAGGAAAAGGGGTTAAAATACAAAGAAAGAGAGTTAAGAAGAAAAATTGAAAATATCATTAATGCAACTAGAAAAATGCCATGGTCAGCATCTCAAAATTCCTCTTTTTGCGTAAGCTTATTTCTGGTAAACCCGTGAGAGGTCACAAAAGGTTTAAAAAAAGAATAGAGGCCCAGGCTTGATTTAATTTCCTTGTTGGGGCTGGATGTCCATAGTGAAGAGTTATATATCTCAGTACATATTAATAATGAAGTGATGAAATCAGCAAGCATGCAGCATACACTTGTGGTCACCCGCTACGACACCACCGTGTAGAAGGTTATCATTATACATCATATTTATAATTAGTAATTTAGCAGACATTTTTCTCCCAAGTGCCGTTCAATTCGGAGTATATAAAGTGCATTCAACAAAAGACAAAGAACTTTTGACACAGAGACATGATTATCAATGCACAGCGTGTCTGTCCAGGCCAATGAAGAGATGGGGGGGGACATCGTGTGTGCTTACTTATAATTCTCGGCATGAGTTATACTCACTTCGCTGTCACTGGCTGTGGGAAAGGCCGTCTTCAAGTAGGCAAGTCGGGTGGCGCGAATGGCATTGAACCAGTTCACAATTTCCTAAAGGGAAGAAGCATTTTAGAGAACACAATCTTATTTCAGCTAATAGTTCAGACAGATCAGGCCTGTTCAGATGATTAGTCATGCAACCAAATCCACACAACTAAAAATTATATTATAAAACAAACCCTTTTTCTATGTCCACCATAATTTCCGAGAGATCTATCATGCATTAACATCCTGTCACTTTACATTTGGAGCAGTAAGCGGCATAACGGTCGTAGTAACAACATCATCTGAGTCCCAACGGTGCATTTAACCTGAATTTCCTAACTAAAACATTTACTCGTATACACGAGCCCGTAAACATGATCTTGTAAAGCTGTACTTCCTTTGTTAGTACAATGACAAAAATATTATGTGCTCATCAGATCAGTTTTCTGCTCACCTGACCACTTTCATGGTACACAAACAGGTTCCGGGTGCGTCCCTCCTCTAAAAACGTGATCTGAAGTCCATGTGGGTGTCCAATCTTCTCCGGCTGAAAGATGGCATTCAGCGTCTTTATGAAAATGACTGCTTTGGGCCCTTTGGTCTACAAAAAAAATACATGGATATGCCACCATTCAGCACCGATCACAGCACACAGCTGGCATTAAAACACAGAGCTACTCACATCTTCTTTGTTGAAGTATTTCAGAGTGAAATCCACATCAGAAAGAACGAATTTCCTTTTCTGAAACTGTCCCTTGTCTTTGCCCTTCTTCCAAAGTATCCCTTGATAGGCTCCTGGAGGGGGCCCAGGTACATAATTATTTACAGTGATTTCTCACTAAGATTATCGTTCGCGCTGTTTTGACTGGAGAAACTTTGGATTACAAGCGAGGCAGTCTTCTTTATCCAAATTACTTAATGCGCTGCAGAGCAAAAGACCAGCAGAAGTCAATAACATTTGCCACAGAATGGTGCACTTGGCAGTCGCAGCTCTAAAAGGAATTTTCAGATGTTGGCAGCGCAACTAAATCAAAGGGTGATTCCTCCGTTTACCTCCGGAATAGGCCTTCTGGAGATGTATGTTATCCCCTGTGAACTCCAGCCTCTCATACTTCGCTCTTATCCACTGTTCCCTTAGGACTCTGGGACAACAGAAGAGATTCTGTTGGAAGGTACAGTCTTTACACTGGAATAATACACACACACACACACACACACATTTTCTGAACTGCTTGTCCCATACAGGGTTGCAGGGAACCAGAGGGGGAGGGGACACACCCAGGACGGGACACCAGTCTGTTACAAGGCACCCCAAGTGGGACTCGAACCCCAGACCCACCAGAGAGCAGGACCCGGTCCAACCCCCCCCCCCCGCCCCTTCAGCAAAAACAGTTACATTTAATGGATGAACACAAAATTAGACCTTCTAAATCTCAGGTTAAAGCAGCATTTCATTGAAATATGTCGGATTCTGCATCAATACACCGGCTCCTCATATTATGAAAGTTACGGACACAAACTTTTTTCACTGGAGTATTTTCTAACATTTCTGAAGACATACTGCTGTTTTCAGCAAATTAAAATTCCTTTTAATTTAGTTCAGAGTTAAGAAAAAAAATAAGTGGTACACAAGGATGGACTGAAGTTGCATCCAGGGCGGACCCTGCCCCACAGCCTGTGCTGCCGTGATAGGCTCTGGACCACCATGACCTTGCATTAGAGCAAGTGGTTATTAATAATAGAGAGGTGGAAGTGTTACAGAGTATTTGTTTATTTACTACAGCTTTACCTGAGGTTTTCAAAGAGCCTAACTCATGAATAAATGGAGGGGTGTCCGTATTAATGTACTTCTTATTGATTGTGACTTAGTGGTTACAGCCAGTTCTGGAGTTATGAAGACATCGTGGTCTGAACAGACTCCTGATCCCAACTGTGCTCAGGAGTCGAGGAGTCGGCGTGCAACATGCCTGTAAACGCCCTGACCAGATGCTACAAACTCAGGGGTCAAGACTGAGTCCTAAACAAAAGTCCTGCCTTCCAAGAACAGCACCACTTCAGGAAAGGTGGTATCTGTCAGCCAGCAAGCTCATTTGAGCACAGTTCCCTTTTGTGACCAGAACAATTGGCCCCGATTTCCTTCCCCTCTGTCAGCATGTGCGCTGGGTCATCATTTCTCTCCTTCCGCAAATAATCCAGTCAGCAGACAGCCACATTCACAGGGGACTACAGCAGTTCCACTATTTGATTCACAGAACACGTGTATTTCGCAGCCTTAAAAAAGCGAAACATGTATAACTGAAAGAGCGTTCTTTAAAAATGGCCAGTTCCCGGAACACGAGCTGGCAGGCAATACGTACGCGCTGTCCCATTGCTGTGGACGATAGTAGAAGCTGGGGACGGACCTCTCATAGAAAGCTCTAGCATTGGCATTCCCATTGGCCTTCATGAACTGCGGACACAAGCAAACCAGCTGATGCAACGGGGTAAACGGAGCTCGGAGGACACAGAGGAGTGGCACACAACACGTTGGACAGTCTGGCATCATGTAAATCACAGGCTCATCGACAATTTCACATTCCAGCGGCAGGATCATCGTCATCAGAGGGCTGTCACATGTTGCACTATCCAGTATTTTTGGTTTACGGAGGAAAACCGCACACCAGGGTAATATTACCACAGCACCACGTACGGACGTACCTCTACCAGCTCGTCGTCCCAGAAATCCAGCCGTATGGACTTGATGCGGCTGGCAGCGGGCAGGCTGCGGTGAGGTCCAGAACAGTCCAAACACACAAAGATTCCCAGGCTGCAGGAGGCCCAGTCAGGGTCTGTGGAGATGGGAGAGAGGGGAGGGTCTCGAACTTGCACGAGGAAAGAGGGGACCTTGTTACCTTGTAACACGCTTGTTTATAGTGTCTTTAATATGGAAAAACCGTGCCCATCAAGATAAAACTGAACTTATCATTAAGACTAATATTTCAATCAGTTTTTAAAAATGCAAGCTATACACATCTGAGGTCTATAGGAGAATGGACTGTGTGAACAAACCATGTACATCTAGAGTTAATAAGCTAGATCACATTCTTCATTTTATAGTTTGTGTGAAATTTTTTAGAACAAAGTGTCTAAAGGTAGACTTTTGCTGGGATTTTGGATGCTGTGGCTTAACACTAACCCCAACCCTAACCCTAAACCCTAAACCCAACCCCTACCCCTACCCCTACTCCTACTCCAACCCCTAACTCTAACCCTAACCCTGCCAGAACGACTCACCCGGAGCTCCGCAATCGGCGCATCGGTCGTTCCCGGGCTCTTTGACCAAATCCAGGAGGATCTTCTTGTTTCGGTCCCAATTTGACATTTTCTTCAAAGCGCTTTCTGATCGAGTCTTTTCAAGTCTCTTCGTTTCTGTGTTCTGTTCATAACAGCTGAGTTAAGCCGCGAGCCATAATACGTGTTTTCCTCAGAGATACGACGACAGACAATCTCTTGTTGTCTACGTTTGACAGCGCCGATCAGTCACCAGGACGCCGAGACGCGCGCAGCACTCATTGTGTGTGTGTTTGCGCGTTCACGGCTGCAGCGAGAGAAGCGCCGCGGGAGGCGGGAACGCGCGTTACCCAACACTACCTGCCAGCCCAATTAACGAGGAGGCAAAAGCAAAGCAAAAGTGAAGTAAAAGTGAAGCATCGCTCTTAGAGGAGCACGACTGCGGCCCTCGATCGGCGCAAACGAACCCACCGACTGAAAGAAAGAAAGGTGGAAAAGAGAAGTAAAACGCCGAGCGAAATAAAAATGTGATTCTATATATTAATTCGGGGGAAGTACTAGTTGGACTCATATCAAGTTGGCAGCAGATCGCAGAAATATTATATATACTATACATACGTATAAATATATATACTACCGCTGTAACTTAACAAGTTAAAGCCGAATTGAAATTTCTGTAATTTAAAGTACTTCAACTGGCGCGGTCAGCACGAAAAGACAGGGGCGAGGCGAGGACGCACACACGTCCAGCTCAAGAATAGCCTTAACTTAAGAAATTTGTTAAGATTTGTTGGTGAACAGATCTATTTTCGGCTGGTCAGAATTGGTCAGCGAGTAGCGCTGCTGTCTTACAACCCCCGGGTGGTGCAAAGGATGTGGGTTCGATCCCGCTCAGTCTGGGTGGAGTTGGCATGTTCTCATCGTGTCTGTGGGGGTCCCCTCTGGGTGCTCTGGTTTCCTCCCAAAGAGATGCGGTTCATGTTCACCCATAGTGTGTGAGTGACACAGAGAGAGTGTGTTCTACTGATGTGGGGATGAGTGACCCATGGTAAGTACTGTATTTAGCAGTGTAAGTCACTGCAGTGAATAAGGTGTGTGGGCTGATAACGCTACATAGTATCCATTACAATTTACTTTGGAGACAAGCATCTGCTAATAAAATAAATGTTCTGTTTAAAGGAGCGGCCACATCAGTGGAAGTCAAACCGTTTTTGACTGTAACCTACCTGTGGTTCGTACAATATGGCCCTAAAATAAATGCAAACACCACATCCTGTGTATTAGTGTCACTCTTTTTTTAGGTTGCGATTATAAAGCGTAACTGTAAAAGGCCGGTGTCACACAGTATATGAAATATGAATAAATGGCATCAAAAATACATTTATTAGAGAAAAACTAAAACATGTAAAACACCTTTCATTGTGGGTTTGGAACACATACATAAAATAGATAAAGCCAGACAGTCATCTGCCTCTGAAGGGCTCCTGTTGCCTGTCTTGATGTCGGGCATGTCAATCTGCATATGTTGTAAAAGCATCTCATTGCAGTTTCATGTGACACTTTCACACCTCCCCCACCGTAAGTTGTTGGCAAGTTTGTCTCGCCTCACCAAAGCTACAAAGTCCTTTCAACATGCAGCATTCACATTAATAGCAGTAAGTCTCAACATCCGTAAGAAATTCAGAAGTACACTGGCTCCTCTTCCTTGAATTACACATTTTTTCAAGATGAAAACATTTCTCCAGATTTTTTGATAGCGTTTTCTTCCCAAATCTGTTGTCTAAAAATTGTCTGTTGCGGAGTGAACATGAGCCAAGTTTCCATTAGTTGGCAGTAAAATGCAGCAAAACTCGACTGTGTATCATATTCAATCAATTCAGCTCCCTTGCAAAGTGTTTACAGCTGGTGTCTGCTCTTTCCGCTTTATGAACAGTTACATTCAGATTTGCAGTTTATCAGAGGAATCAGTGTACCGTTAAAAAGGAGCGTGAAATGTGGCACAAAGGCTAATCTACTAGACAGTGCTCCCAAAGTCATGAGAGCTTCTGTTTTGACTGAGGTTTGTAGATCTGTGGGACAAGATAGGACGCATCGTTCATGCCGGGCTCTTAAGCAAGGCCGCGTGGCCGTTTGACAGAGGACACGTTCACCAATTCAGCCAACAGGTGTCGCTTCAGGCCTGAAAATCGCGCTTTGACGAAGCGCAAGTTCTCCAACATTTTCCTGTCTATTCAACGGACCCGAGTACGTAAGTAATACGTTCTCATCCTTGTATAGTGTTTTAAGCTTGGTGCGAAAGCTACTCAAGTGCTGTATGCTGCAGGACAGTGAATAACAATACAGTACTTGCCATGTCTAATGGAAGGCATAACATTTGATCCTGATGTACAGCACTAAGTTCAGTATCTGTCACTGAATCTTCATACCTTTCCAAATGTTTGTGCCGGACTTTGCTCTAGTTGTTGAATTGCCTTGGTTTTCATGTGTCGAAACGTCAAACACCGTGTACATGTTTTCAGCCCTCTTCACTCTCAATTGTTCTATTATCCATTATTGATACAAAAAAAAATTACTTCAGGGGAAAAAAACACAACTTAAGGGACACTCCCAACAACTGACACTGGTAAAAAAAATTTATTTTAAATAGAAAACAAAACTTTCCGTAACCCATTTATCACAAAGTTCACAACTTCAATAAGCTGGTTTTATGATGTTATTTTATGAAATCTTGATTTTTGTTCCCCCCAAACCAAAGTTCTGGGTTCTCTGGCTCATTGGATCGTGTGCAAATGATGCCAGTATTCCCAAAGAGAAATTCAATCCATGATTTTCTTGTGCACAACTTCAGCAAATTAAAGCCACTCGAGGGGATAAAGAATAAAGAACTTCTATTGTGACCTGCCTGTCAAAACCTGACCTGGCATATACAAAGTTACTCATTTCTTCCGGCAAAAATCGGAGGATAACAAAATAAAATAAAATTTAAAAAAAAAAAAAACCCATATCACCCCTTTGGTCTGTAAACTAAATCTAAACTCTTCATCTTTTTTTTTTTTTTTTTTTTTTTACCGTTTTTGTTTTTATACATATTTCATACACATGATCCTGATGAATGTAGCCCACATTTTTTGCTTTTAAAACTATCATTTCTTATATCTATGATGAGTAGAAATTTCACATTATACATACTGTATATACAAGATCTACTAGAGAGTTCAGAGGTGTATTCCAAGACTTCCAATAAAGGTTGGGGGTCCCTTCCAGCGATGGTATTTTAGACATGGGAATAAGAGAAGACGATGGTATTAAGGAACAGCAGCGGTTGTGAGCCTTAGGTGGATGAACGGTGAGGATACAATGAACACCATTGCAGTCACATAGGAAAACGGAACTTGAAAACCAACACTTCATAGGCCATGCCAAAGACTTAGCCATAGTACTAAGGGGAGAAAAAAAATCCACATTTTCATGGAAAAAAATCTGTAAACATTTGCACAATTAATAAATGTTCCTGCACGCAGCAGAACACTGCCAGAGATTGTTTCCTGTTTAGTGTCTACAGTTTTATACCCTGTATATTGCAGTGGACAGACCACCATCCTTGCATATAGTTCAGTAACAGGTCCAGTGCTGCACTGCATGTGTCTCCACTTGGTGGCATTCTTGCAGAGACTGGGCAGGGCTGCATATTACTACCCTATGCCACGTTGGAGCTGGATAGACCCCATTCGGTGCCACAGAAATGAGCTGTTTTAGAACAAAAACGGTTTATATTTCTCAAAAAAAGGTTCATGTCAAGTTTGAAGAATACATCAGACTAGCCATCTGGAGACAAAAAAGCCAGTAACCTAGAATCGAATTCCCAGATTTGTTTCTATTCAAAATATATTAAAAACAATGTCTTTCCAAACAGGCACCTAGAAATAGGACTGTGAAGTGCTCAAATACATTTTGATCACAGGACATATCAGGGATGACACAAGGGGCAGATGGGGTGGGGTGAGGGGTATGCAAATACTTAATTTGGAAGATATCATTTCACTTTCAATATGCAATTATGGCTCCCATCACTATTGCAACTTGCTGGTAAAGAAATGAAGACCTGTGGTGGTACTGTGGTGTTCTGTTGTACCGATACAAAAAACTGTTCTTGTCGTCAGACATGCTCACGCTTGCTAACAAATTACCAAAACGGATCATTAAGACTCATCCAGCCGTGCCACCTGACACCAATACTATACTTTCCATGGCCACTGCTTGCTTGGAATGTAGACACCACTGTTTCAGAGGCTTCCTCTGACTCCATCAGCCAATTCCTGCCCTGCCCTGCCCCACCCTACCCACCTGCTATGCCACATCCCTCGGAAGCCCAAAACTGTCAATTCTGAAGGACAGCCCCCTCAAAGTTTCTGCCTCTTAGCCTGTTTAGGGCCATCTGTTGAGGCCGCAACAGGATCATCGCTGCGGCATGCTCTGTCCGCAGGAGAGGGTGAGTGGCTGCCATTTTGTGTGGTTTCCTGTGGCTCTTCTTCCTCTGCTGGCCCTGGTGCCTCCTCTTCCTCACCATGCTGTTGCATCGCCCGCAGACGTGCCATGGCCTTGTCTATGGTCAACACACTGATCAGATTGAAGTCGTGCATGCTGACTAGGTGAAGGAGGAAGTTGCGGCAGAGGTTCTTCTCAATGATTTGTGCGCCACACTTCTCCACGAACAGCATACAGGCCTGGTTCATCTGATTGTCAGCAATGAACCTGAGGAAAACCAAATCAAAACACTAACCTGAAGCAAATTATACATCCAACAAAGTATTCCAAACAGGCACAAAACGAAGGGGGTAAAAAAAAACCTCATCTTAGAAACACAGTTGGTACTGGAAGTCTTATGAACAATTCTGTGATACAAAGTTCACCCACCACATCAAAATCAATATTTTAATTCCCCAATTTATTCAAGAGTTAGGTTCTATTAAAAACATCAGACACAGCTAAATTTTTAATAAATGGCTCAAAGACTATTCTTTTTTTCCCCATCAACAGCCCATACAATGTAGGGTTAAAGTGTCCCTCTATCCTGGTAACACTGAGCATAAGACAGGGAAGTCCATGACTGGGACACTAGGTTATACAGGCAGTCCCCGGGATACGAACATCTGACTTCTATAAAATCTATAGTTACGAACCACCCCCATATAAAGCCTACTATATCAAAAATTCAAGTTACTGTACATACAATGATTATTCATAATAACAAATAGGCACTTCATTGCACATCTACAGCGGTTCATCGACTCGTGAGCTTGAGGTAGAACAAAGACTTTGTTCTTTTCAGTCAGACCACGAGGGGGTGCGGTAGCACAGTGGGTTTGGCTGGATCCTGCTCTCTGCCGAGTCTGGGGTTCAAGTCTTGCTTGGGGTGCCTTGTGATGGACTGGCATCCCGTCCTGGGTGTGGCCCCTCCACCCCTACACCCTGTGTTGCTGGTTTAGGCTCCGGCTTACCGCGATCCTGCTTAGGACAAGTGGCTTCAGCAAATGTGTGCGTGAGAGTCGGACCACGTTGCTGCTAACAGTGTCTTGTGTGTTACTGTATTTGGTTTTTTGTTCGCTCCCGATGTCCACTGCTGTCGACACTCATATCGCCTCCTCGACTATGACATCGGATTCTCCTGAAAGACCTAAGTTTGTGCATCGACTGTCTCACGCCTGTCCCCGACCATGAATCTCGCCTGCTTCCTTGTGTACTGACAATAAAGACCCCACAACTTGGTCCACACACCTACCTCAGCCTCCTGCCCGCTCAGTATGAAATAGAGCATGTTGCTGCTAACAGTGTCTCGTATGTTACTGTATTTGGCTTTAATTTTTTTTTTTTGCCAGTGATGGTGATGCATCAAAAAGATAAACGATCACAACTGAAACTAAAGTGGAAATAATGGAGCGATCAGAAAAAGGTGAAATGGCAACGAACATTGGAAAAGCAAACATTAAAGTTTCTTTAATGCTTTTTATATCCGCACACTCTCCTCCTTTCTCTCTCTATTATAAATACTGTAGTAACATTTATCATTACATTGTATAATTATTACTGTATTATGTTAAAGATGTTTTAGTGTACCTGGAAGCATTTAATGTTTTTCATGCATAGAAAGGTACACGATATACTATATACTAAGACAAACATTTGACTAAGTGATGTTAGACACGAACCGTACCTAACTGTTCCGACTTATGTCCGAATGCAACAGACTGAGGACACAGAATTCGTTCATAATCTGGGGACTGCCTGTATAATCTTTTAGTAACGTGAAGGAACAACTAAATTCTACATTAAAATGATTGAAAATTAAGAAATGTAATCTCCACAACGTCCTATTCAATGCGTTGTTCTGCTTCATGCATGTGAGACAGATCCATGTGGCTTCTGCACATCAGGCAGCACAAGAGAATGAAGCAGAGGGAGAGCTGCAGCATAATGAAGGATCATGCATGGAGAATGTATTTCACTTTAAATGACCACTACATGTACATAGTAAACTCTCACAAAAGTGGCCATTAGAACAGTATATGGTAATTCAGTTTCCAATCCAAAAAAAAGGTTAAAAACAGACAAACTGAATAAACAGACACATGTAAGAGTCTTGAATGTAGTAACAATGCAAGAAAAATGTGCTGGGTGAAATTTCACCTGTACGGCTGTGAGATGTTGCACCCGCCTTCCCCACAGCACTGTTTGAGCTCCTATTCTGACTACATTTTGGTGTTCTCTACTGGTGATATGCTGAAATGCCATTACCACTCGAACAGAAATCTTTCAGAAAATAGCAAATAAAATGCATTTACGAGGTACACGGTTATACAAAAAAATGTAAAGTCTTACACTGTCCAGTTCTTAATAATACAAACACATACAGGTTGTCGCTAAGTTTGACACATACCCATGCTTCATCACATGCAGGTTCCAGAGCTTCATCACCTCCTTCTCACCCTCATTCACATCCGTAAACTCGTCTATTTGCTGGAGGGGGAACAAAAAACAAAACAAAAAAAAAAAAAAAAAAAAAAAAAAACAGATCATGGCACACACTCTTGGAGTACACAGATGCCAAACAGGTCACACTTATGCTCACCAACACCGATAACTGATCTGTCACATATTCTGGTATACCTGCACTTTGGACAGGTGAGCAAAGAACACAATCAATCATTTTAAACAGTTGCTTAGTAGCTGCTTTAACTCAATGTGTCTTTGCTAAAAACATGCACCATAAACTGTAAGCTGTTTAGCATCCCTGAAAGCAATGCCCTGGAAGTGGACTTTTGAGGTTTTACCGTAATAGTCTTCTCCCTCAGCCATTCGGGGTCTCGCTCGTCCTCACTGTCCACATCCATCTCCTGGGGGCGCAGTGGCAGGCAGCTGTCGCTGTGAAAGTACAGCCGGTTGTGGCCACTCACATAGGTACGCTGCTGCTCTAATTCCCCATCCTCTGACTCCAGAAATTCCGAAAGGCTTGGCTTTGTGCGCTTTGGCCTGTAGGGAGGAAAGGTACTTTCAATGATATGGAGAAAAGAAAAGAAAAACAAAAAAAAACAACACATATCTGGTCTGCTACTCCTGTAGCTTGCCTACACTTCCCAGCCACTTCCAACTCATCTCCTACGCTTATACTTTTATGAGGTGTAGATAGGGATATGGATCTTTCCACCCCCAAGTCAAAGGCCTTTCCCTTAATCCCACATCCACACAGAAGAAGTACAAAGTTAGCATGTGATGGTGGTTCTCACCTACAGACCAGGATATGCGTGACTGGAGTCCTCTTAACTGGGCCATTGCGACTGAAGGCAAAGCCTGGCTGGCTGTGGATATCCTGAGGGTTCCCCACATAAGAGCCATCATAGCACTCATTGATGGATACATCTATTCGGGCTCCTTTGTGGTGAGGCTGGCAGAGATAGGGAAATGATCTTCATGCCTCCACACATTATTAATAAAACAAGGATAACTATGAGCCTTGATGATGTCAGTATAAAAGGCATAACAGAGGAACAAAATATGTTAACATAATATTAAGTACAACAGAAGGAGACAGAAGTCAACAGGCTGTTCTCACAAGGGAGCAACTGTCCTTTCCCTCTGTGGATATGAACAGGAAACTGTCAAATCTTGGTCAGGCTACATTGCTCAGGCACTAAAACATCTAACCGCATCCCCATCAAAAGCAGTTCTAGTGCAGCTACAGCCAAGCAATGAAAGGGGTAACTGAGGAAGGGTAACAAGCCCATGATCAGGACAGAAGAAAAATGATCCCACACCACATAGTTGAATATGAAGCGGCTGTGAGAGAGCTTCAGGTGTTTCAGCAGGCTGTAGAGCTTGCGGCAGTTCAGAGTGCACCAGGGGCAGTGAACGTCATCACGGGCCTCCGTCTGCTGTCGTGTGTTATTGTTGTACAGAAACTGCAGAGGAACATTTTTCAAAAAAAAAAAAAGCACTATATTCACAAATGTGGAATCAACTTTGGGAAGCAGTCAAACCTCCAGTGCCACTATGGTTAACACTGTAAACAGGCTGAGTTGAACAATTTAACATCAGCAGAAAAGAATTCAAGGAAACAGGACGGTGTACATTAAGAAACAATACTTACAGTGTTATGATTAGGACTGAATAAACCATTAATAGCTGCACAAGATGTAGTTCTACAAACATGAAATATTAGTTTCACCACACACCTGATAAAAGATACGTAGCTTCTGCCGAGGTTCAACAACAACCTGTTCTTTTCTTGTCTGGATGTCTGTGGTAATTGAATCTTTAACAGCTATAAAAACAAACAAAAAAAAAGAATACTAAAAGGCTTAACATTTAAAAAATGATTACTAACTAGCACAACCAAGCCAATTTAGCCATATTTAGTCAAATAAACAAGATAAGTATCAGTCACAATTTCAGACTGCAATGACATGCACGCAGTCCTTTTCCTCTCACCTACTGCCACGGTAGGTCTAATAGTGTTAGGCCGGCTTTCTGGCAGTGCCGAGTCTGAGTTGCGCGTGGCCAGCGGCTTGGCCACAGGGGCAGTGGAGCGCTCGTCAGCCTCGTCTGTCCAACGCAGGGTAAACTGCAGCGTGGGGCCCTGAGAGAACGTGTCGAATGGGGGCAGCCACTGCAGTAGAGAAGGACGGGGATAACTGGGCTCAGACTTTAATTCTAGCATTTCTACACCCCAACTGCTACACCAAAATTTACATAACTCATTTTTATGACTAGTAAGGCAACTTTACGCTTAATAATTCTACTTATTTACGCAGGTGGTTGTTTAATGGCAGAATTCAGGTACTCCAGGGTACTTAGACCTACCTAATTATAACTGAGAATCTTCAGAGGCAATCTTGTTTGCTATTGGGGTACAGTGTACTGTTATGATGCGACAATCTCAGTGCATGTCCAACACATACCTTGCCATCCTGAATGGTTTCCCACGTGGCCCTCTTTTTGCTGACAGGACAATCATCCATCTCCTGCATGGATACCTCATACTCCCCATCCAGCAGCTGCAAACGCCTACAAACAGGAGTTTTTTTAAATTTTAAAATGATGGAAAAAGACAAATGGAAAATTATACTGAGGAGTTTTCATCCGGAACATTCATATAAACACCACTCCATTATCCACTTTAAATGCTGCTATAGCAGCCAAATAAAACTGATAAAGCAAAGCCCATAAAGGGTTACCTGTTTTTATCAAAGACTGTCATCTGGGCCACATAAGTGGTCTCTCCATCTACTCTGTGAGTAGCATTCCTCTTCTTTCTGCTTGGAAGTTCTTCCATCATATCTGAGAACATCAATGCCAAAAAATTATCCCCCCCTCTTTTCTCCACATGTTTTGTTCACACAATGAGTGAATTACAAAGGGCCACACTGGATGGCATTCAAAGAATTATGCTGCCAATTAGGAAAAATTTGGAAGGTCAGGTAAGAGTATGACTTTGACTTTTTGGTTTGGGGGATCAAAGAGCACTCACCAATGTTCTCCATTTCCCCATTTGCCAAGCCATTAAGCTCTCCTCTTCCTGGTCGTGACACTCGGAAGAGCAGTGAGTAGGACTTCACCATGTGGCTATTGCTGGGCTCAAACTCGCTGCTGGAGACTACCAGCGAGGGAAAGTTGCCTGGCTTGCTTTGGCTGGAGTCAGGGTTCAAAGGCACCTGCTTCTTCCCTGTAGGCACTTGCTTGACTGGACAGCTGACATCCTGAGAATGCAAACCACACATTTCCCCAAGGGTCAGCAACACAAGCCTTGCATTAGCAGTAAGTGTGGTTATGCCTGTATGATGAAACATGACTCAACATAATAGATACACAATGCAGTCATAATTAAATCACTGAACAGGTGTATTCTGCTTTATTTGGCTCACCTTCCGCTTTTTGTGGCAAACTTTGACAAGGAGCACCTCTAAAGACACTGAGTTTTGTTCATTCTCTGAGTTCTGTGATGGCTTTTCTGAGGGGGCGGAAAAGGAACGGTTAAAATATAGCAGCCGCTACAGAACCATTCTGGAACACTTGTCAAGTACCAAAACCAGTCTCTTGCATACATGTATGGGGCCCTTCCAAACTCTTTGTGAGATAACATACCAATTTTATGGAAGAATCCAGTGAAAGTAAGTTGAAGATGTGATGCAACACTGTAGGGATGGAAACACTTGTGTCAAAATAACTGATCAATATAATGCTAATAACACAAGAGCTCAAAAAGTTTAAGTGAATAGGTATTAAGTTTGTTCCAACCTGTGCGACTCCTGCTCTCCTCTCATTTTTTCCACTTTAAATAGCATGTCATCCACTTTGAAAGACTTCCTGAACCAAGATAAAAGCTCTGGGTTAGCGGCAAAGTGGACCAATTTCAAATCGATCTTTTCTGAAAGATATATGTAAAACAGTTTCATAGAAGAAGAATGATGAACTCAGGCTAAAAAACAATTCAGCATTACAATCAATACTTGGTGGTAAATGCACACACACTGAACTGTCCAGTTATCATCAATACACCATGAATGACATCTAAATGCATCATCCACCAGAGTCAATGCAGACTAACCCTAGTTTATGCAATGCAATCAACTCTGTTTAATAAGTTTATAACAATAAGTGTAAAAGGCATTTTCAGCTCAAAACAAACAATTTATGGTTTCAAAAAAAACCCAAATGCAAACAACTTCTCAAAATACAATACTGAAAAAAATCATTTCCATTTACCTTTTGGCATTTGTTCTTGAGTTTCGATGTGACATATATGTAAGTGTTCTGTGCAAGAATATTGGCTGCAGTTGAGAAAGGTTGGTTAACTCAAAATAAGGGAAAAAATACATGTTCAAAATATAAACCAAAATAATTGTAAACTGCAAGTAACTGTAGCGATGCAAAACTGTGCTTACCGCAATAAGATTCCTGGTGCGAAGAAATCTGTAAATTTGGGTTGGCTCTGTAAAGATACATTTCAAAACCTGTAATTTCTGTTATCGTAATACGTAAAACAGTAAAAAATTTTTACATTATCTTTCAGAACTTTCTGCTCAAAAAATAGCGAAACAGTATGAATTAAAAAAAAACAGACTAAAGAAACGCTTTTAACTTAAGTTGCAGCAACGTGTAACAGTCAAACATACAGTGTGCACTTACACACATATGATAAGGCAGCCACCTAAAAGGGCACTGTCTATGTCCATGCTTTTAACACAACCAAAACATTACTATGTTACAATGATTTAAGGAGCTGGTGAGCACCACAACTGTGCCTAACAACATAACATAAATGATAACATGGAAAGGTTTAGCAAGTAGATTCGCCCAAATCTGCAGCAAAAAGTTTTATTATTGTAAAACATAATTGTCTCTACAGCAGCAATAATACATACACAGGACTAAAGGGAAAGGTTATCCATTACGTAAGGTGCCACACGTTTCAGACCTCAATCGTCGGCGTTGTTTGATCCGGAGGACCCAGATTGAAATGTTACAAAGTAACTAAATGATCCGAATGTTAAAAGTAAATCAGAAAATGGAAGTTATATATAACTGAAACGTTTATGGCCAATATCAGAAGAGAAACGCGGGTCTACCAAGCAAGCAGGAGAACTCAATGCTTTTCTTTTTTTTTTTTTTACTATAAGTTAACATTCCTCGATTGATTTGACATTTTTTATAACTCAGCTATCAGAACTGACAGCACGAGGTGCGGACGTGCAGGAAGTGACGACAGAAGTCCCGCCGTTAGTTTAACACATAAGAAATCCAATAAACTCGTCAAAACAGCCTGCTGAGCTTCAAGGCTGTACAAAACCGTACCATATATATTCAGTCATATGATAATGTCTTCAACATCTATCTTTCGCGTCTCAAAAGTTTGCCGAACTGGGAGAAGCAACCCCACACACACAGTGAGAAGCCCTTGCTCGTCAACTGCTCAACATACATGGCATGGCATAAAATCGTTTTTTTTTAAACCTGTTTTTTCGCATTCATTACAGTAAAGTTGACATACAAGTGTGTAATTTAGTCGCGTAACCTTCGCTTCATGTTTCAGCCAGGTATTTTACATAAACAAAACCCGCAGAGCGGCCAACTTACTTTCGAAGGCCTGTAAGAAGAGCTCATGGTCTGCTTGAATTAGTTCCATCTTGGGCTTCTTCACCGCGGCCATGACGACGCCGGAGGACGGGTACATCCCGCCGTTCGCCTTACTGCCGGCACCGCAGCCCGAACCGGGGCCAGAACCGCCGCCCGAACCGTGCTTCTGGGGAGCCATGATGCGTCAAACCACACCAACTCAACTGTATATATTTCTATCTCTAAAATAAAAATAAAAAATAAGCGCGTCCTTTCTGAAACAAAGGACACGAAGGTCTAACTAGCTTCTATTTCCTTCCCAAAAAACATGAAATAGACTGTTCGGCAGCTAGCCTGGCAGCTAGCAATGCATTATGATCCGACTCTGAAGAATATAAAATTTACCCGTTGTGTCTGTAAACTACGTAGTCTACGGCCCCGGGATATGATGAGCTACTAGAAGACAATTTATTTGTACAAGATCAAATGTACGGAAAAACAACAGAAACCGACGTCTGTCGAAAAACTAACTAGCTATCCAAAAAAACACGGTTAGCTAGCTAGGTAGCTATATTAGTAGCTCTGTAGCTACAGCCTCGGAAGAAGCCATGAAAGAATTAGTACAGTCACAGACAGACGGTTTTATGGTGAGATTCAAATACTGTCGCGGGATTTCTTCAAAGTATTTCTGTAACTGTAATTTAAACTCCTGTTACTTTTTTCTTGCCATTTAAAAGTAATATAGAACACAATGATATTTTGAAGGATTAAAATAAATATTCTGAAATCATTGTTTCCCCCGAAAACAGACAAAACTCCCGTTTAACTCTCCTCGCGAAAAAGTTACAATCGAAAATGCTGTGTACGGAACACCCGCCCATGTACCACCTACAATCGAATAGAAATGAGCCGTTTCAAGCTTTCAGTCACGTAATTGGTCCAACTTGCTTTCAATCCAAGTGAAGACGTAAACGATAAGTTCGGTGGAGATCAAAATTTGCCGCTCGCGCTCCTTTCCTCTTTGAAAGTATTTTGCGGGAAATCTTGACGTAAAAAAATAAGGTGCATCATGGGAAACGAAGTCCCTCCGATTCAGTGTCAGGACTCAAGCCTCACTGTGCAGTATAATACAGTGTATACAGTTATTTACATGAACTATGATGATTCCATGCATGGCTGGAAGGGCTTACCTTACCTGTCTATTATACATAGACAACCATATGTTTGTTCAGTTGTTATTAATTGATAATTGCTGGAAACCACACACACACTTTCAGAACCGCTTGTCCCATATGGGGTCACAGGGAACCGCAGCCTAACCCGGCAACTCAGGGCATAAGGCTGGAGGGGGAGGGGACACACCTAGGACGGAACGCCAGCCCGTCGCAAGGCACCCCAAGCAGGACTCAAACCCCAGACCCCCCCCAAGAGCAAGACTGTGGTCCAACCCACTGCACCACTGTGCCACCCACTTGCTAGAAACCTTCTTACTCAAATGAGCTTTTTGATTACACACACAGCCAGACGCCCAAGTTACTACAGGACTCATGTGCTTAGCGTTCGACCTGTGTAAACTGCTGTTGCCAGGGTATTATTTACTTATTTAAGAGTCTCTATATGGAGAAATTGGAAGGGGGTGCGGTGGCGCAGTGGGTTGGACTGCAGTCCCGCTCTCCGGTGGGTCTGGGGTTCGAGTCCCACTTGGGGTGCCTTGCGACGGATTGGCGTCCCGTCCTGGGTGTGTCCCCTGCCCCTCCGGCCTTACGCCCTGTGTTACCGGGTAGGCTCCGGTTCCCCCGTGACCCCGTATGGGATGAGCGGTTCTGAAAATGTGTGTGTGTGTGTGTGTGTATATGGAGAAATTGCTACCAGAACACGTCAGCAACACAAAGTTAATGTTTTAAATGCATTGCAGAAGTGCCTGGAAAGCCAAGCAGGATGCACTACACAAGAGGTGTGGAATGTGAGCACTGTCAGAAATCCCTTTATTTGGAACGTTTGGAGAATTTAAAAAAAAGCCCGAAGGAAAAAAGGCATGGAACAAGACAAAAAAATGTCTTCAAGACATTTGAATGCATATTAAAGTGAACAACAACATCCCAAAAGCAGAAATTAAAGCAACGAAAAGGCTGTTAATTCATGTATTGGAACTTGTTAAATTGCCAAAGCATCAGTCATGCGGCTTGTGAACTGGGGAAGTAGTGTCCAGCCAGAGTTTTCAGTCTATTTCCTGGGGTCAACCAATGTCTTCAAATAACCTGTCTTTGCCTTATCGTTACTATACATCTTGTTTGAAAATAAACCATTTTCTAATTATTCAGTTTCTGTTAAACTTCATCATCACCGAATGCTGCTTTACATTTACATTTAATTCTTATTTCACCACGCGCTCGTCCTCAAATCATCTTTCATGATGGGAGATATAACAGGCCACTTTCAAGTATACGTATTTAGACACATATGGCTCAAGTGACACTTTACAAATGTAATCAAAGCTGCCAGTATTTCACTTCTGAGAAACAGAAGTAATGTAAGCGCAGTCCTGTTTTTGTCCCAGGTGTCCATCGGTATTTCAGCAGAACACATCCTTGGTTTAGAATATTATCACAGGGGCCGTATTGTATGGCGGGTATAAGGAAAAGGCGAAAATACAGGGTGCTGTAGTGTAATACAGGACATGTGAGTTGTTTGCAATTAATGAAGACAACATAAAATTAACTTTTTCGCTGTGACATAAAAGTAATTCCAGCCTTCTATAATAAATAATTTGTCTTTTGTTTGGTAAAAGAATAGTTTGATGTGGAGATAATGAAGACTGGTTTACACTTTGTGAAACAAACCATTTTTATTTTAGTTGTCAGTTATATTATTATTATTATTATTATTATTATTATTATTACTGTTGTTGTTAACTTAAAACTTGGATTGTAGACAAAAAGTAACGAACTGAAGCACTGAAAAAGTACACTTTTGACTGCAAAGAAATACTGTTGACTTTGAGTTTTTCAATGCAGCATTAATGATTAAATATTTCCAGGGGATTATGTTTGGTATATAATAACATTATTGTCTTTCTTCTCTTATAAATAATTATTGTTTCGCACTTATTGGCTACATGTTACCTCCCCGATGCCACTCGGCATTATGGAAGCATCTCGAAGAAGCACGAGCAAACACGCTTTACAGCTTTTCAGCGTTAACCAACCGGAGGGCCACGCGACGCAGCCGAAAGAGCGTTACGCGCGCTCACCAAACGGCACGTACCAGCAGGCTAGGGTGTGAGGCAAAATACCTATATTAAAAAAAAAACACTATAGATAATAGATAACTCCATCAAGTGAACGACTGGAGTAAATGCTGTTGAGCTGTTCGATGTATTATAATTTTTAATACAGCCGTTTTAGATGTAATATCACCAAATTTAAAAGAATTTACAATAGCAAGAAATATTGTGGTTCTTTCGTTTGACACGAAGAAGGATTCCAGTAGGGCAGTAGAAGGCTATGGAGCCTATTAGGCGCGGTGGCCAAGTGGTAAGGCGTCGGTCTCGTAAACCGAAGATCGCGGGTTCGAACCCCGTCCGTGCCTTTTAGCGGAACACCTTAGCAAAACCCAATAATTGGGAAAAGTTTTTCATACAGGAAATAACATCTCCCGTGTCCTTTGCACTTCATTTTTGACGTTATATTCGATGAAACCCATATATACCATAATGTTGATACCAATGTGAATGTCTAACTAATATATTAAGTAAGCTATTTCCAGCAACGAATTGCAGATAATTACAAGTAAAGAAACATGATCTAAAGGACACAATGATGTTGCTTTGCTGGGGCTTTAAAATTGGTTTCCCCCCCATTCATATCGACACATAATTTAAAAAATTTTAAATTACGGCCTCATTCTCGTGGTTGCTACAAGCGGGCCACTCCTCTTCACTACTTTTTTTTCTTTTCTTTTAAAATTGTTCGTTTTGTTTTTTCAATGTTGGCATTATCAAAATATAATAAACGTTTGGAGCGACTCCTTCTGGCGAATTCACTTACAATAATTGAACCTGTACTGTATTTAGAGTACGGTATACCTGCAACCGGTAATGTAGGCAAAGTATGCCAACATTTCAAAGTATGCGAAATATAATAACGGTGATAAATCTATAACGCCGGTGACAAAAAGAGCAAGCACTGCTTAATAGAACAGTTATTCATCTAGTCTTGCGATAATATTCTTGTTCGAATCTCAGTTATCGAGTTTAGAGTGAATTAAAATCGTCAAAAATGACAGAACAGGTATAATTTATTCATTTCTTTCATCACAGTCTTGGACACTTATGTCATCGTAATCATGTATTCTACTCTATTCGAGTATGGCATTCTGATTTCTTAAATCTACAAATCAAAATCGATTACGTCACATTGGCTGTAATAATGCAAACATTTACGTCTCACTTTATGTATAATTTTTTAAAAATCCTAACAAAATGAAGAGGATGTAGCGCCGTGCTTTTCCATGCGGTGGCATTGGTATACTGTTTATTAATTACTCATACGGGGGGGGGGAGTCTGGAGCCCGTCAACGAAGTGATCAGTTCGCTACCTAGAATTCCATTTTAGGGAGGGTCGAGGATTGTCTGGTTTTGGGCGCAAGGCGATGAGCGATTGGAACTCAGTCCTGTGGTCAGTGGTGTCACGCAGACATCCGTCTCTGCGCGCTTCTGTCGGGATAACGCAGCTGACACGCGCGGATGCTCCGGCAAATGAAAAGAAAACGGGCTCCGAAACTTTCCAGGATTTTCCCAATGCGTTGGGGAGACACATCATCATGATGACCGTGTATTTCAGCCGTTCTGATGCAACGGGCCGTGCTCCGCCTTGTTGGACACAATAATATAAGAACGCTCTTCTCCTTCTAAAGGACGTCGTGTTGCAATCTCGATCACGGGATCAGAGGATTACCGAAGTGGGAGACCGCGTTAACATCAACTTCAGGACTGCTGGTAAGGCAGGCGGGGCGGGGGGGGAGGAGGCTGCAATGTGGCCGCGTAGTGACCCAACTCCAGCAGCCACCAGCGAGTGTCCGCGCCGCGCTCCTCTCTCTCCCGTGCTGGACAGAACCCTCTCCCTGAGCCCGAGGCGACGGGTACGAGATGTGCCGAGGTAAATGCAAAACAAAGCAAAGCAAAGTAGCAGTGTGGCCATGATCTGTGCGAATTTCCTGCGAAATCATAAAAGGTGGGATTAAATATGACATTATTATTTAGTAACAGCGCGCTGCCTGTCGTACGTTCTATGACTGGGATCACTTTTCGTTCAGTTTAAATACGCAGGAACTGGTGAAGCAATTGAATCGTTGATGATCTGAAACAAAAGCGACTGTCAGCCTACTACAGGACCGCATGATGATTATTAAATCAGTCGGTAACTCTTCGCAGGAGGATATATTAAATATTAGTGGAACTAGGTCAGGAGCGCTTCTGCAGATCTGTGCAATGATCCAGGAGTGTCTGGGGATGATTACCTGAAAAGCGGGCTCTTTCTTTTCTGCTTTCTTTCTGTGTCGTTTACATCGGTGGTTGTTCTCAATTTACACGCTCAGTTGTACCTAAAGGAAACCCGACGCACGAGCCCATCGCGAGTATGTGCGCGCGCGCGTGCGATGATGGGATGTGTCTGAGGTTGGGTCTTTGCGGGCAAGGTGAGTGCTGTAAGGTCTCTCAACTGGCCTACAAAGTCCCAGCTTTGGACTCATGTGACCGTCCGCTGAGGATCCCGAAGTAGCGCAGCGTGACAGTGGGAGTCCGCACGCTCGCGCGAGGAGGCTCGCGGAGGGCTCGCGCGCGCACGCGCGCGCACACTGCGCTGCCAGTTAAAGTCGCTCTCCTCGTGGAAGAGGACGCTGATCCAGCACCCGATCCGGCGTTTCAGATCGCCTTTCTTCTTACTGTTCGAGTGCGATGGATCATTTGTGCCATACCGTTAGTAATATGTTGCGGAAAGTGGTGTTTTCGTCATCAGTCGAGACAGTCGCTGTGCAAGCTGTGGAATATATATAGAAGTACAAAGAGATCATGGACGCAAGTATTAATAGAGGCGGACAAAAACAGAGAAGTAAAAATGCACACGAGGCGATTAACTAAAGTGCCTGGATGGAGATGTAAGGAGGAGAATGTTAAAGTGATTTGTTTGAATAAATCTGTTTCCCGACTTCATTTCAGGCGTCAAGACTCCCGAATAATAGCCGACATGAGTGTAAAAAACCATCCCATGGGACAAAACAAACTGATGTATATTTACCTTCCCGGGTAAAACAACTGAAATCCAAATATGTCCCAAGAGGTTCCTTTAAAAAAGCGCCATAAACGATATTTATAATTGTCGTGTGTGATATGTTGCTGGGCGCGAGTGTCACGCGTCTGATGATCGTCCTAATTTTAAAATACTGTTCGTCAAATGAAAAAGAAAGAAAAAATTAATTTGTGAAGGGTTACAAACTCTACATCGTCGTGCCTTTTAATATTTGTCCTAAATAACAGAATCATCTAAAATGTATTAATACGCATGTTGCAGAGCGGAAACAAATCACACCTTTTCACTAAATGAGAAGTTAGAGTTACTTTTGCTCAACTTCCTACCTAATTATTACTTCACCAAAGTTTTTAGTGTCCGTTTTGAAATAGTAATACAAGAATCAGTGATCCAATAAATAAAATATCCAATAAAATATCTCAGACATATACTTTGTTCCTCAAGAGTAAATGTAATTAAAAGTAACAACAAAAGTTTTTTTAATAATTCAAATAAGATAAAGTGAATAACCTAAGTACTGGACCAAACTGTTTAAAAGTTTTTTTAAAGTTTTAAACTTTAAAAAAAATTCTATCTTTTTTCCTCAAGGGACATTAAAATGTCATGAACAGCATTTTTTAGTAATTTTAAAATCTATTTTCTAAATATTTTCAGTAATAATTTTAAATTAATTAATGTTTTCAATATACTGTTGTGACATACAATATCTTCAGAATAAAACCTGACTCTACCTTCATGTGACACATATTTTCATGCTGTTTAATACAAGAAGGCCCTTAAAAACCAGCAATGTTTTTGCTGAGTAATCATACGAAACACATTGCTGTGGGGACAGTTTGCAGGGGCAGAGGCTAATTAAAAAATATTATGAATTAATGTTATTTTTTTTCTTGGCAATCATATTATTTCACCACATGCTAAAATTGCTTTTTGGGACAACAGTGTTATTCAGCAGATAGTTTGTATCTTAATCTGTTGTTATACTGAAAGTCAACCTATATATGTAAAAATGTTAGTGTGAAAACTCTTTAGCACCCCCAAAACCAAACTTAAAGCAAAAATAAAACTTGTTAGTAATTCTGTTATTACAAATGTACACAGTGATTTTGTTTTTAATGCATGCATTAATATGCTTTAAAACTGAGCAACAACATATGTCCCCTAACACTTCATTCATTTCACTACAAAGAAAAAAAATGTGAAAGTGGAACAGAATTGTCGTAACTTAGATGTCGGGACAACCAAAAAGTAACACATTCTAGATGAGCACAATAAATTTTAAAATTCTGGGATGTGCACCAAGTGGGTTGGTTAAATTCGCGATATTAAGCAGTGCACTGCACAGCCTGCCAAGTGTTTCTCGGTGGAACTGGAAGCTGTTTTAGGTCATTGAGCAGAAGCGCCCTGTGAGCTTCTTAACACGGCCACTTCGGGCCCTTCCCCGGGTTTTTACAGCGATTTTTACTGTGATGGGTGGCCAAAGACCTTCATGTCAAGGTGTGGTATCTCTCAGGGTCAGGGTAAAAACTGTCACTGATTTCAGCGCCTTTTGGAAACCATCACTGCTACCAAAGCAATAAACTGTCACTTTGAAACTGTTTTCTGAGAGTCCAATGACTTAAGACCCCTTTTACAAATTGACTGTCAGCTACCAAACTAATTGACTTTTAGCTAACTGAACTGCTGGGGTTTCAGCGATTAGAGATGTGGAAAAACTCCTCTCTCACAGCCCAGCTGAACTCATTCACCCCTATATTAAAAGTCTTGCTTGGATCCCAGCTCTAGCACTTTTTATATGTCCTGTTTACTAACTTTGGTATGCTCATGTGATGGGAAAGAATCGTTTTCCCCTCACCTTCTCTTCACTTGGAAGCGCTCAGTCGTCCGGCATCCAGTAGCTCAGTCGGGTAGCTTTCGGCCCCTGGAGGGACCCAAAACTCGTCATCTGACTGTCCCCATCTCACAGACACTCCGCAGTCAGTAATGACCCTCGCAACAGAGGACGTGGTGTTCTGTGGAAATGGAGGACCCAAGAGGCAGCAAGAAAAATGAGGGACTTTTAGGGGCAGCTGTGTTTCATTAACCCAGTCATAATGCCCCTAAAAATCCTTATTGCTCTTGCAATGTTCAGCTAATTCCCATGGATGGTATCAGTCCCTTGTGACCACTATGACATGCTGTGAAGCCTGAGCATCCCAGTGTACTTGGTAGTGGCATCTCATACATGCACACGGTCCAGTTGTGCAGCTATGCCAGATTTACAAGGGGTGTTAAATGATTATAACATGAAATCGAATTACCTGCAAATACAGTGGTTTAAGCACGGTTAAACAAGTACTTGCACAAGCATTTATGGGGTATAACACGTTTACATTTCTTCATTTAGCAGATGCCGTTCTCTAAAGCGACTGATAAGGTTAAGGTACTTCTAATTATTTACCCATTAATACAGCTGGGTAATTTTAAAGGAGCAATTTACGGTAAGTACCTTGCTCACAGGTACTACAGCTGGAGGTGAGAGTCAAACCTGCGATGTTTGGGTCCAAACGAAGCAGCTCTGAACGCTATGCGACGAGCTGTAATAAAAAGGACTACTGATATTTTTGTTTTTAAGAAAACATTTTGACAGATTATTTCCTCTAAAATGGAAACTACTGTAAACTGTAATTATTTCATATCACATAGCTTTTAGAAACTGTTCCAACCTGTTAGATGTGCTGAATTTCTCTGAGCCTACATTAAAGTAGATACCTTGGAATTTGTGCACATAATATATGAAAACGTCCAGATTCCATTCTTTTAATCTATCTAATTAACAACCTTCTTCCGGTACTCTGACCCTTAGCATGCTTCACATCCCCAGTGACTCGTGGTGGTGGACCGGCCTTCCTGCGGGACCGGTATGAGCCCGACACTGAGGCTGGGAAAGAGGAGCTGGTGACTCAGGCCCGGCCCTGGGCCAGGGTTTGGGGAAGGGAATGCGGGGAATTACCCATTGTGGAAGCTCATATTGCCACGGACAGGAAGCAATGCTTGCCTGCATCCCTTGGTACTGTTGTTCTCACTACAATTCCCTTAAGTAGCTTTCCTCATGCTACTGTTACTCTCACTACATTTTGTGTCACAAGTGTTACTCCCTGTACCTTTCCTCTCAGTATTGCGACCCCCTGTACAGTTGCTCTCGTTGTTGTTCCCCTCTGTCCCATTTCTCTTTACCCTAACTACCATAGTCCTCTCAGCAGCGTTACCTCATTACCATATTCCTGTCAGCAGCGTTACCCTCATTACCATATTCCTGTCAGCAGCGTTACCCTCACTACCATATTCCTGTCAGCAGCGTTACCTCACTACCATATTCCTGTCAGCAGTGTTACCTCACTACCATATTCCTCAGCAGCGTTACCTCACTACCATATTCCTGTCAGCAGCATTACCTCACTACCATATTCCTCAGGAGCGTTACCTCACTACCATATTCCTGTCAGCAGCGTTACCTCGCTACCATATTCCTGTCAGCAGCGTTACCTCACTACCATATTCCAGTCAGCAGCGTTATTTCGCTACCATATTCCTCAGCAGCGTTACCTCACTACCATATTCCTGTCAGCAGCATTACCTCACTACCATATTCCTGTCAGCAGCGTTACCTCACTACCATATTCCTGTCAACAGCATTACCTCACTACCATATTCCTCAGGAGTGTTACCTCACTACCATATTCCTGTCAGCAGCATTACCTCACTACCATATTCCTGTCAGCAGTGTTACCTCACTACCATATTCCTGTCAGCAGCGCTACCTCACTACCATATTCCTGTCAGCAGTGTTACCTCACTACCATATTCCTGTCAGCAGTGTTACCTCACTACCATATTCCTGTCAGCAGCATTACCTCACTACCATATTCCTCAGGAGCGTTACCTCACTACCATATTCCTGTCAGCAGCGTTACCTCACTACCATATTCCTCAGCAGCGTTACCTCACTACCATATTCCAGTCAGCAGCGTTATTTCGCTACCATATTCCTCAGCAGCGTTACCTCACTACCATATTCCTGTCAGCAGCATTACCTCACTACCATATTCCTGTCAGCAGCGTTACCTCACTACCATATTCCTGTCAACAGCATTACCTCACTACCATATTCCTCAGGAGTGTTACCTCACTACCATATTCCTGTCAGCAGCATTACCTCACTACCATATTCCTGTCAGCAGTGTTACCTCACTACCATATTCCTCAGGAGTGTTACCTCACTACCATATTTCTGTCAGCAGCATTACCTCACTACCATATTCCTGTCAGCAGTGTTACCTCACTACCATATTCCTGTCAGCAGTGTTACCTCACTACCATATTCCTGTCAGCAGCATTACCTCACTACCATATTCCTCAGGAGCGTTACCTCACTACCATATTCCTGTCAGCAGCGTTACCTCACTACCATATTCCTCAGCAGCGTTACCTCACTACCATATTCCAGTCAGCAGCGTTATTTCGCTACCATATTCCTCAGCAGTGTTACCTCACTACCATATTCCTGTCAGCAGCATTACCTCACTACCATATTCCTGTCAGCAGCGTTACCTCACTACCATATTCCTGTCAACAGCATTACCTCACTACCATATTCCTCAGGAGTGTTACCTCACTACCATATTCCTGTCAGCAGCATTACCTCACTACCATATTCCTGTCAGCAGTGTTACCTCACTACCATATTCCTGTCAGCAGCGCTACCTCACTACCATATCTCTGTCAGCAGCATTACCTCACTACCATATTCCTGTCAGCAGTGTTACCTCACTACCATATTCCTGTCAGCAGTGTTACCTCACTACCATATTCCTGTCAGCAGCGCTACCTCACTACCATATTCCTGTCAGCGGCGTTACCTCACTACCATATTCCTCAGGAGTGTTACCTCACTACCATATTCCTGTCGGCAGCGTTACCTCACTACCATATTCCTCACTACTGTTCTTCTCAATAGTATTACCCTGTACAATTCCTCTCAGTACCCGCCACTACCATTCTTCTCACTTACATACCTCTTGGTATTGTCAGCCTTGCTACTGTTTGTCTTCATAGTATTTCACTACCATTAATCTCCGTTGTGTTACCTCATTACTGTTCCTCTCAGCAGTGTTACTTTTTGTACTGTTCCTCTTATGTGCTTTCTTCATGCTATTTCAGGGAAGAGCAATCTTACCCTCACTATCGCTCCTCTAGAATCATCACTCTAGAGTCACAAATGAAATGTTCTGTAAATAAAACAACATTTTTATAAATAAAATGCAATCGCCGATAGACATACAGACTGCATTTCTTACAGCAGCGTTGGGACTCTAAAATAATATAATATGGTTAACAGGACAGCTGTTGTATGTTCAGGTTATTGTAAGTCAGATCTGTTGTAAATTGAGAACTACCTGTACAAGCATAACAAAAGGTTCAAGGAGCCAGATTACCTGTAGTCAGACAGGCACCCTGGGGAAGCAACAGATGGCAATGATCATGTAGAGGTTCTAGGGACTCGTGTGATTTTGCCATGGAATCTGGAACCCCAGTGATCTTCTGGTATATGAAAAATGTGGGACCACATGGCTTGTGTGTGTCAGCTGCATTGAGATCACAACCTGTTCAAGCAGGTGACACAAAAACCGTAAGCGAGCATTGGGGAAACACAACCATGTGTAATGGTTTTAAACTAGTACAATACAGAGCCTGTTTCTCGTAGATCAAAGTTATGATTTCACTTACAGGGTAGGTTCCATCATTGTTGTTCTTGGCATTGCATTTTACAAGGAAAGAAGAGTGCTGCTAAATGCCTGTGAATAAAATCTGGTGTGTCTTGATATGCTGGAATAAAAGCAAACAAATAACCATTGAGTATGTTTTTAATGTCAGGGAGGTATAGCGTTTGGTGTGAGCTTTACAGGTTAGTCAACTCATCACGTACCGGCAGCAAATACTTTTTCACAGTACTACTGGAAGTCTCAATTATAGTTTTGAAAGTCACTCATTTTTTCTTTGCTATGCAACTCACCGATTTACACAGCTGGGTAATTTATTGGGCTAGTTAAAGTGTGGGACCTGGCTCAAGGGCACAACAGCACTTCCTGTCATGAGACTTGACCCTGTAAGTTTTTTGGGTCACAAGTCCAGCTCCTTGAGCTCTTCACCACCTGCTACACCACCCCGTGAAATGCGTCCATGTCTATAAATACTGCCTGCAGAAGATCCAGGAGCTGTGGCAGACAAACACAGGGAGGCTGATGTTCTGGGCTTTTTTTGGTTTAACTTCATGGCCTTATTTTACTTAGCACCTCCATGCCCAGTCCTGCTGCGTCCACCCATTAGACATTGTGTGAACCTGGCAGAACGTGTCCTCTGTTTAATGCTGGCAAACAGGATGTGCTGCCTGTGTGCACGCTGGTCTTTGAACAGTTATTAAGTTCTGCTCAGAATTCCGCAAGCATTTGCAGAGCAAACTATGCCACTCCTTTCCTTTCAGGTCACTTCAACTAAATTCGTGCTAATTTTTTAATTGCACTCTTCCCAACAGGTTGCTTCAGAGCACATTGCAAAGAATAATGTGAAATCACTGAAGCACATGCATTAGGAAGCAGGAGAAAGGAGGAAAGAACTTCTAAACCCTTTTCAGGAGGGAAAAGCCTCTGTGGGTGCAAGGCCGCCTGACTGCTCACCCCTCAGGGGGATGTGGACGCTACACATTGAAGAGGAAGGTTCAGCATTTGGAAGCCAGGTACTCTGATTGCAATGAGGCAAAGCTCACCCTGGCATGCCAGTGCCCGTTGGAATGGGGGGTAAGAACAGGTAACTGCACATAGTGACAGTTAGAAAGCTGCATTGACAGCAAAACAACTTCATTCGCTGCATTCTAAAAAACTGTGTGAGGCTGAAAACTCTAAATGTGTTCAATAAAGGGGACATTTCTTACGCTGGTTTGAATCATTTCCACAGTTTAAAAGCCAAGTAATATTTTGCTTCAACCCTTTTCAACCAATTATGTCCTTTATTTTATCAAATGTCAGTTCTGAGGCGACCGTATTAACAAAAAGACAACCGGGAACATTCCACACGATTTATTAAGGTACATACCTGCCTGAATCTAACTACCTTCCTGACAACAAACCCTAAAATTATATGTCTGGGTGCAGCAGAAGGGAAGCTGTTAAAGGAGAAATACGTTAAGATGAACAAAATGTATATTCTTCTCTCTTGACTCGCACAAAACATAGAAGCTGAAAATAAACAGAACCGCATTTGTCCTGCACATAAATGCTCTGAAACACTCACTTTCGCTTGAAGCGCAACATGACTGCTTTGATTTTGCAGATGGACAACCTATATTCTTTAAAGAGGCTGCATGCACTTTGAGAGTAATGCAGTCGTTTGGAATCTGAAAGAACTTGAGAAGAAATTAAACTGTGGTGGAGACCAGAGGTTTTCCGAAAAGGTCTTGTGCTTTCTGGTGAAAGTGTTGATTAATTTTTGGCAAAGCAGGTCATGGACTGCAACCAATTATTATGTGGCAAGACGGACTTCAACCTTAAATAACCCACACAAACAATAACTCGAATTACATAACAGACAGCACTTCCCAAATAAAAGTCCTCTGCTGCTTCAAGTCATTCTCTCTGACTTTGATGCACTTGACACAGAAATAACCTGCTACATTTTTTTACTGGATTTGAATATGGATTTTTGGGAAAGCATGCTTAGCTTGTTTATTGACAGACGACCCAACCTCCATGGAAACCAGCGACACAAAATATACCTGGATAACAAAGAGATGGTCCAGCTTCCTTGCAATGATGAGAAACAAAGTCCAAATTTGGAATTCAATGCTTCCCAAATTTTTCTGTACCTGGTGAGCTCCATCAGTAGCAGAAAGCAGACCTTACACCATTCCTCCAATTTAACTACTGGTTGGAGTAGCAAATCCAAGACTGTTGGCTGGCATAATTTCAGCAATATACCTAATAAGTAGCACAGCTGTCATTAATGGCTAAGACATGAGAGAAAATATTATAAAGCGCATATAGGCTGGGAATCACTTGTGTGTCATTGCTAAGTGGAGTCACACTTTTAATGTAAATGAATAATTTCTCACCAAAAACAATGACCACTTCACTATCACAACCTAGGTGAATACACTCCTGCCTTGCTGCACGTTAACATGTTTCGAGGCAATTACATTTATTCAATTAAGTAGAGACGTTTCTCCAAAGCACCTTAGAATTATTTACCCTTTTATACAGCTGGACAATTTTTACTTGAGCAATTTAGGGTAAGTACTTTGCTCAAGGATACTACAGCCAGAGATGGGTATCAAACCTGCAACCTTTGGGTCGAAAAACAGTAGCTCTAACCGCTATGCTACCAGCAACACAAACTCAAGTTGTCTCCTCTTTAGAGTGTTTGCATCAAGTGCTAAAAACATTTTTACTGGGATGTACTTGAATTGGGTTGTTCTGGTCTAGAAGATAAATGAGGTATGTGTGGGGTGGTATTCTGCCACATTTAGAGAGTGAGTTGGGGTGGTAATGGCAAAACTTTCTGCGTTCCTCAAACAGCCTTCGTCTATATAGATCGCCAGGTTTACTGACCCCCTAGGGACAAATTTCAGTGTGACAGGCCAGCAGCTTACTTCATCATAACTTAATACATCCCGTGCTCTGTTTAGATGGGGATTGTGATGACGACGGAAGCTTAATTTAACCAGCTACTCAACTGCAGGCTCTGAGCACTCAACACTGACAAATCAACGTTGTGTCAGTCAGGATTAGCAAGATGGTGCTTGTGTGTAAAACGATCTATAAAGCAACCAAAGGGCTGCCCAACCACGCTGGAGAACTACAAACACACTGCATTTAAAAATGATCCTAAATACATTCCAAGAGTCCAGCATTCGACATCAGGCATAGTCAAGTAGAGACTGACCTAGCGTGAAACTCAGCATCTCCATAAAGAGGTGATAAGGGTTTATATACAACACAGCTTGGTACAGGCCTCTGCTGGGCATGGTTAGGTAACAGCTGTTATAACTATGCACAGGGTGAAACCACTTGTCCCAAACATGGGTTGCAGCAAACCGGAGCCTAGCCCGGCAACACAGGGCGCAAGGATGAAGGGGGAGGGGACACACCCAGGACGGGACGTCAGTCCATCACAAGGCACCTCAAGCAGGGCTCGGACCCCAGACCCACCAAGGAGCAGGACCCGGCCAAACCCGCTGCACCACCACACCCCACTCTGTTACACTTAGATGGTAAAAATGAAACAAACTTTATATGTTGTAAATTGGAATAGTTCTCAGGGTCCAAGGTTGGTTGCCCTGAGACACTGCAGTGGTTGTAAGCCATTGGCGTATATTCAGAACATAATATGTAAAGCTATAACAGCTCTATCATAACAACTGCAGTATCACACGGTGGCCAGTACTATAACCTATTGACTGTGCTACATATTCACTCTAACAGTTTCAGACATGTGCATATAATTAAAGAAAGATACAGGGATTACTGTATATCATATGCACTTACAGCAATATGTAATACCTTTACACTAATGGAGGTGGATTCTTTATATAAGAACAATATCTCCACTTTGTGACAGAACCTAGTTTTTAAAAGCAGCACTGGGAATAACGGCATTGCTCAAGGTCACAGCAACAGTTTCCCAGCACATCTGGCCTGGTGCAGCCGGAGAGCCTGTGTGTATAAAACAACACGAGTAGAGAACCGCTGCCAGTGTGAGACCAAAGTATTAAATGCCCTGATGTATTGAGACCGTCAAAAAACGTGATGCATTTTTTAAATGCCGGGCAAAATATCTGGAGAGTTACAGAACACAGCCAGTCACCAGTTTTGACAACTTTACTCCTTGACCCTTCACCAAATATTGCTGCTCTTGAGGTTTTCAAAATTGATGAAACAATACATAGTTATATTTTGTCCCCCGGCGAATGACCATCTGTGAGGTTATAGCTCCTGATTTTTAGAGCTGCATCACTCATTTGTCTCTCTGCACTATTTATTTCTTTGACGATAGGTTAAACAGCTAAATCAGCTGGGGTACGAACAGCTAAAATATTAAACTCGTCGTAATGGAAACAAAACTTAAGTCATTAGTGTTTCCTTAACTAGCATGTCTTTTTTTTTCCTGCTTGTTTCGATACAAAATATTTGTCTGGGTAACAATCAGACGAAGAGCCAAGGCTACCGTTGCACGGCCCTCGAATCTCCTGCTCGTGAGATGCAATTACAAATGCTGAAGTTGTGGAAAAATTAACTCTCATTTTTGTTAGCTATTTCCACAGCAGGTACAGAAGTGCTTTGTCAACATACAACAGCTCTTTGAAGCTGGTCTGGTGACCATCCCTCTCTAGAGATGATTGAAGCACATTAGGCAACCAGACGGTACTAACCTCTAGAGGAAAGGCTTTCAGGGATGGGGGAGTCGTCCAGAGAATGAGCCAAGTATCTTCCGAGCACATCAAACGTGTACGTGGGGGTGGTCCGTTGTGGATTCATGTCTGTGCGAACAGCCCAAAGGCCATAGGATGGAATGCAAGCAGTTGAACATCTGAAAAACCCACCCACTATTCACAACTCAAGAACAACACTTGACCGCTTTTGAGTCAACTCTGCAGAAAACATGCACTCACCACAACTTTGCTTAACCCAGTCAGTTATTATTACTACCAAGCCTCGTATAAGTCTCTACCTATCCTCACAAGAGATAGATCCAACCCGCACGTTCACAGAGACGCACAATTTAGAGTCCTCAATTCACGTGAATCAAATACCTTCGGATTGTAGGAGGATACGGGAGCACCTGGAGGAAAACGACGCAGACGCGAAGAGAAAATTGCAAACTTCGCGCAGACTGAGCTGGAATTGAACCCAGGTGCAAAACTGCAGCGCAGGAGCCACCGTTCTCTGCACTGACCAGGAGAAAAGAGGAAATCAAGGTTTATTCCTTGAAATACACATGCTGAAAAAATGCAGAACTGGTCTTTAGTGTGAGGGATCCAAGTAGAACGGAAACTAGTAAAACAAGTAGCACATCACACTGTTCAAATTGTCAGTTTTTACAGTGGCACTGGTCTCTCCTTAGTGATGCTTTTTACAGGAAGCGCCTTGCATACATCAGTGCCAGATCTGTTGTTAGGGGATTCTGGATAACGAGGTTAAAGCATCAGCACCCCGACCTTGCAGGAAAGACCCGTACCTGATTTTGCAACAACAGCCCTTGGTGGTTAACACTCTGCCCCCAGCGCAACTCCCTGGACCCCATCCGTGCCACCCCCCCCAACAATGACCAAGACAGATGCGTGCGCCAGAGCCCTCGGTTCTGCTAAACCCATTTCCCAGTGGCCAGCATATAGGGCAGAAGTAGTTGCCAGCATCCCAAAATAGCGACGTTAGCACACACTCCACGTCAGATGGTTTTGAAATATCCAACAAATGCTTGAGTGGTACCTACAGTTTAAATGGTGAGAGTGTGGGTTAAGGAGGAGATCCCCTTTAACATACACACTCAAATTCATCACAGAGCCTCTCCAGAAAAGGATCTTCAGATGGCCTTTAAGCACGAGCACACACCCCAAGGAGTACGAACATGAATCTTGGAACACTTCATTGTAGTAGCTGAAGAAACAGGTAAAACCGTTGATTCCTAATGTTGCCAGAATAAAAATGTGACTGTTGATGACTAATGCTCAGCACAGTCCTTACTACACCATGCAAAGGTCACAGGGCAGTTGAAGAACTGAGTCATTGCAGCACAAAGGGTCTTGTTCCCGAATGACATTCCCCTCTGACCCGAAAAACTTCTGACAAACCTACGCTATTTAAAACATTTTACTTCATTTACAAAAGCGTAGAAACTGAAGCATAATTTAAGGTCTGCAAATCCACAGTTTCCATGAAATTCCTAGGTTTTGCAGAACAATTTCAGGTCAAAGACATGCTAACAGTTGTCTCCCGAAATCTGAATATGCAGCATCGTAGTCGCTAGCCCAACTTCTTCACCACCATCCAGCCCGGTGTATCCTGTATATATTTAAATGTGCATGTGCGTACAGTATGCGTAAGCAAACACAAGTGCATTTTGCAATGAGAGCATTATCACAAAGCTAAAGAGATCGCACCACCACGAGAGTGACACTAGAGACAAAAAGAGGTGACACACGAGGGGAATATGACCTGTGGACCTGGAGAACTAGCAGCCAGTTGCTACACGGCCAGCGCTAGGGGATGTGTTAAGGGCAACAGATTCCTCTGACGAAACGGTGCCAAAGTTTATGGAAGGTGGTGAAAGTTTACGGCCGACGTGCAACTCGTTCCCGTCCCCTGGGTTACTGCAAACGCGTGAAATTGCTCTATATACTCCGTTCTCTCCTGAACTCAGCCGGTGATGTAATCTCTAAGAGCATGAACTGTAAGCGTTCTTGCTAAAAACTCTTTCTTTGTCTGGATGCGTGTCAACCCTCCGTTACTTCATTGACTAACCCATGCCTCCCCAGGCGTGGCAGTTGAATTGTTTTTTCATTCATTTTGGTCAACACGAAATGGCCTAGAGGGTTTGCATGCTCCTAGAGGATGTCTGCTACGGACGCCGCCTTCGGAGGTCCGGTCCTATTGTTTCTGTCGGGCGCTTGATTCAAACCGGCATGACAGGCAGGGAAGGGATGTGGTGAGAATCCGAGCAATGGCAGGAGAGAGAGAATGACGTGCACCCCTGGGCTTAAGGATGTGCAAATTAAATTCAAACTTGTTGACTCAAGGGGAAGGGGTGCTTGTCTAAGTACACAAAAGCCCAGTAAGCATCAAGGATGATATAAGCATTCAGACAAAAAAACAGAACTGTAAGGTTATTAGGATTCCCAGGTAGGACACAAAATTGCCATCACACTGTACGATTGACTCCCTGTGTAACTCACTTTAGGAAAACTAGAAGAAAATTTCAGCCAGCTCCTGCGATCTCACATAAACCATTCCACGGTCAACCGTGATGTATGTTGTGAAGCATATCAAGGGATCTTAAAATGAGGGAAATGTGAATGCTGAATATCTGACAAATTTTTAGACTTTGTTCTGGTTTCCTAATTTTTTAAACATTTCATTCATAACTACCAACTCTCCATCAAGGTGGGGGAGCCTTGGTAGACATGTTATTGGACCGGGGCAAACAGGGTCAGTAGAGTACTCAACACATTGCATGTTACTCAATGCTGTTCTGACCGTAGAATTGCCCCCCGGGGGAAGTACAGGCACTGTTGCACGGTAACGACGGCACTGCCCTCTTGTTGCTTCACTCATCTACAGCAGAATATAACATTTAACGGATGGGCTTTTTAAACCACTATTCCAGCTGTAACCGTAACTCATGATAGGGGTGTAATGCGACCTATAGACAGCCAGCAGGACCTCTGCAAACCTCAGAAGCTGTACAATAAAGAGACATTGACACGATGGTGTTTGGAATATCACATTTCATTAACAAATTTGTGATTGCAAGTATGAGGTTACATGGAAGTGTGCTGTGTTTGAAATCTCACCTCTCCTGCAAATGTGTCTGGGCAGGCAGATGAGGCATGGCTCTTCAACAGAGACGAGCATGTTTCTCTGAGTCATCGAGGGATGGAGAACGTTAAAGTCCCCACACCCAGGCCGACCGGATTTCCCCCACGCAGCACAACGACTCAAAAACTCGCGTGGGCTGACTCACCAAACCCCCGCCATCGCCACTTCCACCCGATGCATGGGAAAAGGGATCCTGAAAAACCTATGCAAATGACCCAATAAACAGCAGTAGGTGGCATGGCGGTTAAGGATCTCAGTTGAGACTCATGTCCTTGGAGATACTTCACTACTAGAAACGGACAGTTGATGCAAATTGTCTGGGATGAAAGCTGAAGCTAAAAACAAATGATTCAGATACCAATAACCTAATTTGGGCAGTAGTTCTGAATTTGCTGAAGACCATCAACTGTAGAAATGGTCATTCCTTCTTGTCCATTACCCTTCCATTCAGACATCATTATATAATGAAAAACAGTGTAAGCATATGCTTGGAGCCCTGAAAGCACCATAGATTTTCAAGCTTACTCAAGAGAAAATAATTCAACTTTGGAGAAAAGTTCCTGGTAAAAGACAAATAAATGCTACTGAAATTGAGCAAGGGTCTAGTGTAGAAAGCCAGACCACCCCGACATGAGGGATTGCAGGTGTTTCCCATGGAAATGAGCCTGGGCGCAGTCGGTTCTCGTTGCATGCGGGGCTTTCAAGGTCTCCGTGAGAAGACGGCTGAGGCAAAGATCTGATCCACCGCATCGCTGGCAGTTGTGACCTGCGTACTCTGGACTCCTCGTCCTTGGAAGGATGGGCGTGGGAAAGTAACTGCGCTACTCTCGGCATGTTTAAGGTGTGGCGTGTGTATTTATGACTCACTCAGTGGCTAAAAAGCACATTAAGGCAACCAATGTCGGAAAAATTAAAGATTATTATGCAAGTCTTACAGATGCGTGGTTGAGGTGTATTGGCTATTAAAGTGACGGACACATACTTTATCCAATAGGTTCTGAGTCGCAGGAAGAGAAACGGGAATACGCTTTACTTTTTCGGGACAAATTATTACGCACGGGAGGCCTTTATAACACTTCTATGCACTCGAAAAATCTATTTTGCCAGACAACTTTGTCACAGAAAAACACATGTACTGTATGGGATGATATTTGGCTGGTTAATGAAATACACTCTTGGGAATGAAGCTTTTGTCTGAACCGTTCCAGTAAAATACTCGGTTGTGTAACGGGTAAAACATTGCGAACGACGCAAACAAGATGACAACGTTCATCTGGACAGATCTGCGGGCTTGGACTGACATCCAGACAGAACTCCTCCAGCAGAATGGCCTGTGCAGGGATACAGAGACTAAGCCCATTGTGGCAATTTTCCATAGTGCAGCTACAGAAAGCATGGCTTCTTCCATCACTAGGGCAGCAGACGCTCCAAATGATATCAGACTATAAACAAATGACGGCCAAAATTATGGAGAACATCACATTCCACCCTCCGGGGGCCGCAACTTTTTTTAGGTCGGTGGAGAGGGGGCTTTAACTTTAATGTTACTTTAATTCAGCATCAGACAGTTCCCTATGTGCACTGTTAGGTATCTGTCCATTTGGAACCTGCATGTCTTCTGGGACTCCCCCCTCCTACTCAATCCTACTGGTCTACTCTGCATCTGATGGGGGTGCGATGTGAGCAACAGCTTTGACATGAGCCATCTGGCGGGAGAGGAGTTGAGCTGCATCTCTGTCACCGGCTCAGGAGGGAGGAGAGCGGAGAGGAGGAGAGGGAAGGAGCGAGAGAGAGAGAAACTGGGACAGCTGAGTTTTCCTGCTCTTGTTAGAGATGGAAGGAGGTCACCCACACCTACAAGCACTCAATCATGAGTGGCGACCTCCCTCACCCTGCACCGCGTGCTACATTTCCGTGGAACAATGGCAAAAAGGCTCACAGAAGAGCAAAAGCTCCCGGAGTATACCCAGCTTTGTAAAATCTGCCTTGATTATCGGAACTTTCTACATGGATGCCTCAGCGCCTCTCACTCTAACGCTGGGTGCCTCACGTCACCTGCTGGTTTTGGCTGGCGCTTCGTATTTAGTTTTGCTCCCACCCGTGAAACACTGTCATGTGGCCATTATGAAGAAGAACTCTTCCAACCATCTCTATACGTAGCTTTGAAGAAAAGCATTTGCAGCCCAGCAGCAGAGTGAGAATAATGACACACAGATAACAGCTTGTTAGAATGTCTGCTCGACAGGAGGGGGAAAGGGGCCCAAGGTATCTTGGGATCGAGACAGCTCTGATAAAGCCACAAGTAATTCATGCAAAAGTGCATTCCTGGTGCATGTGTTGGAGGTTTCTGGCAAGGGATCCTGTCTCCTTATCACAAGCAGAGCCACACCGGGAATGAAGACACCATGATCTGCATGGCAACCGGAGTGAGGGAGGTATGGTGCTTGGGGAGGGGCACGGCTCAGGTCATGCGGGGCCTGATGCCACACACTACAGTGCCTCCTGGTGGTCACCCTTCCACAGTGCAGTATAACAGACACTGAGCTTTGAAAACAGACACTTCAAAATAAAGTGACCATATTTCACGCATTGAAAGCTGAGTTAATTAGATTTTAAATAGAGTCTACAAAGATTAATTATCACTATTAAACTGTACAGCAAGACGATGCAGTGATCAGAACTGCTGCCTTTGGACTAAGATTACAGGTTTGCATCCCACTTCTAGCTACAGTTCCCTTGATCAAGGTACTTATCTTACATTGCTCTTGTAAAAATTACCCGGCTGTATACAAGGGTAAATAATCTGAACTTAACATTTTAATTTGCCTTGAAGAAAAGCATCTGCTGTAAATATAACTGTTGCTTAGGTGATTCTTATCCACAATATTTGATCCTTCTAATCAGTGGGGTGCATTTACAGGAGTAAATACAGCAGTATACATGGGCTCACAACGTTATAAACGTTCAGGATAGGAATAACCAAAGATAACATTTCCCCTTTTTTATTTTATAATTACACTTCCTTCAGTGTTCTGTTCTCTGTTTTTTGCTGGTCACTCTCTCAAATGCAAAAAGGAACTAGTATTTTACTGGTTTTTGCAGTATTCCTTAGCCCTATTCTTTTTTTCAATACAGTACATGTATTTACATTTGAATAACAAAATCAGAACTTCCCTTTGATTGATTGATTGATTATTAGTTTCATGTAATCTTTTGTTTTAAGAAGTGTTAGTGACATTTTCCGACACAAGTCCAATTTTACCTTTGTGAAGTATGTGAAGTACAGCTAACATTTTATTTTCCATACACACAAAATATACCTGTAACACTTTTCTTCAAGGATCTACAAATAAAATATGAGCTGAATGGACCATAAATCCCACCTTGCATTATGTGTAACTGATAAAAGAACGTAAATTATCCGATAACAACATATACTTCCTCAAAACTGTACACCAAAATTGTCAGTTGTACACCTGTTCCTCACATAGTGGTGTTAACTTGTTCCTGAAATCACCCCATTCAGTGATGTGCTGTAGATAAGGGGTTGAATGACCATTATTATGGATAAAAAGGGTTGAAAGATGAAGTATGTAAATTGATTAAAATATGAAAATAAAAGGGGTATTTTTATCGATGACAAGGATACTACCAACAAATTACATAATAGTTGTAACAAAAATTGTTTAGAGTATCTCTTTTTTTTAAATATTCTTCATTATCAGTAGCCACTTGTATATTATCTGGTTGCAGAGGTCCAGAGTTTAACCACGAATAGACTTTGTCTAACTCTGTCACACAAAACCACCACTTGCTCCCTCGGATTTCACCATGGATCCTACAGGACATTTCCCCGCAACCTACCTCTTCATCTCCAAGATTAACCCCTCACTTCACTGGATTCTACTCTCCTCTCCTGGACAGCCTGGCATCAAAGGAGATGGGTTGAGTCCTAGCTGTCAGGTAGCTCCTTCCAAGTGGTCTGGTGGGGTTTCCCATCATCCCTCTCAGCCTCTCTCAACTGGTGTCCCACAGGGCTCGGTACTGGGCCCCCTACTCTTTTCAGTCTACACCTCTTCCCTCGACCCTGTCATCACCTCCCATGGACTCAACTACCACTGCTACGCTGATGATCCCCAGCTTTTAGGATAGCGTAAAAGCCATTCAGTAAAAACTGAGTCTTTCACTTCTGTCTCGGCAAAAAAAATATTCTACTGAATTTATTAAATACAAAATCTTCCCGCTCAAGACATGACAATTATCATCTGAACTCATTTGACAATTTGTAGGAAAGTAGCATAGCTTACATTAATAACACTAATCTTTTTACTTGCCTACTTTAATGATCCATGATACGGTATGTACGCTCCTTTCTTAATGCGATTAATTACTGTCAGCTTCACTGTTAACGGATGTCAGTAAAACGACAGGTAAGTTTGATGGTTTTTTTAGTCTAATGGTTAAAGCGCAAATGTGAGAAGCAGAGAGTTTTGAGTTCAAAGCTGATGAGCTTTGTCTGAACCCTGTTGTATCCTTCGAAACAACTCTGGGAGTAGAGAATTGAACCCACTTGTTTGAGAAGGTTTGAAAACTGAACCATTCACACACACACCAGTAAAGTACTTAACTGCTAAGCTGAACAGTCTGCATTGCTTGTGCATTTATTGCTCATCTCCTGTGCTTCAAATGCCTGGGTCTGAACTCCAGACATTTGCCTAAAACTGAACTACTAGGCCACACAAGCAGCATCAAGCACAGCGCTCCTTCGTGTTGCTCCTCACATGAAGCTGTGAGGTGTTTTTAAGACACCAAAGTATGGATTTAAAGAGCAGCAATAATACCTCAACCACAGACCAAACCCACCCACCTCAGCACTCATCTCTTGTACTTTAAACATGTTTTGTGTTGCACAGGCCACAAAAGGAGAATTTTAAAACAACTTTAATGTTAACAGATTCTAAGACTGTAAGCAGCCTCCTGGAATGGCAACTGCAAGTTTCCAACACAGATCTTTATATCAAAAATGCCAACTCCAGTGCAAACTCAAGCCATGAATGTAACTGTTTGAAAACAATTTATATTCACCGATTATAAGAAAATAGTGTGAGTGTTCTGTCAATTAAACGTCGAAAAAACAAAAATTGCTGGAGTTAGATCACGAATGTCTTTTTTCAACGGTTGCATTATTCAACCGTGTCCACAAGGTGGTAGAAAACAAACGGTTAGCAAGAATGAGTCGGAAGGAGAGAGAAAAAAATGCGCGATTTCCAGTTAACTGCAGTACTCGGCTTTGGCCACAAGGTGGTAGAAAAAACACTGTTTTAGTGAGAACGAGTCAGAAGGAGAGAGAAAAAAAAATGCGCTATTTCCAGTTAACTGCAGTACTCGGCTTTGGCCAGAAGGTGGTAGAAAAAACACTGTTTTAGTGAGAACGAGTCAGAAGGAGAGAGAAAAAAAAATGCGCTATTTCCAGTTAACTGCAGTACTCGGCTTTGGCCAGAAGGTGGTAGAAAAAACACTGTTTTAGTGAGAACGAGTCAGAAGGAGAGAGAAAAAAAATGCGCTATTTCCAGTTAACTGCAGTACTCGGCTTTGGCCAGAAGGTGGTAGAAAAAACACTGTTTTAGTGAGAACGAGTCAGAAGGAGAGAGAAAAAAATATGCGCTATTTCCAGTTAACTGCAGTACTCGGCTTTGGCCACAAGGTGGTAGAAAAAACGCGGTTAACGAGAACGACTCGAAAGAACAATATTTAGAGCCTGGTTATGTGAGGGCAATCTAATACATATCGCAGCTTATGAAAATGTAGTGCTCAGTATCCTTCCTAGATAAAGTTAATTAAATTCCGTATAAGAACTGTCAAATATATGCCATAACATACAAAAAATATTGCCAGAATAATATGCAGAATTCATGATCAAGTAATCTATTAAAGAACATATTTCAAACTGTTACAACATCACTTAACTTCAACACTGTTGTATGTCATCAAACAAAAACAAACTGCACATCAGACTCTATAATAAATTAAAACAATCTATTAAAAATGTCCACCACCAGGACTCAGAGTGGCAACCGATGACAAAACCAGGAACGCCGAAGCTGCTGTGGGGGTCTTTCAGTGTGAAGGGATCCGTTTTACCTCCCTAAAACACTCAGTGTGGACTATGAAAAGTATCTAATCCCTTCAAGATTGTCTTTGAATTGTATGGAAAGAGTAGGTGGTGTTCACAATGATATGTCCTGCCAATGTGAACGGTGGGAGTTATTAATTTTTTTCATTGGCTGGGGATCGGCACTCCGACCATGGTCCCCCTCCACGACAGGACATCACTGAGCAGGTTCATGGAGAACAGCCCAGTACCTGGAGGAAAGGAAGCTGCAGAAACGTCAGCTCGTTTGTCCAGTCTCTGTGTGCGTTGAGGAAAACACACTTATTTCTTGCGGAGTTACACGAAATAAGTGTGCTTTCCTCCACACACAGACGGGACAAACGAGGGAACGGGCCATAACTCCCTGTCTCACCAAACAGAGTCATTCAACGTGACCTAACGCAACAACACTGACAAGTATGCAAAATGTATGAACCCTTCTACTATGAACAGAGATCTACGAATTTTTATACCCGATAATATACTTACAGCCAATACTGAGGTCGACGCCCAGCTTCCACATCATGTTATAAAGGGAAAAAAATCTGTCTCATAAATACCTCAAATATCATTTCAATGGTTATGGCTTAATGTTAAAAACAAGTCAATGTGTACTGATGCTAGAAATCCATATGTCCTATCAAACTGCTATTTCACATGCCAAGACGTTCAACAATGGCTGTAAAGATGAAATCCATTTAAACGACAAACACGTGAAACAGGAATCTCTTCTGTAAACATAGCAAAGTGCACAATGTCAAGGGGTATTGAAATTCATGTCAATTTTCCAAATATCCTAATAAAAAAGCTGGAAACATTATTTGCTGCTTCAAATAACTTCTGGTTTTTCACTGAATATTTTCACAATTGTACATGATGTGTCACAGCAGACCCCTGACCTCCGCAGCGATCCCAGCTTCAGGGAAAAAGCACGTGGACTGTCAAGCGCCAGTATTCCCTGAAGTTCTGAAACATCACTGAAACTCAACAATAGGTCCCAAACATGCACATGTCTTGCGAATTTAGGGTTCATGCCACCTAGTTTGGTCAACAGCTCCGATGAGGCCTATGAGTGATGCGGTTTCTCAATGGTCTGAATTTCCCTGCCCATCACCATGTAGAGGTACTCCACCCCGTGCTTTACCACAAAGTACCACTGGGAAATGGTGACGTGACATGCTCAGCGCAACCAAGCCCCAGTGAGCAAAGGGGCAGCTGCTTCACAGGCAGTCACGGCACAGCGCCACCTGCCCGTGCCGGGCGTCCCGACAAGGGCAAAGGCGTCGGTGCCGAGCGCTGAGCCCTGCGCAGCTGAACAGTAGCGGCTCCTTCTGTAAGCTGCAGCGTCTCTGCTCCCTGGACACCGCTGGGAATATGTGGTTCGCCTCCACTTCCCACATTTCACATCTCACATTCAACCTGGGAGAAAGGAGTGGGATGGACACATGTGATTAGTGACAGAGGCAGCGGCAATCATCTGCCCCGGACGGCACAAACACTCACAGGTCAAACCACCAATTTGAATGGCTCCAGCAAAGAGGTGCAGCTGCCTGTTCGTTTGCATAAAACATCTCATACGGAAATAAGAGCGAATGCTTGTAACAGCGTGAGAGGATGACCAGAGGCAGAAGGATGGTTAGTGGTCTCAAAACATGCAGTAGCGTTCCGTGCAACATCAACGGTGTATTCAGTGTGAGCTATTCCAGCAAGAGGTAAAAGTGGATGGATGAGGCGGAAAGCTTGAAGGCTGCTGGGGTGACGCAGGTGGGCCGAGCACTCACGAGGAGAGGGCCTGCTTGCTGTTGATGAAGTGGAAGAAGGTCGGCTCACAGACCATGGCGATACTGCGACACGTCTCTGTGCACGACAGCCCTGGCTGCGACAAGAGCGCCTGCAGCGAGCTCAGCGGTGGCCATGACGGCGGTGCCGGTACGCTGGGCTCCCAGGCTAACCTCGTCGAGTTGGAGAGCAAAACGAAGGGGCTGTGGGGGTTGCCCGGCCACAGCTTGGAGAAGCTGGCTGGAGGAAGTGGATCAGTGGGCGCACAGAAGTCCTATAAAGGGATGAAGGGCAGGCCATTCGTCACAAACGCTGAGCTACACACCAGAAGCTGCCCTGCTCTTCTCCCCATGAGTTAAGTCCTAACCTGAGTGGTGACCTGGGTGTGTAAACACATCACATTTAAAATGGTAAGGTGCGCACCTTATTTCTGGTGAAGGTCTTCACTAAACGAAAGCGTGGCAAAATATTAAAGTGTACTGCCATTGCACACTTTGTTATGGCAACAGTTGAACATTAATGTTTTGGATGTTTCCAGCTCCTTAAGCACCATGGTCTACGGTCACTGTGCGGCTCCACCTGGTACCTCAGGACCTCACCTGGTGCTGAATGTAGGCGTGCACTCTCTCCAGCATCCCCTCGCAGGTATATTCAAAGGGCAGGTAAGGCTCCACCTGCAGGGACGAACCACATGTCTTTGAGCCCGGAGGACAGTAAAGAGCTGGGGACTGCGCGGAGCACAGGATGCCCCACCAAAGTGAGCGCAGAGCAGTTAGGCCGCGGTTGGACCTTTCACGCTCATTCCACTGTGTGCAGCGCACCTTGGTTCTCAGGAGCTCCTGTATCGTGGCCTCGAGCTCCTGGGAGTTGTTGAAGTTGACCGTCATCACATGAGGCTTCCCTATGTGCCGCTCCATGTAGGGATGCTGGGAGGTCACCTGTGCAGTCAGAGACAGAGCACCTTAGCCTGGGGCCGAAACTCGACTGCTACGCCCCCTTGCACGCGGCTGGGTGCACACGAGCAGCAGTTTGTCCCTATGGGCAGGGTGGCGCGCTGCAGAGCCGACTTATTTTCAAAGCAACAGCCTCGGCTGGTCAGATCACCTCTCTGGACGTTGGCTTCCCTTCGAAGAACTTGTGATTCAGCGAACTGTGCGGTGGGTGGAACTTCGGCTGGAGAAAGATGCAGCCGTTAGCCACTGCCTCCAAAGGGGCGGGGCCTTCATAGGGGAAACCGAGTCCAACAAAGACCTTGATGTGGATTTGGGGAAAAAGAAAATAATCAAATAAACTTGTAAATGCTAATTATGAAATACTAGTTTTTGGTGTAACTGTGTATTGTTACTATGCCTTGGTCCATCAGAGGCTGTTGAAATGAGTGTCCTTATTATCGATAATGCAACGTTAATCTGAACACTTGTACTGCTCTATGTTAAGTGCAATGAGGAATCACGACTGGAAGGGCAATAAGCAAAAACAGAAAAGAAAAGTGATTCAGTGACAGGGGACAAACACAGTGCCCCTACTCGAGAGAGCGAACTGAGGCTGCTCCCCGAGAGCCAGGGTACCTTAGCCTTCTTCAGGAGCTTCTGCAGATCTTTCTGGGACAGGAGGCCATGGTTCTTCACGAACGGGGGCATTACCGTGGCGCTCCATGCCTGGTGGTAGACAGTGGCATGCACGTCCATGTGGCGGCGTAGAACTTCTAAGAGGTGTTCCTTCCCCTGGCAAGGAAAGGAAGCAAAGCATAAAGAGGAGGCAAGAACACGGAGCTATACGTTTTTCGTTTACATTCGAGAGTTCTGCTCCAGAACCACCCAACACTGCCTACATGCTAAATGACCAAGCTTCAGAGCAGAAACATGCGTAACGAGAGCTGAGGGTGATCCTACCCTCACCTTCCACATGCTGATGTCTTTGCCGTAGACAACGACCATATTTTTAGCCTTGTTCTTGCTTACGTGCAGCTTCTCACTCTTGCTCAGTTCATCTGCCACAAAGCCCATGAAGGAATTGTCCGGTGTGTGAGCTGCAAAACATTGCAACTTTCATTACGTTACTTTTCATTGTGACACGGCTGCAGAGAGTGTTCGAGGCTGCAGAGTGTCATAACAGAGCTGCACAAATACTGACAATGTCAACAATTTTGCAAGTCAATTGCACACCACAGTAGAGATCATTTACCTTCCTTTACTTGTTAACCAACAGAGATACTCATTTAGATGGAAAGGTGTGTTCAGGGGTGTTTCTACGACATAAAGGTTCTGCTGAGGACAGTGGTTGGATTAATCTCTCTGTCTCTGGTTACAGGAAGGACACGCTGCAGTGCTGTGGACAGGTAGCGTTTTCTGACCCGGAGCGAATGCACTCACGGAACATGGTCATGTACTGTCTGCAATCCAGGTTCCAGTGGCCCCAGTTGCTCCTGTAGCCGTTCTTGACGGCATATAGCTTATTGTTGTAAGCAGGTTCGGTCCCAAAGGTGTCGATCACACGGATACGGCATCTGAGAGAGAGGAGTTCAGGTGTCAGTTTGCAAGAAAGAGACTCAGAACCATCTCGCAGGTTCTCAAAATCATAGCAGGATTGGCAAGTGAAATTCTACACTGCAGGAAAGTATCGGTATCTCCAAGGTTTTTTCGCAGGCCCTTCACGGGTCCATGTGGGACTCGAGTACCCGGAGAGCTGAGGAGCAGCCTTCTCCTTCTCCACAGCTTCTCCACAGGTCTTGTACGGTGGCATCTCAGTGATTTAGCCTCCATGTACTTCAATACCGTGCTGGCTTGATTCTGTGGTTTTGACTGATTTCCATACCACACTGGCTTACTTCTCATATGCCATTTCCAGTACCGTAAACTTGTACTGGAATCAGCTGCCTGACAAATGGATTATTAATCAGACCTTTAATACACGTGACTGTGGCTCACTACTGCTCGCTATGAGCCTGTGAACCCAGCAAACACAAAGTGTGGGATCAAGGAAAAAGCCACTCACTGGTGTGCTTTCAGGGACACGCCCATGTACTCTCTCATCTGCCGTAGGCCATGATAGTCTGTGTAGATGAGGTCAAAGGGCAGAGATCCTGTAACTGGGCAACTGTTTCTTCTTTGGGGGACTCCAAGAAACCTGCCACACAACACAACACAATCATTTAAACTGGACCAACCATAAAACCTTTGAAAATCAAAATCTCGGACCAAGATGCTCTCGCTGCCATTTAGACCTCAGAACAACCTGACTTTGCCGTAGCAGCTTTTTCAGATACATAGATAGAGGTCTATCTTTTAAAAACACTGCACAGCTCACTATTATAGCAAGTGTTACACTGAGGCAAAGCCATGAACTTCACAGTATTATTGTGCAGGAGCAAAAGAACACTTCCCAGAGGTACAGTGTGGATAAGAACAGGTTTTTGTTGATATAATAGGCAAAAAAAATGCAAGAGAGACACAAACACCCTTTAAACACACATGCCAGATGGAGAAATGTGTACATGTTCCTTTTTTTTGCAGTAAAACAGCAAAAGCAACATCTAACTTCAGCTAAATGGTGTAACAAGTTTAGCCCAGACTGCAGGAGAACCTTACATGGATTCTGTACGATTTCAGTTTGTAGCCAGAAGCTTAAACAGACATAATTGTAAGACCATTATCTATTTGAGGACTAAATTGTTAAAAAACGATACACGTAGGAATGACTGATTTTGGCAAAGAGCTGCCAAAAGAGGTCAATCCAGGCCGGAAGGTTTACCCTTGCAGGTCCTTGAAGGAGGCCGAGACCTCCACTCGATGGCCGAGGACATAGAGTGCGGTCAGGATGTCGGCCCATTGTACCATCTCACCCAACGGACCACCCTTCGAAACCACAGAGCTGAAAACATCTTCTGTCAAGAAGCCCATGTGGACCAGGATCTACAGACGCAACAGGGACGACAACTCAAACTGGAAACAATCGTCGCCTGGGCAAGTTCCTAAATATTTACAATCTAAAGAGGACAATCACCATAAATTAGGAGGATACACAAAAGCAGGTGAGGCATTGGAAAAACCGTAGAGGAACACTCCTCCTCTGAATTACAGCAGCAAAGTGAGTCCAGCAGTAAGGATGTGCTTTGAGTATTCTGACACAGACCTGTTACTCACTAGTTAGTGAGTGCTGCCATAAGAAATGAGCACAAGTAGGGTTCCACAATAATTACCAGGAAATATCCACATAATGAACGGGTGGTGTTCACAGCTGCAAGCCATTTAAGTGTGCTTAGGTGAATGTGCGATATTAAAAGTATAGTATCATTAATTAAGCACTCCTAGCTCGTCTTGCCACCTTCTTCTCCTGCCTCCGCGCTCACCCTCTTCTCCTGCCTCCATTGACCCACCAGCCGCTTCTCCAAGCGCCGGGCAGCTGTAGCCCACTGTGGTGCCAGCCTGCGTATACGCCTCCCCATGAATCTGAGTGACTCCTTGCTTTTACCCAGCGCTGCCAGCAGGACAGTGATGTCTAGACGAAAGGCTGCCTGTAGGGAGGAGTTTTTGCTGAAGTGAAGAGTATTTTCAGGATTTTTTCTCCCCTCATCATCAAATAAGCAAAGCCAATACAAAAAACCGGCACTGGCAAAACCCACTGGTCTGTGTTCTTCGGCTTTCTGGGGGATCTTGGGCTGAGTGTAGTTCCTCCAGGCCAGTGGAGGGCAGAAATCCTCCACCTCACTCAAGTAGATGAGGAAAGAGCAGTTGGAGCCGTCTACACCGTAGGACGCGTAGCAGGGGTCTGAGGTCCAGAAGTTCTGCATCCACTGTGAAGAAGTAAAGGGGGGGGAGGTTAGTGGGGATCTCACATGGAAAAACAAAGAACTGAGATGACATATGCAAGTGGGGAGAGATGGACACAACGCTAGGCCAGCGTGGCACACAAATGACTTAGCAGATTCCAGAGAAGAAGCAGGACAGACTTACATCCATTTTACTGGAGCATTCTGGGTACAGGGGATCCACAGGGGTCTCACACAAGATGGTTTTTCCCTTTCTATCTATGGGAAAACACTGGTTTTAGGCATGCGCTACACACGGTACTCACGGTTACTCGCAAATTATGCACACAACACTCAGTGAAACTGTGAAAAACCCAACTCCCCTCTCTGTAAGAGTGGAGCCTCAAGCGAATGGGAAAGTACCAGCCACTTGACCATTTTTGCAGTAAGTCAGGGACAGACAATGATCCAGTGCTGCTGCTCACAGCGCAGCCACTCAAGTAGAGACAAGACCCTGAACTCTCAGCCTCCAAAAATGAAGAGCCCCTATGCATGGGAAGCCTCATCATACTGCTCCTTTGGGTTGACCAGCACACTCAAGGCACTGATGAACGCACTCACTTTAGGGCTATATTGCACACACAAATTCCTTGTTGCCCAACTTGCCCGTGCACCTAAGTAAAGCATAGATTGTGTTTCTCTCCAGAAGTTGAGAAATTGTAGAGAAAATATTACAGCGCATTCAAATCGGTTCTAGGGGAATGTGGACGTAGCTTCGGCAGAGCACTAGGGCAAACTGCACTAGGGATATTACACTTTCTCAGCACATATACATCTGGCTTGACTGGTTCAGGACGATACCAAAATGGACTGCACTTGACATCTTGCGTCTTGAGGCCAAAATTTCTAAGCCACTGTATAAAGCAGAGAACAAGCATGGAGGAAGGGACAGATGGACAGAAGTGTATGCGCCGACTGGTGTGGGAGTACAAACCTCTCATTGTGTTCCTTCGCAGGAACTGCTCAACACGCTCTACCAGCTGAGGCATATTCTGAGTGATGGCCTGAATCTGCTCCAACAGCTCTGTGGACAGGAGCCTGCCGGAACATGAGGTGGCATCTCAGCAAATCGCATATCCAGATTTGACCTTTAATTTGCATCCAAGGGAGCTGCTGTTGTGGATTTAAGCAACATTCTGCCTGCATAAACTTCCTCGAAGCCTGAAAATTAAAATTAACACTGGAAAAAGTAATCCAATAACATGCAAGTGGTGCGTTACTACCGTTTGACGGCGATACGACCTTTACATTTACATTCATTTACATATTTATAAATGTAAATGTAAACGTCCTACGCATGTAAATGTAAATGCCGCTACGAAAGGCTCGACAAGGGGCATGGATCAAAGCAGAGAGGAACGTGGAGGAAAACGCCAACAGTTAATGCCTGTGTGAGCTCTCCTCTTTCTAATAGTTCAGCTTCAACCAGCTGGCTGCGTTGCACACAACAGTCATTTGCGTTCAGCTCTCCATCGCTGCTTTGGGCACACAAGCCTGAATCGTCCAGGCTGCCCGAGAAAGGCAAATCTGCAAAGAAGAGTGACGTTGCTACGGAAGATACGCCTACTGATCGATCCCCATTCAAACACCATCACCTGCTTATAGGAGAGCTGAGTTCCTGAAGCCTGTGGAAGTCGCTGCTGTAGCTGAGCTGGGACGGGAGGCCTCCTTGCTTCAGGACGTCCTCTAGCATGTCACTGGTGTCGTGTAGGAGCTGCGGGGACTCCTCTCTCACTGACCCTTGAGCACCACCAAGAGCGAGCATCGAATGAGCCGCAATCAAGAGGGACGGAGCTCAGTAATTTTTCCCTTGCTGGTCAAACTACGAATGTGAGGGGTGTTGAACTACCACTATTTCTTATGGGAAAAAAAACAGGTAGTTCCCAGATAAAAATGCCATGTAAAATAAATGGAAATACAAAAACAAAAGGTATTTTTGTGCATATCCAATATATTTTATAATTTAGTAGAAAAAAAAAATGCTATTTCCAGTTTAGCTGACTATCAGCGTGACAGGAAGCAGTAGGAATTACAGCATATAGTTGGAAATACTACAGAAGTTGAGAAACACTGTAGGCAAATAAGGAAACTGCACTAAATAAAAAGGAAAATATTTTCATTTTCCATTGCAGGAATTTTCACAGTAACAGGGCCACTTTACATTAGAGCTGAGTGAAATGCGTGTTTTAATATGGAAAGCATTACGCGGCCTTTTTGTATAAGGAGAAATGTGCACAAAGAAACTTGGCACGTCATGCTCTCTCCATCTGCTTTTTAAGAAGGCCGCCATATGACAAGGAGCTTTTATACAATACTTAATACTCTGGAGCCAAACCACACCCATTACTCTCAAGTTCCTTCTTTGACTTACCCATTCTTGTGCTCTCCAGTCAGCTCAGTGCAGCATTTTATTTGCATGTCTCTTTTAGGAATTCCAGAAAGGTTTACGCTTTCACACTGTTTATACAAAAACGAACATATACCTTGTTTCCGGAGGTGGGGGAAGAAAGCTGCTGCTGTAGACATTCTAGAACTTCTGTTTTCCAATCATACCACATAGCAGAAATTTTCTCAGAAGCACTTTTCAGCAAATTTCAAATTCTCTGATTGGAGCAGATATAAGTGCAATGCACAAAATGATGTGAACACCCCCTGAATCTGATCAGGTCCTCTCTATGAACTTTCTGTGGTTTCTTCTTTAAACGTTCATAAATAGCACAATGAGGATATGGCTTCCTGCCGAAACTGCTACGAAATTCCACCTTCTCATCATTAATAGCAACGTTCGGAAAGGCAGGGCGAATCGGGATCGCCGTTCGTTTTCATGGATTCAAGTAAAACAATTCAAAGTTGCGCTCGTCCCATATACTCCATGTCCAGCTGCGAATGCGTTACTAGGCAGCATCGAATTTATTGACACAAATGAAAGAAAGTCAACAGATGCTATTTCCTGAGTCCTAATAACCCATCTTTCACATTGCGAAAACGGTTGAAGAACAAGCTTTTAGCAAAATATCCATCCGCATTTGTGTATAAACAGTTAATGAGTAAAAAAAAAAAAAAAAACTATCAAAATTATGGTTATGGGGTCTGCTAAGAAACTGCATGACAATGTGATAATGTCACTGTAAAGGATGGAGATGCTACCTTCCGACCTGGCAACGATCACAGACTTCTCTAAGTACGTCGCCAAGTACTGAATCCTGAGGAACACCATAAGGATGACCATGCTGAAGAAGATGATCCCTGCCACAAAAATCCTGGGGCAAGAAGACAGAGCAGCAGTGCCAAAGAAGGGATGTGGACAGAGGGAAGCGACAGCAAGGGAATTCCAAGAAAAGGAGAGGAAAAAGGAACAACAAAAAAAAAAAGTAGCATATATGAAATATGAATACTGCAAAAGTTGTGAAATATTCAGGAATTTTTTCACAAACTTGCACTTCTGAAATTCTGGTGAAGATGAAGCATTTATTACAGAAGTCATTAAAAACAAGCACCTGTTTCAGGCCCTCTGAACTTCTAGAAATGTCTCTTAAAAACCCCAGAACATGACCTTCAACTGTACTCGCCAAATCTGAGTGTTAATTTCCATTTCAGTGAAGCCACTGAGGCCTCAGCTTCTCCTCCTGTATAATAATATTGGAAATAATTCCCTTTTTTTTTAAATGTCTACTTATGTTTCTTCACTTTTGCCACTATTTATGTATAAATGTCAGAATTAAATCGATTAAAATACATGCAAAAGCTCTTCTGAACAATACTTAACTACCATTCCACTTTCGTGTTCATAGAACCCAGTCCAACTCGGGGCTGCAGTGGTCTGGATGAACTGAAGACTGAACTGAAGACTGAACTGAACAGGTCTGTAGAGCGCTGCACCACTGTGCTGCTCCACTTTTAATTTGGGTTTGTATGATTTGTTATTTTTTTTAGAAAAGTAAAGAATGACTGACTGAAAAATGTTTTTATGGCACATTTACACAATTTCAAGTAGGGTTCACACACGCAGGCAACACTGTATTTGAACTTCATTCTGCACCCGTTCATGGTAATAATAATAATAATAATAATAATAATGTTCAAAGAGAGCCAAACAATTTGAGATTTGGTCTATTTCCTACTCTAAGTTAATGGGTCCTACATATAAGGCTTTATTATGAAACAGTACATATTAGCAACACTGCTTTGATGCAAGAAATAAACACATTACCTTAAGAGTCTCAACGTCGAGAGGACTTTTCTCGCTATAACTGGGAGATCCCGACACAAGAGAGCACATCGCTGCATCCTGCCACCTGTCATTTACTATAATGTTACCTTTAGCCCTTATCTTTTCAGGTCATACTTCAGTGGTTTAGAGCTCTATGCAAACGTGTGTGTGTGTGTGTGTGTGTGTGTGGTTCCAAAATTCATCTGTGTTGGGTTTCAACCTTGACTGAACAGACTTTATTCTTACTATTATTACAACCTTTTTGCGTTTTTTTTTCTTTATTCTGTAGGACTGTTTTCGGGAAAAGGTCCCAATGGTTGCTGTTAGGGTTACAAACAGAAGCTGCAACTCAAAAAAGGAATCATCCATTTATGCACCTTTATAAGTTACTCAAGTCCATATTTGCATAATGCATTTCCCCATCTTTACGCTGGACAATTCTGACTTTTCAGGATGAAAATATACAAAAAAATGAGCAGAGCGTGCCGCCTCTGCTCACGAGTCACACACGCTCCCAGCACGGCGGACCAACGGTTAAAAACAGTGCACGTGTCACCGTAACGTTCACAACTATATAGTGTATTTCGTGCATTAATATTTACACACACATTCCTTTAGCAGACAATCTTCTCCAATGCAACGTACATCTTGAAGAAGAACACAAAGAGTGCATTACACATGCATACGTGCGTACGGATCATGTGTCAATTTTTTGTACCTCTTAGCTTCTGTGAAACTTCAAGCCATCATAATAAAGCCATACTTTGTGAGACAACACTTTGCTAACGTTCAACTACATTAACGTTTAAAGGGATTGAAAATGACTGAAAATGCTTTCCCCCCTCTTCAATAACGACTGTGGATGACGGATCCCACAAACACGTGCGACGTTACTCATATTGCCACTTGTCACCAACACTAAGGAACACGTGTCCAGGGCATACCCTGCCTTGCACCCTACGCCTCTGGAAAACCGTGACCCTGCATTAGACATTCGTGGCGTCCGGACCGCAGCCCAACACTCAGACGAATGTTTCCCAATCACAAAAAGGCTGCAAAATCTATTTGTGTAACTGACTATACGTAGGGGTGCGGTGGCGCAGTGGGTTGGACCACAGTCTTGCTCTCCGGTGGGTCTGGGGTTCGAGTCCCGCTTGGGGTGCCTTGCGACGGACTGGCGTCCCGTCCTGGGTGTGTCTTCTCCCCCTCCGGCCTTACGCCCTGTGTTACTGGGTTGGCTCCGATTCCCCGTATGGGACGAGCGGTTCTGAAAGCGTGTGTAACTGACTATACTTTGCGTTTCGTATTTTTACCCTATAACATGACAAGGAGATTTCAGTGTATCACATTAGCCTCCGTTCTTCTAATGATACGTCTACCCAAAGTCACTTACTGCATATAGGTTAAAATCGTAACATTTCGCCATGTTTTTCAGTTCAAAATTCAGTCAGCAGTATAAACACCTCAGGGGTCAATGCCTCCATCCTACCTGCTACTTGGGCCTTTCTGTTTCTGTACATCCTTTTGGAGCAGAAACTGTACCTCACTCCTTTTAACTTTCAAAATACCCACTTCCAGAGTACAACAGCAACACCGATTCCTTAACAACAGCGCCACCTGCAGCACAACTGGGAGCCAGCAGGGAGAGGGAGCTGAGACCTACTGGTGGCTGCACACAGTTAACATTTACATTTATTTACTTAGCAGACTTACACTGCTAGATACACTACTTACGATGGGTCACTCATCCACACATCAGTGGAACACACACTCTCTCTGTGTCACTCACACACTATGGGTGAACCTGAACAGCATATCTTTGGACTGTGGGAGGAAACCAGAGCATCCAGAAGGAACCCCACGCAGACACAGGGAGAACATGCAAACTCCGCACAGACCGAGCGGGGTTCGAACCCATGTTCTCTCGCACCACCCAGGTGCTGTGAGACGGATTTCTCTGTACCTTCGCCTGGCACACAGCGCTTTCCACTAGAGCTCTGAATCCACATGTTTCAGCTTAGCTCTTGCGGAGCCCATCCCAAATCCAACAAAGGAAGCGTGGGTTCAGGCTTTAAACATTGACACATTCACCTCTTGTTGACAATTCATCAGCCTGCTTTGCCCCTGAGGGACGGCCCTGTCTGCTCTTGCTGTGCTGAATCCTAAAAGGAGCCCTTCCTTCAGTTTCCTACTTTCTGTTTGAAATCATGTTCCTGTAAACGTGCCGATCCGGGCACCTGTAGAAAACATACAAATATTTTCATCTGATGAATCGGTCCCCCTGGCCGGTTACAAGGTCAATCCCCTTTCTCTTTGCACGGAATTTGCACGTTCTCCCTGCGTCTGAGCGAGTTTCCTCCCACGGGGAGAACACATGTCTCAGGTGGGTTGGCGACTCTACACTGTACGCTCTTTGTGTGTGTGAGAGAGAGAGAGAGATTGCCTGAAAAAATCCCATACAGAAAGATAATATCATCCATTTGATGATTCACCACTGAGTCATGACTGTATGTTGTAGTTCAGCTGTATGGAATTGGACCCACACACACACACACACACCTTGTCTGAACCACTTGTCCCATACGGGGTCACGGAGACCGGCCCGGCGACACAGCGTGTAAGGCTGGAGGGGGAGGGACGCACGCAGGACGGGACGCCAGTCTGTCACAAGGCACCCCAAGCGGGACTCGAACCCCAGACCCACCGGAGAGCAGGACCTGGTCCAACCCACTGCGCCACCACACCTCCCTGGAATTAGGCCGTAAAAGATTATTTGAAAAAATGGGAGAAAAGTCCACACGTGGTGAACGGACTGTGCCGAAATTACAAGGCAAGAGAAGAAACTCTGTACACAAACATGCCGAGACTCTTGCTGAGTTTTACTGCCACACATACCAGGTGCAAACTGAGGCCTGTCTCTACTTGCCTAGAGAGAGAGGACACAGGCAGAGAGAGGGTGATGTATAAGATACGATTGGCCAGGAAAAACCTTTCGGGGACCAAGATCACCTTGCAGGAAGCCCCAGATTTCAGATCCCTGCGAAAAGTCACATTGCGAGAAGTTCCTTTCCAAAGACGACATCCAGGCAGCGCACGACACACCACCCAGGAGGACAGTCGGGTCAGAGCGCAGGATCACACTGCGGCGCGGGACACCGAACTCACCTGGTCTCTTTAACAAGGTGAGTATTATCAGCACACGAGTAGGTTTGCATTTAATCGAGGGGTTGAAGGACATTGACTTTTGCGCCCAAAAGGCTGCTGGGACAAGTTCCATTATGGGTAAAGTGCTGCTGCATGAATCCTAAATTAGTCCAGTAAAATAAGCAGCTGTATGAACTGAGAAAAAGTGCTGCCACTGATCTTGTCAACACGTGAACCCCGCAGTCCTCCAAGACTCTGATGACCAGATTTGTTACGGAGAAACGGAGGATGTCAGAAACGGGGGCTGGCAGCCTGTTTGCCTGCATTATTCTGCTGTGTGCCTCCAGCATTGCCCAGAGTAAGTAACACCCCAAAAAACCCCAAGAAAATACTACTTTCCATGTTACCAGAGTACCAAGCAATGCAGGAGAATTTTTAGCATTTATTGTATGTATAGTATACATTTATAATTTTTTCAGCGTTCGTGTGGGCTGCAAGTATTAAAACAAGATGCTACTGGAAGGCTGCAAGAGGGCTCCCAAAAGAGGCCAAGGTCCTCATTTTACTTCTCAAGCCTGTTCTGTGTCGGTTTGACCTACAACCGGCCACACTCCACACATCCATCCACATGTGAATGCACAGCCCAGCAGCAGTGAGGCACCGGTGCTGCCAACTGTGCCAACATGTCACTCCGACTAATACACATCACTATTATATAGATCAGCTTAATGGCTGAGGTCCTATACGATGCGTTAAGAAAGCTTCACAAATAATGAATTCTCTTCCAGCTGCTGAAACCCTGATGAAACTGGAAGTTCGGGAACTGCTTACAGTGCCATGTAACCAGGATATAGACCTGGATTGTAACATCATCTCATTCAGAGAGCCTGTTGTCAACAGCATGAGCTGGCAGCATCATGTTGCAAAGCCACGGTGCATAGTGAATGACACGAAGCCCGCAGACGGACCCCAGTGCACCTACACGAAGGGCAAGCAACTGGTGCTCCACCTGCATAGCGTGACTCCAGCCATGGAGGGCGAGTACACCTGCAAGATACTGTCCAACCAAGGTATAAAGTCTGCCACTTCTATCATCAAGCTAGAAGGTGAGCTTCATGCACTTTATCATATATTTTCGGGACCTACAATGAAGTGTACATTGAGTATTACATAGAAGGCAACTTACAGTGCCAGATATACTGAACTCCCTAGAAACAGTCACTTCTCTACGCACCAGAGCAATGGACCACACACTATGGTCAACGTAGAGTAACAAAGTCATCTGGAAAAACACGTTTTCGGGCTGCGGGACGAAAGCTACACAGACGCCGGGAGAACATGAAGAACCAGTGAAGCTGGGCTATATTTGAACCCATTAGGAACAGGGTACTGAAATGTGCTCTGTTCCCACAGAATGCTACAGCCAGGGGTCATGGTCATCATCTGGCACAGAGCTGACCTGCTGGTTCCCTGGCGTCTACCCTGAAGGGACTATTCACTGGTTTTCTGAAGGCAGAAATGTAACGGAGGATGCAGTGATGGCAATCAGCCGGGTGGACAGGAAGGGCCTATTCAATGTGTCCAGCACACTTCATGACGCTCGGTCAGGGGGGCTTTACACATGCACCCTGTGGATCCCCAGCACGGGGAGAACCCTGGGAGAGGTCCACATGGAAAAGATCCAGGCAGCTGAGATCTCCTGGAACACACAACTGGCCAGTGGTGGAGGTGTTGGTCTTGGCCAGCAGTTGCCGAGCATCCTACTGCTGGTCAGCATCCTGATGGTGTAAGAGGTGTGATGAACAAGGCCGTGTCACCTGGCACAGGTTTCAGACTACACCGCCAAAACATATCAGAACCGACCCTGCTCTCATCACTTGACAGCATTTGTCCCTTTAATCCACTTAATTCTTGCGCTGAATTCAACTGACTGTATTCCTACAGCTTAACCCTACACTACTGTATATTTTTCAGTATATAAAAATATTTGGACCTTTATCGTTTTCTTGTCTTTCATTGAAATACCTCCATCACCCCTCTGCATGCATTTACACAGCAGCAGGTATTGAACAAAAACCTGCCATTTCATGCTGGTGCTCTTGGACGCAGGACAGGCCAACAGGCCTGCAAGCTGTGCAGTTCACTAAAACGGGGGAACGCAGCCAAGAGCAGAAAATACAGTTGACACACTGCACCTTTCATCCTGTCCTCTTATCCCAGTCACTGTTTCCAGAAAAAAATGAAAGCATGTAAGAAGAGGCTTCACAAACTGAAGAGTCTCTTGTTAAAGGGGAAACACACACACACACACAAGCTGAAACTGCCTGTACCAAGCAGGGTCGCGGCGAGCTGGCGCCTAGCCCGGCAACATAGGGTGCAAGGCTGGAGGGGGAGGGGACACACCCAGGATGGGACGCCAGTCCATCGCAAGGCACCCCAAGCAGGACTCGAACCCCAGACTTGCCAGAGAGGAGGACCCGGGCAAACCCTAATCTAAGACTAGTCTTGTTACAGAGCTCTAGTACCCAACACAGCTATCTATGCTTAAAAACAATACATGTGAATAAAAGTGCAAATAAACTACTTAGACACATTAATAAAATTCCGCTATAACTAACAGGTATTTGGAGAGCGTTATGAAACACTTGTCACCCAAGGGCGTAGATTTTAACGGTACACTCTCAATCCCCGGTACACCTTTCCCTGGCAAACGCAAGTGTCCCGAGGCCAGGGGGTGCCAAGAGGAATCAGTACCAGGCCAGTGATTGAGTATGATCTCCCAGTGGTCTGCGTCGTTCCCATTCGCACCGCCAGTCAGAACGGGAAGCAGGCCGAGAGAAAACCGATACGCCACAGAACCTCTTCCTGTGACAGATAATGGGCAATTGTTCCTGCCGCTCCGTTATAGGAACTCCGCTTGTTCCCGCAACGGGTACGTGTATACACAGCTCCGCGACACGGCAAACTTCTTTCGCTTTTTTATAGTCTGATCTTGCTCAGCCGGGAAGCAAGCAAGCGGCGAAAACAAAGCGCTGCAGTCAACGTGGACGAGCGGCGCCTTCTGAAACGCCGCCCCTCTCACTTCTCTTTAAGGCAGCGCCGCACCGCGGTGACGTGAGGCAGAGCTCCTGCTGCACGGCATCTGCTGCCCCGTATCCCCCAACACCTTCCTGGTCCCGAGCGCTTGGGACGGGGTCCCTTAAAGACAGACCCTTCACCCTGGACGTCACCGTCACATATGACAACGCATCCCCAGCTGCAGAGCGACGGGGTGTGTGTGCGTGTGTGCGCGCGCGTGTGAGAGCTTCCCCCTTACAGGCAGCACCGCAGACAAAGCGCATTGTTCCCGTGGACTCAGACAGGGAAGTCACCAATGATCAGTTATCCCGACTTCCTCTTTGTGTCCCGTTTAAACTCATTCCGCTGCGACACTCGCCATTTCTCACAGCGGTCTGGCCAGAAGGACAGTGGGGTCAGCAGGGGTCTGCAGGTGAGCACTACTCTCATCGCTTCTCATCGTCTAGCCGAGTGTTCACGCGGCGCAGGCAGGGCGGTACAGCAGCACTGAAATTCACACTGTAGTCAACTGTCATGTTTCAGCGCACTTGCACAATAACTTGTCTGGACTTTTAAAAATGGGTCGAAGGTTTCTAAAATCACCCTCCGGTCTTCCTCGGCATAAATCTGGCCTCGAATCAGAGAAAACCGCTGTTTCGCATTGAGTGCGGTAACTGCTGTCGTACCCTTAAGCCACACACCAGCTCGACTTTTCTCAAGCGGCCAGTTGTTTAAACGACTAAAAATGTTCACGCAAACTAGGACGCTCACCCAGCGTGATTCTCATCTGCTGTTCTGCAGCTGGATCCCACCCGCTCTGATCCAGCAGCCGCCAGTCGGGGTCAGGGTGCGTCCGAGGTACGGTCCTACCGCGCGGCCGCGGCGCCGCGTCCCGCCTGTCCGCGCCCCTGGACTTGGTCGAAGCTCCTCAGTGTCTGTGGAAGAGAAAGCTGAGGAGTCTGGAACAAGTACAGGGTCCTGGACTCTTGGCCCATCGTGTGACGGTCACGGAAATGGACCGGCGCCGAGAAGGCGTCCTTCGCCCCGGCGAGAACGCGCGATGGCGGTGCGACCCCGTACAACCACGGTTTGTCTGCTGGTAATCCACACGACTTGATAGCGAGAGCCACCGCATTTGCATCCATTTGTTCAGTTGATGGGCTGTTCTCCAAATCCGTTTCCATGTTCAGCTGCTCACAACGATTTACCCTTTCGTACAGCCGGACAAATCTTACCGGAGCAATTCAGAGTAAGTACCTTGAACGGGGATTTAAACCTGGGTCCTACAAGTACAAGGCAGCGGCTCCAACCGATAAACCCCAACAAGCATCTGCAGGATGACAGGCCAACACGAAGCCATGTGTAAAAGGGCACGACTTAGATAAGCATAAAGAGAACAAAAACATCCACATTGCACATGCAGAGCATCTTTCATAAACTACAAGAATAACCATGGCGACAATAACATTTAAAACTCTTTAAATTTCACAAAGGGAAAAATGCAAGAGACGCAGAGAGCGGAGGCCCAGACATTGAGCGTGCTGGCAGAGTGTGTCCAACAGCTGACACGCACTGCGCCGAGGAAGTCCTTTCATCATGACAGGAACTGTGCATTTCTATTTAAATATGAATCCTACTACGGGAAAACAGTGCAGCGAGAAGACAGTATGTGAAATTCAAGTTCTGCCACTCAGTCCATATTTACCCTGACTAAACTTCTCACCACAGACTAGGATAACAACATGTTCGGGAGGGTCATACGTGAATGAATAAGATTTTTAAAACAGAATCTTGAAGATGAATCCACAAATGACAAATATTAACCTTACAGTGGGGAAACGTATCCAGACTTGAATTTGTTTTTGCATACAATGTAAATCCTGAGATGATACAAGCAAACGGCGCTGGTCAACTGTGGGGAACTGGATTACTGTACTGGCACCTCAACATGTTACACTCCCAAATTTGACATGTTACCGCTGAGTGAAGAAGGACACTTTTAGCCACAAGGTGGCAGACGGCAAAAGTAACTATCTCACCATGCTTTATGGAACTTCATCTGACACCCTTGAAGCTGCTTACACAGCATTAAGCTTTTACCTGGTGGGGAGCCAGTTGGACCACCAGTCTGATAAGTCTGGTATCCTCTTCCATTGTCTTTTGGCTTCTCTCCCAGAGCTCATTATAATTCTGTATCTTCAAATGCTGGATATACGTCTGTGATTCGTGAGTAAAACCGCATATCGTTAATCCAACTTGTTGCACGGCTCTACATACTTCTTCCATCTGATCTTTTGTTCTTATGTTATCACTGTAATACTCCAGGTCCACCTGTTGGGAAGGTTGCTACACAAAAAAAAAAAAGAATTTATCGAAGTAATACAAATAGTGCAAAATGTCCAGTAGGTGACAGAACAAGTTATTTCCATCCTAACACCTCTGTAAGTACTGTATTATAAAAATAATACACATGCAGTACTGCCTCTGTTGGTGCAAATACACACATACATTGTCTGAACCGCTTGTCCCATACGGGGTCGCGGGGAGCTGAAGCCTAACCCCGCAACACAGGGCGCAGGGTTGGAGGAGGAGGGGACACACCCAGGACGGGACACCAGTCCATCACAAGGCACCCCAAGCGGGACTCGAACCCCAGACCTACCGGAGAGCACATCTTCAGTTATATAATCTGTTAGACACATGGAGATCTGGGAGCCCCTTCATCTCTGTGTACCAAGAGACAGGAGGCAGGAACCTCACAGTCAGAGAGGAACAGAAAGACTTTCAATCAGGAGGTGACACAGAGATGGGGTGAACTAAAGACAGAGGGGAAGAAAAAAGAGGTAGATGAGACTGAGAGAGGGAGGGAGAGAGAGAGAGAGAAGAGCCTTAAGGCTGTGGGCATGGACTCTTTGGAGGACACATCCACGTGTGATACAGAAGGTCCTGCTGGTGGGCTCTCAATGGAAAACGAGGCAGAAGGAGACAGGGAGGTGGAGCCCCTCTCAGACTCCGCGAAGGGGATGATCCAGGACACCTGGGCCACAGTCTACAGGAACAGCGAGGATGTTGGGGTGTCCATCCTCTCAGGTATAAGTAGCGCTCTGTGCTTCACACTTCCCTTATACTCATCCAGCAGGTTCTAAATCACAGCACTAAGCCTCTGGCAATTCACACTTTCAGCCACTTCACACTCTTGGATAACCTACTGAACCAGCTCAGGTTACTGACTCTGCTCAGTGGCACAAGAGCAGAACTCCCTGGGGGGGCTCCAGCTTCCTTTCAGTCCAGAGTCCGCAGTTCCTTTAATCACTGCGCCACCTGCTGCCTGCAGATGCCACACCAGCATAAGTGTGGCTGTGCAGTGTGCAGTGTGCAGTGCTGGCAGGGAGGACCTAGTATAGTGGGGTCCCCAAAAAGGTGCCTGGAACACCAGGACATTCTCATTTGTTTTGCTAAAGGTATAAAAAATGTAACAGAATTCAACTTAAACTGGATTTGATTTCAAGAACAAACACTACCCAATAGTTCAGCCACCATATTCACGTTTCTCAGTAAATTCCATGATTTCATAACCATGCGAGTAAAAAGCATCGTGTGGCACAGATACATGGTGAAAACGTATCTTTTTACACCCTTTGCAGTAGGCGCACTGTTCTAGTGTTCTTTCATTCCATTACTTTAGAGATTGTTGATCCGAGGAGGTATGCGGAAGAAACCGTGCGGTTTCCAAACTGCTGTGTTTTCAGTGTCTTGCATAGCACTGTGAGGAACTACTAAGAAAAAGGTGAACAAAAGATAAAAGCTTTAAACGCTTATGTTTCAGCTTTTTCTGAGCGTGCTGTTAATGTAATCCGAACCATTTCTCATGCCAGGAAACTACAGGAGAATCTGCGATCGCTGCCAGTGTGCTGATTTTGGTTAATAACACAAGAGAACCACGGGAGAGTGTGTCCCAGCAGTAGACCATATAAAGCTTCAAAAGAAGGCTTACAATAAAGCCATAATAAAGCTTTAACGCAGACTGCAACAACAGTGTTAACCACTCTCCAGCATACAGAAGATTACATTAGCAATTATGCCTTCCGAATAGCTTGGACATGATTAGCGGGACACTGTAAAAATCTCATTTACATGCAGCCACAGATGGAGTCATTAAAAAACAAGGTACCTCTGGGCTGCTTTAGTTTCCCTCATTTGAACTGATGCCACGAAAAGGCCTCGGGCTTCATGTAGGAGTGTGGAAGTGCTCAACTCAGGCCACCAAAGAAGCAGATCTTCCCTCTTCTTCGAAGATCACGAGCATTATGGTTGTTATTAACAGAACCCTGGTGCAGACCGTTAGGAGATGAGCTCTTATCACGAAACGTGCGAATGAGAGCATTTCTGTGGGCCCAGCCTATCAAGGACATATTCTGCCATTATGTTCTCATAAATACAGTGCATGATGCTGTCACAAGGGAGAACAGGACAGTTCTCACACGACTATTCACAGCAGGATCCCCAAGCCCTCAAAGGCTGAAGGTGCCCACAGCCTGGTGAGTCAAATCAAGAACACGAGCCGTCTTCCTCCTGCATGACAAGTAAAACACCGTGAGCACTCATGAAAAAAACTCATGGACCTCATCTACTATCACGTGGCCCAGACATACACCCAGCTGGACAGGGGGCAACTGCCCAACGCATAGATAGCATGAACTATCCAAGCTTCAGCTGACAGTGTGTGGCTCAAATCTGTAGACAGGAATACACTCAAGATAAAAAGGTGATGGAAAGTGTATCTCGCAATGCTTATGAGCAATAGGACATATACCAAGAAGAACCACTAATATACAGATACTAATGCAACAAAATGCATATTAGTGTCATGTTCAAAGGCAGCCATTTGTGTATTTGTGTACTGCTACAGTTAATGCTGACATCATTTAAACATGGGGCAGGAACGACTAAGCACCTGCACTGGAGGCAGATAAAAATATTTTAACGCTTAATTTTCAGAACATTTACAATCCTGCTTGGTGACTGACAGATATCCTGGACTAACTCGTTCTATGTATTGTATATTCTATAAGGATTAATAAATAGGGGATTTGACATAGTCTTCGGTGTGGGTGATTACATACTCAACTGCTTTAATATTCGCAAAGTGTGAATTAGAGAATGTCTGTTATATACCATGTATTCAGTCTCCTCGACCTCAAGACACACAGCATCACAGGTAAGGGGGTCACGCTATGTGGTGAAGGGTTTCCATAAGTTACCATATTCTCCATCTCAATTCAAGTTCAGATGTGGAATGAGAAAGAATGCTTTAAGAATTACCATTTAGGGCTGGCCTTGGGCTTTTCGGGGTCCTAAGTGAGATCACGGTTACCATTCAATGCCCCTGTAAGTACCTCATTTGTTACTATCGACGTGCTGAGATTTACAGGAAAGCCCAGGCCAAGGAGCCAGGAGTCCACAGCAATCTAAAAGTGCTAAAACATCATGGTTCACGCCTAGAGACGAGCCCTGGCCGGAGCCCTGGCCGAAGCCCCACCCCAACTCACCCCACCTATCCCAACCTACCCCACCTATCCCAACCTTAATTCGACAGCCCCGAGCCTAATCCTGTTAATCCATCTATGGATGCTGGCTGATGATGAGGTGAAAGTCGCCATCAGACAGAGAAGTCCTCTTCCTTCACATGTAGCCATGACTCACCTTTGCTGAACATTCCCCATCCCCCACTACTAGGTGTTATGGTCTCCGAATATGTGCATCTGGCACAACATTATGTCAACGTTACTTCAGCAGCATTCTCGGAGACACAAAAGAGCATACATATTAAAGTTGGAGAAATGCAAGCTTTTCACAAAAATCTGGAGTCTAATTTCAGTTGAAATTAAATCTCTATGTATATGAAAAGGGGGTGCGGTGGTGCAGTGGTGCAGTGGGTTGGACCGGGTCCTGCTCTCCAGTGGGTCTGGGGTTTGAGTCCTGCTTGGGGTGCCTTGCGACGGACTGGTGTCCCGTCCTGGGCGTGTCCCCTACGCCCTGTGCTGCCGGGTAGGCTCTGGTTCCCCGCGACCCCGTATGAGACAAGCGGTTCAGAAAATGTGTGTGTGTGTGTGTGTGTGTATGAAGACTTTTTAAAGCATTTAAAAAGACCTAATTTGGAGCAGTAATCTTTGCTTTCCAAGTTATTTGTATTTTTACATTAAATTTGATCCCTCTTTATATGTTGGTGAAAATTAAGAGAAAAAATAAACTCTTATTATCGAACATTATGTTCCACACTACAATAACCACAATCCTTTTTACACTACAATACCCATAATCCTTTGTGCGGCATAAACCGGATGTACGATTACAAGATTTTTGGTCCTAGTGAGAAATTTTCCCTTTGCTTCTAATACTTTGGACAGTTTCATTATCCGTAACTCTTTTTATGCATTAAGTGAAGGCATTTATATAATTATACTTTTTAAAATATTATTTCTCAATTTATATCAACGATGCCCAATTTCAGGAACGGACCATTGTCCGGTTACCAATGGAGACAGGATGACGCTTCACTGTGAGATTCACTCACGTTTGTTAGCTAACTTGCTAACTGTATTTGATCAACAAAGCCTTAACTTGACATGGTAAGTGATTAAGTACCACAGTATTGCTAAAAGTGAGATGCTAGTATGATGTTCGGATATTAACAGGCTGTACTGCATTACTGCAGGCTTCGAAACAGAACAAAGGACTTAGGGGTGAGTTTTGTTATTGGATCATCAAAACTTGTTTTGAAATGCTTGAATATAATGTGTGCTGCTGCTGCTGCAAGAAACTTGTTCTTCACTCCAGCAGGGTCCATCGATGATGTGCTGGGTGATCTGTTAGGTGACGATGGTACGTATTTGACTAGTCATTGAACTTCTTCCGTTGCCGTGACCTAACCTTCCATGTTTTTCGTCTGATCTTCCCTCATTTTTCAGTTTTAAATAGAAATCTCATACAAAACAAGATATGTAAAAAGCTGACATTTAACGAATGTCTCTCCAGACCCCCCGGTGAGGACTCGGTCCCCAGTTCGTATCCACGGGCAAGGCGGGACTCTGACGTCACGTAGTGGGAAACGGTGAATTACTGCGCATGCGTGGCATCTCTGATTGAGATGATGCTGGAGGTTGGGGCAGAGGGTCCAAGGATAACAACATAATTTTTAAATAGTAATTATGATTGTACTTTTCTAAGTTAAAGGATTTTTACAAGCAATGAGAATGTTTTATATTTCTTTAGGTCCTTGCTGGATGATGACTTCTTCAGCAAGCTGGCTGAAGAAGCTGGACAGGAGGAGGTGGGCTGCCACCTTCGCACCTTGGTGCAAACAGATTTCCTCATCTCACTGCCTGTATCCGAACTGCTTTGTTCCGCTGACTGAAGGGGGTGTTGATGTTTCTGTAGGGGTCTGATGTATCTGAGGCTGATCCAAAGGCCTTACTGGAGAGTTTGAAGGTACAAGCAAATATTTGAAGAATTCCACTAGTCAACAGGGAATTCATTTTTCAACAAGCTCCAGTCATATCCAACTTCAAAATTAAAACAATTTACAGAAAAAAAGAGTAGCTAGACATGGATCTTCCTGACAGGTATAGAACGTCTAAGTGAATAATATTGCTTCCATGGACATAGACGCTTTTATCTCAAGTGGTTCATATAGATTACAGGCACAGGCTTCAACAGCTGGTGTCAAATGACAACCTTGTGTTTCCAATTCATAACTGTTACACCATCTGATGGACCACTCTGAAATCATGGTCCTCCAAACATAGACGTCTCCTAAGAAGTCCAAGAAGCAGTGATATTAAAGACCTCTACAGCTGTTACACTGTATAATATAGACATCATCACTGTGCCACTTCTGTCCAGGACATGGATGACATGGATGCCGACCTCTTTGGATCAAAGAAAAAACCCAGCTCCGCTCCCCCTCAAACAACAGTCAAGGCTCCTGAAGTTGGGCATAAATCTGGAGATGAGTCAAAAGCAGGAGAGACAGGTTTTGTGAGACTTGTCTTCAGTTTCACTTTTAATCGCACAGATGTATGGTAACAATGTTACTTTTTCAAATGTTGTGCTTTTCAGCCCTGGAATAAAGCAGTTTCAATAATCCTAGCAGTACCCTCTTTAAAATATTTAAATCTCTAAGCCCCAAAGAGTTCCAACGTCATGCTAAATTATTATGTTTTATCCTTCTCATGTTTTCTGGACACTCCATGAACATTTCTATGGATGTCTGCATGTGCAGAGAACCCTGAAAGTGAGGTGAAGAAGCCCAGCTCTGCTCCAACTCCTGCCACACGTGGTTACAAGAAGTTCACCTTCAACGGTGAGTCACACCCCCCAAAACTGTTCATCTTTGTAACCTGTAGACCCCCACATTGACTCAAACTATTACAAACATCCCAAGAGTCTCTCAAAATACATTTCTACCTTTACTATAAAAAAAATAAATTCCTTGTTTTTTTCTGATTAATCCTTACTGCTTTCTACTTCTGCACAGAATTCTATATTCCACGTTTGTTGGTAACTGTAGCCCCGTTTCCTTTCTGCTGCGTTGCTTCAGATGAGGAGGACTTTTCTAGTCCCATCTCTGGACACAAATGGTACCGACAGGTTGCTGGAGCAGGACCCAGGCATGGCTTTCTAGGGAACACAGCTGTAAACTATGTTTTGAATTGCTGTGCAATTTTTTTGCATGACATCACCTGGAAGTGAAAACAAACTGTCCACGAATTTCCTGTGTCTCGTCTTTTCTGCTTCATGCAGTTTCACGCTGTAGGACATGGTGGTGACCATTCTGTAGGTTTCAGTTCACAACTCTTCACTGCGCGTAACAGGCAGAGTCCTGAGACCACGACTCATTTACTCTTCTCTGCAGACAGGGGCAATTCTCTCTCGGACCTGCTGGACGATTCAAGGACAACAGAAGTCCCCAAAGACAGCATTCCGGAGGACAAAGGGTTACCCCCCTCAGAGAGCCCTGCCAAAAAAAGAGAAGAAACAGGTGGGTGGCTGTTGATGTCGTTTTCCATCCAGTTTTGAATTCATTGACTTCACGTATTTTATTGTGTGATCTTCGCGCAGCTTCTCCAACCCGAGCACCAAAAAAGCGAGAGGAACTGACATTTGATGATGATGAGGATGACCTGATGGATGCACTGGGCTTTGGGGAGAGTCCAAAGGGGAAGGGGGTCCAGAAAAAGGAAAGGTGTTGTCTTCATCCCCTTTCTGCTCCGTCCACTCCAGAATGTTGTTAACAGACAACGGCCAAGAATTTTAGCCTTGTTACCATATTGGTAAACTGTGCCACGGTTATTAAGGGAAACTTGAAGATAGTGGTCAAGCTCCAAGGCATAGCTCTACATTCTCATCTGACTTTAAGTCACAAATCTAGTCCCTCAGTAAATCGCAACTAACAGCAGCCTCTCCTCTGTCCCACGTAGCAACCCCCCACGGCCAGCGCGAACCCGGCTGGATGAGATCCTCGGCCGGGGGACATCTCCACACCTGCTAGAGCGTCCTCCCACTGGCGAGAAGAAGGAAGTGCAGCCAGAGAAGAGTGTCTCCACAAAAGGTCTTAACCCTCTTCAGGTTCATACTTCTGATGTTTTACATAATTAGCCATTAGACAGGTATTGTGAGGTATGTTATTAACTGTTAAGACGGTGATAATGATAGCCAAAGTAGTCAGCCTGGCAAAGGCAATTGTCTAACACAGAGGGATGACATTTTACAGTGCAGTCCGATTTCAGTTTAGCCTCCATTTAGATTTAACAGAGTATTATTTTCTTGGTAGATGTCATCGATGGGGAGGATGACATCACATTTGGCTCCTACCAGCCCACCATCACCTTGACGCCTGAGGGACGGCAATCCCGTAGGCAGTCTGTCAGGTGCGGACACTCCTGAGAACAGTCCACAAGCAGCTGGCTGGGCCACGTTAACAGTGAAATGAGTGGTTCTCCCACATTTTCCACCTCACTTGCCTGTTTAGGTTCTCCACAGAGGAGGATTGCCAGTCTCTGGAGAGGAAGCCAAAGACTGCCTCTCCGTCCACCAAACGCACCAGCAAGCCCCCCACTGACTGGTCGGGGCTTAAACAGGACAGCCAGTCAGTACAGCCAAAACCCAAACAAGCTTCTCCCTCCGGAGCACGACCTAACAAGCCTGCTGCAGACTGGCTAGGACTCATGCAGGATGAGGAGGAGGTGGACTACGAGCAGCCAGTGTCTGCACACGATGGCCAGGTGCCTGTCCTTTCCCTTGCACCCTCACAGGCAGACAAGCAGTCTGCTCCCAGTAGCCAAGCAACACCTGGAGGCCCACCTAGAACCCAATCAGTCAACACCAAGCCCTCCTCTCCTCAAGTAACCCCTTCCTGGCCCAGACCAGAAAGTTCCACCAGCAGGGAAAGCGAGGACTGGTTGTCAGAGGCACTGACCCGAAAGAAAACCCTCAGTGTCTCCAAGACAGAAGAAAGAGCAGCCCCACACGAAGACCCCCAGGGGCTCGGACAGGAGGTGGACATAGAGGCGTTTCTCAGGTAGTCTCAGCTTTATCACCATGGCTGAAACGTCACAACGTAACAAGACCAATGCACAGCTCAGTGAAGAAATCGCTCAAAACACCAGTTGTTATAAAACGTGAATGCTGTTAGTCACAGCATATAAACTACATGTTACTTATGGTCTTGTCTTTACCCATCATCTCTTCAGCACTAAAAATACTTCATCGCTTGCTGGAAGGGGGAGAGTCGAGGACAGAGCAGCTCCTAGCAAGCAGTCCAGGTATGGGGACAGGGAGCACTTATTGCACTCAATAGAGGGTCCTGCTGTGCTTTAACTGTGCTACAGGTTTCTCAAAAGGAGCACTCCGTTGTGTAGTAAAAGCAGCCCCTTACTTCTTGCTTAACCATATAGGGAGAACTAGCATTGAATGAACATGTACAGACATATCCAGAGCCTAGCGTCTAACGGGCCGCTATTACTATGTCAGTTCTCCGCTGCCCTGGGAGGCCCCCCGTGAACAAGGCACTACAACTGGTCATCAGAGCCCAGAAAAAGAGGACCGACCAACCCCTGGTATGTTACACATGCACAGATGTGAAGTGTAACCTTCAACTAATGTACTCATTAGCAGCTGTTCTGAACTATTCACCGTGAACAATTTCTTTTAAATTGCTTAGAAAAGACCCCCCTTCGCTTAACAGATTCATTGAGACCGCCCCAGTCTCAGGTTCCAGCCGCTGCAGAACTGGCAATCACTACAGATCCGTCTGTGTTTTTTTTACCGCATTTCAAACCTTCCGTGACCTTATAGCATAGACCCAGGGACCCAGTGACCCCACCTGGCCCACTCCCAGCATTAATGTCCTGCCCAAGAGAAGCAAGGGTCACAGAGAAGCAGGATGGGCCAGTAAAGTAAATAAACTAACTGCACTTAAGAATCACACGTCTGCATCTAAGTCTCTCTTCCTGCTAACGGAATACACACATTGTATTTTCTGTGAGATGAATGTCGCTTTTCTCCAAAGCGTCTGCTAGATGAATAAATGTAAAGGCCCACAGTGGCAGTCCCTGTCAAGTGCCATTTTGTGTGGGTAACTTAGAGACGTGCAGCAGATGAAGAACACGAACGTACTTCTGACTCATACTGCACAGCTTCATCATTTGCATACTTGTTCAGAATTGCAGCAGGCACATGGGCAGCAGGTGGCATAGTGATTAGAGCTACCATCTCTAATCCCACCTCCTGATGTAGTACCCCTGAACAAGGTTCTTACCCTGATTGCTCCAGCAGTCATTTTGGAGAAGTGTCAGCTAAGTGAATCAATGTAAATGAACAAATTCTGAATGCAGACAGACTAGCTGGTAAGAGCTCATTAATATCATTCACAGTGTCATCACAGACAAAGGCGAAAAACACCACAACAGCTGGCGCTCCCCAGGTAAAATGAATATATAAATGAATAAATGTCTCACAGTTCCTACTGAGGTCACCCAACCTGACTTGTACTTTATGATGTTCTGCTCTTCTACATCAGTTGTCACTTTCTGCAGAGAGTCTTCAGCAGCTCTTTCTTCAGCAGCAGGTACTGTTCAATAAATAGAACAGCACTCAGGCACACCTGTCGATCGGCCTTAATGATTCGGCTTCGTTTACATGTGGGAAGGCTGAAGATCCTCTCTCTCGATATATGTGCACAGCTGGCGCAGTCCCAGTTGTGGGGGCTTGGGGGTGCCCTGCAGAGGAAGGATGCAGAACAACAGTCAAACGAACATGCCCTCCAAGCTCGCATCATTCAGCTAGAGGGTCAGGTATGATGCTGGACCTGGGCTGGAGCGGGGTTGGCAGTTGAATCCCTAGGCTGCCATCCTGAGTTGTACCTCCCCCCCCTTCCATTCCGTAGGTGCGCAGCCTACAGCTGGAGCGAGACCAGATGCAGGTGCTGCTGGAGAGCATTCAGCAGAGGCACCGGCAGGACACAGAGCTCATGGAGACCACCCACAGGTACACCCCTCTTCAAGACATGTTATCAAAACTGATCTCTGACCGCTGATCACTAGTTTTCCCGATTTACCCATTTAAATGTCTTGGCCCAGTTCAGTTTAAGTGTTTGATAGCTGCAGGGTCCCTCTGAACTTTCAGTGCAATTCAGGTTACCTCGCACCCATTGACCACTGGCCTTGTCATTCAGGGCTCGCGTGAAACTGCTGGAGGAGTCGTCAGCTCAGCGGGAGGCCCGGGCGCGGCAGGACAGCGAGGACCTGGCCGAGCGGTTGGCTAGCGTGACGCGGCTGGCGGAGCAGGAACGGGCTGAGCTGCAAGCCCAATACCAGCGCCGGCTGGCCCAGAGCCAAGAGGACCGGGATCGAGAGGTGGAACGGTTGCGGGACCTACAGAGGTACAGGGATTCAGACCCTGAGACTCAGGAAGACTTGAAAAGGGGCAGTAAGTGGCAAAGTGGTTAGGGTTAGGAGCAGCTGTCTTGCACTTGTAAAACCTGGGTTCAGATCCCACCTTCTGCTGTACTAGCCTTGATCACAGTACTTACTGTATAAATGGGTAAATCACCAAGTAGTTTAGTATGCTAAGTTACTCTGGAGAACAACAGAAGTTTAAACAGCTGTACAGCTGTCCCACCTTGACGCACACCTCTCCTGCCACTGCTGCAGAAAGTCCATCTTGGAGATGAAGAAGGATCACGAGGAGCAGGTGCAGCGGCTCAAGCGGCTGAAGGACGAGGAGATCGATGCAGTGACCAGCGCTACGTCTCAGACCAGGTACGTACGCTCATTTACACTTGTAGACTTCCAGTATGGAGATCCTGGACATGCTTACAGCCCACCTGCCCTGCTGCACACAGGTCTCTCACGGTGGTCATCGAGCAGATGGAGCTCTTCTCTCGCCGACTGGGTGAACTGTCATCGCGTGTGGAGAGCACTCACGAGCACACAGCCCAGGGCCTGGAGCTAAGCGCACGGCAGCGGGAGGAGCAGCTCCGAGGTACTAACACTCAGCGCCATACGGTGGTGCCGTTGGATATATGGATTTTTTTTGCCACATCACGTTCATGCGTTTCTGCAGCAAGTGCCTTCGCTAATGAAGCAGTTATTCCGGGGGTACAACAGCAGGGCTACAGCATAACGTGAAGCCTGAAACACTGCAGTCAGAAGTACCTGAAATATCATTACAGTTACCCAGCTACAAAATTACATGAGGAAATCGAGGTTAAATAGGAGAGCATCTCCTGGCATTTGGTCAGAGGTCAAGTCAACTAACATCTGTACCACCCTCTGGTATGTGGGGAAACTTAATATCCAGTGTGTCCCTGTTTTCCCTCCTCCTTCAGCGCAGCAGAATGCCATGGCAGCGGAGCGTGCTCGCCTCAAGGAGGTCATTGCCAAGATGGACATCCAGCTGGCTGAGCAGCAGAGGCAGCTGGAGAAGGTCAGAGGTCATGACGCACTCTTTAAATGGCTTGTCGTCCAGTTTTCAGCTAATCTCATCATGTGTTTAAGGAGAGACTTCCTAAAACCGGTCCGGGGGGTTGCAGGAGCGCTGGAGGGTCACAGCGGAGCAAGCCAAGGCGGAATCAGCCCAGAGGGCCCTGGACGAGGAGAGACGTACCCTGACGCAGCACATCGCCATGGAGAGGGAGGAACTGGAGAGAGCCAAGGTGGGCCCCGTGTCCTGTAGCATTGAGCTTGGTTTGGGCACTTTGTTTCTGAAGCAGTAAAGATCGAGTACCAAAATGTAGTACAAAGATCAGGGCTGGCACCAGAAACAGCATGACTCCATGGGTCTCGCACCCAGCTCCTCTCCCGCTGCGCCCCTGACCAAACGAACGAATGCGCTGTACCCAGAGTGCCCTGCTGGAGGAGCAGCAGGCAGTCATGCAGCGGTGCGCAGAGGAGCGCAGGAAACTCTCTGCCGAGTGGGCACAGCTGCACGCCCAGGAGAAGCTGCGGCAGGAGCGGGCCGAACGGGAAGCGAGTCGAGCGCTGGAGAGGGACGCCCATCGGGAGGGCTCTCTGATCAGCATGGTGCAGGTACGGGATTGCACGGCATCATGGGCAGAGAGTGCGTTTATTATTCTTTTTCCCTTTTTCATTCAAAAAGCCGTCTGCATATCTCATGTAACTAAGCTATAGCTCATTAGCCAGTTCAGGGTTTGGTCCACAAGGCCACGAGCAGTGCTCTCCCTCAGGAGCAGGCTGATCTGAAGCTGCGTGCAGCTGAGCTGCGGCTCCGGGAAGAGGCGGTGGCCAAGGAGAAGGCAGAGCTCGAGCACCAGAGGGCAGAGCTGGAGCGAGAGAAGGAGGCGTTGAGCGCGGCCGCACTCCGCCTCAAGGCACGCGCCCAGGAGGTGGAGGCGTTCAGTAAGGTGGGACAACGGTCGAGCTCATGATGATACCCACAGGTCCCCAAAATCAATTACTGGAAAGTAAACTGAGGACGCTGCCCATGGTAAAACATGGACTTTCTCCTGTTGGCAGCTGGCTTCAGAAAGGTACGAGGAGGGTGAGAGGGCACTGCAGGAGGCCCGGCAGGTGGAGGCGGAGCACCACACCCGGCTGCGCAACATTCATACCCAGATGGAACGGCTGAGGCAGCAGGAGCAGCACCTGCACCAGGTGAGCAACCCGCTGCAGAAACCTGGTGCCTGATGGGTTACGATCACCACCATTGTCCACCTCCACAACAGGAGCGGATACGACTAACGGAGCATCGCAGGGAGGCGGACCGCCTGAGGCCAAGAATTCCCATCAACCCCCAGCTACCTACCACCTCGGTTCTCTCAGGTACTCTGCCCTGCACCACCTTCCACATATCATCTCCGCCCAGCATCTTACCTGAGATCACACTTCTGCTGTGCGTACTTGCGTCCGGCAAACACATCCCCACAGTGCCTTACCCTCTGTGCCCCGTTAGCAGATTTTGCCCCAGTTGCGGCCAGCACTCAGTTGCCACCACCCACAGCCAGCCCTCTGCCAACACTTCCTGGCCCGCAGCTGGGGTCTCCAGAGCTTCAGGCTCGGCTGGCTCTGCTCAGATACGTAGCGGAAAAGGTACCAGCCCACATCTCATACTCGTTACTCACAATGCTCATCGTTCCTGACCAATGAGAGCAGAGCTCAATATAACCCAGGTGTTTCTCTCCTGCTCAGGACCGGGACTTCCTGCAGGACGAACAGTTGTTCCTGGAGACGCTGAAGAAAGCACCGTACAATTCAGCATTCCATACCGCGTGACAACCCAGAAATCTGTCTTTATTATGCTTTATGCAATAAAATTTCTCTAATATTTTCCTAATCGCAAGGTTTGATTTTTGCCTCCCCATGCCCAAATTTACCAAACTTCTGGCAGACTCCGTACTGCACACTCATATCTCGGTTACACCGTGCACAGTACAGGTGGTCCCCGATTTACGATGGTTCGACTTATGACTTTTTCAGCTTTATGATGGTCAGCTGACGATAGACATGCAGTAGAAACCGTACTTCAAATTTTGAATTTAGATTTTTTTTTTTTACCCTGGCAAGCAAAATGCAGCGCGATACTCTCTCGCAATACTAGGCAGCGGCAGTGATCTGCATCTCCCAGTCTTGTCACGCAGAGGTGCGTATTAAGTATATTATTTTCGAATTACGATGGGTTTCGCGGAACGTAACCCCATCACCTGTATTCTTGTGGTGTTTTCCCTAAATGGTTTCACAGTACAGTCATCTTTACCCCAAGGGGAGATGAGTGCACTGTCCCAACTCCTCAGAGTTGGTCATGCACAGGAATATTTGTAGGAATGCTGTCGGTACATATCAATTGTTGCTCTTAGAAGTCACGCAAACCTTTCCTTAGCCCAGCGAGCAGCATTTACTCAAATGTGAGCTGCCAGCGTTGCATCGATGGAAAAACCATACAAAAATGACCAAAGGTTCAAAACCATCTGAGCGACAGACCTGTTTGACATGTCTCAGAATAAAATGTGAACACCCTGTAACGGTCTTTCATACACCATCAATGAAGGATGGTAATAATCACAGTGAGTCAAACGGTGACGAGCAGTGGCACAGGCCTACATACCGTACCATAATTATTTTAAGTGACAGATGTCCCACTGGAAAAATATTAGGGATCACTCAATGTAGCCATTTAAATTTCCTATCAATTCTGTTAAAGTGCTCCAGTTTGTGGGCTTCAAACATCCACATCCCTGACCTCCCCGCTGCCGGACTGAGCCATAATTAGCCCAAACACCGCTTTTCATTTGAAATGCAAATGGGTTTTTTTTTTTTTCTCCACTCTGAAGGAGGTGTGGGGAATATATGATTCAGGCATCAGGTAATTCCACATAATAACAGTAAGGGCTCCGGCAGCATATATAAATTCCCTGGTTGGGCTGCCATCAGTCTGTCACCTTTACCCACTGGATTCGGTGATCACAGAACAGAGAAGTGCCATGATTTTAGCCACACCGGCAGAGATGCCTGTCACACGTGCCCTGCCGATGCCGAACGCCGCGCAGCCGCCGTCTCCCGTGTCACCCGGGCGCCAGCGGAGACACACGCTGCCAGCCAGCGAGTTCCGGCCTCTCAGTCCACAGGATGCTGCCAGCGTGTTCGAGATCGAGCGGGAAGGTACAGTACAGACCGTGAGCAACGTTAACGTTCATTCATACGCTCTACAGGCCATTCGTGAAGAACCCTGATCATTTATGATACACTGATTACCTAATTTTTGGGTGCAGCTGTTCAGAAAAAGACCTTAAAAATTAAATCTTAAAGAGATGTTTCCAAACAATTTTTAAGACTTTTCTTGCTGCTTATCTCACAAGAGTCCACTGTAAAGCGTAAAGACTGCTAGCATTAAGTTGGCAAGTCAATAAATAATGATAATGAAGTGATGACAACAGTGACACCGTTGCCTTGGCAGCCTTCCTCTCCGTGTCCGGAGAATGTCCGCTTTACCTGGACGACGTGCGCCACTTCCTCAGCCTGTGCCCTGAGCTGTCCCTGGGCTGGTTTGAGGAGGGCCGCCTCGTGGCCTTCATCATAGGCTCGCTGTGGGACGAGGACAAGCTTAGCGCGGTGAGTCACGTCTAACAGGGATTGGGGTTGGGTCCTGGGACTCCTGTCACCGTTCTGGCACAGGAGGGACTTTGCAGCTCCTCACATGTGGTCCTCTGTCCCACAGGAGGCGCTGACACGGCACAAGCCTCAGGGCACCGCGGTGCACATCCACGTCCTGGCGGTACATCGCACCTTCCGGCAGCAGGGCAAGGGCTCCGTCCTGCTGTGGCGCTACATGCAGCACCTGCGCAGCTTGCCCTGTGTGCGCCGTGCCGTCCTCATGTGCCAAGACTTCCTGGTGCCTTTCTACCAGAGATGCGGCTTCGAGGTTCGTGGCCCGTGCGACATCACCCTAGGGGCCCTCAGCTTCGTCGAGATGCAGTGCCCTGTCCGGGGCCACGCCTCCATGCGCCGCAATAGCGGCTGTTGAGCGGCCGTCCCACGCACAACAAAGAGGCGTGTGCCTTATGATGGGGCTGGAGGACCCAGCTGGGGGGAGACGGGGGTGGGGCCACGTGTTGCATGTTCCGCGGCTCACTGCAGCGCTGCCTATGGCTACATGTGTTTCCGTCACGCATTTACCGCTCAGCTTTGCATTGTACTGCGTGAAATGCGGTGTCACTAGTGTCCCCCGTAATGTCTCTCCAAAGGTAATCGGGTGCATTTAGTCCACTGCACTTCCTTTACACGCCATCGGTTCGCCTTTTTTCCCGAATATTCTATGTACGGATGGAACGTTTTGGTGTCGGCTAAATGCAGATGAGAGTTTTCACTGATCTCAGAACAGCGTTCGGGTCTTTCGTGGCCCAAGAGCGCTGTCATCGATGTGCGGGAAGCAGAGAGCGGTCCTCAGCAGCGGTGCCCATGAGCTCGTGTCCTCCTGCTTGCTTGCTGTAGCTGCTTCCGCTGTGCCTTTCTGTGAGAAGCATTAAAGAAGCATCAACTCAACGAGCCTTTTCCTCGTGCGATCCCAGGCCGACAGGCGGGGAGGGACAGACCGCTGATTCAGCGTTACTTTAATTTGGTACTCAATCGCAGGACTGACACTTCTCTTGCCCGGCAACAGCCGAGAAATAGAAGGGGTCATGTTTACAATAACATGCAGTACAGGGACGTGTCCATCTGAGGAACAAATAAAGGCGAAAAGATCACGTTCTGCAGGTTCCTTCTCCTTGGTGTCTGAACCCACCAACGGCCATCACAGAAAATCTCTCACCTTCCCGCTTTTCCATAACCCCTTACTGGCATTTTAAAAAATAAAAAGAAAAAATAAATTGAAAAAATTTTATCTGACATTTCACATGAACAAGCTACCAACACAGATTTTATCCTAAAGGAGCTATTTAACACTTAGCATCAATTTGAAGCTGCCAGTCTGATATCTGGTCATAGGGCATAAGGGACATGACTTGTACACAAAACACTTAACCAGCCGGCCCGATTATTACCACGCCTTGCTCATCTCCACTCTCCTGCCTCCCGGCGTTTCTCACACAGACATACTGTAGACACACAGCAACGGCAGAGTCCAGAGTGCATTTTTTCTACACGATTTGACAGTTTCCAGGGCTCATCTGAATCACAACCATCATCATCCCCGCAACACTGAAACACACACAGTCTTGCTTGCTCGCTCTCACACACACACACACACACACACACACACACACACACACACACACACACACACACACACAGATATCGGGATGATTCACTCACAAAGGGGCAGATTAACACACTGACAGCCTACACACTACACTGTTCATCCTGTTATCCGTTAATGGAGTTTTTGTAATTTATTAACCACGTTTTAAAGGGACTCGCAAAATGACAGGTCGGACAAACAGCCCGCACGGGGCGCACACACACAATCCAGGAACAAATAGCAAGGGGATTATTAACTTTCCCGGCTCAATATGCGAGGAGCGCGCGGACGAAGGGTGAAGGCGCAGGCGGAAGCGGCGTGACTCGTAAGGCACGCGCGTGGGCGCGCGCGCAGGTGGCGCATTTACCCGAAAGGGGAGGAGTCAGTCCTGGTTGCACACGCGCGCTCGCGAGGGACACGAACGCAAACCGCAATTAGCTACGTTAATTACTACAATTATTTCAAGCAAATTATACCTGGGTCAGTCAAGCTGTTGATTTTTTGGGGGGCATTTTTTTTTTTTAAATAAATAATAAACATCTGCAGGGGGGCACTCACTCACATCCATTTAAAATAAAAGCGGACGCAATTTACATTTCCACGTGAAGCGGATGCGCGAGAGAAACTCAAATAAAACAACATGTCGTTAATGATGAATTAAAATACTCAATTAACCAAATTCGCACTAATAGGAAGCCAGTCAGAAAAGGCACAAAGGCTGACGTGAATGCATTATTGAACATGAAGAAGGGGGCACAGCAGCGTAGTTAGCATTTTTAATTTAGCTCCCTCCCACACACACATAAAGTGACTGTCGGTATCAGGATCTCCCACCTGCAGTCCTAAGAGTCTCGGAAAGTTCTTCTTCATCTTCCCGTCTAGCATTATGGGCCATACTTTATATTTTTAACTTCTCAAATAAAGCGAGAGAAGAGCGTTTCTTTCTACCTCAGTACTGCGTCTCCTCCCAACATCCGTTCGGCACCCCAGTGACGTAACCTACGAGGTTACTTTTTACACTGCTGCTTTGTTTGTTCTTTCAAAGACGAACAGGGAGCAGCTGCTACTACCTGGGTGTTTTGACACTTGACGTCGGAAACACACACACACTCCATATGCAAGCGTTGTTTTACGCGCTAAGTAGCAGCTTGGGCGCCACGGTGACAGTTTTCTCACATTATACTGCCATCTGGCGGAGCCCCCCGGTACTGACATAGGCCCAACCGGAAGGAGCGTTGTAATGGAGCGAAAAGGAATATCCGGTATTCGCGACACATTTAGTATAAAACGGGTGCGTTTAATGCAGAAATTCTCAGAAACAGAAGAAATGTTACTGTTATTTCAGAAAGCACAGTGCTTAGAAAGGTTTTAATATCAGGATTAGCAAAGCAACCTACTTTAATAACATGGTGTATTCATCATGTACTCACACAATACAACAGTCTTCATTCGAGAGCAAAATATATTTCATGTGAAGGAGATACATGACAGCAGTGGAGAACCCCAATGTAGATAATTACGTAAACAGATTTATAGTCAAGGTCAATATCAATATTTAAAGGAGCAAATTAAAAGGTACACATTTCCCAAAGCTATTGCAGTTTAAAATGTTAACTTACGAGTTTTAAGTGTATTGCTTTCTTTCACTTATATATGTAATATTAGCTACTCTTTCACAGTGAACAAAATCAGAAGTAGCCATAAGATGAGGAACGGGACCTGGAGGAGTATGAGGGAGCAGCATCGGTTTCAGTGCAAGCCACAGGAAGCATGAGAAGCTCTGTAGATGGTTCCTTCTTGCAACGAACCATGGCTTCCTTGTAGCTGATCTTCTTCTTCGTGATGGGGTCAACCAGATCCTTAGCGGACTTGGATTCGTCCTTAAGAGCTTCAGCTGTTGCGCTGTCAATCATGCCAATCTTCAAGGCATCCTCAACACTCATCCGGCCTGCCCTGTTGGGATCCACCAGCCCACCAGTGAGGACCTGGGCCTCCATGAAGCGAAAGGCAATGTCCCTTGGCATCAGTCCTTTCTGCACAGCATCCCCCAATGACAAGCGGTTCTTGCTTGAGGAGTCCTCTATGCCAGTAAAGGCCTTCTGGGCATTGAGCAGCTGTTTAAGTAGAGCCCGATCGATCAAACCATTCATCGCTGCCTTGTGCACGGAATATCTGATGTTGTTGGTGATGTCCACAATGCCTCCGGTGGCTGCCTGAGCTTCCAGAAGCTTGAGGGCCGTGTCCGGGTCGATGAGGTTACGTGTTAATGCGCTGCGCACTGACATGCGGTTGTTTGTGGTGGTGTCAATCACGCCGGAGATGGGGAAGCACTCCTCCTGCCCAGAAACAGTGGCACTAGATGACAAGGATGTGCTGCTGGATGACACTGAAGTTTTGGGTTCAGCCTGTAAAGGAATTTTGGTCTTGGTCTCACCAGCAATCATGAGGGCAAATTCTGCAATAGGAATTTTGCCATCTCTGTAGCGTTGTATGTCACGATTAGATACTCGGCCTGCCTTTAGGGCACTTCTGAAAGAATACTGCTTGCCACTCTTGCGGTCCTGCAACACAGTCCTCTCACCTTGCGGGTCCGTGGAGGTGACTTCCTCCCAGCTACACTCCAGCTCCTGCAGATGGATATAATGGTTCCGATCAATTAGGCCTTCCAGGTAAGCATCATATGGTGACATATCTTTCCCTGTTTCAGGATCCAGGATGGTGATCCTGGTTGACCGGTTGGTCTCCCTAACTTCTGAGGTGGCCTCCTTCAGGCTGTTTTGCAGCTCAATGATGTAGTTCTCCCTCTTGTGGATCTTGTTCTTTTCCTCCAAGATGTCATTCTCCAAGTGCTGCACCTCTGCTTCCATCATAATGCTCTTGCGCTTGTTCTGTTGGTTCTGCTCACTGAGCAGCTGGGACTGCTGATGGAAAGTTATGGTGATCTCCTGTTTCCTCAACTCCAGCTTCCTCAGCTCATTCAAGAGGCTCTCACTTTCCTTCTGCAGGGGTTCATGACTTTGCACCAGACTGGCCTTCTCCCGAGAAGTGCCTTTTTTTGAGTTCTGCAACCGTGTCAGCTTGGAATTCAGGAGCTGGATATCATCCTCCAGGTCACGTCTCTCATTCTTTTTGTTGGAGACCTGTTCTCTGAGTCGGGCCCTCTCCGCTTCAACTGCCTCATCCCTCTCAACGCGAATCACCTCCTTGTAGACTGTCTTTTCAGTAGTCTTCTCTCGTTCAAGAATCTCCAGCTTTACCTTGAGGTTTTGGATTTCTTTCTCCAGCCGCAATACATGATTGCTCTCTCTGTCCATTTCACCGTGCAGGTTATCAATCATTTTCTCCATCTCAGGACTTCGCTCCACCTTCATGACCTCCTCAACGACAACTTTCTCTGTAATGGGTGTGGGGGTGCTTTCTAGTTCAGTAATTCGAGCTCTGATTTGTCTTAGCTCCATTTCCACCTTAATCTTCTTTTGTCGTTCTTCTGTCTGTCCCAAAGATGTCTCTTTTTCCTTGACCACGGCTCTCAGCTTCTCAACCTCCAATTCTAGCTTTCGTCGGGACTTGACCTCTTCATCTATACTCCTGCTGAGCTTGTCATGCTCAAGAATCTGTGTGGGATCTCTCTGGAGGCGCACCACTTCTTTCACCACCACTCGTTCCTCTGGTTTCTGGTTCTCCAGCTGAAGGTACATGTGCTGCAGGTCAAATACAGTTTCTTCAATGGCACGGCGTCGCTGGGTTTCTTCACGCACTTCCTTCCTCAAGCGCTCAGCCTCTTTCTCCAAAAGAGGGTCGTTCTCATACCTGATAACCTCTTTGGTGACAACCTTTGTCTCCACCTTGGAGTTCTTGGCCTTCCATTCATCCCTCTCTTTTCGAAGGGATGTCAGACATTCCAAAGTGCTGTCAAAAGTGCTCTGCAGAGAAGACAATTGGTCATTTAGCCTTTGCATCTCTTTCATGATCTCGGGGCTTCTTTCCTCTTTCACTACCTCCCGAGTCAACTCCTTCAGCTCCACTTTTGGCTTCTGAGAACGAAGGGCCTCCAGCTCCATCATCAGCATTTTTATCTCCTGTTCCACACTGATACGTTGCTTGCTGGATTCCTGCAATTCTTTCTTCATGCGTAAAAGCTGCACTTCTGTCTCTGGATCAATCCTGTAGATCTCGTTGATTGTCTCTTTGACTTCAATTTTGGGTTTAAAATTCTGTACCTGGGCATAGCTGAGCTGTAGTTTGGCAATTTCTTCTATCAAGGCATTATTTAATGCCTTCTCTTCCTCTGAGAGGGTGCTCAGCCTCTTAGACTCATTTATCAGTTCAGGATCCCGTTCTACGCTCTTCACCTCTTTAGTGATAATCCGGGGCATCACTGTAGGGATTATCCTCTCCAATGTATTTATCTCCCGCCTAGTACTGAAAATTTCATCATTGAGATACTTGCACCGTTCAGTTTCTTTAGCAATATCAGCCTGAAAACTGGCAATGGCTCGCTGCATCTCTGGGTCTCTTTCCAGTTGAACCACTTCTTTTTTCACAACTTTCTCTTTGATTGGTGGCCTCTTCTGTTCCAAAATGGAGATCTCGGTCTTCATATTTATGGTCTCACTTGCTTTTATCCTAATCTCCTCTTTCAGCTTCTGCAGCTCCTCCCTCATCTTGGAGGCCGTGATGTCCAGTTTTGGATCTCTCTCAATCTCTGTAACAACCTTTGTAACCAGTTTAGGGGTTACATTCTTCACCTCATTTTCTAGGACTACAATCTTTTTGTTGATGACCTCAACCTCAGCCTTGGTGCTAGACTGTTTGAGGGCTTCATCATGAATCTTGCTCCTCATGAGCTCTAAGCTGCTCTCCAGTTTGGGGTCACGGTAGTATTGCAGGACCTCCTTCTCCTCTACCCGTTCCACGCCTCGTCGGCTCTTCAGTGATATCATTCTCCTCTGGAAGGAATCCAACTCATCCTCAGTTCGGGTGCGTCTGGTAGTCTCAGCAGCCAGTTCTTGTTTGAGGCCATCTACCTCATCCATCCCTCTCTGTTGGCTCTGCAACTGAAGGTGTTGCTGAACTACCACCTGGGTGGCTCTATCCTCAGTCTGTATGAAGGGAATAAGAGAGAAAATAGAGTGCACAAGACTCATCGCATCCACACACGCATAAATCCTACACAAAAAGGCTTTGTTATCATTGTTCCACTGCATTCACATGGAGTACATCTCAGCTACCTGAGCGACAAGGTTCTTGGCATATCCCATCTGGCTGAGAAGCTGCTCATTCTCTGCCGACACCTCAGAGAATCGCTTGTGCAGAGCTCGTTCCTGCGACACAGGGTTCCACAGTCAGGACCCGTCAACACACCGCAGCTCTCGCTTCTTACAAAACGTCAAACTTACAATGTCGATAAAGTTCATATATCTATGGTATTATTGTTGCTGACTTTTGGTCAACTAGATAGAGACCCAGTAAAGTGGAGCAATAACAAGAAAATCAACATAAAAAACATATACACCAGGCCAGAATTTTATAAAGAAAAAAGCAGTAAAGACAAAAAGCCTTAAATCTAGTTGTACCCGTTCTTGTACGGACTGCAGCATACTGGAGGCATGCTGTTTCTTGGGGCTGATATTTCCACCCTCATCCACGATGCTGCGGTACTTGTCACAGTTAGCATCATATTCCTGCCAAAATTAGCAATTTAAGTTTCTGCATTTCTGCTTACATGTTATTTATGTCATTCGCACCTTAATAATATGAGGGAATTGTAGAAAAAAAAATCACGATACATTTCAATCAGCAGAATATCAGAACCGAGGACCACGTTCAGATTTCTTTGTTTGGTTGTAAAAATGTTTGTAACATTTTGTTAACATTTCTAGATACTATGGAATAAATGCCCGCGACCCCGTATGGGACAAGCGGTTCTGAAAATGTGTGTGTGTGTGTATGGGATAAATGTCCACAAACAAAAAACTGGGTCTTACACTGAGAATACTTTGCAGATCGAAGGACAGGCTGGTCACCCGCTTCAAGTCTTCTCTCTTCTTTCTTATGTCTTCTATCACCCTCTGCATCAACACATTCAATTCAGTAAAACATATATTAAATATCTGACTAACTGAGAATCACCAAACAAAAAACACACTTAAGTAGCTCTTTTGCCTGAAACAATGATTCTAGATAAAACTTTTGCTGGTAGAAATAATATTTACCTAACATGCGAGTGGGTACAGTGGAAAAACAGAATTATATGTATCGAGCATGGTCTGTTTTTCACTGTTTTTCTGTAAAAACTCTTTACCTTCTGAGAGTTCATCTTGGTGTTGACCTGGGACAGACTGTCACTGGGGCTGATCTCGTTATTGGGCAGATTGTTCAGGAACAAGTTCAATGACTGGATGGCGCTCTCAAATGTCTGGTGCTTCTTGGCTGCTTCTTTCATGACAGCATCTCTGACCCAGAAACAGAATTGTGAGCATAGTAATGTATAATAATATACAGAGTACTGTGCAGAAGTCTTAGGCACTTAGATGTGTCACAAAAATACTTGTTTTAGACAGTTATTTAATGTCTTCTGCATTAGTATCAATGGGAAAGAGCATATTTTAGATTTCCAAGCATTCCTTTTGCGAAAAGTTACAGCATTACAGTAAAGGTTTTGTAAATCATTAAAGAAAGAAAGTACACGCATACACACACACTGTTTGAGACCACTTATCCCAACTGGGGTCGCGGTGAACCGGAGTCTAACCTAGCAACACAGGGCACAAGGCTGGACGGGGGAGGGGACACACCCAGGATGGGATGCCAGTCCATCGCAAGGCACCCCAAGCGGGACTTGAACCCCAGACCCGCCAGAGAGCGGGATCCGGCCAAACCCGTCACACCAAGTGGTTGTTGACGATGGGTGGTTACTAAGCTTTGTAGGAAGTTTATTAATTAAGAGCATTATTTTTGGAAGCATTCTCACTTTACAGCTTTTTTCCCCAAGTGCTTAAGACTTTTGCACAGCACTGTAAAAATAAGCTAAAACGCGTTAAATAGATAATGAACGTTCAAGCTGGGTCTGACCTGGTCTGCAGCTGGAACTCGATGTTGTCATAGCGTTTTTGAAGGCGACGGACCTCCGCCTCCTGCCTGCAGAGGTCGGGGCAGTACTCCTGGTATCCTGCTTGCAGGGAACTGCACACCTGCTTTACTGGCTCCAAGTCACGGCTCAGCTGCTGCACCTCGCGCTGCTTGCCGTTCAGATCCCTGTGCATGTCCTAAATGTGACCGGCACAAGGGAGAGGGGATAAGTTTCCAGTGATGAAAGGAATACAAGACACACAGTGAAAATGACAGCAAGCAGTTAAGGAACATTACTTGCTGCCATGAGGCTGCAGGCTCACATCCCAGGAATGCTGATGCTGTGTCACTTAAATTACTGTGAGAAAAATATCCTACTGCATTTGTGGGTGGACACATGCGTACGGTACCTGTAACTTCAGAATCTGAGTCTGGATGGCACTGGGTGCGTCTGGGACTGGTGCTTGTTTGGACAGCTGATCCTCCAACCCAGTGACAAAGACATCCACTTTCTCCATCTGGTTGCCCAGGTACACTGAAGCATTAGCCCTGAGGTGCGGTGAGAGAAAGTGGCATAGGAGTTGAGGAATTGTAATTGTACATCTGACGTCCAGGAACAGCCACCTCACGGAAGAGGCTTTGAGAGGAAAAACACCAGGCTTCGTACGATAGTCGGGAAACAGCTCTAAGTACAGAAATGACTTTAGATAATGGTGTCCGTTAACCAGAACTCGAGCTAAATGAGGAAATACATGACCGTCATGACTGGTTAATCGCTATACCGGCTTCGTGCTCGGTCGTGCTAACAAACAGGCACCTCGGAGGGTGGAGCGGAAGGTAAGCGGACTCACTTTTTGGTGTACAGATCAGCGAGGGTGGCGATGTCACTCTGCTTGTTCTTGATGGAGTTCAGTTTTAAGCGCAGCGAGTTGATGGCTGGGTCTCCAGGCTTCGCAGATGACAGGAGATCAGTCTCTCTTTGGACTGCTGCTATCTCCTGGTCCAGATTCCTAATGACCAGGTCTGCATTCTATGGGCGCAACACACCAGGTAATACAGCGGTTCACTATCACACTGCTGCCACATTCGGTATAAGTCTAGTCGTCCAAAGATCTGACCAGATGGTTTGGTCAGCACATCTAGGTTGGAAGTGGTTGTTACAAGAGGAAGAGAACCGTGTTCTTGTTTGGACTGAACTAAACCAAACTGTCCTAGTAAATATATTTTTATATAAATATCTATAAAGTAAACCATCCATACAGAACTGCTAGGAACAGATTCATTATGCAGTAAAAATACAACATGGGGAGACACTTGGTAGATGTACTGACCAAAACCTTTTAATGCAGATTGAAGCCTGAGAAATTAAAGGATACTGTTTGTAAGAAAGTTTTTGGCAGTTAACATGTGCATAAAATGTTTTGTGTGCTTTTATTCATTAAGCTGTACAATAACGGCAATAATATTCTCTCTTACCACTTGCTTCTCGAGCCGTTCAATCAGGTCACACACTGGGTCTTTGCGGTCCAGGGGGGCCCTGAGTCGGCTCAGGATGTCCCGCTTGACCTGCGTCAGGTCACTGTCCACCCTGTCAAGCTTGCTGGCCAGCCCCCCAGCTTTGGAGTCATCGAAGGTGGTGGACACGAGGACTGCGGACCACCAATGTGTGGGAGAGGAGCATTAAACTGAAACAGTGTTCACCTCAGGTTGCCCAACTCAGCAAGAAGAGAGCACAGCAGAAACAGGAGGTTCCGTGGTATTGTACCTTTGAGCTAAGAACTTGCTTCGGTACAACTAATCCAGTTCTATAACTGAGCCAAATATTTAAAAATAATGTGACAAGCTACAGAACTATAAGGGAAGGCCAGTAAGGCCTAAAGATGTCATTATACTCTTACAATCAATTTTGACATGTATCCCCCAGTTAAGCAAGTTGAACTGGGCACTGAGCCCAGTGGAAGTTGTGCCAAGGTCATAATCATGGTGCCAAAGCTCCCTACCTGACCGTTGTGTCTGTGTGACCTCCACGGTACCGCTCTTCTGCGAGGACTGTGCAGCTTCCCTCCTCTTCCTCAGGTCTGCAATCTCCTTCTCCAGCCTGGTTGGAAAGCACAAATGTGGTCTAGGACACGCTCACTACTCATCTGCAGAGTCAGAAGCCAAAGGGGTATGGTGTGCAGTCATGTGGAGGACGGTAACCTTAAGCGCTCGGCTTCACGCTGGAGGAAGAGCAGCAAGTACTGATCAAGTGGGACCAGGATCTGAGGTAGTTGGTCTTTGGTTCACTCACCTGCCTACTTTGTCTATAGTCTGAGGGTCTGGAGGGGGTATGAGTAGGCACGCCCCTGGCACGGTCATGGTCGCTCCACTGATGGTTTGGACACTCCAGCTTTCTGGGTCTGAATTGGACCGCAGTGTGAACCTTTCCCCTTGGGTGATGGAGACCTGAAAGACCACAACCCTAGTGAACTCCCCCACAATGTTGAACGCCAACTGTCAACCAACCTTTGGACACTGAGCACGCCTGGGCGCGGGTCTGAGTATTGGAATGTCGACTAAAGGGCATACTTTTTATTGCTACCTCGGTATCTCCAACTTATCCATAGTGAAGTAAGGTCCACACCCTCCCAATAAAACGAGTCACAGGTAAGCCTGAGCTACACCCCCTCAGCTGTCTGATGAAGCCCTGGGAAAGGCACTACTCTTGCGTCCTCGAGAAACATAGCTATGTTGTAGCATCTTCAACTGCTTGTCTGTGATGAATGTGCAGGGGCCCATAGGGGGGGGTCTGTGGAGTGGGGAGGAGTGGCTCCTTGCCTTTGCGTCTTTCCAGTCGCTCAGGGCCTCTACGGCAGTGGGCTCGCCTGGGACGCAGCGACGCAGGTGGAGTGGGGGGATGCTTTTACTGCGCATCTTCAGGTCTGCTAGGAGCTGCTCGGTCTGCTGCAAGAGCGCCTCATCCGCCTGGCGAGGGGGTCAGGGGCAAGCCGGTGAGCGGCAAGGACTGCACTACATCAGAGCTTCGAGAGAATGGGACCGGAAAAGACACGGACAGAGTCCCGCACAGCATACTGCCCACACAGCCATTGAGCTTATGACCCTGAAGACCGCGTGTCATTTCCCCATGAAATCTAACAGAAAGCCTTGTGAAAAAAACATCTAATAGTCTAATACAATCTAATAAAATCCAACTGATCAAGCGATTCAAATTCATATCAAATTTGATTCATATTCTCACTCTGTTTTGATGCGGGGATGTTAACCTCGAATTACACACCTCTGCGTTGGTCTGGCTGCCAAGTGTCGCCAGGTCCAGGCTGGAGCGCAGCCTCCTCAGCGAGTCGGACAGGGTTTCCACATCGGCCTGGAACTGAACATAGCACATGGACGGCAGCGTGAAGCACTCGGCTGGACCGATCGCAGTCCAGCAAACTGCTTCGAGAACTTCAAGAACTATGCGATCGCAATAAAAATAAAGCAATAACAACAAGCAGCTGGTCCATTTCTTAAGGTAGCCTGGAAGGCTCAGGCCTCGGTCATTACCTTCTTGCAGCTCCTCAGATTGTTGAGATGTTTGTCTCGACAGGCGCACAGAAAGGAGAATCTCTGCCATTCGTCACGCACGGCATCTCTGTGAGTCTGAAACATTTCAGCTGAGTTCAGCTGATTTCTGTACTATGCTCTTCCCAAGCGTAAAAAGCACAAAGAAAAAATACGGAACCGTCGAGCGAGACGAGGAGAAGTCCTCAAAAAATCAGAACGGAGTTCAAAAGTCATGAGTGTGACCTGCTGTTTCATTTTAATTGGGCGACGCGATGAGCATCAGGAATATTGCGTTTTAGTCATCGTGCAGTTAAAATGAGGATGTGAAGCATTAAAATGAGGATCTGCATTAAGAAGGTGCTCTGGTGCTCTCGCTGACCTTCACAATGGCGCTAGCAGGGTGTCCTGAGCGAACGAGGCGATCGGCGTCATCCTGGAGCTTGCGGGCCTCGCGCTCGTGGGACCGGAGGCTGCTCTCCTTAAAATTCTAATTAAAGCAAAGGCAAAAGTCATTAGGTGATGCTGCATGTTTTCCTGGGCTTTTCAAGAACGTTCAAGAGCTTTTATCTTAACGTCTTTGCGACGAGCTGTTCGTCCTGAACGAACTCGTCGGTCGCAGCATCCTCGGCACTCCTTCCAGCTCACGCTCTCCCTCTTCGCCCCCCTCCGTCTCCTCACCTCGTCTAGCTGGCACACGTCCAGCAGGCTCGCACTGCGGTCGCTCCAGTCCTGCTGCAGCACCTTGTCCTGCTGCTTGCGCAGGTAGGCCACCTCTTTGGTGCAGCCCAGCAGGTAGTCATACAGGCTGCTCAGGTGGAGCCCCCTCTGCCGGGAGCTCTCCTGGAGCGAGGAGGGAGGCTGTTAGTGTGTCAACACTGGAGTGTGTTGGGGGTGATTCAAAGGCAGAGCTCAGACCCTCGAGGGGCACGGGAATGAGGGGAAAAGACACAGGGCTGTTGCCTTGATGTTCAGTAATTGGAGGTAAGATCATTATTGGCTGAACACCCACTAATGAGGTCCAGCAGTCCGGATCCAAACGTTCAGCAATATTTACTTTTTCCGACTTCACGCACATGTTCTGACTGTTCACATGAAGCATCGGCACCTTTAGCAAAGTAACTCACCAACAGGTTCTTGTACTGCTTATTAATGGTATCAGACTCCTCCTGAAAAGCCAGAAGCACAGTTATAGCGGCGTGCGTGTGCATGTCACACCTCTTGCAGTGAAAGTTAAAGTAATGCCTCCTTGTAAAGAAATGGAATATCAAATGTTCTCAAAGGCAAAAAAAAGTATTTCCTAGCAAGATTATAATTCTCTGTTAAAACATCATCGATCTGAGGATAAGTGACAGATGACACCTGAGTGGAGGCGGAAATAAGTTCAGATGAATGGCAGACACTCAGCTTTGACGTACAGGGGTGCTCGTCGCTTGACTGTCCAGCACGGGCCCGTATGCCTCGATCTCCTTCTGTAGGATGTTGTGGGAGGCAATCTGCTTCTCTATATCGGGCACGCTTGGTCCGTACTCCCCCGTGTCCACCTGCATCTGTGAGAGAACGAAAGGATGAGGTCAACATCAAGCATCGGTGGCACAGGAGCCCAAGAGAAGTGCGATATGAGCAGAACTTGGAAGAGGAGCACTGGTTCACCTGTTTCTGCTTGAGCATTACTGGCCAGTTCGCTTTTGTGGACACCTTCGTCCCCTTTAGTTGCTTATACACCTCACTGTGAATATCGCAGTCTTTCTGCCAGCGGTCTTGAAGGTTGTGGATGCTGAAGATGCAAGGATGCACAAGGGTTGAACAATGGACATGTGGTGTGACCTGTCATTAGAGAGCAAATCCATGACCTCAACAACCAGCCTGTACAACTTTCCTACTGGAGACTCATTGCTGATTCTGTGCTGTAGGGACAGACCGAACTCTTGAAATGACAGTGGAAACGGATTTGCGTTGACCTTCAGAATGACGTGATCTTCTTGCATTTTACTCTTAAGTTTCCTGGGGACATGGGTTTGCACTTGATCCCCACTAGCTTCCTCAAGAAAGATAAAGTGCCTTGCCGACCATTCGACGTTCTCCCAAAGGCAAATCCATCGGCTTTTTCAAAACACGTGCGACACACAACTCCCCAGCCACTGCACCCAAGATACGGCCAGCAACCGGGTTGGGTTACTCCACTCACTCATGCTCAATCTCATTAGCCTGTGGATGTTTCATGCTTTTGGCCTTTTCCAGGTCCTGGAAGAGTCCATCAAGCAGCCTTTCTGCATCAGCCAGAAGGGCCTTGGTCGTTCGCTGGGACTGGAAGCTCAGGCCTTTTGTTGCATTATCTGAGTCCTGAGAACAAGGGTGCAGAGATTAGGACAAGAGCCAAAATACCTCAAGTGCAGAATCTTGACCACAAACACTTGTGTAGCTTACAGCCAAACTTTTCTATTTCTTCGCAAAGCTAGATACTACAGTGTGAGCTGAAGTGAAGTTTGCTTGTATTGCACTCATTGTGTTGAGTAGCCTTCTCACCAAAGCCATCTTCTCCTCAGCGTCCAAGATGTCTTTCTCCATCAGGTCTGCATTGCGTTGCATGCGAGCGATCAGCACTGACAGGTCGTTGGCTTCAGCCCTAGGAGGAAAATCAGGCACGGGCTGAAATGACTAACTACAATGTACCGGTTGCACAAAGATGGCCATCAATTCACAGCCAGTACTCTGAGCATGAAGAATGAGGTTATTGAACAAAAATGATAGGCATTCAAATAAGCCACTTCTGTCTTCCATCATATTTCTGAAGGAAAATAATTATATATCTACCCTTACCTGGAATGGCCAGCCTCTTTGACCCCTTTGGTAAAAATAATTACATTCATATGGGTGAAGAAAGTAGTGATTCTTGGAACTACTCTGGCTCCTTATTCTCATTCCAGACTCCACCTCAACACATGCATTTAAAATGCTAAATGAACATTATTGCGCTTCAATGCGGAATATTATTCATGCTTTTCAGTCTGTGCCACTTTCTTAAGCAGAGTGTATTCAATTTTGTCACTCTGGCCAAGCGCTATACGTTGATCCAAGCCAGAATGTCTGTTAAGTGAAGTAAACGTAAAACATGAATGTAACGCAGGCAAATATCCACTTTCCTGCCAAAATGGCGTCAAGTCAATAATTATGACATTATCGCTCCTCCACTTGATCCGAAAAGGTTCAGATATTCACAGAAACGTGCCACTGTGTTTCGCACGCCTTCCAAGGTAGAATTTAATTTGCATATATTTCTTGGTGCACAGTGCTTTTTTTTTGGCAGCGACAACGATCGAAAGCCAACACAGCCTTGTTTCAACATTCATCTACTCATTATGGTTTTAATCATTGCTGTGTCAACGTGTTTAGCGCAATTAACCGCAGTCTGTTTTGCTGAGCAGAAAAAAACATGCACCGAAATTCTTATCTCACTTTCCCCCGACTTCTGATTGGTCTAACATAGATTAATGGTTTTCGAAGACGTGTTGGTTCAACACATTGTATCACCACACCTAGTGTGTGTCTGAGAGTTGCCTTTGAGCAACTCTGGTCAGGTCACCTGATCAGAGGTGCTGAGATGTCAAATCTCATTTGCTGTACATACACACACACGTATACACACATATTCTCATCTCATTGTCATCTCATTCTCATCCCTTGAGCTGTCTTCCTGACCACGCCAAGCGTAAACAGACCCATGGCAGGGTGGCTGACAACATGGGCACGCGCAATGGGATGGCGCTCTGGATGGGACGACCGCCACCCTCTTGTGAGAGGGCAGACCCAAGCAGCTTGCCGTGGCTGTTGGGTGCAGCGGTTGAGGAAATGAGCTTGTGTCAAGAATGTTGTTGGGTCATCTTTAGCGTAGCCATATCTGCTGTTGTATGGCACTCAACTCAAGCTCCTCCACTAAATGCTGGTATGTGACAGGTAGGCTGAGAAACACATGGGGCTTCAAGGCAGCCCTCCATCAATAAACAGCTGGCAATTGCAACACTGGGACAGTCAAAAAGAGAAAGCAGAGAGCTCTGAGATGGAGAGCAAGGAGTCCAACTCACCTGGTAATCCGGCTGGGGTCATTCACCGTGTAGCTGTCCTTCTTCTTCAACATCTTGGGTTGCTGTGTCCCTCTCTCCCTGGCTCTCTTCAGCTCTGTCCACACGTCTCTCCCCCTTTCACCGGAGATGTGACACTCCTTTGAGGCTCTTGCGAGCTGCGTGCAGTTAAAGTGCAGCCGCGATCAATGGCCCCGCCCTCGAGCACAGGTGTGTCTTTGGCGAAAGAAGCCACTTATTCCCACGAGACAGGGTGGACCGGTTCAGCTCTGTTCCTACTCTTCCTCTGGATCTCCCCATGCCTCTTTTCTGGGCTTCGTGGTTCATCCCAACTCCTCCCCTCCTCATAACCCCTCCGTCGGGGGGGCAGTTTGAACCGTACTCTGTTAACACCCTTGTTAACAGACAACTATTTCGCTCTTTGTTGAACAAACCTGGCCACATTTTGCTGAACGCTGGAGGCATTTCTTCTATGTTTGATTCGAAGGAATTGATCATGATTTGTAGTGATATTTTAAAGGGGGATCATTAGTGTCAAAGAAAACGGGAAAGCTCATGAGGAAACCCTCCTTTTATCCATCCACAATATCCAATACCATTTGTATTAACGTTGCAAGTACTTCACATATCTGAGTTAACGTCTTTCAACGCATAAGAACAAACGGCCTTTCTAAGGTTGCGCTAATCAACTTCACCATAATAGAGGCGGTAAGTGTGTCGGTGCTTCCACCGATCTGGTGACAGGCTGAAATTATTATTACTACAAAAAGAGGCTGATAGTTAATACATGTCTAAAACATGCAGTCCAACAGCATACTGCAGCACCTCTGTAGACCAAAGTTGTGAAACATCTGGCTGGAATCCAAAAGCCAAAAAGGCCCGTGAAGGAATTCCAGGTATCTGTTACTTCCCGACCTCTTGGTGTATCCGAGAGGCACTTTTCATTATTAGCAATCATCTCCTGCTATTATTATGAACATCTGTTAATCCCAGAGTGGGCGTCTACCCTGTGCCACTTTTGGGTAACGCCTTGATCGAAGGTACTACAGCAGGAGAGGGATACAAACCCAGGATGTTGAGATTTTAGGGTGAAGGCCATAAACACACTCTGCTGTCCATGTGCAAATCACAGATGTTTTTTTTTTTAAACTTCATTTTTATTCTTTATCTGAAAAGAACGGTCAGATTCTTGGGGAGTGTGGCGGTGCCATTTCAACAAAGGCTTTGTGCTATTTTGAAAGGAGTCATGACAATAGCCTTTTGAATATTTAATCTTATGTAATTATTTGATGGATTACTGTTTACGCTGCTCAATACACCACTTGTTCTTATGATCGCATAGTCACTATCATTCAGTTTAGTTAAGATAGTTTAACTGTGCAACTGCAATCACTTTTACCTTTGTATCATCTATATTAATGTGATCCGTTTCGGCTTACTCTCATAGTATTATTTCAGCTGTCATTCACCTCTTTCCACTTTGCCAGAAAGAAATTCAGATAACTTTATCCCACCCTGCCATGGCTGCAATACCCTGAAACAATTAAGGATCTCAACTTGCTTCATGTAACTTCATCCTATCAGCATCACTAATCAAATAAATGTAAGAAATTTTCTCCAAATGAGTGTCAACATAAAAAATTCTCAAGTTTATTTTTGGGGTCTGCACAGATACTGTGCCGTGTGACATGCGACACGATGTAAACCTCTCGTCAAACCTGCAAGGTTACTTAATGTTAAAGAGCTGTCAAAAGGTGTAAATATATATATATATATATATATTTGAGTCAGTGGAACAAGCTGAGAAGGACTGGTTGTGCAGCATGCGACTTGTCACTAAGATGTCTGCAAAGCAATGACACTTTAATTACAGAGAGGAGAAAACTGACAAACACCCCGTGTTCATCCAGGTTCACATTCAGCAGTTCAACAAGCTGAGCAAAGCTCTCTGTCTCCAGCCATTAGTCCCCGGGGGGGTGACGGACAGCGCAAAGCAGCGGAATGACCTCCAGACCTCCATGGCAAGCCACTCTCTGCAAGCTCAGGGTAGACAGACAGGTGTAAGAACACACACACACACACACACATACACACACACTCCAGTAGGTGCAGAGCTCATTGGTACGGACAGGCAACTCAGGGAACTGGCCCACGTGGCCACCTATGATCCGCACACGAGGTGTGACAAATGGAGACATGAAGGAGATCTCTGAAGTGATCAGCAACGCTTTAACAACGAATTGAGGACTGAAACAGAGAAGTGTCCGACGGCACATTCCAGTAGTAACAGGCATACTGCGCGCCGCAAAGGAAGATGGTAAATAAACTGAGCCGAAGGTGGGGTTCGGTGTCGGGTGTGGCGGTGGCATTCCTTCAACGCGGCAGTCCAACGTACAGGTATCTTGGAGAAAGCCCAGCTTCCTGCCATCGTGGTGATTTCACCGTCACCGTGCACGTTCGGCGCCGAGAGGGATGCGGGTCTTGGAGCGAACCGGAAGGACGTATGGATTTACAGAAGGTCTCGGAGACGTCAAGAATGAACGGCCTCGATTGACCTGAAGCTTTGATTTGCCTGCAGCTCATTTCCAGCCGTTCCTCTGCGCTTCCTGTTCCACCGGTCGGTTCCTTACTCGTTCAATTCAGACACAAACACACCTTGAGAGATCCCCCCTCCACCCGCCAAGACGGCGAAGAGTCAGAGTCTGAGCACGACCCGAGCGCACCCATCCACCTGCTGCCAGGCTGGGCTGGGACGTCGGCTCGGTGAGGACCGGCCAGCCGAGGGAAGGGTCACACACGTGTGTGCGTGTGTGTGTGCGGGGGGTTATCTCAATGAATAATTAACATCCTACACATGTGCGTGGTTACATGAGGCGTGGCAGACAAGCACACACATACACACACCCTAGGCTGGTATGAGTCTCACCAACACCCACATACCTGGGAGAGGTCAACGCTTCCAAAGATCACACCGCTTCACTGGACTATCACACTACGTCGTCACCTCCCTCGTTCGAACAGCACGCACTTCTCTTCGAAGGACCTGCATACCGAACGATACAACATATTTTTAGCTGGCCAAGGCCTTAAGAGGGCTAAAAAAAATAAGAAAAGAAGGTAAAACACATCTTGAGCACCTTGATTCGTACCCATCACATACAATGCAGGTATCAACCCTGTGTAGGATATAACATGTCAAAGAAAATGTGTTTATAGTCAAATGTTATGACCGGATTGGGTCTGAAAAAAGGTGGTACACTAGCTCGTCGTATTATGAACATTCCAGTTATGAGTTTAGGATGATACATTTTCCGGTTCATCCCAGCTGCCTGTATCAGTCTCAGCGCTAAAAACCGTAAACAGACGTGCTCCCCGATACCGAGAGCACCTGATCGCTCGACGTGCTCCTCCACCGCTGTCCGTCTGGTGGTCCCACGCACAAGAGCTCCAAAATGAAAAGCACAAAAATTTTGGTTCTGGCTCCGATGTGGTGGAACGAGCGCCCTCTCCGATGAACTTCCTATATTTGATATATTTTTTATTAGTTCTGTTTAATATTAATGTGTCAGTTAATGAGGTTTTCACAGCACCTGACATAAACGGCACAGATGTGTGCGTGTTCTTTGTGTTGTAACTTAGCGGCAAAAGTGACAGTTACAAATTATAAAGACTTGGGAGTTACGTTGGAATTATGTTCATAAATTGAGGAACCAACAACAAATTCCAGGTTATTGAAATTACCTGCTTCTTTCCAGCTTTTTCTTAAATCAAAGATACAAACTTTCATGAAGTGATGTTTTGCTACACAGCAGAAGGGGGAACTGAAAACTTTTTGATAGACAATATCATGTATGGAGATTGTGGTCTCATAAAACAGGCTGCTCATGCAAAATGCTTTCAGATTGCTTTGGAATGATCTTTCAGTTTTTCACCAGTTCCTATATTACTTTGCCTAGAGCTACTGTATATATCTGCTTTTTACAGACTGACCCCAAAAGGAATGACAGCCTATGATTTTCCCTAATCATAAATGGGTTTGGCAGCAGACATGTCTGAAAACTACAACAATCAGCACAGTTCCAGAAAGACATTAAGATCAGTCTGGCAGGGAACACGCAACTTGCGGCACTTGCTTGCATTATCCTCCGTCACCCTAGAACGATCTCAGCCGACAAGCTGTTCTTGGGTACATCTCAATGTGGTAATGGAAAATTGTTACAGCATTCCTGCACATGCTGCATTAAAGACACCAAATCATATGGCACTTTGAGCTGAGTCCATGTGCTTTTCTGTCTGTACTGTCTACAGAATCCCCCCCTCCCCACATGAAGTGGGTGCATACTCATATTTCTCCATCCTTAAAGTTTCACTGGAGCTGAAGGTCAGGGATCCCAACTTTCATATGAGGAAATGGGGGGCTTTACCCTAACTTACTAATTAACTAGGAGTGAACAGGACCCAATGCCATGGAATGGCACCACCTAGTGCCCAACCTCTAGTATCATCATAAGAAGAAGCACCAGGTCCTACAACACTATGCCATATGAAAAGTTTTGCCTTTTCTCTTGCAGTACCTGACCTGAGATTTAACTTACCACATTCTGCAGAAGACTTGTCATTTGCCTTTATACAAACTTCCAAAATGTAATTTACACAAGCAGCTTTCTAGTGCAAAATGCTTGCACCCTAGGAAGAGCCAAAATTCAAAAATGTACTAGCTTACAATAAACCCACAAAAATCAAACACTGGTGTTTTTTGGATTTATTTTAAAGGCCATGCAGTGCCTTTAACAGTTGAACATATCACTTTCAACGTTACAGTGGAAACTGAGAGGGCCTGTATCAACTAGTACAAAATACAGACTAAAGTTATGGAGGAATGTAACAAAATTAAATAGTAAAAGAGTGCCATTACTGTTGCACTATAAACTACCTTGGACTCCAAATTGTTAAAGGCATAGAATGTCAAAAGTATCAATCCTTTATAACAAAAAAAAAAAAAAACCCCAAAACAAATAAAACAGTACAATCAGGGCAAAGGATTCTGGGCTTCAAGGACAATAAATTATTCCTACATTGTGTGCGTGTTTACTGAGGGAAGGGTGGAGGCATGGGGTAGGGTACCATGGGCTGGGGTGGCTGCTGTGCCTGCTGAGGATTAAAAGGAAACTGCGGGTGAGCTATGCCATTCTGGGCAGCTGCTGCCACCCCCTGGGCTGCACCATACTGCTGGTTCTGGAAGTTTTGACCCCCAAACGCAACGGCCTGGTTTGTGGCACTGAAGCCAGATTGTCCATTGTTGCCGTAGCCACTGGTAAAGCTGGTGGTAGAGGCTGAACTGCTGCTGCTGTTGTCATAGTTGCTGGTCCCGTAACCTCCGTTCTGGGTGCTTGTGCCAAAGGCCTTCTTTGGTCCGCTGTCATATCCCCTGTCGTTGTCTCTGTCCCTGAAGCTGCCGAAATCTCTTCTGCCTCCAGAGTATCTGTCGCGACGATCGTCTCTATAACCGCCACCTCTTCCCCCCCTTGAACGACCTGTAGAGGGAGACAGCTCATCAAAAATGGGCAGCAGGCTTGCAAGGAACACTAAAAATGTCACTTCAAGTTTTAGAAGTTACCCATTTAACACTACATGAGAGTGAAATTGCACTAACTCACATGTCCGGCATAATGAAATCGTTCACCCCAACCCAACCTCCCCCTCACCCTGTGAAAAAGGGAAGAAAACACTGCAGATAAACCACAGGTCTTGTATCTCACCAATTAAATTTACCTCCTCTGTCTTCTGCCATCTGGAGGAGCTTGGGGTTGATGGCCTGGTTGGCCTCACGGAGCACAGAGACTAGGTCGCTGGCCTGCCTCATGTTGCCAGGGGTGAAGAAGGTGTAGGCTGTCCCGGTTTTCTGGCTGCGGGCCGTCCTCCCGATGCGATGGATGTAGTCCTCCGAGGAGTTAGGGTAGTCATAGTTGATGACAAACTTGACATCTTCCACATCTGAAGTGTTGCAATGCAGCAGAAAAGGAGCCAAAAGGGATTTTGATACATAGATAAAAATTAGTAAAGTATTCAACTGGTAGCCTACACTAAAATTTTGAAAAAGATCCACAAGGGGAATACTACTGTGGGGAAAGGAAAGATGCACACTCCAACTGCTGACACTAACCCCTCAAAAAGAAAAAAAAGCCTGACCATACAACCTTAATTAAAAAAAAAAAAATTGAAGTCTTACCATAAAGGAGTATGCATTCACTAGTCCATTCCCAATGCAGAGAACTCCCCACAAATTGTCAAGTGACATCGGAGTGCTTCTACGCAGTAGGGCCGCTATGTGCACTGGTGCTTCTTCATGTGTCAAGAGGACCATTCAGTCGTAAGCCTTTGAAGGTCCTCTCCTCTCACACACTCATAAGAAGCTTGCTATAAAGGCCACACTGCATGTCTTGCCAAGACCATATATGTACAGACCAGAACCAAATACAAGGCGTCCAGGGGAAAAAAGGCCAATACTCCCATGGACCATTAAAAAAAGAAAAAAAAAGAAAAAGGAAAAAAACATGGAAAAAACAGCAGGGGAAAAAGAAAAAACATCCCTCAGTCTCATATAGGCAAGATCTTCCAAGAAGCCAGTGTTCACTTGAGAAAATGTCTCATGTTGGCAGGTCTTGACATGACCGAAAATGCAGGCGAGGGAGGAAGTTAAGCATTTATATTCCATTTTCACTTGGAATGTCCCGCTGTCACTACAAATGCCAGTTGTCAATTTTAATACAGAGGTACGCAATTACACTTGACTGCTTTCTCCACGGGTACCAGCTTTTGAGAACCTGTAGGCCTTACATCCATATTTCGCCCATGCTAGACCTTATGGAAGACAAGAGGCTGTCCAAATCAAGCACCTTGTCTTGGTATGCTTTACAACAGTTTTTGCGTTACAGTGAAGAGGCCTGGGTGGACAAACGTTTGTCCATGATCAGATGGAGAACAGACAGTCGTGTTGAAGCGCGGCTTGGCTACGCGGCGCTCGTGGCCAGCGCGACTTCGCGCTCAGCCCTTGACCCCTGTACTGACTGGTTGGCAGCCAGTCATCAGGACATCTCCAATAGTGCACCATCCCCCTCACACGACCTGGGACCGTCATGCCTAGGCCCTGCCAAAAAAAACTGCACCTTCTGGTGAGGGAGAAGGGGGAAAGCTCAGAAAATGCGTGAGTGTTAAAGAAAGCCAGACACTTTCTTTAATAGCAAGTATTGTGTCAAGTAGCTGGCACTGATTCCAAACACTAACCTAGACCCCTGGAGGCAACATCTGTGGCAATAAGGATGGGGGCCTTCCCATATTTGAACTCTGAAAACGAGAGAGAGAGAGAGAGAGAGAGAGAGAGAGAGAGAGAGAGAGAAAAAAAAAAAAGTATTTAATCCTACTTGAACAGGATTAAGTAGCACTCCACAAAGCAACAAGCCTTTAGTGGAACATACCATTAAGAACCCAGTCCCTTTCCTGTTGACTCTTATCACCATGAATCCCCATTGCTGGCCATCTTGAAAAAACAAAAAAAGTTTTAGTTACAAACTCGCACCTCAAGCAGAAGATCTTTAACTTGCTTTATACTTTTCAGCTATGTGCATACACATGTACCTTACATTTGTGGGACAAAGCATCAGAAACAGTCTGAAAGAACTTCAACCTGAGCACACAGCCCAACAGGTTATATGGCTGAGATACTGACCCATCTCTTCTCATTCGCCTTGTGAGGTCATCACAGCGGCGCTTCGTCTCCACAAAGATTATGGTCTTGTTCTCCTTCTCACTCATGATTTCTTCCAGCAGGCGAAGAAGCCTACCATTAAAGAAGAAAAACAGTCTCGAGTCAGGTAGCTTAAGGATAACATGAACTCTCCCCACAAAGAGAGAGAGAAGTTGTTCACCCTACTTCCTGGGAAGAGACCCTGAAGAAAGGACTGACATAGGACAACTTTCTCCTGAGTTTTGTTTTCCCCACTACTCACTTGTCATCCTTCTCTCCATCATTGCATACATCCACAATCTGCAAGATATTGTGGTTGGCACTCAGCTGCAGGGCACCCACGTTGATCTGTACATAGTCCTTCAGGAAGTCCTCAGCCAGCTGACGCACCTCCTTTGGCCAGGTGGCACTCCACATCAGCGTCTGCCTGTCAGGCTAGTGGGAAGAGAAGGGGAAAGGCACACATTAGGGTATAGAGCAATACAAGCCAGACCACGGCAGAAAGTGGTGGGACAGATGTCCCAAGTCTTACTCGGATTTGGTCCACAATTTTTCGTATCTGTGGCTCAAAGCCCATGTCCAGCATCCGGTCAGCCTCATCCAGGACCAGGTAAGTGCATCGTCGAAGATTAGTCTTTCCAGCTTCGAGGAAGTCAATGAGCCTTCCGGGAGTTGCGATGCAAATCTCAACTCCTACAGAAAAGACCAACGCACAGAATGATCTTGATATGTTCCAACTGATTTTAGGGAAAAGGGCATGAAGGAAGTAACATGCGGACTACGCATACCTCGTTCGAGGTCACGAATTTGGGGTCCTTTGGGAGCACCACCATAGATGCAAGTAGATTTCAGCCGGGAGGCCTTTCCGTACTCGGCTGCAACCTGCTGGACCTGCTGAGCCAACTCACGAGTTGGTGCCAGTACCAGACACTGCGGGAAGAAGAAACATTACAGTACTCGCCGCTTCATGTTGAAAGGGCAAAAGTGTTCACTGCGTTCTGGATGGGTCTCTTACAATGGGGCCATCACCGCGTTCCAGGAAAGGCTGGTGGTTGATGTGAACAATGGCAGGCAGCAGGTACTGTCAGGTGGAAAAAGAAAAGACTTACTGTACACAAGTACAATTACTAAAACCTCAGTGACTTAAGTCAACTCTCCATCGTGTCTCATTACTAACTGGAAATCGGCACAGCAGCCGAGGACACGAAATACTTACCGAGAGCGTTTTACCAGAACCTGTCTGGGCAATTCCCACCATGTCCTTGCCACTCAAAGCCAGCGGCCACCCTTGAGCTTGGATGGGTGTAGGTTCTGAGAAATTCTGCTTGGTGATCACATCCATCACATACGCTGGAAACACATACACATCAGCACACATCATCTTACATCCATTCCATCAGCACATCCCATTAAACACGAATTTCACATTTATTATTGTTTCACTTACTCGGAAAACTGGCCTCATGGAACTTCAGTACAGGGTTTGGGCAATCTCTCCCTTTCACTGTGATTTCTTTACTCCTCCTGTACTGATCAACTTCTTGCTGTGTAGAGGGAGGGGAAAAAAAAATTAAGCGGTATGACAAAACACCATGCTGGTAAGGCCCAGCACGAGGCGGACACGTGCACGGAAGGAAATGAGGCAGAAGCATAGCTTCCAGTACTGTACTCACAGCCGGTCTTCTTGTAACGTCGGGGTGCTCTTGGTAGAAGTTCTTCTCGAACTTTGGGAGCTCGTCCAGGTTCCAGTGCTTCTTACGGAGTCTTTCCCCAGGATTGCCGTACTTCCCGGAGGAGCCGCTGCTTCCGCGGCTTCCGCCAAAGCGAGGAGGGCCGCTGCCATATCTGTTAGAGAGAGGGGAGGGGGGGTAAGACATTATCTAAACCAGTCCGCGTTTACGCTTCAAGTAGCGCGGAAACAGCGTAAGAGAGTGACGTAATGGAGCCGGCGCTCGAGGGCAGGAAGCGTGGCGCGTGTAGAGGAAACGCTCGCTGCTCAAAAAGTGTTCCACCGCGTGTAAAAAAAGAGCTTGTTTCATTCACACCAGTAACAATTAAAAAGAGTTCGAAACACGCCTAATTGTCACTCGAAAGGCCGTGAGGCGCGGGGAGCCGAGCGCGCGCCCGTTGCTTTCCACCGTTCCTGCGTCACGTTTTAAAGCGCTGCCATTTTACTGAGGAGCGGCTCAGGAACAAAGGAAACCGGCCGGCATTTTGTGTGCGGAGGCTCACTGCCACATGGCGAACAACCCCGTCCGCCGGCACAGCCTTCCAACCGCCACTCCGGCATTTTTAAACTCTAGAAAGCCGAAAACAGACGCGTCCCACCACCAGCAAAGCACCGGCCACACAGCGAATAAGTACATTTCTATAAAACAACGTTCATGGCGGCCAAAACCAGCTGTTAAACGATGGATGTTAACGTCAGCAGCTAAGAAACACAGCACTTCAACAATCAGTCATTTAAAAATATATCAATGTACAGTCGACAGTTTAAAATATATTATTTCTTCTAAAGAAAAATAAAAAATTTGGCGATTTTAGAACAGAAATAAAATATTACCCTCTGTCTCTCCCACGATCTCGGTCGGAAAACCCAGGCATTACGTTTAAAAAAAAAATAAGAATAATAATAATAAAAAAAACTACTTAGCTTAGTAAGTGAGTTACTTTTTTTCCTAAATAGATTGTTTGTCAGTTACTAGGACTACCCGGCAGTGATGGTGCTGAAAATGCCGGTGTCTCACCGCTTAAAGCTTCTTTATATTGCAACCGGAAGTTCGACCTCATCACAGCACGCGGACTTCGTATCCGTGCGCATGTAGCTGGTACCGCTCCATCCACTACAGTATTAAACTACAGCAGTTCTGGGTCGACCTATTCTAATAGTAAAACATTAATCTCTTTTTAACTAAAAAATACACACGCCTTATTTCGTAACATTATATATATGTCTAATTTTTACTTAAACGCACAAAGGAGGATACATGTCAGTGTGTTACGTAAGAAAACCTTATAAAACGCCCTCCCGTAGACACACATTGAATCAATCATGTATTGGATAATTCATTGGAGAATTACTTGTTTGTTTGTACAAATTGTATTTTTGGAATGACATTTTCTCTTTATAGTTAATACATTATAAACAACCTCTCATGATTTACAACGCCTCCGGGCTTTCTGATCATTATAAAGTTCCTTCAACCGTTTCAGTTTCTCTATGACCATGCCCTTCAGTTCTTAAGATTAGAGGCTTAAATTAAATATTTAACCGATTTTCTCAGGGATAACTGGAGGGAACTGAACACAATATAATGATATTATGTGAGATATTAACCCATTAATAACTACATGCTGTCTATTTATGCAACAGTTATGAAAGCATTTTATTCCATATTTTCAACGTCACTTTGTCACCCTTTTCACAACTTCTGGAGTCAGGTTTAAAATAATCAGATGTCCAAGGCACCAGTTTTTTTATCTAGGTATTAAAGTAATGTCCTGATACCCAGTGAGACATTTTCATAACCTGAGAGAAAGTGGAATTCCTGCAAAATCCACCAGTAAGAGCAGAATCCGTCAATAACATAATAGAAATTCAGAGATGTGCGTCAGTAAACATCAGAGTTAATTTACATCTCATATAATAGCAAAAGTTGTATAGAGATTGCTTTACTGCACACATTCTGCAGTGTTTTAACAAAAAGCAGGGCAGCGCCAGTTCCGCGGTTTTTCTTTTACCCTAAATGACGTCAATGGGAAGACGCGCCACTTCCGCGTGCGTTCCGACAGCCGTCGAGTTTTCGTTTACACCGACTAAGACGTGTTACTTTTAAAGAACAGTCGAAAGTATAAAATGAAATATATATCTGTCTATATCTAAAGTCGTTATGTATTTTAAAAAGTCGTTATTTAAATGTGGGTTATCGCACACACGGAAATAGGTCGTCCTCGCGCTCGGTTTCCCGGAAATGAACATCATGTCCTGTAGAATTAGGGCGGGAGTCCGTGTGGTACAATTTACTCCTGTTATGATTCAGAAATCACGCATATACAACTGTGAAGATAATAATGTGCGATTTGTAACAAAAAAAGTCTCGTGTGATATAATTGTAAATGTCACACTGACATTTCTGAGTAAAAAAGCGTGAGAAAAGTTGCTACAATAAAATAGAATATTCATTGGGCCCTTATGTGTGTTTTTACTACAAGATTGAGGGAAATCAACGTACACTAAAAAAAACACCACTAATCACAGCTATGTAGGATCTGTGCTCTACATTTGTGTTTTGCACCCAAGACTCCATCTCTTGCTGTAAGACCCTTGATGAAGGTACTCAGCCTGAAGTGATCAACAGTTACTCAGTTGTAAAAATTTGTCAAATATGAAAAGCAGCTTAACATTGTTGCTTTGGAGAAATGAGTCAGGTAAATACGTGTTCATATAATGTAGCCGTAACCTTGTCAGGATTGAGTAGAGCTGTCTCTAACAATATGGATAAACATTGGATCGCTGAAGAAGTGTCAAATAAAAAAATATACGTGTAACTGCAACTGAACAATTACAACAGAAAGCTCTGTCCGAAAAACTACGATCGGACACATTTTAATGGGAAGCACTCGCTCCACAATGCCTTTCCTCTGCCTTGTCCCCTAGATGATGGCCTCCATGGTATTCAAAACCTCACCCCTCCTGCTCCGCCATTCACATCCAAAATTGAGGTCATACCTGCTCTTTTGCTTCTGCCCGTCCCCAAGGCAACAACTTTTGTCTGTCTCACACAGGTGTCGGCAGAGGATCATTTATACATACCTGCCGCACATTTACAGGTATGTGTTCAGTCACTCACGCTCACTTCCGTTAATTGCTCGCCCATGTCACGATGAACCCAAAACCCACCCAAACACAGAACATGCGAACGCCAGTGCTCTGAAATGGCTCCATGCCACAAACATGCTCCGTCCATACTCATTTTCCCTCATCTTTGTCCATAACATTTTTAAATAATAGACAAAAAACACTTGTGTGGTGTTACTGAACAAATAACTCAAGGAAACACTTAAAACATCATGAGTGGAACTACAAAAAACACTTTCTCCTGCTACACGGTACACTTTTCAGCTGACGGAAAAGTCCACCGAAACATCTGATGGCCTGCAGACCACCCAGAAACGATGGAAATGTTTCCGAGTCCTGCGGGTTGCGATGCTACGAGGAACCGCACAAAACGTACGTCCTTTATCGCAGGACAACAAAGGCGCTCTGGTTTCAGATTCCACACCTCAATTTAGTCTATGATAGCTGGGAGCACGTGATGAAAGTCTTTATGCTGTACTACGTAGTTTGTAGACCTTTAAATATCTTTGAAAAAAACCTGATGCTTCGCAGTCCTTTAGACTTAATCACATACATTAGAAGCACAAAACACACAATTATGTTGAACATAATGCTGTGAGGTTTCAGAACAGCATCATTTTATTGCTAATCATTTTGCATGAGTACAGTTTATAAAACATGTTTTAAGGTCACAGAACACATTCTGTGAATGTTGTAAACACACATATACTGTAATAAATATGAACAGATGAAAAACTAAACAGCTGTTTAAATTGAAGACAAAAGCAAGTTTAATCACAACTACTCACACACATCTGTAGAAAAGTGTAGTGTTATGTGTTTTTAAGAAAAACTGCAGTCAGCAATACATTTTCCTGGTAATGGAGCACACTAAGAGGCAACAGACTGACCTGTAAATGATTTATAAAATGAATAAACCACTGTAATGCAAATATGACATTCTCAAGTGAAAACCACACACACACACACACACACACAATCTTTCCATTCTGTATGTATCACATACATGGAATCTGCCCATTATTTCCTGCTTGTCTGAGAGCTGCACATACATGAAAAATATCCTATACTGTGTTTATCTTTACTGAGATTTTACTTTTATATTTTTTTCCCCACATACATTGTTTATACCAAGTGTTTATTCTGAGTAAATCCATGGTTGTTACAAATTCCTATGGTTAGTGTATAAACAGATTCAACAACTTTATGCACTTTATGTTTACAGGACAAAGAAAAATAACAGTTGTTGAGCTGACTGCAGAGTGCTGCGTGTGTGTGTGTGTGTGTGTTTAGGGGTGGGGGCCCCTTCACTGAAATCCTCAAACTTTTAAAGGGCTAGGATTTGGAAGACAAGCTCAGGAAGAAATTCTTGTGTCTCCAGCTGGAAGTTTGGTCCAACAGAGGATCTCAGTCTGCCTTTTAGAGCTGTTCTGATGAGATATTGCTACACATTTGCCTGAAAGCAAAAAACTGATTTTCCAACAAAAGGCTGCATCTCCTATGAATATGGCATTAGATCTTCCGCATGGTTAAGGTATAAAACATGCCAGTTTACATGTAAGTAGTTACATAAACATTATCACATCCCAAGGCAGTGCATCTTTAAGAGTAAAATGTAATAAAATATCTCACTTAAGTCATATGAACAAAGCACCAAACAAGTCCAAGAGGGCTGTAAAGTGCTCTGAAATTGTGAGGCATTTCCCTCCCATATATATGCTCCATACACACTTGTTTTCCATTAATCCTGCTTACTATGGGGAGAAACAGCCAGACGTCTACTTGAATCAAACAGCGGTTCCCAAAGGTTTCTAAGCAGTCTGACCGAAAAAGGGGCTGGAACTCAAATTTCCGAAATATTTAATATATATAAAAAAAACTGATGTTGTAATTGGTTACGTGGTGAGCTCAACGGCTGCCAAAATGGAATGGAAATGGTCTGCGATATGGCACTGAATCAGTGCAGCTAGGGAAAATTGCCCCATTCAGACAGTCTTGACTTCCTGCTTTAGAGTGACATTTAAAGTTTCATGTTCATCTTCTGTAATCAACAAACTTCATTCAAGCATGTCAGTTTCACATAGTCTATAATTTAAAAACATATTTTGAACACTAAAAAAGTTTCATGGAACAAACTCAATCTATGTTGGATTGTTTTTTTTTTCCCCCCCATTTCCTTATATAAAAATAATTCTAGAAGTCATTAAAAAAAAATACAGACTCAGCTGGTCTCTGGGTAGCTATATACACTCTGGACACCAATTATTCCCCATAGATCACAGCAGCTCCCAGTCTGGTGTACACTGGTAAAAAGTTTCTCTTTTCCTTCAAGACAGCAGTACTGTCAGTAGTTCTGCTTGTTGTACTTCAGTCATTATAGTCCATTCATGGTATTTTGCTCCATTTGCAGGAGACATGAAACACTGTCTTCTTTTAATGCTAAGAACAAAGTTGCAGAGAAAGCCAGAATTGCTGTGTGTGCGCAACTGTTCGGCACAGTTTTTAGCAGCTGAAACAAGGAATTATAAAAGGAAGAAAAAAATAGGATGAGGGCAAGTGCTTGTATACGGTGGGTCTCTTTTTGTCAACCCCTCATCCAGCAACATGCACCCCCTACCAGCCATGAGGGGAGAGCTAGTGGGGCTATCCCGTGGAAATCCCACTCTGACTTTAGTGGGATCTCTGTCCTGTGAAATCCGGCTGACGGCCCCTCACTCCACAGCAAACCCACACGTCTCCTCGATGGCGGTGAGCAGCTTGTCATATAACTTCTCGTAGCTCTCATATGGAGGGATATCTATCCTGTTGAAGCTGGATTGAGAGAAACGCCATTACTGTCATATATTTAATGGGAACAATTCTGGTTAAAAACTCTATGCCATGAAAGACCAGTGGGGCTTGCAACTCACCAGGTGTGGGCTTTGGGTAGATTGTTGGTGTTGGCATCTATCTGGTGGATTGTGAAGAGCCTGGGCCCTGCAGCACCTGCTGCAGACATGCTCGGCTTTAATAATAATGAAAATTAACATATACAGAGCTGTAGAAAGAGGGCATTCAAAAACACAAACATTTGAACCCATAATCTTCTGGTAACTGTCCTTCTTGGATCTGGCCCTTGCTGCACCATGAAGACTGTACCTTGAAGAGCCTTGAAGCCTTGCAGAGGGACACGAGAGGAGCCAGTAACAAACTGCAGCAGCCGTGCACGGCGCTCTTCATCGTATGACTCTACTGCCCTCCAGAACCATCGCACCACGTTGCTGTCAGGCGTGCAGTGCTTTAGTCGCGTGTTGGCCTTCCAATCACTCACGTCAATCTTGCCGAGACCGCAAACAATCAGCTGGGGTGATGAAGAGGAGCAAAAACAGCTTGAGTACAACAGTCCGTTCTCGTTGCCTCCCAGCCAGATGTCTAAGCAGAATGTCAAAAATGTAATGCAATGCATCCACCATTTTCACATAGTTTTTAACAAAATGTTTAGTGAGAATACTTTTGTTCCAAGGTCTCCACACAGTGAGCAGAAATTACAGGTGATTTATGAAGGTAATGGCAGCCAGCTAACTTGAATAGCTAATGGCAGCATATTCTGTACCTCCAACTCCTTCTCATCAAAGGCCTTCAGGAGGTGGTGAGGAATGACCTCGTTGAAGCCCTTCTGCAGGGCCAGGAACTGGGCTTCAATGCCACGCAGAAATCTCCAGTTCACATACAACCTGTGGGCACCAAGATCAACACAGAAGTGAAACCATTTTCACCTTTTTCTGGGCTTCGCAGGAAAGAACGAATGTCTTCTGATTCCCTCATCTAAACAATATCAGCTTTTTTATCTGTAGTTATTCCTCTCCTGTAGGGTGACTAAACTACTGGGCACTAAAACCAGCTGTAAAAAGTATGTTACACAGCAAATCAGAGTAATAGTGAACATTGCATCACTGAATGAATGAGCCATGAAAAAGAAATGCCTAAACTTCGTAATGTGGTGTGCTGACTTTTATGTAATAAATGTTCAGTGTTATTGACCAGCAACATTCAAACACCAGATCCAACTGTAAACACTGGAATTGAGTTGAATTAACATATCACATCACAGAAGTACTGACATCTATCTGCTCAGTGAGTAAATACAGGTTACACAGAATCTTCTGCAAACTGAAATTTTGGGAAACAGAAGAATGAAGAAAATGCTATTAAAAATAAACCAGAAAACAGTACCTTTAAGAATTTGTAACTGAAATGTTCATAAAATGAGGAATAAAAAATAAAAATAAATAAAACCAGAACAAGACATGAGCATGTCATTGACACAAACTTGTAAAGCCTCCTTACCGGACATACTCCTTTTTGTTGTCCTCTGTGACTGGAATGCTCTTGCCATTGGGCTTTAGCTCGTGCTGGACAATCTGACCATATGCACTGTGCTCCACACAAAAGGTGTGGTCCAGAACACCTGTTATGTCATTGTCCCTAAGAGGGAGGAGAATTTAGGTCAGAACACCCAACACCTGTATGCTCCTAGATTCTTGAAGAATACTGACATCAAATTAGAATCAGTATCAGCTCTGTCATTCAAATGAACAGTAAAACATGTTATCTGCAGGTTTACACATATGTTTATCCCAATATACCCGTGTGTGTCAGTCAGCGTACACTACGTGTTGCGCATGTTTGCGTGCCTTGCCCCGCCTCCTTGTAAACGTACAGGATCCAAACCAGGCTGTTGTGGAGATCTGGGTCCACAGACTCCATGTCATCCAATGTTATTGGCTTGCCCAGCAGCTGCTTATAGAAGGGCAGCGTGAAACCACCATCAATGTAGTGCCCGTGGAACACCGCCACTCCCATGATGCGACCCACAAAGTGGAAGTACGACAGGTGCTCCTACAAAAGATCCCAGTATTATTACTAGTAGCAGCAGCAGTAACAACATACCTTTGACGTTTAGGGATCTGAAAAGTGCACCAAGAGTACAATTGAATAATCAGCGCTAATGTGTAAGAGATGCAACACTGAAGTATGAAGAGAAGCTGTTGGCTATCAATTGGACAAATAAGTAAACAAGCAGAAAATAGAATAGCGACACATCAGCTCATAGATAAGGAGAAGACCGTGTCCCGCTAGCCTCACCGGGTTGACGGCAGAGTCTGGGTTGATCTGCAGGGTGTAGATGTCATCACGAGAGTACTGGAACAGCCCATAGTAAGGATTTAGCATCTCATGCGACAGCAGATACAGCCACTCCCTGTACAAAACACAGAGGGAGAAAGCAAGACAGTGAGTTCAAAATGTAAACAGCAAAACACTAACTCCACACAGTGCTGTGATACGACATGTGCACAGATGCTGATTTTACGATGCCGATCCGTACCTGGCTACTCCTCCATAATCAAGGCCCTCTTCTCCCCTGAACTTCACCATAAGTCTCTTCCACAAGTCTTTTGGCCTCATCTTCATCACCTGCCGATAAGACTCCTGAAACAGAAGCAGCAAGATGACTACTAACCAGGAGGAGTGTGTCATTCCATTCCAGCTAAGTCACCTTAAACATCATTACATTCCATTCAGGGGGTATTATCATCTGCAACCTTTTATCAAATGTTCACTACACCAAGCAGGACACTGCTTCTGACCCCTTCTTCTGGCCATTTAAAAATTGAGGGAAAAAAAACTGTTCAAAGAGCACACCGAAAACTAGCTGTGTGCAAGAGTCATTGAGAATGTTACGCAGTAGCTCTGGGAAATAACTAGCAAAGCACAACTGACAAGCAGAAATCTGTGTCCCCTTAGCACACGAAAATAAAGTAAATCGTAAGAGACCCCTTCTATTCCCCACTGCTATGCAAAAAACAGAAGAGTCAAGTATGGTGAACCAGGCAGACTAAGAAGGTCGCCACAATTACCCATCTGGAAAGATATAATTCCTGAAAGAGCTTCTAAGATGTTTGTTTGTTTTGATGGAACATTTATCTAGTTCTGAATCAGTAACTACATCCTGCCCAATAAATTATGTTGTTTAAGAGTGTCACTTGTCCTTGAGAAACCTAAAACAAAATAAATAAATACTGTGCCCACACCCCAGTTCCTTCCTGTGCATCAAGAACACATTCTAGACTGAGTTTCTCCAGGGCTGCTAGATGTGGCCAATAAACTCACTCACCCAAAAAGCTAGTCCAATGAACACGAGTGCTTCCACTTAAAGCTAAAACTAATTCTCGTGCTGACGCAGCAGTCCCCATGAAGCACAAAGAACCGGAAGTTGGACAACACACACTGCACAAGGTCTTGATACTCCTCGGTTTTACCTCAAAGATCTCTTCACGGGACACCTCAACACGGCAGTGCCCGGCCTGGGGCTGCTGCTGAGACAGCTCCTGCCGCAGTGTCTTCAGCTTCTGCACCAAATCCCGCTTGTAGCGGGGTACAGTCAGACACTCTGCCTCCTCAGATAGCTGACCGGGGGACACTAGGGACTGCAGGGGGGATTCTTTCAGATGGCCATGACGGCTGGAAACATAAAGCAGAGAGGAGTAGTAGGACACAGTTGAGACAAACCTAAAAAAAAAAAAAATCATTCTCGTGCATTTGAGTGACAGCTGATGCATGCCCTGCCATCAGCACTGAGGAAACCTGTTTCTGGCCTACTGTGAGACAACTAGACAAGAGTACTACCTGGCACTGCTGTTCTCGATCCCAGCCCGTGAACCAGTGGGGCTTGGGCTACTGGAGAGGGGAAAACACACAGAAACATGCCGGGTGAGGAGACCAAGCAGACTGTCAGAACGATGCAGCTAACACATACACAAGTCCATTCATTATTTTACATTTGTGTGCGCCTTGAATTTGAACATATTCATCACATTGCCAGATTGTACATAACCACATCACTTGCTGGTGATAGACACCAGCAGGTGGCTCTACAGAGGCAGTCTGCAGGGAAAACCCTGACACACCATCCTTCCTTTCTACTTCAGAGCCAAAAGGAAAACATAGGACAATAAGAGGAAGGGGAGAAAATGGTTGGCTTACTTGAGGACACGGTGCAGGTTAGCAGAAAGACGTGGGTCAGTAAACTGTGTGGTGCGGTTGTTGTGGTCCACAAAATAAACACGGCCGGTGGCAGTGTTGCGGATCTCCCAACCATGGGGAAGAGGTCCTAGCTCCTCACAGTTCACATTGCTAAGGTCCCTGGTTAGGAGATTATAGTGCATAACGGACACCACTGAATCACCTTCACGAGAAATTTCAACAGTCTTGTAACTCAGGAGTTTAAGACACCAGATTCCTGTCATAAAGCATACATAATGCAGGACCCTACCTGGGCACTCTGGGGTCATGCCACGTGCTGACACCTGTCTGGGTATGGAGGAAATACACTTGACCCTGCTGGGTAGTCCGCTGCTCTGTAAAGGTGATAACCATTTACACGTGGTCATGAACATTCTCTGGATCTGCTTGCTGAACTGTTCTGTGGAAGGCTCAGTCTGTAGGTTCAGAGGTCATTTGATTTTTTTATCTTTAAAAGATTACAGCAGGATGTGTATGGATTGCTGCACTGGATCCCCACTCACCGTAGCCTTCGGGAAGCTCAGGGTGTGTGTGCAGATGTGTCCTGCTCATGTAATTCCTGTGCCTCTGTGAGCGCACACGTCGCTCCTGGGCCCGTGGGTCGCTAACCGGCCCACATGCAGCCCCATTGGCATCGAGGATGGGTGAGTTCTCATCTACCAGGCAGCTGAGGGGTCGACCAGGGCTGGAATATTCCGATGCCGGCCTATGGAACATCATGGTGAAGAGGACAATCCTACAACTGTACTGAACTGTAGTCATTTTGGTGTTGCAGGCAAGTATATGTACAAAGGCAGGAGGACCCCTACTAACCTGGTAGGCCGCTCCCACTGCGTGCTGCGTGTGATGTGGTTGAGGTATTGGATCCGGCCCGTTGCTGTTCTCCGTTCTTCCCAGCTATGAATTTACAAGAAACACACAGACAAATGGACATGTACACAAATACATGAAGGAAAAATTTGCTCATTAGCTCTCAGATGACGATAGCATTTCCAGTACTCACCCATCAGGTAGGTCATTGTCAAAAAGGCGGCTGCAGTCCACAACTGGCCCGCCTGATCCGATACGGTCCCGGGATTGAAGGCTCACTGGAGGAATATAAGAAGGTCACAAGCCAAGACAAAATACCTGACAAACCTCTATCCTGAGCAGAGTGGACCCCCATTACACTATGAACCCCCCAGGACACACTGTTTTGGCTGCTGTCTGACACATTCCTGTGTGAGAGGTAAGAGGTATATCCATGTCTCTACTCACCCACAATCTGCCCCCTCACAGTGTCATTGTCATTGGGGCCCAGCTTGTTGAGGTCCAATTTCTGATCTGTGGATTGCAAATCATACATGACTGCATGTTACCCCATTTCAAGACACTCACATGCCAATAAGAAAAGTAAACTCTAACCTTTGTAAGTACACTGGTTTATAAACTTATGAGCATGACTGGGACCAGAATTTCATTCCTAACTTTCTTAATTCCAAAGTTCCATTCATCACTTTTTCCCCCACAACAAATCAAAACTTAATTCCTCAATTTATTTAAAAGTTAGGATCTATAAAAGTCTCAGATAAAGCTAAAATACATCACATTCAATGAATGACCCGATTTTCTCCAAAACAAAATACAACTCTGAGAAACAAAAGTACATTGCGAAACAAAAACAGAGGTTCAGATACAAACACAAGACAGCTGTAAGTTACTTTGCTTGATACCAAAGTTTTTGCCTGTGCACATGACAGTTAAGCTACGTTATAGAACCAAGTGTCTAAATAGCCTTATTTAGAGTGATCTGGAAGTTAACTTGGGATGGGCTTTGAATTAATTGGAATTTTTCCCCGTAAAACATAATGGAATAATTAATTTCATTATCCATTTTTTCAGTCCTGCTCTCCGGTGGGTCTGGGGTTCGAGTCCCGCTTGGGGTGCCTTGCGACGGACTGGCGTCCTGTCCTGGGTGTCCCCCCTCCCCCTCCGGCCTTACGCCCTGTGTTACCGGGTAGGCTCCGGTTCCCCCGTGACCCCGTATGGGACGAGCGGTTCTGAAAATGCGTGTGTGTTTTCAGGAACAGATTAGGACCGGACAATAGGGAATAAGAGTACAAGGAAGAGCAGTTAGGTAATAAGACACGGCAACGATTCTACTACTGCATTCTGGGTAATGTTGGCAGAGTCTTATCTCCCATTGACCTGCAGTCATTTAGCTGTCGGAGACCCTAAATTATTTAGTTGCTCAGCATATGCTGTTTAAGCCTGTGCTACCAGCTAGACTAAGAGTGGAGGAGATCTATTTCCATGTACCTGAAGGGCAGACAAACTGAGCAAATATAGTGAGATAAAAAAAGCCAGATGTTTGTCTAGAGCCATTACTGAAACACAGCTCAATCCTTTAAAAGCAGACTTACTCCAGCTGATTTTTTTTTTTTTAGCCTTTTCTCCCATAGGAGACAGTGGCAACATTTAAAAATGAATGTTTAGACAGGCACAGAAACACACTGCTATCACAAAAACAGGTAAAAGGAACACTTACAGCCAGTGTCTTTAAGGCGGCTGATGGCGTTGGACAGCAGCCTCACGCAGCCCAAGAACCCAGCACCTTGCTTCTTGTGAATCTTCTTATGGTTCCATACACTGATGGTGATGGAATCAGACTTGCCAATGTACCTGAGGGCCAGGAGAAAAGCACTGAAGGAAAAGCATGTGTTCTTAAAAGCCATACTCTGCTTAGCGTGATGGACTTGAACTCACAGGCCCTGGAAATCACTTTGCAACATTCAGCTTTGTACACATTTGGCATACAGGGTAGCCTTGTGCAAATGTAATTTATTCCTTTAACATCCTCAAAAAGGACCTGAGCAAAGATGGCTACACTGGCCTGAGGCCAAACAACGAGCCTCTGTGATGGATCAGGTCCTCCTGGAGGTTATTAACCCATTACTATCCAGAGTTCAGTCTTTCCTACACGACCGACCAATGAGGTGGAGACAGACCCTGTGAGGAGACATCAGAAATGTCTTTCAAGCCATTTCCCAGCAGGGCTTCTGAAGTGTAATGTTACCCTGAACATCTGTTCTGAGCCTACGGTCCCAGAAAAAGTTCCCCTGAAATCCCTGCTCCACTGACAGCCTTCAGAGAAAACCCATGGTCTTTCTTCTCCGAATCATACCCTTCCTCTGTAAAAAAAAAAAAAAAAACACGTTCCGCAAAGGCTGGAAAAAAGGAAGTTTTTCACGTCTGACTATGTTAATCCACATCAGTGACAACACCCGGTTACTATAAGGACATTTTCTTCACCCCCTTTTGAAAACAAACCAACACATGAACAGAATATTCTACACCAATGTCAGCCCGATAACTCACTCACACTCACGTACAAGGGGTACACAGACAGAAAGAGTGCATACCCAGAATTTGGATGCAGCAGCAAATGTTCTTAATATACTCAATTACACACATACACAGCACACACAAATAAAGACAAGCAAACAACAGTGCTTGCTGGGCTTGAGTCATGTTTTTCATTTCTTATGACTTCACTTGAACTTGTGGTTTAGCACATCGACTTGGATTAAAGATTTGTGTAGGACAGCAGCCTTACACAATTTATTTCTAATATATAAAGCAAAGTTTTAAAAAAAAATATGGTAATGTCTGCCTTTGGTGTTCGAAAATGTATTAAAGTTGTTCTAATGAATTTTCATGTAATGTGTCTGTTTGCAAAGCTTTGGTTTAGTCCTTTCAACAGTTTTGTATTTGTGTCTTTACTTTGGAGGAAGCTCTGTAATGTTTTACTCACATAATTCAGTCAATCCCAAACTGAACGTTAAATATTAAAATTTTAAAGCCATCAAAAATTTTCCAGTTAAAGATGCTTACGATTTTACTGCACTGTGGCAGGTACACATTCACATACACTTTTTACTCAGGATCCTATGGAGCAGTGGACTGGAGACATACGTACAAATCATAGTGCTGGTTCCATTTGGGGTCGAGGGTATTCCTCACGGTATCTGTGGAGTGGCACTGTCCTGAGCCGTCCACTACCACCTTGGCAAAGGGGTCAGGTAACCCTGGGGCAACACCACAAAAGAAACCAGCCAACCAGATGTCAAAGGTCAAAATAAATATCCACACACACAGTACACCAGTGGCTCCTAGCAGACCATGGGGACCACAAAGAATACCAGTATTCGGTTGCACTGAGCTCTTGACAGGAGCGAGGTATCTAGCCTCTTGTCAAGTGAAACCTGCCTGCATTCTAGTGACAGTCTGCCACTATGATACTGCTGCGCTCTGCCTGACTCAATGCCCGGGCGAAACTTGCTGGGTCACATTCACCCGTATGATAGTTTGAAAAACCGCAAATATGCAGATTCCTTCTTTAGAAGATGACTTCACAATAGGAAGGAGCAAACAGACAGCACAGTATTAGCATTAAGCTGTATTTAGCTGAAGCCCTTGCTCCACACACAGACACACTGCGGGCAATTTAGAGTCACTGAATCACCTGAAACATGTCTTTGGGGTGTGTGGGAAACAGGAGCACCTGGGGGAAAGTCATTTGAAGACAGGGAGAACATCCAACCTCCACAAAGACTGTCAGATTCAAACCCACAGCCCAGGAGCTGAGAAGCACCACCACTGGCTGCTGTACCACTGTGTCACCCAGATGTGAAGTAGTCATTCTGGGCTGGCCTGTTTCACTGGTCCCAAAGAGCTTGTTTCATTTGGCTCCATTTACTGTTCAGCTCATTCTGACCATGGGATTTCATTTCTGAATTGCTGTTCAGAGACTGTGTGAAGTTTGTAGATAACAAAAACACTTCCCCCCTTTGCCAATATTCTAATCAATCCAATGTTTTAATAAGAAATTCATTATAAACTTATGTTGCAACATATTACAGTATCAAGAGAATCTTAAAACCACTGATAACCAAATTCCGTCATACAGAAAGTGACCGAAAATTCTCATTTCTCATTAAATATTCTTACAGCAGATAAGCTCCAACAAGAACATACTCACTGGAATGTAACAAGACAAATAGGCTTTTTTTAAAAATAGATTACTTACGAAAGAAGTCCTTCTTCACCAGGTTTTTTGCACATAGCACTGTGAAACAACAAAACATCGTTAAAAACAGGCATAAAACAAACATACAGAATGAATACAGGTGGCCCCCGACTTAGGATGGGGTTACGTTCCGCGAAACCCATCGCAAGTCGAAAATACATTTAATACACACTTCTGCGTGACAGACTAGGAGATGTGGATCGCTGCTGCTGCCCAGCATCACGCCATATATCACTTACCCGGGGGGGACTGAACTCGAAGTAGGGTTTGTACTGAACGTCTATCATTGGCTCACCATCGTCAAGTTGAAAAAAATCCTAAGTCGAACCATCATAAGTCGGGGACCACCTATATTTCATTACATTTATAGCTGATAAAGTGTTCTATATTCATAGCTGAAGACCTGCTTCAGAAATTTCCTGACTCCCTGGACAAAAGACGCAAACAGGAACATGAATATTGATGAGCCATTTATTTCCCACAAGGAGACTAGAGCAAAAGGTTTAGCGGAAATAGCATCATCACCACCATCATCAAGGCTTAGCTATATTTCAAAACAGTTACAGAACCTCAACTGTAAAAGGGATGCTCAGGTTTTATTGACTGTGTAGATAATAAAGATGAAAGGAGTGAAGTTAATGAAATTTGCACAGCAACTGGGATTGAATGACCCATTTTTATTTTCAGTAAATTTAAATGAGTTTTAATGTTGGTGTTCTTTGAAGTTACCAAAATAACAAAAGTCTGTATTAAAATTACATACTTTTTTGACAGAATCTAGCAAGGAAATTAAACTGAGGGACACCACTATCATAAGACTTTGGATTTACCGAAAATAAAAAGTCATGAACCTAATTCAAGTTCCACTTTTGTTCATAAAGTAAGGAGTCGGTGTACATGGATCAACATTTATTGAGAATGCCGCTGAAGAACTGTGGCTTGTTATACACTGATGACTTGGATATCAAACTGGGGGCTATAAAACTACTTTTCTGAAAAAGTTCTATGACTCTGTTCCCGTCAAATTTGCCTTCGAAAAAAAACAGCACCAAACGCAATTAAACGCTAGACACAATGCCTGGCTAGTTATTTGAGGCTAGAGAAGGAACTCCATGTGCAGTGGAACTCTGAAGGTAGGGTTACAGAGTGACATACTTTCAGGAACTGGAGAGATGTTCACAGAGCTGAGAGCCTTCCTCCTGACTCACGCAGCGCATCAACCATCCCGAGAGATTCCAGTCATGTCAACACATGACCTGCTGCCTGATTCCGTGACCCTCTGAACACCATTGTTTCAAGCTCCATCCCTACAAACACCTTGCTAGTTTCTGAAAAGGAGGATGGATGGCAGAACGAGCAAGCAGTGACGATAGCTGCTGAGAAACAAATGGTCAAGGAACTAAACTTGCCTTTGAAGAACACGTTCGTTAAATTACTCCTATGAAAAAATTACTGTCTAATTATAAACTACACAAGCCTCTTACAAAAACACTTGACAGGTAACAATCAGCTAAACTTGATCTACAGAATATAAATCTCAATTTTTATTTAAATGTAACATCTGTTACTGAAGCTAGCATAAAGAAGAGCTTTTTACTCCTCCTTCTCTGTTCCACATTGGGATAAACCCAATTCACAGCGACTGCAAAAGCACTGACCTAAATTTGCTTGTTTTGGCCTGGAATCAGAATCTCTCTGAACTGTTTAGTCCCCATCACATGGCACCACCACAAGAGTCATGAAGAGAAACCTCACATACTGCACCACTTTCCGTTCCTTCATTTTCTGTTTTCTTGGCATTTGCTCTGTTTAAGGTGAGCTGCTTTTCTAGGGCATTTGTGAACATTTTGATGTTTTGGTGAAACACAGATGAAGTTTTAACACCTGTGCTGTCAACCCTCTGGACATCCACAGGGCATACCTGTCTGCTCACGACGTGCAAGAATTTTCTTAAAAAGAAATCAAGATCCAGAAGGCCATCGGAACAGAGCAATATTCTCATAGGTGGAGAGTGTAACCCCCGCCCCGGAAAAACGAGTCATGTTCCTGCGCATTCCAACTCATTACTAAAACATCTGGGGAGTCTCCCTCTCAGAGGAAGAAATGGAGCAAAACCGCAAGTCTGCCACCAAGGTCCAGTGCCAGCCGTATGTGTAGAGATGAAACTTCTGAATGTTAAAACTATAGACACAAATCCCTTTAAAGGCAGAAAGAAGCGATTTAGCTACTCTATACCACAAGTACCCACAGCTAAAGTGGTGGAAGCTGTCTGATTTAAAAGAAACAAATGGCAATAGAGTTTTCATTGAAGTAGGGGGATTATCACTGCAGTAGGAAGAAGCTCAAGAAAGATGCAAAACCCTTCACAATGACACAAAAATAATACTCCGGAAGTTGAGAGAACTGTACACTAAAGGGGTACCAAGTCAACCTTTGCACCATGATAAATTTCAGTGACGATACCATATCTTAAAACAAATACCTGATAAAACACACCTAATACTAAAACTCACACTGGGAAGCAAATCCCACTTTCACTTGTGCAAGTTCTTTCAGCCCACACAACAGAGTAAATGACCCCCAAATTCTCAAACAAGCAGTGTAATCTACACATCATTTGTTATGCTGTTTAAATGGGGCCTTTATTCCAAGAACACATGTCCTGTAAATACCCTTCAACACACCATCTCTCTGTGTAGCCTTGGACGAAGTCACCATGGAAACAAGAACATCGAGTCAAAAGCATCGAAAAGATTCCTCTGCTGGCTTATTTCCTATCCCTCTGGCACTGATCCTCCAGCACATGGCCCACAGGGCTGACTTACAGGGAGTGGAAGTCAATTTAATGAAAGAAAAAAAAATAACTGCAACTGACAATTATCATCATCATCATCATAAACTGTTTTACAGCCAACATTAAAGAGAATAACTCCAAAGACAGTAAAACAGATGCCATGAATTCGGCACTGCACAAACCCAACAGGATATTTTAAGGAGCCCCGTCAGCATCCTTGTCCCATTTCGTTAATGCACTCCATGTGGAGATGGTCTAGCTGGGGGTGCTTGCCAAGCTCTGCCCAATTAGTGCCCCTGTCACGAGCCACCACTGCAACACAAAGCGCTCCATCCACAGGGCCACGGAAAAGACGGGAGTTCAACCAACACTTCCGCTCCAGGAGTGAAATTACAGTGCATCAGCCAGGCATCCCTGCATTGCACTGCATTATTTATTTGGGTGATATTTCCGTCCAGAGTGATTCATGAATATGGGATGGTGATTTCTGAGCATATGTGGGTCAAAGCAACACAGCAAGAGAACTACATACAAATTCTTGTCCTGAACCATTTGCAGTTACCTTTCCAGTAACAGACAACACATCTTAATATTAGAAGCCTCTGCCATTTTTATTTGCTCCACATTTAGAACAGCTATAACAGGCTATTTGACCCACTGTTCAAATAAAAGAATTCACAAAGCCTACAGCTGATTGGCAAGGAGGCTGTCAGTCCACCACTTCGATAAAATACAAAACCAAGAGAGAACACATACCTAAGGGCTGGACAGAACAGATACTGAGTTCTGATCAGACTATGTTCACTTGCAATGACTGAATTGCAAGCAGTCACCAGCACCATTTGATCAGGCTTTTCACTAGTCTGCAGGTGCAATCAGCAGTAAACAAACCCCACAAAGAGAGACCATGTATCCATGTTCTTTACTCCATCTCTGTGCCCATCTGAAGTCCAAAGAAAGTTAGGAGAAAGTCAAAGTTTTAAAACAGTTGTTGGAAACTAAGGGGGCACAGTGGATTTGGCTGGGGGCCCACTATGTGGCAGGTCTGGGATTCAAGTCCTGCATGGGATGCCTTGCGGCGGACTGGTGTCTCCTCCAGGATGGGTCGCCTCCCCCTTCAGCCTTGCACCCTGTGTTGCTGGCTTAGGCGTTGGTTTGTGACCCTGCTCAGAACAAGCGATGTTATGTGCGGCAGAAACTAAGACATTAAGGCAACAAATATATCAGTGACCATGCCCTTATGCCCCCAGTGCCCAGATATTTGGGTGTTACTTTGCTCTGACCTTTCTGCCAGGTCACCCCATAAAGGTATTAGCCAGGTCTACTCAACTGTTTGACTTGTATCAGAAACCAAGTTAAGGTGCCATTACATTTACACATCATTATCAATAATATAATTACAGTAAACCATTCTTATTTATGACTGATCAAAATTTGAGTTCCTAACCTCTGAAGAGTTTGCACTAACTGAACAGTAATTTTCTTCAAGCAAAAAAATGTGAAAAACATTTTAGAAAAAATGTTTAATTTCAGAACACAATATAAAGTTTGAGAAGTCCTATTTTCTGTAGGCATTAAGAACTGCAATCTGAGAATTTCACATTTTTCTTTTAGCAGCCCTTAAACTGAAGAATAAGATGCTACTTACTGCATTTTCCATATCTGTATTGGTTTTTTTTAATGGTCAAAAAGTCTCAACAGAACCTGAATAACCACCAATAGAGAGCTTTTTAATGACAAATCACAAATCAAGAGCCTTCAGAGGGATTTACCTCCTTGCTTAAACAGGAAACATAAGTGCGATGATAGGTGACCAACAACTTAAACCTACTGTCACAGGTAATTAAAAGGTATATTAAGACATTCAGCTTTACTTTTATTGGCCCTCATCCACCTTGAGCTGTGACTTAGAACTACCAGAAGTGATCAGACAAGCTTGAAATGGCCACGTAAATACACAGATCTAAGTAAACCAGTAAACTGTTAGACAGGATATTTACATTATCACATGGCTTTGTTCTTCTGTTACCCAACCAGCTCTAGACTAATACAAATATTTTGCTAGACTGTGGTACTGTTATGACAACAGCGACGTTAAGGACAAACAAGGTAAGGGCTTTTAATGTGTCACTATGAACGCTATTTTCATGCTTCTAGTTACAACTGGATGTTAATTATATGCAGCCAACACACATTGAATAACAAACTCAACATTCACTGGTGGAACAGCCAGCTCAGATGGAAATGTCATTCAGTGGTGTCTGGCGTCAGTAAGGAAGTTGCCGGAGACAATAGGTCTGTATGATGTTCTCTACGCAGAGCACCTGGGGAAAGTCCCAGTGTGATGTTCTCAGCGATACGAAAGGTATATGCAGTCACACAATGGGGAACAAGTAGTCAGCTTCAGATGTTACTGAATGCTATACACAGCGATATGGGCTGCTGGGCCAGGTGGACATCGTAGTTTGGGAGGCTCTGCTGCAGACCAGTAACCAATCTACTGTGCAGAACATCAGATCTGCTACAGACTTTTTTTTTTTTTTTTTTTGCTGGAGAAAGTGAAACAGACAGGAGTCCTGGGTTACATTTCTCTAAACCGTCCCCACTAATTTAAAAACAATGAGACAAGAGTCCATACCCTGGATGCCATCTAACCAGGAAGATAAGATCCTAACCACTTCCATTCCTCCAAAATACCACCTACAGAATATTCAATGACATGGAGCAACATTCATCTCTGACTAGACAATGTGCCCATTTCCAGGAGTATAGGATAAGACCAAAACCACAAGGACTGATGACACCTTTCTCAAAATCCTACAGGGTAGTAAAGACTCATTACTACTGTTTGAAAAGAGGAGAGCAGAAATGGACATCAAGACATGTATTTCAGGTGGACTGAGGATTAAAATTTGCTCAGGTGTAAAGATGCACGTAAGACTATGGAGTTTAGTGTATTGTGTACTTTAGGAAGCCTTAGACAAAAGTATCAGTTGCATACACCACCAACCACTGTACCTCATTTTGAGGACAACTACTGGGTAAACAAACTGTACCGAAACTGGACGCGAACCTACAGCCACGAAGCTGTGACGGATGTGCCCCGTTACCACCTTTTCCCAAACTAAAACGTTACCATTCCTGAGTTTCTACGGAATAGTACACGGTGTGCCATCGATCCATGGCAAATGATGTACAATATGTAATTAAACCAAAGTGCCTAAAACCTTGATTCATTACACCAAAATTTACTACCAGCATGGTAAGGAAGGGGCTGAGACAGGTCTGACATCCCATAAGTTAACCACTGAATTAATGACAAATGAGAATTACCTGGATTCATAATGCGATGGACAGAAATTATCCTGACATATACTATATACACAAATGTGTTACTGATGGCTCCAGAACTAATAAGAAAAAAGAATTTCTGGCAATAGCAGACGAGCACTCACGGGAAAAGGATGCTTCAGAGGCAAGGAGAGGTCAGCGTTACCCAAATTTGCGTGAGGTGAGCAGCCTGAAGGATTTTAACAGGCGCACAGGGAGCAACGCCGGTCGCTAATTTACGCCACTGACTCGCCTGAGGGGTTAATACGAGTGGAGAACGTCACGTGATCAGACATTAACAAAACATCTCGGCTAAGTACACGAAATTTCACTGCCTATTTGATATTTCTCCGTTTCCACTTGGGGGGAGGAATGGCGCACACACAAAGAAAAAAAAACCCCCACAAACACTTAACGCATCCCCTTCCACCGCGTACTGGCTGGAGGCGCACGTGCTCCTCTGATCGAGACACTTAATTTAAAATTCCATGCATGCACGAGCCATGACACGCACCTCCCGAACGGCAGTCTACCTTGTTCCGTCATAACAGCAGAAAAAAAAAAATGCACAAGTTAGAAGTTTCCGATTAAAACGTCAACAAAAGACGTAAACGAGCAAGTTTACATTTCGCCACGCGCGGCCAGGTCGCGCCACCTCAACCGCTGACAAAACGGTCTCGGCTCGCGCCTATAAATTAAAACAAGAAAAGTTGCACAAAACTGCGATGAAAAGCGGATCGTCGGCAGCACTGCGTTCACTTACACTGTACAGGATGTAGGACTAAGCTTGTTTAAAGTAATTTCCTCAAATACTACTTCGCGCCGGCCGGACAACAAAGCTAGCAGTACCTGGCTGGCCTGGTGACTAGCTCTTAAAACTCACGTCAGATACCACGGCTATTTTCAAACCTGCCACGGTGGGGATTCCTGAAGAACTCGGGCTTTGCACGCAGCACGGTGCCTGAGGAGAATTTACACCGAAACCCATCGCTCGAGGAGCCCCATGATGAGCCATCATTTCCCCAACTCTGCCGGTGTCTCCACACGCCGCTTTCCGCGCCTTCGGGCTACAAAAGCACGGCGGACTGAACATCCAGTTCTAAAATTCACCTGTCAGACGCAGTTTGGTCGGCCCGTTCCTCCTAGCGCCCTGGTTAGACATGTCCCTCCGCTTTCCAGCTTGAGCAGTTGTCACAATATCAGCGCAATATCCTTTAAATTGCCCTCTTTTCCCTCTTTCTCCAGCTTCACAGTGGATGATGAACAATAATGGAGTCCAAGCATCGTAGCCCGGATGTGCTTCGCGTTGCCATCATGATTACACCACGAGCGCTGCGCGCACACCTCGCCCCGAAACTGTGGGCCGAACGCTTCTGGCTTTATCTCCTCCGTCGTTCCCCTTCCTCCAAAGTGGAAGCATGATTCTGATAAGCCTTACGACATTTCGAGTGACGAGCGTTCACGCCGAACGCGAAATTCCCCCTGACGGCGCGCCCTCCTCCCGTCCGGGCACTGTTTTCAGTTGGTCTGTCCTACCAGGCCAACCGTTCTGGCTGTGCGGTGACGTCATATGGACACGCCCCCAAGGAGCCTATTTAATAGGTTATACTGAAAGTTACATTTAAGCGCTACTCAACATAGCGATGTAACGTTGAGTCGTTCGTCAAAACAAAACTCAAAACAAGCAAGTTCCTTGAACGTTTATTTACATATTAAAAAAAAACAGTCTTACTGATACACAGCAGAGGGCCAATTAAATTAAAATCCAGATTAATATATAAATAGGGTATTTCCAGAGATGTTTAAAAAAAAGAATTTAATTGTCAGGAGTTCGGAACACAAGGGGATTGAGTTGAGGATCCACACGGATATCTTCAAACTCGATCTGGAAATAGAAGACACAACTAAAGTATATAGTACAGACCAAAACCAGGTCAAGAACTTAGAACAGCACATTCTCAGTTTTCAACCTGAAAGGGCAAAGTGCACTTCCTACTCACCTCACCACTAAAGTAGTTTTCAAGCATGTAGAGGGCTCCCATAAAGACCATTTCATTATCATGGGACTGCAGTGCTTCAAGCTTGGCCAACCCCCCACACTCCTCTAGTCTCAGACAGATGTTGCACATCCCCAGATGCTTCTGCTGCCTAGACCGTAACAAGGAGGGAAAGTGCTTACCATAGTGATACTTTGAGCAGAATGCAGCTACAAAACTGGTATTCCTGTATGAGCACAAACCTTACAAAGATTGGCAAAAGCTTCCAAGGTTATCGCGAGGAATTCATTGTCTTTGGAGGACAAAAAGTCAAGCATGGGTTCTAGCACATTGTTCTGAACAAGGTATGTAATCTGCTGAACATTGCCTCCAGTGGAGTAGTTATTTACTGTCCACACTGCCTCTTTCTGAGTTCTATGATCAGACTGCAAAAGCAAGGTTTTAAAAAAAAAAAAAAAATTCTGAACACAGTGAACCAGGTTTCACCAAGTCAAATTATGAAACCATGTGTGCATTTATAAGCACTTCAAAGCAACATACAATTAATATGTAGACACCAGTATTTTACTTACATTTAGCAGATTCTTTTTCTCCAAAGCAACTTCCAATGAAGTCTATGTAGTGTTATTAGTCCACACACCTTATTCACCAAGGTGTTACACTGCTAGATAAGCTACTTACAATGGGTCACTCACACCAAGTATCCAAGGTGACATGTGGTCTAAGACACTATACTAAAGTTTCAATCAATCATTCATCAATTTAAATACCAGTGCAATATAACACATTATGGACAATTTAGCGTTACCAATTCACCCAAAACCCCTTTGGATTGTGGGAAGAAACCAGACGACCTGAGAAAGCACGATGCCAGCATGGAGAGAATGTTGCTGTACAGATTCCAGTCCACCATGCAGGACTAGACAAACCTGTCGGAGGATGTCCACAAGGAGCGGAACCAGGCCAGTGTTGATGACCTCCTGGATTTGTTTGTCCTTCCCTGCAGCAATGTTTGACAGGGTCCAAGTAGCCTCTTTTTGGATGCTAGCCTTGTGGTGCCGCAGTAGGGCAGGGAAGTGAGCCAGGAGACCAGCGTCAAGAACCAGCTGTGCACTCTCACCCGAATCACTCACGATGTTGCCAATAGTACGCAGCGCTGGTGTCTAGAATGGTACAAAATTGGAAAGTTATATGCTCCAAGTGTGCTTCATTCCACTGCATTAATTTCTGAAGTAATTTGTATTTCTTACAGGCCCCCCCCCCCCCCAGGAAAAGAATATCCTACATACTGAAAACCAAATAAAATTACACCAGGGTGGAGAGCAGCTTTACATTATGAGATTCAAGACCTAAACTGCAACCAGACAGTCAGTGTGACAATAGTAAGCAATGCAAAGTTTAACATGCCATACCAAAATTGAGAGCTCATTAGCATCTAACAGCTGCATAAGGCGGCTCAACAGTCCTATTTGCAGCACTGCCTGGATCCGATCACTGGGTCCATCAGTAAGGTAGGACACTGCCCAGCAAATGTCAGCCAAGACTGCCTTGTCCTCATGGTACATTAGCCTCACCAATGTGGGAAGCATCTGCTGCACAATACATAAAGGGACTGGGGGGAACTTATTGCGACAGAGGTTGGACAGTGTCCATGTTATATTCCTTAGGTATGTTGCCTAGAAGGGGAAGGGAAAAAAAAAAAAAATACAAAATATTAAATAGTATGGGTACATGGAGAGAACCCCTGACAGCACAAAGTAAGAATTCCAATGAGCAAGCAAGGCGTTGTGTGGATTGCTTCCAGCTATAATTTCACTTCTGTGTGTTAAATCATGCTGGTAAATTTAACATTCCATTTCAAAATGACCTCTTGATATGAGCATCGTCTCATTGCATCAGACCAAATTTCAAGTACTTACCCGGTACACAGAGAGATCTGGAACAGCAAGCAAAGACAAGAGTGGTGTAACACCATTATGTTGGAGAACTATGTCTCTGGCAAATGAACTATCACCTGGGGAAAAGAGGGCAAAGATTTTGATGCCTCAGACCTAGACACAGTTTCAAACACTTTCTTACAGGAAGAAATTCCAGTTTGTATCCTCAACCACAACACTTTGATCAGTACTTAATGCAAGAAAGTGATGCCCAACATTGGTTCATGGGGCGGGCAGGGTTGAGATTTTTGCAACTTTTAAAGAACACATCAGTTATCACTTGAATTCCTTACCTACTTAGTGATTCAAGCGAGCCGTTACCGATCAAGAACGCAAAACCACATTGCAGCCCCCCCAAGAACCCAACATGGAGCCCTTCTGTAGGAAATATAGCCAACAAATACTGAGAGTCCCTACCAGCAATATTTCCCAAAGCCCATATGGCTTGTTCACTGATGTGAGGATGAGGTGAAGAGATCAAGTGGACAAAGCCAGGGACTGCACCGGCATCTACCACAGGGCGGGTCTGCGCCATTGTTCCTGAAGCAATGTTGGTCAGAGCCCAAGCAGCTTCAAACTGAATAGGAGGGCATGTATCCACAGCAAGGAAGTCAACCAGCTTGCTGATGAGGCGGGAGCTAATTATTTCATCAATAGGAGGATCCTTCTGTCGAGAAAGGAGCTTCCTACAGCGTTGAGAGTGTTTGGAAACAGCTCAGCTGGCAGTTAAACTGTAGGACACCAGTTTTGAGCAAACAGAGCTGGTAAGGGTAACTTACCTGGCAGCTTTAGCAGCCCGCAACTGCCCACCTAGGGAATGACTGTTTACTCCTTCTACAAGATCATCTATTGTCCAGTAGTCAGTGGGCTGTAGGTTTATTGAAAGTTAGAAAAGTTTCACAGCATTTTCACTTTAGCTACAATATCAACACTTATCTGTCATGTTTAAATTAACTGGTCCATATCTAACCTTCCTGTTCTGGCTACTGTCTTGAGTCGGGGATGTGGTCTCCTCCGGAAAACCGCAAACATTTCGCCTTTTAAGGAACTGCTCATCTTTTTTTGCCTTGTGAAGCTGCACGTTCGTTTCAGTCATCTTGCGTCTCAGTTCCTGAAGAGGCCTGCAGATGAGCGCTTGGACTCGTTGGACCAATTCATGCCAAACATGCAAGACTCCACTTAGTTACAGCCGTATCTTTTCCTTTATCCTTAAAATCGTGCAGGCGGCCTGCAACCTCATTTCCAGAAGACATTGTAGCTTGGAAATAGTTAGCTGAAGTGGTCAGGAAGTCCAGCTTAAACAGAGGCAAAAAAAATTGGGCGGGTAGGGGGAACATCAGATGTTACAAGTGAAGACTTCTGCTTGAGGAGGATGAATAAAGTTAAATTATGACAGCAGTTTATTATAGTTAGAAATCCTTCAGCGTCGACTCGAGAATGTATTGTGTGTCTTATGCTTCTGTTCTAAAGTATTTTCTGTCTAGTTCGTCACTCACTGCTCGTACAAACAGGGAAATGTGATGTCGTCTTCTGAATAAGCTTATTTCATTTATTTATTTATGTACTTACTTACTTACGCACAGAGAAGGTATTCGCACTTTTCCCCTCAAAATCCTGACTTGAATTCATTAAGCGCCATTGGACACATTTAAATTCCCGCCAAGAGTGGCCGCGGATTGCTGGATTGGACAGAAGGTGTCGCTCGTTTTGCCTCCGCGCGTGCCCTTCTCCGTTCTCTTTCTATGTTGCCAAGGGAACCAGACTCCGCTATCGCGAGATGTCATCAAAATTTGCCAGTCTTCCTCCCAAAGCACACGCAATCTTCCGCTGATTGCGATCGAGTTGCTTTTTAGAGTAATTCTCTAAAGACTCACGTAAATACTAGCAATATATACCATTAAATATTCTCCCCTTAAATAGGTGAGAAAAGAAGTCATTATCAAGAAGGCATTCTGGCGGGAAAGCTTACGCACCGACCCAGTGGCCTAATGGATAAGGCATCAGCCTCCGGAGCTGGGGATTGTGGGTTCGAGTCCCATCTGGGTCGCGTGTCTGTCTGCTCTTTTGGCTCGAGACATTCGTTGTACGTGAAGCACAGGCTACGCTGTACACTTACAAGTTTCCAGAGCAAAAAAAAAAAACAAACAGCAAAGACACGCCTATAAAAATCCTTGTCGTACCTCTGTGATGTAGAAGTGAGGAGAATTATTAAACGCGAATTGCTGCGTTTCTTCTCGAATTGAACCTTTAAGTTTCGTCAAAAATTCCTCTCAGAAAAGACTCAGCAAAGAGCCACGATAATTCTAGCATTGCCACACTCATTATATATAACTAAAATTAAATTGTAACAATATAGTACGTGGTAAATTGCACACACACACATTTTCAGAACCGCTTGTCCCGGGCCTCAGTCCATGTTAATCCTTATTAAATTTATATACATGCATCGATGGATGGAAGAGTTTTATTCCAGAATGAACCCCATTACTTTCAATTTAATTAAACTTTTTCGTAGAAGGCCCATCTGAAACATGAAACTATTAGAAGACGTCCTTCACATTTTTTGCCAAATCCTTCCAGAAGTCCTCATATGAGGAGATTTGTGTGTAAAAATGTTAACTTCCACGCAGCGTTGAGTGGAGTTTTGCCACCCCATTTATTAGGTTCATATACATTGATTTCTTGAGTTGTAATACAAAAAATAAACAAAAGCAAAAAATAAAATATTATTTTGACAGGTTCTACAAACAGGTTATCTTCAAAAAAAAAAAAAAAAAAAAAAAAAAAACGCACTCCTTGTTACCCCCCCCCCCCAATCCATTGGTACTGCAGCTGAACATTGTAACTTTTGGAGCTGATTTTCCAGAAGCAGATCAAGCTTAGTCCAAGACTAAAAGTGTTTCCAGTGGAGAATATCTATTAAGTGTCATTTGGTCCAAGTCTAGGCTTATTCTGTGCCTGGACAACCAGCCCTTAGCTTACAGCCTGGACTATTGCTTTACTCAAAGCCAACAATTGGCTCCCACTTGTTACTTGAGAACCCAAACTCATTGCTTTCTGGAACAGACCCTTCTTCATAAGAAATACGTGGACAAAGAGGGTGGCGTGTGTGTTATTGTTTAACTACAAGAAATCAAACCAGATTTCTGACCGAAACCTGATTTCACCGTGTAAGAATTAGATGACAAACAAACAAAACTGCTACATTATAAATGTAGCTTTGAGAATGTACTTTTCTTCCTGTCTTCGGTGAGGTACGCAAGTCAGCTTATCAATGCCGTAGCTCCTTTCTCATTTTAACAGTCAGCTATTTTATAAACCAGCCCCTTCCTCCAGCAAAGAAGGAGATGGGGGGGGGGGGAAAAAAAAAAAAAAAAAAAAAAAGCCCAAAAAACCTCAAACCCCATGGAGAAACCCTCCACAGCAAAGTCAGTCTCTCCTGGCACGTGTGCCAACGTGGGGTGGGCGGGTGCGTGGATGGAGTCACTCCCATACCCGTGTAACACACTTCCTCTGGGCAGGGCAGCTGACCGTTGCAGAACGCTGGTTTAAACGGGCGTAAGGGTGGTGGTCAGGAACCGAGGGTGTTGGAAGTGCCGGGCCGGGCTGTAGACTGGGTTCCGGCATGGGTTAAACGTTCATACGCACCCAAAGTCTTTCTTTGTTTTATTCTGAGCCAAAAATATATTTATATAATAATAAAAAAAACCTGTACTAAGAGGCTGGAGACTGTAGTTTGTTGTTATGAGACCTACAGAATACAAAAAAAGGGGAACAGTTGAGAACCATTTACTTTATTAAACATTTCAAAGTGACAAAAGAACAATACAAAAGACATTAGAGGATGCAAAGGGGTCAGGCACAGGGGAGAATTGGCAGTGAGGGCAGCCATGTTGGTGTGACAGCGCAAACTGGTGTTCCATGGACAGCTAGTGAAATCGCTCCACTTGTCAACTACTCAACTTGTTAACTTCAGCATCGAAAGCTTTCCAAGTTCCTTCCTCATTAAAACTATTTCTCTTATTTGAACCATAAAATAATCCTTCACAAAAGGATTTAAAACATTTATGGCATATATATGACCAAAAGTGTAAGCATTAAAAAAAATGTCCAAATAAGGACAACCATATCACTACCGTCATCAAAAGGTACTGTGTACTTTAAGAAACTTGTTGGGAGACAGACATTTCATTGGAATACATAGTGATACAAGTCAGTTGAGGAAGGGTCAGCAAATGTACATTTTAAAAAAAAAAAAAAAAATTTAGAGAATGGAAGTAGGAATTTGAAATAATTCAGACATCTCTCAAAAAAGAGATGTTTTCACAACTGCAATAATAAGGAAATATGAAATCACAAACTATACTTCTATTAAATAAAACTTATCTTGCATATATATATATATATATATATATAAAAGTGCTTTTTGTTCACTTACAAAAATGCACTTGTGTGTTCCCATCAGTTGAGCTGATATTTTTTTTTTTTTTTTTTTAACTTACACTTCAAAGAAAACAGCTAACTTTAAAGCATTATTTAAAAAAAAAAAAAAAAAAAAAATCCTTAATTTTGTCAACATGGCTGCCAAATTGCAACTCTCACTTAAGGCATCTTTGGAGGTTGGCTTTTTAAATCTTTCCTATGACAATTTTTAGCTTGGGTTTCTTCAAGTGCTCAGGATATTAATCGTGACAAATTGGTGCTGTTTCCAGAACAGCGAGTTCCAAGTACCAATAAAAGAGCCACCCCCAGCATCCAGGTTAGATTCCAGCTATAAGATCAGACTTATGACATCATAATCTGCAAGAGAGAGAAAAAATGGGCAGCATATGAATACAGGCAAGCAGGACACATGAACAGAAAATGGTGGCTGATGATGCAGAAACACAGCAATGCTAACAATGACAAGAGTGTTTAGTTGGCAAGCTGAAGCACTCGGACCCCAGTGAAGACATCTCCAGAATTCCTCCGTTCACACAGGGACATGAGTAACAGGCTGCACTGCACTGAGCTGAACCCTGTGGGCCAGCAAAGGGCGCAATCATTAATGGACATGACACATGACCAGAAGTTTACACATCTCTCATGCAGCAAACTGCTGCTATACCCTCAGGCTTAACCAGAATTTACCCCAGTAAGCAGGAAGCTGTAAATGTTTCAAAGCAAGCCAGTTGCTGAAGTTGGTCTCAATAAACAGCGGAACAAGAAAATGGCATGACAATGGAAGTGAAAGGTGAGAAGAAGCCTGCATTGTGGATTGGCATAGAAGTATTAAACACACTGCATCCTACATGCATCCTCAGATCATCTCAGGTGCTATTAATCAGTTGTGGAGACAATGCCAATTGTATGGGGGGAGGCTGTTATGGGGGCCCTCATAAAAGCAGCCAAGGTTCAATGCCATACAAGAGCAAACCAAAGCTTTCCAAGTGCAAGATGGGAGACCAGAAGGGCAGGGAAGACATGATCAAGCTGGAAAAAAGGAACAGAACAAGATGCCTTTCCTCACCTGCTTGCCTTGAAAGCTTTCAGCTTCTGTACAAAAAAGGATTCCAGAACCTCTGCACACTGGTAGAAGGGTGAGTCGCTTGGGTTGTAGTAGCGGCAGTTGTCAAAAATCTTGGTCATGTCCGCCACAAACTCTGTGAGCTTTTTGTAATAGCGTTTCTGCACCCGCTCCTCCATAGTAGCTAGATCTGTAAAATAAAGGAAAGGGTAAGAGGGTCCCTCTGAAAAGGAAGCCAAGTACAATAATTGCATATGGAGAAGGCTTCATATATCCAGTGTGAGTATGAGGAGGGGTCATGATGCGTAACAGCAGGAAACCATGACACTTCACTTGAGACAGCACCCACCCATTGGTTCCTTGATCACACCGTAGTAATCTGGTGCATCGTTGGGATCTACTGGTTCTAAAAACGGCCACGCCATTTTGTGAGCCTTTCCAGGGAAAGAAAACACACAGAGTATGGCTTAAGTTTTAATCAATGCAGTGAACAAATATTCTTACTTTTATCAAGTCACTTATAAACACAAAAACACATTTATTCAACAGCCCTAGAGATTAGCAGATATGCTTTTCTTGCAGTTGCCCTTCAGGCCCATGATACACACATGCACACACACCTGCAAGGAGCGCAGGGTCCGTCTCAAGCCCTCATAGTCCTTCTCTGTGAGTGGTGACAGCACAGTCATGGCATCCTCTGTGGACTGGCACTGCGGGCACACGTACTCATCGATGTGGGCTGCCTCGCTCTGCAGGATGCCCACACAGCGCCCGTGGTACCAGTTCTGGCAGCGGTCGCAGCCAATGTAGAACCTGTGTGAGCAGGGGTACAGGAGTATTCTACCTCAACCACAAAAAGCAGAGGCTCCAGCACTGATGACACTTGGCACAAATATTGTGGGCACATTCTCCAGTTATCAAAAAAATATACTTGTTTACTGCTACTAACATACAGCTACTTATTAAGAGCACTTGAATGTGTTGTCATTATTCTGGACGACGCACATGGTACAATGGCCTCTAAAGTTACACATGTAATCGGGATCGAAGACCAACTCTTTTGTACATGAAGTCTCTTCCACCCATAGGTCAAATGAAAGACAAACTCACACAAGTCTCGATTTATTTGCTCGTTAGGTTCTGCAAAAAAAAAAAAAATCTCAAAGTGCTTTAACAAACGAAACACTTTTTAAAAGTATTAAAGGGTTAAAAACTAAAACCAGTTTAAAACGGATAAAAAGAAAAACACCTCCACAAACGGAGACAAAAAGTGTTTCGGTGCATTTCACGTCGGTCTTTGACTTCATGGGTAAACATCGGTTGTACTCCGCTACTAACAAATTTCTGAGAATAGACGGGGGAAGGCAATACAAAATTTTTGGAAAAAAAAAAGATTAAACAACTGGAGAGCTCGACGAACATGGACCTATTTGTTACACACACACACACACACATTTTCAGAACCGCTTGTCCCTTACGGGGTCACGGGGAACCGGAGCCTACCCGGCAACACAGGGCGTAAGGCCGGAGGGGGAAGGGGACACACCCAGGACGGGACGCCAGTCCGTCACAAGGCACCCCAAGCGGGACTCGAACCCCAGACCCACCGGAGAGTAGGACTGCAGTCCAACCCACTGCGCCACCGCACCCCCCTCTATTTGTTACATTTAATAATTTTTAATAACAATTTGGTTAATGATTGAAACACCTATATGCAGCTAATCCTGTAATGTGTACTCGTTCATATGGTGCTATGTGACAGATGGACTGCACTCTAGAATCGTGTCTCCATCCAAATCTCTCCTTCTGTTGATATCATACAATTTTTGTACCATTCTTGGAGATGCACCTCGCTTTGGAGAGAAGCATCTGTTGAATGAAAAAATGTAACAGAAATTTTTAAAAAAAAAAAGTACAATTAAAAATCTGCAACCACTCGTAACACGAGAAGTCTGGGTACTGGTAAGTATTCATTAGACAGGAGAGGAAGACAGTATAATTACTGTGATTCGTCGTAAGGAGTCCGGCAGATGCAGTAGAGCTCCTCTGTGTTGCCCTCCTGTCCCTGTTTACACTCGTTACAGATGTAGTCGTCCATCTTCTTGGCCTCCTTCTCAGTCACCCCAACACATTCCCCATGGAACCAGTTACTGCAGAGATCGCAGCCAATGTAGAACCTGAAAGGTATGCAGAACACGGTTATGTTCCCTTCACGGTCAACTGCAGTGCAGGACATGTCCACAACGAGAAAGCGTCTCGGTGATGCCACACATTACTTTGACTCGTCGTACGGTGTCCTGCAGACGCAGTAGAGCTTGGTGTCCTTCTTGACATCTTTTGAGGTAGTGGTTATCATCTTCTTCTTCTTCATCTTGGTCGAGGTTGGGTCCCTATCATCATCACGTTTTCGCTTCTGGGAGGAAGAGGGTGAGGCCATGGTGGAGGCTAACATGGTCGCCTGGATAGCAGCAGCGCCTGCAGCCTGGGAGGTAGCGGCCTGTGCCTTCTTCTCTTTCTCCTTCCGTAGCTTGCTCAGGTCCTTTCTCAACTCCTCCTGGTGACAATGCCAGTCATCCACTAAGCAAGCGCTTAGGTGCAGGGTGACCTAATAGCTTGTCGCATCTACACTTTGTGCACATTTATACAGCAGCAACTCGAGACGTAGCATTTTGTCCATTGACTTCACAAAATAATCACAGAATAAGAATCTCCACTGTGATCTTTCAATATTTTTACTCCAAGGTTAAATCAGAGCAAAACTAACAGACCTCGCTCAGATTTTTATACAAGAACACAAAACTGCAATGACTTCACTTGTACTGAATGCTACATTAATCGCAAGGCGTGGTATTTTCCTTGCAAACTCTACTTCCACCGGAATCCACACCTGAGGATGTCGAGGCTATACTCACCTGGGCTTCCAGCTGGAGCTCCTTATCAAGCAGTGCCCTCTTTTGGAGGATCTCAGCCTTGAGCTGTTCTTTATGCTTGAAGAGCAGTGCTGACAGCTTGGTGGCACTCTGGCGGCTGCGCTTTTGCTCCACCGACTCTTCCCGCTTCCGCTTCTTAGCTGCCTGCCTCTCATCTTTGTCTATCTTGTCCAAGATGAACTTCATCACCTGGTTGCATACGATCATTCTGTGCCGTTTGGGGGAAGATCAGACACATATATTTGTATTTAGCTCGCAATATTATAAACATAGAAGATGAGATGGGAGTTTTCCTCATGCAGTACTCAGACATGATTCCATACAGCCCCAAATCTCCGTTCTTGACAATCTCAAGATAAAATGTACTGTATATCCTGCAACTCCTAACCTACATGAGCTTTAATTTCTCCTTGGAATAAGATTATTTTTACTCCAAGTTATATTTAGCATTAATGAAAAGCATCTGCTAACTGAATAAATTAAATTTAAATGGGCATATTATTTACTAGCTGATACAATCATGGCTGTATGCTCGACCCACTATATGTGCTGACATGTCACCCTGTGATTTGACTCTTCCCCAAAATGTGCTTTTTTAAATAAAAAATAAAAAAAAAAAAAACCTCAAAATGAAGGACCTTTGGTAAAGTAGTGAATCAATCTAGAAGTAGCCGTGCTGTGAAAATCTGTTAAGACATAAAATTATTAATTAGCTATAAAAAGAACCTCTCAAGGCCTCTCAAGTCCCAACTGAAGTCAGTGTTCATGACTCCACAAAAAAAAAAAAAAAAAAAAAAAAAAGACATCGTACAAAAACAAATAGAACAGTGGAAGGGGAGAAACTAGCGGTCATTAAAAAGGGCATAAAAGCTCGTCTACAGTTCTGAGCGAATCTTCTATGGACTGATGAATAAAAAGCAGAATGTTCTGGAAGACTTGAGCCCCATTACACCCAGTAAAAACAAAATACGGCATTTCGGAGTAAGAACCTTTCACACCAGCAGTCAAGCATGGTGGTGGTGGTGTGATGATGTGGGGGTATTTTGCTGCCGTAGAACCCGAGTACCTAGCCATCACTGAAGGAACCACGAATTCCTCTGTGTTTGATGCTAAAGGAAAATGCCAGTCTGTGAGGTTAAGCTGAAGCACAGCTGGGTCATTCATTCATCAAGACAATGGTCCCAAACATGCAAGCAAATTGACATCAAAACGGTTAAGGCCCTGACTTGAATCTGACTGAGGGGCTGTGGCAAAATATGAAAAGAGCAGTTCATCAAAAATCTTAAGTTTAATTCAACTAAAGCAGTTCTGCATGGAGGACTGGGCCAAAATTCAACCATAACAATGTGACACCCTAGTCTACAGTAACGGACTGCTTTTAGTTGCAGTTGTTGCAGCTAAAGGTGGCACAACCGGTTTCTGACTATGAAAATTACTTTTTCCTCCAAACCTGTGCTTGCACATTTGTTCATCTTCCATACCAGGGAAATGACATAAAAAGAACACTGGTGTCATTTGTTCCTCTATCAGGGTCAATTCACGCAAGCACTAACAAAAAGATCAGACCAAATTTTATGTCAAAAGGCTGCAAAAACAGAGTAAAATGTAATGCAAATATGTTTTTGCAGCGCTACACAGGCAGGTCAACATTAAGGCCTGTTCAAGGCCATTGCATTCATACCTCTGGTTCTCTTCCCTCTCAGCTGAGGACAATGTCTTCTTTTGCTTCAGGCTCTCAATGGTGGCATTTTGCTTCATCACCACCTGAGGCAAAGACAGTCCAAAGCAGGGCTTAGTTAGAGAACAGCGTGTTCACCGCAGCAAAAAATTGACAAGTTTTACCAAATCTGACACCTTGATTCTGATCTTGTTAGTGGTTTAAAACAAACATATTGCTAACAGAGACTTGTCAGCAAAAAGATTAGAAACGGATTAAAGAAGGTGAGTTGTGCTTAAAAGGTTGCCGTATTTCCAAGATATGATCGAATTTTTTAAACCGTAAAACAAAAAAGCAATTGGGGTAGGAGGACTGAGTAACTGCACACATCACCATCAACACTGATGACATAAATAACAGTACTCCACCACTGCCTGCTGAAGTCAAAGCGCTGGATGACAAAGCCACCACAGCACATGTAGTAGGACACACCTGTTTCTGGATGATTTCACTAGGGCTCGTCAACTGCTGCGTGTGCTTTGCCTCCTGCTGCTGTTTCTGCTGCTGTCGCAACAGCTGAATCCTCTGTAGCTGTTCCTGTACACTGGTCGCCTGGATGGTGACCACGTTCTGGATCTGGTGTGTTTGCACCTGGCCCCCTTGCTGAATTTGAATTGGCAGTTGCAGTGTGATCTGTTGGGGCACCCCTGCCCCTGTGTTGGTGCCACTCTGGATATGGGCTGCCACCTGTGGTGAGATCTGGGACAGCACCTGGACCTGCTGCTGCAGCTGGGGCACAGTGATGAGATGAGATTGGGGTACCTGCAGCATGGGCTGGGCTTGAGCAGGAGCAGCCTGGGTCATGGCAGGGGCAGCTGAAATGGTCTTGACCTGCATGTGTGTCAACGGTGGGGAGGGTGAGTGGACCATTGGTGACTGCGATACCATCGCCTGGGGTGTCTGCACCTGGTCAGCTGGAGCCTGCGATACCATCGCCTGGGGTATCTGCGCCTGTGAAACCATTGCCTGAGCTGCTTGCGTCTGGAGAATTGGCACTTGGGCTGTCTGCGCCTGGACATTTGGAGGCTGCGGTGCAAGCGCCTGGGACGCCTGAGGCTGCGGTGCCGGCGCAAGGGTCGACTGAGGCTGCGGTGATGGAGCCTGAGTCGTCTGCGCCTGTGGTGCTGGCGCAAAGGTTGCCTGAGGCTGCGGTGTCGGCGCAAGGGTCGCCTGAGGCTGCGGTGCTGGCGCAAGGGTTCCCTGAGGCTGTGGTGCTGGAGCCTGGGTTGTCTGCGCCTGCGGTGCTGGGGCTAGAGTCGTCCATACCTGCGGCGCTGGGGTCTGGGTCGCCTGCGGCGCCTGGGTCGCTTGTGCCTGCGGCGACGGCGCCTTGGTTGCTTGTGCCTGCGGCGATGGCAGTGACAGCGCCTGTGTCGTTTGTGCCTGCGGTGACGGCGCCTGGGTCGCCTGTGTCGCCAGAGCCTGGGCTGCCTGTGCCTGCGATGCCGGCGCCTGGGTCGCCTGCGCCGTCTGCGGTGCCGGAGCCTGGGTCGCCTGCGTCGTCTGCGGTGCCGGAGCCTGGGTCGCCTGCGCCGTCTGCGGTGCCGGAGCCTGGGCCGCCTGCGCCGTCTGCGGTGCCGGAGCCTGGGCCGCCTGCGCCGTCTGCGGTGCCGGAGCCTGGGCCGTCTGCGGTGCCTGCGATGCCGGAGCCTGAGCCGTCTGCGGTGCCGGAGCCTGGGCCGTCAGTGATGCCTGCGATGCCGGAGCCTGGGCCGTCAGCGGTGCCGGAGCCTGGGCCGTCTGCGTCGCCTGCGGTGCCGGAGCCTGGGCCGTCTGCGTCGCCTGCGGTGCCGGAGCCTGGGCTGTCTGCGACTGAGATGGCGGCGCCTGGGTCGAAGGCATCACCGGAGCCTGGGCCATCTGCGCCTGCGATGACGGAGCCTGGACCGTCTGCGACTGAGATGCTGGCGTCTGGGTCGAAGGCATTGCTGGAGCCTGAGCCATCTGCGCATGCGATGATGGAGCCTGGGCCGTCTGCGACTGCGACGATGGAGCCTGGGCCGTCTGCGACTGCGACGATGGAGCCTGGGCCGTCTGCGACTGCGACGATGGAGCCTGGGCCGTCTGCGACTGCGACGATGGAGCCTGGGCCGTCTGCGACTGCGACGATGGAGCCTGGGCCGTCTGCGACTGCGACGATGGAGCCTGGGCCGTCTGCGACTGCGATGCCGAAGCCTGGGCCGTCTGCGACTGCGATGCCGAAGCCTGGGTTGAAGGCATTGCCCGAGCCTGAGCCATCTGCGCATGCGATGATGGAGCCTGGGCCGTCTGCGACTGCGATGCCGGAGCCTGGGTCGAAGGCATTGCCGGAGCCTGAGCCGTCTGCGCATGCGATGATGGAGCCTGGGCCGTCTGCGACTGCGATGCCGAAGCCTGGGTTGAAGGCATTGCCGGAGCCTGAGCCATCTGCGCATGGGATGATGGAGCCTGGGCCGTCTGCGACTGCGATGCCGGAGCCTGGGCCGTCTGCGCCTGCTGTGCCGGGGCTTGAGTCGTCTGCGCCGACGCCTGGGATAGCGGCACCTGCGATACCAACGCCCGAGACGTCTGCAATACTGGCCCCTCAGCCATTGCTGCCTCTAACACCGGAGCCTGAGCTCTCAGTGTCGGAGTTGGCAACTCCTGAGCTTCCGGCACCTGAGCCCCTGTCACCTGAGTGGTTGGCTCCTGAATTACCGGCGCCTCAGCTACTGGCATCTTTACTAAAGGCACCCGTGCTGTGGGCACCTGATCTACCATGGCATGAGTGGTCGATGTCTGCACTAAAGGAGCCTGAGCTGTCAATGTCTGCGGTAAACACGCCTGAGCCAAGGGTGTCTGCGGTACATGTACCTGAGCTGATGTCTGTGGCAAATGTGTCTGAGCTGATGACGTCTGCGCTACTGGCACCTGCGATGTCTGTGCTACTGGCACTTGTGCAGTCTGTGTCTGAGTAGTGGATGCTGGAAGGACTGGATTTGGAAGGACTGGTGCCTGGGGGGCCAGAGGGGTCTGTGAAGCTGTCAGGGAAGTCGCCCCCTGGGGAAAACTGGCTGCTTGTTTGGCTGACTGCGCTGGTGCTTGGGATGTCAGTGAAGTCATTGTCGTGGGTGGATGAACTGGGGCAGCTGTAGCCTGGGTTGTGGGAAGCTGGGGCTCTGTGACTCTCTGCTGTGCCAGAGCTGCTGCAGAGGAAAGAAGATCCCTTTTACCACAATGTGTCAATGATGAAACAGCTAACTTTACTGATATTTATTCACATAACTGTGGGTCCATATCAGTGTCTTCAAGGCACAACATGAGCTGGTTTTTTTTTTATTATTAATACAATGGCTCAAATTACCATTTGGACAGCTTTTCTCTTCTCACAGTAAATATCATAATGCTATAAAGAACTCATAAGGTCATTTTTATTATCAGCTGGAGAGAAACCCCAAGTAAACATTACCTGGTGTTGGAGGCGTGCCAGCAGCGGTTGATGCGGCTGTGGCAGCCAAGGGGGGTGTGGGTGGAGGCGCTGGAGTAAACAGGAAGCGCTGCAGTTGACCGTTGGGCATTGAGGCCTGCATGAGCTGCTGGCCAGGCCCTGGAATGACAGTGACCCCCTGGGGTATAAGCTGCAGCTGTCCGGTGGTCTGGCCTTGACCTTGGATCACCACCGTCAGGCCCTGGTTTCCTCCCTGTGTCACAGACAACAAAAACATTATTTACATCAGCAGCATTTTCACTTGAGAAGCCAGATGTGAAAATGCACCTACCCTCCTCTAATGAACCCAACACCCAAAAGCCGAAAAGTTGATCTGGACAGGTGAGACCGCCGAGGTATGCAAGCACAGTCATTAACAGGCAGACACACACAAAACTGGCATCTGTGGATAACAGGCAGAGCTCACCTGTGCCCCCTGGGTGAGCTGCTGAAGCTGGGCCAGGGTAAGCTTCACCTGCCCCTGCTGAAGCCGGGGACCCTGGGGTGTAGGGGTGGAGGACGTGTTGGAGCTTGGGGTGGTGGCGAGTGGGCGAGGCAACTGACTGTCGGTGGAGATCGATGTGGATGAAGGTGGGCCTCGGACAAGCTGCGTCACCATCTGCGGCGTCTGGCCTGGTCCACGGTGATATGTCAATCAAATAAGTCAGCCCAAGGAACAAACCAATCCTTCACTGCTCTTTCAGGAATTTTGACTCACCAGCAGGGAGGATTCCTGGCTGAACTACTAGGGAAGAGGGGATGATGGCCTTGCCCAAGCCGGTAGTCTGCTGCACAGGGCTGCGGATCACTGTCATGCCAGGGCGGATCTGAGCCCTAGTTGTGATCACCTGTGGGGTCACAGAGCACAGAGCATGTCCTGTTTGTAAGCGTTTACTCTACATCTCAGCATTGGAAGAATAACAGGGTAAGGATGTCACTGCACCAAGTGCATCTGTCACTTGCAATACCTGTTGCCCCCGGGGTTGAAAGGGGCTGAATGCCTGTGGGGGACTTGACGTGTTGGATGGGATGACCCCGAGGACCTTCTGTTGAACCTGAACAACACCTGTAGACCAACCATCAAAACCATTCTACAACAGACAAAACTTCGTGTCGTTACTGCAAAATCAGTTCCCCTTTTCCCCATAAACTCAGGGTGACCCTTCCATATATGTATTTTTAATTTATTCAGTTGACAATGTCTCCAAAGCAACTTGCAATGTTAGGCTTATACGCTAGGAAATACAGCTAACTAGCCACATATAAAATGTACATGAACAAAAGAAAACCAGGGTGTCCCTGCTCTTAAGGATACAAACGCATGTTCCCTTCCTGTGGCTTGAACCAGAAGTCTTTCAATCACGTCTGTCTATTCAGAGCTACTCTCAACCCTAGCAGCTAGTAGCACACCAGAGCCTCACAGAAGTGCAACTCTTACGTTATTGTGGTCAAAAGTCACAGCAAAGGGGTCCTACCTCCTTGAGCACCAGGCATATTGACAGTTACAATCTTGCTGTTGGTCGGAAGCGGCAACTTGCCAGTGATGACCTTGCCGGCCACCGACACGGGAGAACCCGCAATCTGGAATGTCTGCCCTGTAGTGGGGGCTGCCGTGGCAGCAGAGCTATTGGGAGCTGTTGGAGATTAAGCGCATAAGTTTAACAAAGATTATCTACGTGGTCTTCCAAAAAACTCCACCACCAAATATAATACATTCTTCCAAACAGACTTACCCGAGTTGCTCTGACCCTGCTTGACCCAGGAGGCAAATGTCTGCTGGAAGTTCTTGCCCTGGTGGAATGTCACAGTGGGGGAACCAAGCTTGGAAGCCAGAACCACTTTGGTACCAGGGGTTACCTGGCCAGCCAGGGAGCTCACCAGAACCTTCTGAGGGGCAGAAGATGGTGTGGCAGAGCTGCTGGCTGGAGTGGAGGGTGCAGAGCTGCCAGAGGTTGATTTCTGCAGCTCCAGCCGCTTCTACAGCAGAACATATAAAGCACCGAGCCTGAAGAAATGATCCATAAGGACACTGCAGACCATCAAAGAGATGAACACAACAGCACCATGCACTGCTCCTCCTATATCAGTAAGATATTGGCCATTGAGAGGAACCCTTGTTCATTTATCTCCTGCTGCTAGGATTTTGGAGACTGTGCCTGGACTTCCCACCTGCTGAGCTGCCAGTCTCTGTTGTTTCAGCTGTGCCTCCATTTGGGCCTTGTACTCCTCGGCTTTCTTCTGCACACTCATTTTTGCCTGCTCCACCGCCTGTGCCTTTTCGCGGTCCACCCTACGGTAAGACACAAAAAAAACTCTTTGAACACACTTCAGAGCTGAGACAATAAAATGACAAAATAAATATAGGGCACTTTATTCAAGCGCAGAATATGCTGTTTTTTTGTTCACCTTGCATAATAATTGGTTCATGAACAATTCCTTGGTAAGTAAATTCTGTGACCAAATTCTTAATATTCACATAAGATTCCAATTAAGATGGTTGCCCACTTACGCCTATTACAGCTGAAAAGGGCCAGTTAAGAGCAAATAAATCTTGAGACCTAACCTAATTCAGGTTTTTTTTTTTTTTTTTTTTTTTTTAAATTTCGATTTGAAACTAAGACTTTGTTTATGGTCTGTCAGTCCTTGACCTTAGTCCTTTACCGTTCGGAAAAGGCCCTTATCTCCCAGAGCTCCAGTTCCTCCTCTGGCACCCAGTTCTCCATCACCACAGGGCCCGTTTGCTTCGGTGCCTCCGACTTTTTCGGCCTCAGTGCACTTGAGCGAAGTCCTTTTCTCTGGGGGGTGTGCGCTTCTTCATGGGGGTAAGGATTAGGGAAACCATCACAGATACAATCACAGCATAAAAATACTACATTCTGTTTACTTTAGATCCTGTCCTCAAATACATTTTGGCCAGCGGCGGCAAGCAGAGCTTTAAGAAAAGAGAACCGTGCTCTACCCTTTGGGGACTCTGGCACACCAATGGGACAGACGATCTTCCTGATGCAGTACTCTGACCGAATCCCATAGGGCCCCACATCCCTGCGCTTGATGATCTCCGTGGTGGTGATCTCAGTCTCCGATGTTTCTGTGGCAGGGAACAGGACAAGTTAGCGTCAGGTACTCTAGCTCCCATAACGTACAGATACAGAACCAAACATGCTAACAAATTTAACGCAAACTTGACTTCAAAATAACTGAGTTCTTTAAAAAATTGATATTGTAAGTTTCTTGTTTCATACGAGGCCCTCAAGCCCAGATGCAGTGACTTTCCAAAGAACAAAAAGGAAGGCTGCCCCCATCGCTCACCTGTGCGGGCTGTTCCGACAGCGGAGGAGGGCTTTACCACCATGTCGTCCCACCTAAGGCAAGCCCACAGCAGTCGTAGCATGAGGCTCACCCCTGCCAGCGACTTCACCGTCTGGAGCCGGTATCTGTGAACGGCAAATGGAACAGGGCCTCACGTTAATCTACGCTGACTGAAGTAAACTGAACCTCAGCTGAAGACGACGGTAGCGCTTAAGGAACCAGATTTGTAACCGACAGAACGCATTTTCTGAGTTGAAATTTTTGCCCTGAAACATTTTATTTGTGGATTTCGTTAATTCTGAGGAACTGGATTACTAAAAGTCTTAAGGGGGGGGGGTATTATAAAAGCACGAAAGATATTTGAAAGTGTTAATCAACAATGTCCTGACCTCCAACTGATGCTAAAGGTGGGCCGTGGAGAGGGGTAGGGCCAGATGTCCAGGGCAGGCTTGGCGGGGTAGCTGAAGTTGGGCACCTCTCGGATTCCGCCCCGCCGGGCCAGCTTCCTCAGCTCATCGTTAGGAAGCACAAAAATGCTTTTCTTACTGCTCTTGGTGACAAACTTGCGGTAAGACGGGAGTGCTGTGCCTGACCGGGCCTTCTTGGTGCGGGAGAACTTGAGCAACCTGACACGGTCTCTGGTAGAGTACTCCCGGCTCACAGTCATTGTGGCCACCATAGCCTGGCTCTCCTCCGTTACAGACACCGTGGCTGCTGGAATCCCGGCTTGGGATACCGTGGTCTTGATCGTGGTTGTACAGGTAGACACAGCGCAGGTCTCTGCTGTGGACACCGACTGTTCACCATCTTCGCCATCCGGGAGCCGCGCTAGCACTGTGACCATTCTAGACTCAGCAGATATGGTGGTGGTGGTTGTAGTTGTAGTAATCTGTGTGATAATGGTCTTTGACATGTCCTCTGAGGGTGGCCCACTGTCATTGCTCAGGCTGGACTCCTCTGTAGACAGCACTGGTGATGGGACCTTGTTCTGTCCTTCCTCACCCTCCATCTCCATGCTTTCCTTCTCGCTGCCAAGGTGTTCTGCTGATGTCCCACTGATGACTGGTGCGCCTTCGGAATTCAGTGCAGAACCGATCGTCTCCTTCCCATTATTCTCCAGACGGGGCACCTTCTCAGGAGGTAAATACTCGGGACTGGACAGTGATGCCGTTACAACTTTATTGACCATTGAAATTGAGCCAGACCTTTGAGAACCCTGTTCAGTGTTGTGCAATTTCTCCTTGGAAACATCAGTAACCAGGTCTCCATTCATCAGCAGTTTAGCGGAATCCTTGATGAGGAGAGCTTTATTCTCACCTCCCAAACTCTGGTTAGTCCTATTTCCCTCAACATTGTTCACCAAGTCCTCATCTGAGGGAACTTTTGCCAGTATTTCATTGTCCAGCAGAGCATCATTTTCTGCAGAATTGCTTCCATTCATCTGGACAACATGAGGGAGCTGTGATTTCTCCACACCTGCCTGGCCATCTTCTCTCTCAGCATCCATGCTGCCTGCAACCATCTGTCCATCACCTTCCCCACATTTGTGCATCTTGCTGTTTTCTCTGGTAATTGTCAGTCCTGACTTTGTGTCTGCAGGACAACCTAGTTCTCCAGGTTTGGGGTGCAGGGAGGGCGTCGCTGACTCTGAGGTATCCAGTGAGGACAAGTCTGTTTTGCTCTCAGAGTTCAGCTCAAATGAAGGATCCCTCTGATTTGGTCCAGTTTCTTGCGATTTCCCATTAAGCCTGAAGTTGTTCTCAGCCATCAGGGCTGAGGCAGCTGCCTCCTGGCTGTTCATTTCCTCAGCGGCACGTGGAACGATGCATTTGTGCTCACTCACAGAATGCTCTTTAAGTGCCTCAGAGGCAACAGCCTCGCTGTTATCACCAGTTTCCGGTCTGATGTGTCGACTTTCTGGTCTTTCAAGGTTGTGACACTTATCAGCCGCTTGCTCAGGTCTGTAACCTGTTGAACCCACTCCAGAGCTAGTGTCCTTTACAGATGGATCCATCGGCCCTGGAAGCCCTTCACTCTGTTGGGGTGATACAGGTTCTGGTTTTGCATCTGTTGTCAACTTGACTCCTGGGGAAATACCGGAAGCACTAGGTCGGCTTTGAGTATTTGGTGTAACACAATCATCAGACTTGCTTGCAAGTGCTCGAATGGCTAATCCAGAGCTTGGAGCAGGATGCATACTGGCCAATGCCCCTTCCTGGCCTGAAGGCAAGGCCTGGCGGAATCGCTCGTGGCGCTGCTTCTCTTCCAGGGTGAACTGGCGAACACGGCGGTCCAGCAGGCCATCTAGTCGAGAGGCCTTCACTTTCCGCCTGTAGGCCGTGCGCTGCTGAAGGCCCTCGCTCACGTTCACCACGTCATAGTACAAGGACTTGGAGCCATTCGTGTTGCTGGCACCTTGCGTTGCTTGCTCCACCCCCTGCTCCTCCTTCACAACGTTTGTGTGCGACAGTGTCTTACTGTAGCTTTCACTTCTCCCTGGGGGACAGAAAGAAAGAACGTGTGAGGTTGAATCATCATTAAGCAGTTGCTGTAACACTCGTGCATTCAGCAAAACCCTTGCATGTACTTTGTGTGAAGGGGAAAATGGTACCATTTTCCAGAGAGGTTCCGGAATCAGATGGACTCGTGCCCACAATCATCTTTTCAGCCGCTGGCTCCGCAGCCTGTTGCACGCTCTTGAGGTCTGACGTATCTGGGGTCCCTCGTCCTAATTCAACCCCCTGATCCTCCGCTGTGAGAATCTGATCTTCATCTCCTCTCACTGCACCTCCAGGAGACCCTTTGTGGTCATCTGTGCCATCCTTTGCATTGGCGTCTGTGCTGTCTTCCAGAGAGCTCTTCACTTTGGTCGGGGTGGAAGCTGCACTTTCCTTGACAGCTGACCAGAAAGTAAAATGGAGAAAAACTTCAAAACAGGAGAACCTCTACATTAATACTGCAGCAGCAAACAATTGTTTCCACCTTAAGTTAGCTACATTGTTACCCAACTCTTTTTAAGGATAAAAAAAATAATGTGGTTCCGCTAACCTTCCAGATCCTTCCGGTAGTTGATCTTTGTGTTTCCTGGCAACCGGGGAAGGAAGCGAGGCGTGTGGGTCTTACTGACCCAACTCCAGCCTCCGTAACCGGTTACTCTGTACTCTTCTCCTTTCTGCTTCCAAACCTTCACGCACGTAGGAAGCAAGGGGAGACAGCAATATGAATGAAGTCAGTCCAAAAATATCCAACAACTGACCACAGTGAAGTGTTCAAAACCACCTATTCATGGGTGAGAGGAAGTCATTCGAACCTGGTGCTTGATGGGGAATGTGTACTTCACCCAGGTGGCCTGCTGCATGGTCTCTTCTTCCTCCAGCTTTCGCTCCCTTTTCTTTGCCTTCTCCTTCTCCTCCCGTTCCATGGCAGTCATGCGGCGTAACCTGTAGTAGAGCGGTGAAAAAATAAAACCTAAGATGTGCTCATCGCAGCAGCTCGGTTCATGGGAATGCAGTGACAGACGCTCAGACCATGCCACATTCCAGCATCAAAGAAGTCTGGGATACATTATCAGAACACAGCACAACGCAGAGCACAAGGACAATAGCAGGAACCAAAGAAAGTGGTGTAAACAGAGGTACTTCTGAACAGGTCTCTTGTACAACTGCATGCTGTATAATGTTATAGGGACCAGCCAGGGATTTGCAGGGCTGGCTGGCTTCCCGAAAGTCAAATCTTGGCGGTCCTTGCCTGGTGTGTCCCAGTGCATCCTTCCACACCGGCAGCAACACCACAGGCTTGATGGCGCACTCCAGGATGGAAAGGGCCAGCGCGAACTCCCGCGGCTTGCTGCACATCTGCACCGCCTTGATCCAGTTTGTCCTGCCAATCAGAGACCAATTCCGGGCTGAAATCCACTGTTTAAGGAACTGCATGGAGCGGGGATGGCATGCTGCTGGTTAAGAAACCAGAAAGGAAATGGTTGAAGCAATGCATGGAAACATGGCCAGCCAGACGAGTTCCAGGAGAGGATTTACTGCTGTGTCACACAGTAATGTACACCCATCCTTTCCTTCACAGGGTTAAGTGGTTCCGTGACATCACCCTGTTAGGTAAATTCCCATTGTGAGGTGAGGAGGGGAGTAAGAAGAAAAAAAAAAAAAAATTTGGTTCCTGAACAAAAAACATGCCACCGAAAATTAATTTTTAAAAATCTAAATAAACCATATTTTTGATTTGTAATAAAACATGTTACTTCTAGCTTGTTTTTTTAATTTCTTTCATTCATTCATTTAATAACTGCTTGTCCAGTACAAAATCTTGGTGAACCACAGCCTATCCTGGAAGCACAGCATATGAGACAAATAATATGGTATACTGGACAGAGACATTTTGATAAATTGGCTCACGAATATTTATGGCGTAAAGAAATTAAGTTCCCAAGATCACTGTCTTTGTCACTCTGCAAAGCTTAGGAACGCAATGCTGCTAGAGGCACTGTGCAATGCAATGCAAAAAAAACCAATGTTTGATGTTAAATCTTCATTTGATTGTCAGATTACAGCTTTATGTCTGCTAGCGTAACAGAATGTCTTATTAAATAATAATAATCATAATACTTTAATAATCCTAGTGGGAAAATCCACCTAGGCTGCCTCTGCGAAGGTACCAAACGTGTCTTTGGACTGTGGGAGGAAACCCACACGAAGAGAGGGAAAATATGCAAAGAACACAGACTGAGAAGGAATACAACTTGCATTCTCTTGCAGCGTCCAGGCGCTGTGAGACAGGAGGGCTATCCCAAAGCTATTTATGACTGTGGCACGCATGGCCACTTGGGCGTGACTGAGACAGCACGAGAGAGGACGGACAGTTATCTTTTATTTAAACCTTCCACGGCAGCGGGAGGGCGCACGACCCTGATAAGGACACCTGAGAGAATGAGCCTGTCGGAGAGAATCCAAGAGTAAAGAGTAGACTTTGGTGCAGGGTGCTGTAGCGGGTTTTCATTCTACCGGGCCCCGTTGTGTAAGGGACAGGTGCACTTTACATCAACGTGCACCCACACAAAGTGAAAAAGGAAGAAACTTAAAACTGCATGCATCCATGTGACCAGCGTTGGCAATGGGGTGCATACCTGTGCGAAGCCCAGTTAGGATGGAGAAAAGGTGCAGGAATGTTGTTCTCCAGCTGGACGATGGTGAGCCTCAGAGTGGAGATGGTGAGGACCTTGGAACCGTACACAGAGCCGTTCCACTTGAACTCCCCCGCCGGCGTCATGCAGAACTTGTGGGAGAGGTGTCTGCGTTTATCGTGGTCCTCACGATGCTGGTGCTTGTTTAGCGCTAGTGTGTTCGTGCTGTACTGGTTCTGATAGACCCGGTACTTGCCCTCTTGGCCCAGCTTGAAGAGTCCGCTGAGACCCGGCTTACTTGCCACCTCCTTCCTAGAACTGCCCAGGCAGGCCAAATCCACCTAGAAAGCATGCCAGAATTCATCTTTCATTTTTAACCAGACCAACCTTTGTTTATTTTCTTTATTTGATAAATAAAGGTCTTAACGGGGTTGCAGGTTTCCCCTCACAACAAAGGCTCCTTTCAGAATAATTACGATGTAACAGCTAATGTAATTTGTACACAAGGGACATAAGGCCCTCGAAAGGTGCTTTTAAAACTGCGTCCAGTTTGTCCCATAAAAGTACTGCCCAGATGTACTCAAAATTTTCACTGCCACTATGAGCTGTACTACATACAGCAGATCAGGAGGAAAATTATTGACAAAACACATTCATTTCTAATGGCACAGCCCATGAAGAAGCCATAAAGAACTGGAGCTGCTACCCAAACAGCTGGGGGCAAAGTGTCACATGGCAACTGACCTCCTTGTGAACCCTCGTGCCATCTGGTGGTGTCGCCCCCTGCTGGCTCTTCAGCTGGCTCAGCCTGCTATCCGGGTTCCGCAGTCGAGTCACCATCCGCGTGGAGGCCGATGTATTCTGACCTGCGGTCTCACCATTCAGCTTCTCCCTTCCCTCATCTGTAGGCCGAGAGTCGGGAGGTCAACGTGGGGCACGAGCGGAACACAATAAGGTCATAAATTCAATATGACAAACTCGCATGAGAACATATCCACATACAGCAGCAACAGCCAAAACCCTGCAGCACTCAAAAAGCACAATACCTGACCGATCTCTGTCCTGCACGACGACTAACAAACTGACAGCACATTCGCACCAATGGCAAAGCAGAGTCCCGTGTCCGAGAGTTTCGATTCAGGCCACGTAGAAGGGCTCTACATGAAGCGAGACCACTCCCCTTTACCCATTTTTTGACCACTTTACACATACCCATCTCGTCAGAAGACCTGGGAGACTTCCCTGTGCTGTCACACTCCTCCGGTGCAAAAGTCAGGCTGCTGTTGCTGTTTTCGTCTCCGACGTGCAGGGGTGGGCTCGGGGAAGGGGAATACTTTTTGCACGCTGTGGAAATACCTGGGGATTTCTCTGGGAAGCGGGTAAAGAGGAGAAAGAAAGGTAAAAAATTATCAGGACAAAAACATAAAGAAGCTATTGGCACCACTGCCTCTGTCTCCTTTCTGAGGCTGTGAACCACACTGTTTGATGAAGGTTTGGTTAGCAGTGCACGGGGTGAATGTTACCATCAGAGGAAGACCTGCTGACCATAGAACACACCCTCCAAAGGGTGCAATCTGTGTGGCCGCTGAGCTAGATCACACATCCTTCCTGTGACCGGAGAGCGCAAGTCACCCTTGTTTATCCGATGTCTCACTGCCCACACTTTGTGGGAAAGTCTGGATGGTCATGGCGAGCTGCAGGCACACTGAAGCACTGGGTCTCAAGAGGAAACAAACCACAGGGGCTACACCATACCTGGTGACTCCTGCTCAGTCTCGCCACTGGTCCCTCTTTTCTCTGTGGCCCCAACATCTGAGACACCTGTGGCATCCGACTGATGAAGGGAGCCGTCTCTGTTATAAACGCTGGCTTCTGGCTGCTCAAAGCTGCTGAGCCGTTCCCCACCAGGGGGCACTTCTGTCCCACAAGAACCAAAATCATACCAAACATCTTTAGTTTGCCCATTATTGACACAGCGATACAAGAAGGCGGTATCTCATATTAGTGTTACAGCTCCCTCATACAAACAAAATTTCTGCACCTTAGTAAACAAAGAGACTCCTGTCTCAAACCTACCCATTGCCTCTTCCTCCTGTGTGTCTGACTGGCCCTCTGTGACCTTTGGCCCCATCTTCTGAGATGTGGACTGGTCAGCTGGCATCACCGATTGCTCTTTGCTGCGGTCTGAATGAGTACTGAGGCCAGACTGCAGCTCCTCTGCATCGTCCGGCTTCACTTCATCCAGCTCAGCACCATTCTTCTCCTTATGCCGGTTGAGTATCGCCTCTGGAAGCACACATGCTGTTTTCAAGGCGTTTCCCAGAATACATTCAAACAGCAAGATCCTGGTCACTCTAATGCATTCAGCTCATCAGTACATGGGGATTCCAACAGATAGGGTAGAAGTAAAACCACACACCACACCCTTCATTCTGGGTGAACTGCACAGCAGGTAAAAACAGCTTTACCTGCTCCTCTCAGCTGGCTCAAGTATCACTGCTATGCCCAGTAAACATGTCTAATTAGCCAGAGTTACTTAAACCCCTCATGGTTTACAAAAAACCTGCTCGGCACACAAGTATCGAGTAATTCTGATTACAGGGAAAGAAAAGGATTTCAGTGCAATGAAGCAACGTGTTCCTCTGACCAGCTGACAGCAGACACCCACCGATCAAAACTACAATTCGGATTATTCTGAGAATTAAAAATAATTCATTCTACTTTATTGCAAATCCACTGGCTTTCAGACTCTGAAGTGCAACACCACAACTAGAGAAAAAAAAATACTGCAAGATGTGCAGGTGATGGGAACATTACTGCACACCTACACCTCTGGACAACGGGTTACTGCCATCGTCTCGTACCATTCGAGGCGGACAGGTAGGAACGGTTGATGCCCCGGGCCTTGTCGGTGAGCTCCTCCGTGATGTCCATGTGCGCGTGCACCTCCTCCCTGAGCTCCTCCAGGGTGTGACAAAGGTCCCTCTCCCAGTACTCCCGGTCCAGGCAGTCAAGCAGCTCAGCCAGCTGGACTTTGGTGCTGTAGTACCAGGTTCTTTTATTCTCCTGCTCGCCATCTTCTTCACTGCAGAGAGAGATCGCCACAGATACATTTCCCTGGGGCTCAGACACATGCTTTGGCCATCCCGTAGCACATTTAAATACTGTACAAAATAACGTGAACCACCTGTGGGCACTGTTACAGAAGCAAACACTAAATGTAAACTTCTACCAGGGACAGCTGGCAGCATAGGTTAGAGCTGCTGCCTTTGGACCCAAAGGTTGCAGGTTCGAATCCCACTTCCAGCTGTAGTACCCTTGAGCAAAAAGAAAAAAAACCACTCCAGCTGTATAAATAGGTAATTAATTGCAAATAGTTTAATACTGTAAGTCACTTTGGAGAAAAGCATGTGCAAAACAAATAAGTGTACATCACACAATATGCATGGATCACACACCTGTAGTACGACTGACCTGTCATGACTGAACAGGGGTATTTGTACTGTTCCATACTATGCGTTTCAAACGACAAAGTGCGAGAAACAATAATCAGACTAATAACCGCCTTCACTGTTCTTGCAGATCACGAAGAGCTTGTACATTAGATTCTTTGGATAAAAGCATAAGAGAAGCAAATGAATATAAGCAACGTAGGCTGATTCAGCAGCGGTCAGTCCTGTTCCTGCTGCCCACTGTGTAGGACTGTGATTTCATATGCACTGCTGGTGGTACAGAAGGTAGAGCCATTGCCTTGTAATCAAAGGACCCGGGTTTGAATCCTCTGTTCTACTGCAGTACCCTTGAGCCAGGTTCCTTCTCGGAATTTATACAGTGAAAAATCACCCAGCTGTATAATAAATGGGTAAATTGTTTTTAGTAGTTTAACACTGCAAGTACCTTTGGAGGAACAGTATAAATAAATAAATTAACAGTAACACAGTGGATCCCCTACTTGTGAGCTTAACAGGGACACAGCGTTGGTTGAATGTCACACGGAGTGGGCCAGGGTCTTCTCACCAATTCTACATGCAAATATTTGTGGCGTGAATCAGTAGCAGCACAGCAGACTGGCTGTCCCCTCCTCTGGTGAACCAGGATGACTCGTGCACACATCTGGGCATTTTGAACCCCCTGGAAGTGGTACTTACGACACGTTGCTGATGCTCAACTGCTGCACCATGAACCCTTCGTTGCTTACACAAGGTAAAACTCACTAATACCCCATTAAAGCATAAAGGTATTGCATGGAGGCCGGGGATGTTACACGAAAAAGAAGGATGGTAGAGAGGTGGTAGTTTGCCGACGGCTCAGAACCACCAGGTGTAGAAGCCATGGGACCATCTCCAACTTGCCCACCAGCTCTTGGCTTCTCAAAAAAGTCTAACAATGAAAAGTTTCTTACTTGACAGTTCATTAGTCGGGGACCTGCTGCAATTAGCCTGGAACAAAACCAGCAAGAAACTGATATTTATTGTAGATGCTGTGTAAATTGGAAGAGTAGTGTTCCCGAAGAAGTGGTAACAATGCCATACGCAGCACGGCACTTTCAGACTACGTTTAGCTCTATTGTTTATTTAAGAGATGTATTAATTCATGAAAATTTTTCAGATACTATAACAGACCAATTTTAAACACCAATCAATCTTTTCATTGTCTTTGCCAGGAATTCCGTTTAACAAGGCTAAACTTGTGGCAAATAATTATGCCATTAATTTGAAGATCAGGCAAATAAAGACAGATGAACAGCACAAGTGGAAGGGCACCGCATGCATGCCCGCATACACATGCGCACAAACATGTGCTGGGGGTCTCCAGGACCAAAGCTGAGAACTGCTGTACAGCATCCATCCATTGTCAACAACCGCTTTTACTCAATTTAGCAAACACTTTCCAATGAACACTATGTAGTGTTATCAGCCCACACCTTATTCACCCATGACTTACACTGCTAGATACACTGCTTACAATGAATTACTCATCCATAAATCAAACAAACACACTCTGTCACTTACACACTGTGGTTGACAGAGTCACCAATCTACCTGAACAGCATGTCTTTGGACTGTGGGAGGAAACCCACACGGACACGGGGAGAACACGCAAACTGCACAGACTGAGCGGGGATCAAACCCACACCACACAGGTGCTGAGATAACAGCGCTACTAGATGTGCCACCGTGCCGTAACTTATAAGTAAAAGCGATACTGGAGTTACAAACAAGCTTTTAATCTCAATTATGTTCAGACATTGAGGAGCAATTGCACTATGAAAGGAAAGCTGAGCTCTCCCCAAAAAGTTTTGCCCCACATACCACCCGAAGGAAATTTGTTTAAACTGTTTACGTTTATTCATTTAGGCGACACTTTCGTCCAAACTGACTTACAATGTAATGCTACTTACACTTCACTGCCCATTTTTACAGCTGTGCAATTTTACTGGAACAATTTAGGCTAAGTACCTTGTTCAAGAGAACTACTGCTGGTGGAGGGATTCGAACTGGTAACCTTCAGATGCAAAAGTAACAACTTTAACCGCTACGCTATCAGATGCACAATAAGTAGAGTACCCTCCTATATTGCCCAGGAGTACTCTACCGATAAAAATAAACCAAATCCCACCTGTCCAATGACACGTTTTCAGTCCAAATCAGCATTGTGGAGTTGAAACCATCTAAATTAAACTGTAAATTGCTATTCAACTGTATGGTTTTCCGATCAGAAGTCTACAAATAGAAATACCACGAGAAAACTCAGCATTAATAAAAATCTGCAATGTTGCAGCCACTAAAACATTGCTTTTTATCTATACAGAACCAAACATCCGTCAGTTAAGCACTAAATCGCTATTAATTTGTCATCCGTTTGCCATTAATGATCCTGCATAAATCATTGATTTATCCCTCAGAGATGCAGTGACTGCAGAAGGGTGACAATACAAGGGATCAGTACACACAGAGATACGAGCACACTCTTCTGCATGCACACGGTCAGGTGATACTCACACAATAATTCTCCTGTTGAGGAACCAGTACTTCCTACAATGCCGGTCAAAGCCGATCGGCTCCTGTCTTACGTAGGGCCGGCTCTTCTGGCTCTCGGCCACGCAGTCCGACACACCGGGCACCTTGTGTGCCACGCACACCTCGCACTGCCACTCGTCCTCGGGAACCTCCTCCAGTGGTGGCCGCACGCACTCCAGGTGGTACACAGCTGAGCACGTCTCGCAGCACAGTAGATCTCCGAGACGATGGCACACGCGGCAGTGGTCATCGTACTGCACCGTGCCCTCCGACATCAGCTCCTCACGTGCCACGTTGGTAGTGAGAAACTGGTCCACCAGGAACTGCAGCACCTTCACCTTGCTCTCCAGGGGCCCATAAGGAAATTCCTCAACCTCCAGGTAGGGAAGCATGTGGCGGTACTCGCGGTCACTCTCACAGTACGCCCGCACCACTTCGGGCCACGTCATACCATCGACTAAGTAGAGAGTTGAGTTCACGCTATCTTTCAGGTCAGCTGGGCCAAAAGTGGCATTGGATGCATCCTCCTCGCGCAGAATGGCCTTAAGCAGGGCGATGTGGGTCTCGGCAATCAGCGTGCACTGCTCTTGGCCAACCAGGGCTGCGCAGAAGTCCTCAAAACGGAAAGGTGAGAGGCGCAGCACAACAGAGAAGTTGCGCAGCACTTCATAGATGGCTGCTGCATTGAGTAGCTGCTCACTGGGTACTAGGAGGTCCTCAGAGCTCGCAGGTAATTCCAGCAGGGGCATGTCCTTATCCTCCAGCATGGGGGAGGGGGGCCGATGGACTCGTGTCCGCCTGCGCCCTGGAGGGTCAGAGAGAGACAGAGACAAAGGAGACAATCAATAGATGAAATCGGATGGCCGAGCTCCTTCACGTTCACACCTGCGTTCACGCACATTTGCTATCAGTTTTATGGCAATGCTTACAGGTGCAGGTGGAGTGTTTACATTTACTCAAATCGTCCACCAGCACCATCAACTGTACTACATTCTTCATTCTGTGGGTGTGTGTGTGTGTGTGAGAGAGAGAGAGAGAGGAAGAGAAATTACAAACAGAAAGCAGTCTCAATTTGGACCAAGTAAGTCTTACTTCTGATCTTGGCATTTCCATCACTGGACATATAGTGAAAACCAGCTTCAAGAAAGTAAACGGGGCAGGGGGAATCAATGCAAATGTGTCCCTTCCCACTGAAAATATGTTTCAGAATGTAAGCAAAACAAAAAGTAAGGCAAAGCATCTTGGCACACTTACTTTTTGTTAGCTGAAACAATCCAAAACTAAAAAGAAAATCCAGTTTAGAGGAACTTCAAACATAAAGTCCCAGACACTGTAAAAAATAAGAAACTGGAGGGTGTATAATTAGTTCCCTTAAGTAGTTGTTTACTGCTGAATTTGAACTGGAGGTTGTCCGCCACCCCCAATACATCACCTACTCCACTTCTGACAGCTGGAACCTAACAGTGAAACGTCATAAAGTCAAAGCGAGCCAATGAGCGATCAGCGCCGTGTGACGTTTCACCTCCGGGTGACGTTGAGCCCTGTAGTGCACGAGGCGCGCGCACACACACACACACACACAGAGGCACACAGGTCTGGTGTGACTCGAGCTCCTGCCCGTCAACGAGCCGTGAAACACACCGCTCCTATTCGTATTAAACACCAAGTTGTGCGACACTTTGCCTCATTCTGTGTGAGAGAGTGAGGGAAAAAGAAATTACAAGTTCTGTCAGAGGAGGAGCTCAATACATGATGGCGCTCAGAGAAGAATAATGTGATGGTGTGTGTTGTCAAAAGAAGGGAAAAAGTAGTAAATGCGGTGAGACAATAATAAATGCTCTCGGCTGGGGGAAGCGCTGCAACTCTGTGGGTCCGTCGCGCTGCTCCTTCCGCGCCGCGGCGGCTCCCCGAGGCCCATATGATATTGCACCGGCCGCCGGGGCTCCATGTTGAACAAAGCCGCATGATCCCGCCGCTACACGGCCGGCCACCGCGAGGGTTTACCTGGCGTGCTGCCGCGGGTGCTATAGCTCCGGAAGCTGCTCTCCGTGCAGTAGCTGCCTCCATCATCAACGCCGTCCTCGTCGTCTCCTCCTCCTGCTGCTGCTGCTCCTGCTCCTCCCGCAGCTGCGTCCTCCTCCTCCAGCTCATCCAGATAGTCCGACTGCTCGTCCAGGGCCGCATCGTCGTCGTCCGTGAGCGGCTCGTCCTCCTGCAGCTCCTCGTCTTCCTCGCCGAGGCTCACGGCGTCCTCCTCCTCTTCCTCCTCGCTCTCGTGGTCGTCGTAGACCACCTTGCTGACGACGCGTCTCCCCCTGGCTCCGCCGCCTCTCCCGGCGCCCCGGCCCCTTCCTCTTCCCCTTCCCCTGCCTCTGCCCCTGCCACTGCCGCTGCCCCCCGACGCGGCGCTCGACCCCGCTCGCCTCCTGCCTCGCGACGCGTGGTAATTCCCCCTGCGGGGCGCCGTCACAAAATCGGCATCGGCGGCCCCTCTCCCCTTTGCCCTCAGCCCCCGGCGGGGTCTCAACCCCCGCGGCGGTGGCGGCGGCGGCGCGGTGGAAGGCTCGGCCCCCAGCGCCTGTTTGGGCGGCCTGCCTCTTCTCCCCCTCATTATACACGAAAATGTCTATTATTTCCCGTTTCCACAGTCGTGCGCGGTCGATCCGCGCAAAAATGCGGGAAAGCGGTACCCGCGGAACGCCGAACCTCCGAGAACGGCGGGGGGAAGCGATCCCGCGAAGCCCCGGACTCGGGTGGTGCGAGAAAGCTCAAAGCGAATGGCCGGCGTCCCGCTCCGGGTCGCTCGCAGCCGCCATTTTTCTTCCTCTCTCTCCGTCTGCCGAAAACAGAGCGGAGGCCCAGCGCGCGAGGGGAGGGGAGGGTGGTCACGTGACCGCCACTCCGCCACGGCGACTCGAGCGGCGTCCAGGTTGCGTGTAGAAAACACATATGTTGTCAAAGTTACGTCGCTTTGCGTGATTTCATTTCGAAAAGGTACTGAGGAACACAGTGCCTGCGTTAAAAGGAGGGTAATACAACAATGGACTACTTTCTTTTTTCAAAGGAAAACGTAATACATTTTCTCACAAAATTATATACCCACGAAAACATGGAAAATTAACTCCTTTTTGTGCGCGCGTGATACAACATTTGCATCGCCCCACTAGCGCGAATGCAGCATCGTTATCCAGTACAGTCTCGCTATGATATTGTCATCTATTCATTAATAATAACGTGTCTTGACTGTTTTTCGACTGTTTGGGCTCCATGATGTTTTTGCTATGTAACTTTACGAGTGGGTTTTTCACGTTCCCAGCCGCTCACGATCTCTATAAACTACTTGATCCTCGCCATACGTCGTCGTACGTCGCTCAATAGCGGGGATCCCCGCACCGCCTTCCCGCGGTCGCCTGCTGCACAGCTCGTTCACCTGCACGTGGTCCTCTTCTAGTGGATGGCGCCCCCTCGCGTCTGCTGTGACTCACAACTGCCGTTAGCTTTTGTAGACGTTCCTTATCGTGTAAACACGTGGCTATGCAGTTTTCATACTTTTTTAAAATATTTTTTTCCTGTTTTATTGCAGAAAAGGAACAGCACTGCACTGAAATACAATAACATACAATAAAAGGAAAAGGAAGAAAAAAATAACAGTAGCATCTCATTCAATACAAAAAATGTGATCACAACTCTTAATAAACTTGTTATTGTAATCAATCATGAGTTTGAGAGTTTACAATAAGGGAAATCTCGGCAAGAAAGACATCGAATCTAGGTAAAGTCTTGAGAAATTTGTTTTTGTGAATAAACAATGTACAATGCAACACGAAAAAATGAACAACAAGATCAAAACACCATGGTCACGCAGTTTTAATACTTACTACCGAAGATGTTTTGTAGTGACGTCATTACCTCCAGTAAAAGCACCACCAACTTTCTGTCACATTTTTGGTATCTACTGTTTCGTTCTGCGATAGAAAATAAAGCTTCTCAGTGAAATTTCTTGAATATTTTTTTAAAGAGGGAACATTTTTAAAAAGCATATTCTACTCACTGCAATGCAATCAATCCCCTGACTGAGAATAGAGAATTGTCCGCATCCTGGTTGCAATAAAGATGGTCTGAACTTTCGGTGAATAAACTATTCTCGTGTGCTTTCCCTTGCAGTAATAAAGAAAAATGCAAACTTTCTTCGATGTTGTTGTGTAAAGGTTTAGCAAAATTCCTGTCATTTGTTCTCGAGTGCAGTCACTCGCTGATACGGTCCCCAGCCGGTAGTCGTGGCCGAGTGGTTAAGGCGATGGACTAGAAATCCATTGGGGTCTCCCCGCGCAGGTTCGAATCCTGCCGACTACGAATTGGTCTTTTAATGATTTCCCACTCACGGGAATTTACCTCACGAGACTAACAAATTAATCTCATTTCATTTATCTTTCCCGTTCTTGCGGTTCCAACGGGCCGCACGTGCAGCGGCACGCGGTTCCCGCGTACAGGCTCCGCGTTTTCATGGCATTCGACTGTGAAATTAATTAAATTGATATTTTTTTAGAAAACGCAGACACAAAGTTTACGAATCCCATCCGACCCCCCTGCTGCCGTGTAAATATTAGTTATTTTGTTTAAAACATCTTAATAGTACATAGATATTTGCTCGTTTCTTTCTTGCTCTGATGACGTGTGTGTGTGCTTTCTAACTGAGCAAAAAGAGTGATAGGAAGGTAGGCCTACACAGGTTTAGGTGAAATGACCACTATACTCAGCTATTCAAGAGGTCTGACATTCAGCCTTTCGCCCCGTGAGGTTCTGCAGCAACATAAAACAGCTCCGAATTCCAAAAGAGACCAAATGTTTGGTGCTCGAGACGCAGCCAAAACGACGGCGCAACACGCTGCGGAAAATGGCGGCCGAACGCGGCCGATGGAGAAACGCAAGGGAATGGCAACGGTCACAGCTAACCGACCGTTTTCCAGGCGCTTGACAGTTCCTAAAAGCACCAAATGCCGCAGATCTGTCCGTCGGCAAAATGTGTGAGATTCAGTCTCCGAGGAGTTGTACTTTTTTTTGCCCTGCATTCACGCAGGTTTATGTCTGGAGGAATCAAAAGGATGCCTTTGGGCTGTACCTTCTGCTTTCGGATGTTCAGGGACCTGTAGCACTATGGGCGAGTGACAGCTCTGGTCATCTCTTGACCAAGAAAAATCACATTAGACTGGTTAGATTCTGCCCGTTTCCCCCCGCAGTTTCATGAACCCCAGAATGAATTCAGGTTCCTTCCTTGGCCTCTCTAAGGATCTTACTTAAACTACTGGCACAAGGAGTGCTGGCCGTACATAATCGACTTTTGTCGGCTGAAAGAAAAGGCCCCATACCAAGTTTGTCACTTTATGTCAATCAACTAGTTATTTTACAGTCGATGAAACCAGCCTGCTATTTTTTTAACCTCATTACAGTGCCAGTTTGACAGTACGATTTGACTGCAATACATTAATGACTGCTATCCTGGGCTTTAAATTATTTAACAACTATTTAAAAACAAGTTAAACTGATGTGTCCTGAACAATGTGCCAGAAAAACTAGGATATTGGCAAAGTGCAATCTGACTGCAGATGAAAAAGTAACTTTAAGATTATTGAAATCACCTTAGAATTCAGACGTCTGTGGATTCCTGAAATTAATAAAGGAGACTTCCGTTCAGAAAGTGGTTAAATAAAAATCAAGACAGTTATATGATGCTGGATAATGGATCTTGTAACTTTTACTCAAGGTGAATAAGACATAATCTATTCACTTTCCATAGGAGAATCTAAAACAAGTAAATTTCTGGTAAATTCATTCATTTTGTCATCTGGGGTCTGAAACATGGTTCAAAAACACTACATCAAAGGCATTAACGGAATTTGCTCTTAAGTTATTGTACAGATGGGCAGAACTATTTTACAACTCTAAAATCATGAAACTTTTTTTCTGTTGCTGAGATAGAGAAGGTATGAATATTGACAAAAAGTGGCAAAAAACGGGAACATTTGAGCAAATTAAAGCTCTAAACTGCATCAAATGCAATGTTTTGTCATTTTATTCTCTTTATCAAAAAAAAACAACAAAAAAACACACGCCCAATAACCACGGAGTGAATGAGATCACAGTGATTCTAATAGTAAAATAGCAAAAAGAGAACAAAGATAATTCCACTGTATTCCACCATAGAAAATAAATCTTTCACTGCACTGAATGCCATTTCTGTCACCACCCTTTCGTTCTTTAACAGCAGTTTAACACTGATTCACAATAAGTAAAAAGTTTTTGAATTAAAGTAGATAAACTAATTTTGTATATTCAAACCTAGTTCAACATGTAATAGAACCTAATAATGAAATATCATGGAGATCAGCATTTAATAGCCATGTGCATTTGATTGCTGAGGAAGAAGATGGGAATGTTATAATCGGCCATGTAAGGTATAAGACGTCTGGCTTTATTCTGAAATTCAGAGTGCGATGTTTAAATTATTTTTAACAAATATTAGTGGTAACGAAAAACAACGAATTTCATCTGACAACATTTATAGGTGCAGTCGGCAAAGATTAACAGGAGCTGTTAGAACAGTTAAAAATGTGGTAAAAGCTGCTTTTCTTTGATACAGAAAAGTATCAAACGAAGGCAGTGTTATGGCAAACTATTTCTTGTGCTTGAAAAGGTTGTGGGCTTCTGTCCTCCTTTTGGACAGTGGGCTTGAACCAACATGAATGATATTTTACATCCGGTGAAATAAAATATGAAGATATATTTACATCCCCTTTCCAGTTTAAATGAACTAAAGCTACCAAACAATACACAAAGAAAAACATACTTTGCAATATAGTCACATTTCACAAAAACTGCACTACTGAACAATAGAACTAAAAGTTGTTAATACAATGGTGAGGAATTTGAATGTTTTCTGCAACTTTTTCTTGACGTTTCTTTGCGATGAACAGTTTGGTATTTTTTTGTACATTTCACATAAGAGAAAATATTTTAATGAAAGATACTTTGTCTTGTTCGACCCAATTACGTACTTAAAATTTGTATGAAGAAGTCCCTGATTTGAAATTCAAGTTCTTGAAACAGTACAGTCTGTAGCAAACCCTGAAAACTTCATTATGACCATGTGGATGTGAACTTCTCAAATTTTTTATATAGTGTGTTTGAAATTTCAACCAGTGATCAAACTCGGTGAAATAACGATTGATGACATATGTCCATACATACTTCCAGACATCTCTGAATGTGTACAAACCATCTATGTTGTATTGCGACGTTAAATCTGATCGACTCACCTTATGTAAAAATAAATAAAGTTAACTGACTCATCCTTTGCAAAACTTGAGAAGCAAGTAAGGACAACCTGCAAAGACAACCGGTGCATGAAACTTCACTGGCAATGAATGTTAATATGTTTAACACTCAGACTTCAATATATTTTATGTGCTTTTTCTAACACTATTTCATATGCAGGCAGAAGTATTTGGGGGGGGAAACCGAATTTTAAAAACAAACTACTGAATGTGCAATTTATAGAAACAGATTTACATAAATATTTACATTTGTGATGCACCGGACAAACAGATTAGGAGTTATACATGCAGAGGCACTGAGCGGAATATGGGATGCTCAAAGGCAGGCGGAGCGGCTTCTGTGTGCCGTAACTAACTGGCTCATTCTGGATATCGATTAGGCCTCATCTTTTACATACATGTAGAACTGATGTCTTTGTTGTACCAGAAAGTTATAGTGGCCGACGCATCTTCAGTTTCATTTGAGTGTACAAGTTTGCTCCAGGTGGGACAATGGAAATAGCAGAATGACACTACATGGGATCAGAAAATATAATAAACTTCATACCATGGTACCTCGTGACGTCCTCTTCTATACACCACTTCCAATACTCAGGCTCTCCCTGTGCTCTGGGCTTATTCGGTGCGCGCGCGCTGTCCGAGATCAGCGACTGCGTAAGCGCGCACTGTTGCATTACAGAACCGCACAGTGGCGACTTATCATTAAAAAAGTTACCTCTCCCATCACGTTTTTCCTTTTCCAAAAGCAGTGGAGTGGCAAGCAGCTAGAGGAGGCAAGATCAAGGTCAAAGATCGCGTCAATCAACAGGCATCTGAAGAATACTGTGCTCATTTATCAGTGTAAACTTATCCTACGGTAATGATGTGTCCGAAGCAGGTAACAGTTTTGCCTATAAAGAGAATGCCTCTTATTACAGCAAAGGAATACAGAGCTCTGCCATAATGTTCCATGCTGTAGTGTTGCCTGGGCAACTGGGTTTAAGCCACACATGGTGAGCTTACATGGCTGAAATGGAATCAGTGAAAAGAAATAAGATCCTAAACACATAGCCCTGACCATAGGACTGTCATCATCATCTTAAACACACTAATAACAGGGAAAACAAAAGACACTGAACAAATCTGAAGAGTGGCAGAACAAGGGACAGAATACAGTCCTCAAGAGCAAAAGTGAGCAAGACAAACCTGTGCCACCCATGTGGTTGGCTCTCAGAAAATCAGTAGCACTTAGGGACCTGGGACAGCAGAGGGCACAGCGGTTAAAGAACTCTGTTTCAAGTTCTGGTTGCAGCAAATGCCCTGCATAGGTATTTGTGAGCATTATGTTGAACAAGAAGTGATTGGTTTAAAAAAAAATCAGCCTGAATGGATAAAGGGGTAAAGATTTAAAGTGGTAAAATACATACACTCACATTTTTGAGTTCAGTATATCTGATTCTGATTTTGTGGGTTCAGGGGTATTCCCTGTGTGTATAGAGAGGGGAATGAGATGGTCTGTCTGTAGGGGGAGGGTTTGGAAGTAAGAACTCCTGGAGACATTTAAGTGGAGAATGAAGTTTCTGTCCAGGTGTTTACAGTCGAGTTTGGTTCGCTGTCTGCTGAGGGGCTCATGTGGAGGAGAGGGATTTGCAGATAGTCTGGTCACTCGGGCTGAGGGGGCGCAGAGTGCCAGGCGAAGAAGCTGGGCAGTCGGTACCCAGATCCCCTGCGGTCCGGCAGCGTGAGCGTCTCCGGCGCCGACTTCTTGCGAGGCCGGTCCTTGGGGACGGAGAGAAACTCGGGGGCGTCGGTCGAGAGCGGCGTGGAGGGAGCGCTGGAAGGGCCGCTGCGAGCGGCGGACGGTAACGGCGTCTCGCTGATGGAGATTGCCGGGGGGAACATCCTGATCTTCTCGTTGGTGGCTTCCTGGGTGGCGCGCTCATACTCTCTCACCTCATCCAGCGTCATGTCTTCGCACAGAGCCACAGAGGGAAAAAGAGCTGCATTAGAACATAGAGGTCAACCTCAAGTGGGGTCCTGTAGTTACATCTGTTAGTGATCTATTCTCTACCCATTGTGAACCGGTTTGGGTTGAGGACTATTTCAGCTCCTAAAGTAAGTTTGAGAGGAGCACTGCGGAGTCAGGAAGGGTTCGGAATTGAAGGCAATTCTGATGCGACATACACTTGCTCTGTCATGGCTCTCTACGCCATCCAGTGAAGACGAATGGGCAGAACACTCTTGCTGGTCAGGGCACACCTTAATGTTGGTTTTCTCATGCATTTTTTTCTCATATTCCTGCACTTCATCCAAAGTCATATCTGCAAAAAGTCCAAAATGTCAGCACAGGCTCATAAAACACTGAGGATACTTAAGGTGGGGGTGGATTCGAAGGAGGGTTGAGAAGGCTCATCAGTTGGAGGAGGTGGGTGGAGAACCTGCTAGCGGTGGCAGGAGATTGCCAAGCGAAGGAAGAGGTGTTGAGCTGGTAGGGGGTGGGCAGATCAGGGTGAAGTTGGCAGACAGGCATGTGAGATCATAGAATTCAAGTCAAGGCAGGTTACAGAAAAGGCTGAATGGTTTTAATATTTGCAAAACCCATTGAAAACACCGCAGAGTCTCTGAAGCTGATTTTTACGGCTTTTGTTGAGAAAAGCTCTGGTTTTTCCTTCGAGAGTAATTTCCCGTTCTGTACAGGTGGCTTTACAGTACATTTGTAAAGGAGAAGGCTCGGCTAATTTCTGCTTGTTTGATCCTGCTCTTAAAAGCATTTAATGTGATTTTCTTCTTCCGACTGATGCAGAAGAGTTTTGAAAAGATTGCCAGCTGCTTCCCTGTTGTCTTTGGACACCTCCTCAGAAACCGTGTGCTAGAATAGTGGCCAGTTATTACCAGCAGGTTCATTCCATTTCAGCAGAAGTGTATCATGATAATAAGACTATTCTAAGGAGGCATTTCTTTGTTTTTCCCACAGGAGAACAAAGGGAGGATAGCGGATGGATGCTGGGAAATAAATGAGGACTGTAGCCACTTGAGTAGTGGGGGTACGGTGGCACACCAGGTTTGGCCTGGTGGGTCAGGGGTTTGAGTCCCGCTTGGGGTGCCCTCTGGCGGACTGGCATCCTGTCCTGGGTGTGTCCCCCTCCCAGCCTTGCGCCGTGTTGCCGGGTTCGGCTCCGGCTCACCGCGACCCCACTCGGGATAACTGGTTTCAGTCTGTGTGTGTGTCTATGTGTGTGTGTGATGTGTGTAGCCACTTGGTATACCAGCAGTTATGTCAGGTGCTTCGGGGGGGCTGTCAAGGAACAAAGAACACAAGGAGAATTTGAAGTGGTAAGATCACTAAGGCTTGGGCCACAGGTGGCTGTAGGATGTGGATCAAGAGTAGATCAGTCTGACCGAGTGGGTTAGGACATTTCTAGCGAATTGCTCAGGAAGCTTAGTGGGCTAGTAGACTGTAACCTGAAGGCTGATGCTAATACCCCTGAGCAAGGCAGGTAACTTGAACTATTAAATGGCTGCATCAGGCCTGCAGGACCGGGTGGTATATTCAGTGAATGTGGTTGCTCCTTTCCCACAGCACTCAAGGACTGATCCACTTTATATGCCACTGTGGTTATAGCTTTTAGGGGTCATGAAAGAAAATCAGAGTTTCAGTACTTGAAGAGTTGTAGTCCACACGAAACATTATAAACTTCCAATCTATCATTAATGTGCAAGGGGACCTCTTCCAGGACAACATCATTGTCTCGAACAATATAGCATCACCGTTAATATGAATTTTCACAGCCTACAGACTCTTCGGCTGCATAATTTGTCATTACAAATCAATGTCCTTTATGGTTACCCTCACTTGCAAAATGTTAAATCTATTTGCACTCGTCTCAGGACAGCAGAGTGCGATGGGACTCAATCCGAGGGTGAACGGCTTGAATAGGTTCTGTGAGATTTTCGTTAAGCATTTTATAAGGCCAGGTGAAAGGAGGTGTAGCCTCACTGCGTATTGTGCAATGTTGCATCATGTAAAGCGATAGAGCCAATCTGAGCGCCACCAAGGAGCCATGCCAGACTACATGCAAGACGTTAACCATGCCTCCACCCCACCCTACGGAACCTACCGATCCACTCGTCCACCCAAGCGAAGGCCTGTCTGTGGCCCAGGAGAAGGACGTCCCGCACAACCTGTAGGCAGAGAGCAAGAGCGGGGGGGGGTCACTGTGCACAGCGGCTCTCTTAACATTGACAGAGGTTGCATCATCTCACTTCAAACCCCAGCATGAACATCAGAAATAAACACATAAATACATTCTAAGTGATGTTGGTGGTCGAGAGGTTAAAATGCCGAACGCGTGACTTCGGCTCTTTCGTTCGGATCCCAGGTGGAGGCCCGGTCAGTTCATTCAATCAATGGTTTCAGCGGCTCAACGCAGAAGTGTTTCGGACCACGAACAGGATTTTGTTGCGAATGAGTGGTACACTTTTGTGGAAAAAATGTCAAATTTCAGAACTCGCCAGTTTAGGAAATTGACCAGAATGACATTTGCTGAAGATAATGGGGTGCACATCTGCAGTTCCTCAAGCACGTCGCCACCTGCTGGCCATACCTTGTGCACAAACTGTTCTACACGTGTCTGCAGTCCCCACACCTCAAACTTGACAGTCACCAGCTTGTAGGAGCACATGATGGGCCGCTGCGTGTCCCGCCAACCCTCTGGGAGCGGCCCTCGCGACGTCTTTTCCGAGCGGAAGAAGCGGAGGTCCTACAGGACAAAGGGGAGGTCCCCGTTGGGAGGGGTGTCCCAGTGAATCAATGAACGAATGAAAAACCTGCCACTTCTGTCTGTGCCTCCCAGACCTCCCAGGATATTAACAGAGGCTGTTGCGTTTGCAGGCAAAGAGTTTTTAAGATGATGCCGTGCTGTTGCGTGGAGACTGGGGAGCAGAATTTGCCAATAAGATTATGACTCACCGTATGGGAGGCATGAGATTGGGGAGGGGGGGTATTCAACTATAGATGAAACAAGGCTGTTCCTAGAAGCACACGACCAAAATGACTGCTGACATGCAAATAAGGCAAAGACATGCTTAATTAACAACTTAACTGGAGCTCTAAAAGACCCCAGGCTGCGTGTTTATCTGACACAAGTGCAGTTCTGCATGCAGAAGAGCTGCACGGCTCCCTTGACCCCCCCCCCAGCACCATGGCATTCCCCACCATTGCTCTACCTCCGCCTCCTTGTAGTATCGCTCCGGAATGTCGTCGTAGGCAATGTCGATGAAGCACACCTCTGTGTCCTCATCCTTGGGCTCGCTGTCAAAGATCTGCAGACGATGTGGGCACACACAGCGGCACATTCCAGGACATTAAAGCCAATCGGTGGAGCTCTTAATATCACACCCAGGTGACCTGTTCCCATCCAGGGTTCACCGAGAGCCTTGATGATGCCAAGGTGTCGACGACTAGATTTGCTGCTCATCATCCAGCACGACGCGGGCCGATGTCCTGCTTACGGACGGGTGGACAGCCCTCACTGAGCAAGGACGCTTTGCGGACAACGGAGAAGTCATGAGCTACAAGAGAAGAAGTTCCTTCTCGCCGCCATAGTTTGCGGAGTCAATCTCCACTGGAGACACTAGGGGGAGATCTGGTTGTCTGTTCCACCAGACACCGCTCACAAGCGAAGCCTTGCATAACCCCATGCAGGGTAATTTCGGCCTGTCATGATGAGTGCGAAAACAGTGAGAAAATCTTCATGTTTCTCCTTGCCACCGCCGTCATCAATCACAGCATTTCTCCATTTCATATAATAGGGAGCATTTTCCCCTGAAAGAGAATTAATCTCAAACATTATTTCACGCCCAACAAATGGGCCACACCAGGAGGTGGATGACGCAGCCAGCAAAGTGGAAACTTTAGGCCGGATCTCAGGTGCTGTAAACACCTGGAGAGAGAGCCTAGAAAGTTGTGGAACAACCTGCAAAGTCCTCAGCAGGTTCTCCAACGAGCTGGAAAAGATCCCATCCGGACCGAACACATGACCAGGCTACAAATCGTCTGAAAAGACGATATTCGCTCTACCGCTAGACGTCTGTGCACATACACATCAGCGCTCCTCGGTACTTACATTGTCATTGCTGCCCTTGTTGTCCTCATATTTCGTCTCTATATGAATCGAGAACTTTGGCAGAAACGAGCACTGCAAAGGAAATGACATTAATAAGATTTGGAGTACGCATTCATTTCCATCATTAGTCCTGAGGAAAGCATACATTCAGCAAACACGTATGTATCTGATACCAGTATCCAGTCTCCCTCTGATTTCATCCCCATTTTTTCAAAGAAGGTAAGAGCTCTGTGACATACCACACTGCCCCGCATCCCTTGCTCTGATTTAAACGCATAAAAAATGCTGGAAGAAGCTGCACGGAAGTGGTAGTGACAGCGCAGTACTTTTTGGGCAGTAGATTGGTACCGTCCCAGCTGTGCAAGGACTCATTATAGAGCCTTATAGTCATCGGAAGGACTGTGAGAGTGCTGTCCTGCTGCCAGTTTTCTCCGTATTTTCCTGGTTAAGCCACTTTTCTGATCATAAACAAAAAGTATATGCTTAAGAGAATCAGTGCTACACAACGTCACTACTACGAAAACAATTTGTGGGGTGTTTGCCGGCACCCAGATTCTATAAATAACCCACATAAAGCTTCAGTTCTCAAGTCCCTTGGAAATTGCCTCCAAGGTCAAGTGTGTTTCAGACAGGAAATCCCAACTGGAAATCCCACCTCCAGCATCCAAATTAAGGATCCACACGGCAATTATGAGGTATTGACTGAGAAGGGTGCCTGTGAGATGAACAGGCAGCAGAGCAGCTCATTCCCTGGCTGCTGTCGTATGTCTTGCCCTATCGCACCATCATCCCTGCGTCCCGCGCAATAAGAATTCAATTCCCCCCTCACAGCGCAGATTTATAATCCTCTCCATAAGCCAGCCATTCCCTCGCAGCAGGGGGCCGAACGCATTAACTCCTGCCCGATGAGCTTAGCAGACATCCAACAAGCATGTTTATTATGCAGCACTGAGGGGCATGTGTGCGTGGGGAGTCAACCGCGGAAAGAGGGCTGAGCAAGTAGTGGCTGCCGATATGAGCCCAGTGCCGAGGGATGGTTAAGGCTACGTCACGGTAATTAATTTGTATTAATTCACTGTACAGCGGGTTTGGCCGGGGCCTGCCGTGTGGTGAGTCCGGGGTTCGAGTCTTGCTTGGGGTGCCTTGCGGCGGACTTGCATCCCATCCGGGGTGTGTCCCCTCCCCCTCCAGCCTTGCGCCCTGTGTTGCCGGGTTAGGCTCTGGTTCTCCCGGACCCCGCTCGGAACAAGCGGTTGAAAACATTTTGTGTGTGTGTGCGTATCATTTACTGTATTTGATACCAGCCCATTACACACACCAATCCCACTTCCTCTCCCTTAGAGTCCTGAACTGCCTGGTGCACAGTATTATTTCCAATGATTCACCTTAAAAGGTGATGGGTGACGTGAGAGCACTTGGCCTCACATGCTCATCATCCACCATTACTTTCATTCATAGCTGCGATACTTGTGCAAAGTGCTGTCCTGTACACAGCAGAAATTAGGCAACAGAATGTCTCAGCTAAAATGACGTTCTCGTGGGAAGCCTGTGGTTGCATTCCCCACTGTAAAAAAAAAAAAAAAATCTATTATTGCAACGTTCATTAGCACTTTCTATTCATCAGATGTTCACCAATCAGTCAAGCAGCTGTCACAACCTCACCTGCTGCTAGATCTACTTTCCTGCTGACTAATTATTCATTAATATCAGCAGCAGAAAAAAAAAAGTGTACAACAGACGGCGTGACATAACACCACTACTTGTCCATTATCTCAGCAACAGTACATTTTAATTACCAGTACAGTCTAACAGCGGGATGCCTGTACTCATGAAATGTTAATTTGGATCGAAATCCCAAATGTCAAGAAAAACATAGTATCGGATCACATCCTGGAACCTTGTGCAACATTCATATAAATGGTTTTTGGAGAAGTTTTTAAAGATAATTGGCAATAATAAAGGGAACAAAGGTGGTGCGAAGACCAGAGGGATTTTCCATCATCATCGCTGGGGGGTTTTTGTCTCAACCATTTTCCACCTGAATTTTATCAGTGTTGCTTTTTCACAGAGTGGCAGCACAGATAAGCAAAACTAAAGGTAACCCGGGGGTTTAGGAACACCGAATTACAATCTGGAAGTTACTGCTGCAAGTCCCTGGAGGCGCTCAGCTGTGTTCCCCCAACCCGAACTGCTCCTACTGCCTTTAATTATTTTCCTACGCAGCTCTTCCTCTACGTAATGTACCTTGAAACAATAAATTCTTTGCTTCCTATCAGCACCTGGGATGTCCACACACCACATTGCGTGCTCGCATTTGTATTATGTCCGTTCGGCTGACGCTTTTCTCCAAAGTGACAGAAGATCTTAAGCTCTGCACAACGATTCGCCCATTTACGCATCTGTGTAACTTTTACGGCAGCAATTCGGGGTAAGTACTTGGACCAAGGGTACCGCAGTCGAAGATGGTGTCGGAACCTGGGTCCTTTGAGTGCGGCTCGAACCGTGACATTACCCCACACCCGCCCTCGGTATGTACAGTACCTTTAATGCGCATGGACTGTGCTTCCTTTGTGCAATGCACCTTTAATCCATGAGACTATATCCCCCCTACACCAACCTTTCATCTGTATCATCTGCTCTTCCTGCATGCACCTCAAATCCACACGAGTTGCCCTTCCTGTGTGTTCCCTAGAACTGCACGGCCCGCACTTCTTTGAACCGCTCTCCACCAGCCAGAAATCAACGGAGGACATGAAGAAGACACTCACCGTGTACTCTGAGTCACAGCGGGGGGGCGCAGCCATCGATGCAGGAGGGAAGAGAGAAGGGACCGTTGAGTTGAACCCTTGCCAGGCACACTGAGTGTTTCAATAACTAAAGAAACATCGACAGCCTGAACCAGAATATTGAAAGGACTCAAGTGCTCTGCAGTGCTAAACTTCAGAGATCTCCAGGTTTTGCGGCATCGTTCTGCCCATCAGAACAGCAAGAGCATCGCTCCTTCACTCTGCCGCTCGAGACTCAAGTCAAGATGCCGTAGCGAAACTGTTCTCAGTTCTTCCGTCTGACTTTGTGCATGAAACTTTGAGAAGCACCTGCCGCACATGTGCTGCTGTCTTGCACTTTGGCAGGAATTAGTGATTAATTCTGTATGAGGGTCAAGGCCGAAATCCCTGCAGGGTCACTGATGGGTTCACAGAGGTTAAATAAAGGGCAGTGTGGAAAGTAGCCCAAGTGTGTTTGTTTCTTTTACATTATGTCGGGTGATATTTTGGTGAACTGGGGATGATCTTTGAATGAATTGTAATTCTTCCTCAATAATGGAAGAAGTCTTTTTTGTTTCTCTGGTTTTTCAATATTTCGTCCATTTTCAGGAACAAATTAGGATGGGAAAGGGAGGGTAGATATTTGCAAAAATAGATTAACCGCAGTCAACAAGGTAATTAGGAACAGCCCCCTTTTCCCAGGAAAAGTGTGTGCAGCCCTCTCATCTGTTTATCAAATTCTAGGGTCACGGTCTACGGTTACTGTGCTGGTCCACAGTGGTTATCCGTGGTTTGTGCCCATAATGCCTGTCCACACTGGCTGTCGCCGTTATGGTTTCGGTCCCCGATTATATGATTTCACAACATCTTTCTTATATACATACATTGCTAGCACCTTATTAATAATGAATAATAATAATAATCATCATCATAGCTGATGTTTATATAGTGATTTAACATTAAGCTGCTTGCAATTAAATCTCCATATATTAAGATGGTTAAATTTTACTGTATTAGTTCAGGGTAATTACCTCCAAAAGGTATTACAGCAGAAGTGGGATTTGAACCCAAGTGCTGTGAGTAAAAGATTGGACCTGTAACCACAGCACCACTTCCTGGACTTACAGTTGGGAATGGATGTAACTCTGATGCTTGTTTCTCTCTTTCAGCTGAGGACACGTCACCGTCCAGTCAGACTGAACAGTGGAGGAGGAGGAGGAGGAGGAGGAGTCGACACATAGCTAGTTACCTGTGATGGTGTAGGGATAGTAGTTCCAGGCCTTTTCTGTTACATAGAAGATTTTCGGGACCACAGCTCTGGCCCAGCTGGGTAACTTGCTGAAAGACAGAGGAAGGGAGATGTGCTTTGTTTTCAAGTCTCACTAAACAAACCATAAGAGCAAAGAAATGAAAGCGGAGTAAGTGCTGCGGGCAGGACCTAAAGATATGAATGAGGATGGGTTAAAGCAAGAGGGTGAACCACCTCTGGGGTTTTTCTTGGGCTCCATGGACACAACGAACAAGAGGCCCCATCTAGAAAGAGGATGAGCCTTGTACTGCCAAAGGCCTCACATGGCCACCGGCTGAGCCCACAAGAATGGAAACTCCAACCGCACGGCCGCTTTCCCAGGCGCTCGCTGGTCCCAACACACATCGCCCTGAGCTACCAGTGTCAGATGACTCTGCAACAGGGTGCCGTTACCAGAAGCCGAGCAGTGCCTCTTATATCCACGATCATTGTCTATTCATTGCTTCGCACCCTTTCCTCTGTGCTACTGCCCTCCCTCCAGTGTATCCTAATTTACCACTGAAGAGCGAAGAGCATCATGTTCCTGAGCTGTGGCCTCATGTAAAAATGAAACAAACTGGACTATCCTACTAGCTATGGGTATTATTGCCCAGGGTTACTCAACTGGAGCTGAGTAGAAAGTGGGCATGGTGGCACAGTGAGTAGTGCTGCTGTCTCACAGTGTCTGGGTGGTGTGAGAGGATCTGGGTTTGATCCCCACTCAATCTGTATGGGGTCTGCATGTTCTCCCATGTCTGTATGGATTTCCTCTGGGTGCTCTGGTTTCCTCCCACAGTCCAAAGACATGCTGTTCAGGTTCACCCATAGTGTGTGAGTGACAGGGACAGTGTGTTCCACTGATGTATGTATGAGTGACCCAGTGTAAGTAGTGTATCCAGCAGCGTAAGCCACCTTGGTGAATAAGGTGTGTGGGCTCGTAACACTACATAGAGTTCATTGGAAGGTGCTTTGGACAAAAGTGTCTGATAGATAAAAAAAAATGTATGCAAAAGTGAGTGAGACCACAGTGTGAAACTGAAGCAATGGTCCTGCAGGTGGAGGACATGTGAGAAGGCCTACCAGGACACAGAGAACATTACAAGCAAGAGCTACAAGTCAAAAATGCAGAGAGCATTTGCATCATCCCCACCCTTATAAACGTCAACGCAAACTGACGGGAAGGGTGCTGCACCCCGCCGTGCTGAGAGAGGATTCACACGTTTCCAGGTGGGTTCTACTGCTTCCAGCAAAGCATGCTTTTTTTGAAACACGGCCACAAACCCTGTAGACAAAATTAAACGACCTTCTCCAGCGATCAGAGTCTGATTTAGAGACACGCTTCCTGCCACTCTCCGTTTGCTATGGCGGAGAAAAGCGAGCGGGACGACCGCCAGCACGGTTAGGGTCATGGGGTCACACTTCAGCCCGGGAAGATGCAGGTTCAAGGATGGGAAGGTGGTGCCGCTCGAGATGCTCGACCTGCCTTGCTTCAGTAAAAAAAAAAAACCTGTGCTTGAATGTGTCATTATGTAAAACTGTCGACTCTCCAGGCTTGCGAGGGATAAAAGCATCTGCTGATCGACTGAATAATGTAACAGGGATCCTGGCCACATCCACGTTTCAAAGCGCATTTCTCGAGTTGAAAAGGCAGCCGTGACTTCGATTACAATGCCGCGGGTGAATAAACCTGCCAGCCGTCTGCATTTACCGTAGTCGTAATAAATTCTGCTCCTCTCATCTGACTGGTAATGAATTATGATAAAGAATTTTCAGCACTGGATGACAATTCACTACATTGGTGTTTTCCCCACAAGTCGAGGTCCTCGGCCAATCCTCGTCCCTGACGGACAGCCGCTTCACCGCGCTCATCTGGACGAAGTGGAGAATGCCCGTTGTGCCGACACTAGCGATTCGTGCAGAGGCCCGTCCGGCATGGAAATCCATTCCTCTACGGCGGCATTAGAAGGGCGTCCAGGACGCTCGTGTCCGAGGAGCGACGTCTCCGGGCTGCAGAGGCATCGCTGCCAGACCCCGGACCGCCTCCGCTTCACAGAGCAGACGGAGGAAAGAGCACGGAGGAGCCCCGCGCGCACGCCGTTGAGGCTGTTGGGAAAGCACGCTGGCGGCAGGTGGCCCGTGGGCGGTAAGGCTCCCAACAATGATAGCAATTACACAACAGCGCACGGCCCGACAGTTTTTACCCCATCCATCCCTGACAGGCCTCAGCCCCCGGCCCCAAGAGGCACAAAATTTCCCATTAACTTCTCCACTCTACAATTTCCTTCTCGGTCTAATCGGCACATCTTCGTGCATCCGGCCTGCCTACTTTGATGAGAATATACATTTTTAATAGTCAAACATCAAAGTGTGGATATTAATGAGAATAAAGACGGTTATATAAACGTAACAGGGTAGAGAGGCAGTGACTGAAAAAACATGTTTTGCTTTGTTAAAGTGGCGTTTGAAGATGCCTTTGGGTCTCCAAAAGCGGCTCCATCTTCACGAATGGGATGCGCTCTCACGAGGTGAAGGGGGAAGGTGCTTGTGTAGGGCTTTGTACCATTACTGTCCCGTTGCCTCATGTCGCCCACGCAGACGTTTTTCACCACCCAAGGGCTCATTTGGAATCTGACAACGCATGCATCCGGTTTGCTTAACACATTCTTATTGACTTAAATGATTTGTGGTTTCTGCACTTAACCACAGCGATGAAGCTGTATAGTCGACTGGAGAGCACCTGGCTCAAGATACAATAGCAGAGCCAGTCCCAGGACATCCGACTACCACTGTGCCCCACGCCAAGTCCCTGTGAAAGGAACGAGATGTTATTTCACATACACACAATCTAGCAGGTGGTATGGGTGGCACAGTGGGTAGCACTGGCCTGTGCGTCTGGATGTGGGTTTCACTGTGGCTGCATGGAATTTGCATTTCCTCCACATGTTTGTGTGGGTCACCTCAGGGCGCTCCCGTTTCCTCCCAAGGTCGAAAGGTGTTTCAGGTGAATTGGTGAGATCGCAACTGTTCTAAGTGCGTCTGTGTGTGAGTGCGTGAATGGGTGTGTGTGATTGCACTGTGATGAACTGAATGCCTTATATCCAATGCCTCTGGGATGGGTTCTCGACCACTACGACCTGCTGTCACGCGAAACATAGGGAGCCGGGAGGGCTGGACCCAAGTGCAGCGTCGTTCGTCCGGAGCTGAGGGATGAGGCAAGTTCTCGGTGTCGGGGACAGACGAAGGGTCGGTCGATTGGCGGTCAGAGTGAAGATCCACGAGTGAGGTCGGGGGACTTAGCGAAGGGTCGGTCAAGCGGCATACATGAGCGGAACAAGGATCCGTGGATGTGGTTGGAAAACGAAGCAAAGTGTCAAAAACCGGAGGACGTGAACCGAGAGTTAGCGATGCTTGTGAACGAGATGTCACGAGGAAGGGCGGTTGTCCCTGACGAGATTCCGCAAAGGTCTGGGTGCTGCGGAGTGTCTTTTCAAGGGTAGGGAGTTAGTCAGGTGCTGGACCGGAGTCAGGTGCTGTCAATTGAGTTGTGGGCGTGGACATGACACCTGCATTGGACAAGCAATTTTTTAGAATGAATAAATGAATGAATACACAATGCCACATTGTAATATTGTTTTAGTGAAGGATCTCTAGAGGCTGCATTTATCTTGCCATTTTGTCTTGATGGTTGATAATTTCCCTTGTTTGTCAGTCAAACCAGCTGGATTAAAGTGATCACAAACAAAAACCCTTTAGCCACTGCATCGTTTCCTTCCAATATTTCATTGTATTCCGTGTGCTGAGCCTGGTTCCCTTCCATCCATGCTCCCTTTGCAGAGCAGCCAGGACCTATGAGATATCCCAGTCAGCCGACAGCTGTACAGTACACATCCGTTTGTCAGAAACAGAGTGTCAGTTCATTTCAAGAAAAAAAAATTGACAGAAGGAAAATTCTGGACTCATCATGGGTCTGGATTTAAAGCCAATGTGCAATAACTACCATTTGTAATCCTGGTGAGCTGGAGACATTTCCAGCGCAGTGTGGCATTGAGAAAAGCTTTGGCGAATCCACCACGGTGATCTCAACACTAGACACAGAGTTAAAGCCTGCATTGGTCCAAGGCTGTTGAGTTCATACAAATGAAAGAACTCCTTTGACCTGCGTGCCAGCAAGGCCATGACCTTTGCTGAAGTATGGAGATAGAGAGGGCTACATTCCTACCCCTGTCATGAGTTCATTGCTCTGTCATTTTGTTTCTGGGGGAACTTTCGGGTCACATCATGGCTATGATAGATTGACTAATCAGAGGGTGGGACAGATAAAGCTGGGATCTCAAACCATTATCCATTTTGCCTTTATCCTGAGAAAGCAGCAAGAGATGTAAAGGGTTTTATGATGGACTGGATAAAAGTATGGAGAGAAGTAGAGGCACTTTACCAGTGTACAAGCTGTACTAATGTAGGAAATTGCACATTGTGTTACAGTCACCATGTTAATATATGCACGGAAAGGGAAACTGAAACAAAAACAAGCCAGGTCTTCTTTCAGATGTGGGCTGCACAGCTTATGTTTGTTTTGCTTTCATTATCGAGACGGCCTTAATTTATGCATCGATGGATAAATGCCAACAATTTGAGGGTGTCATACGGCATATTAATTGAGACACATGGGCTGTCAATTTAGCAACATCTGTCGAGTATAGCTGATGTCCAGTGTTTGAGTATTGCGACAAAAATGTTCAACTCTTTCTGAAAAAATGTCAAAAAACAGAACCAAGACATAAGTTCTTCTTAGGGGGATGAGATTATGACAGTTGTCATTCATTTTGACACTGGCACCAAACTTCAGTCCTTGTGAGTCACACGCTGCTGGTTCCCTCTCTAATAATGTGTCACTTATCATATTTTGTGGTGTAAATCAGGGAGTTATTGAAGTATTTTCTTGCAGCTGCAAGCTTGTGACCTGCAAGGTCTGCAGTCTAATAAGGGTCTGGTACTAAAGACTTTTCCTGGGGACTTGACCTCCCACCCAGGAAAAACCACACTAGTTTGAAAATGGTCAGTTGAACATAATTAAACATGATGGAAACAATGAATGTTTGCTGAGGAAATGATGAGTGAAAAATGTAATCTTTGTCTTTGCCTGTTGTGTGGAGCATTTGAGAGATGAGTTAGTCAGCTGGCCCCATACCTGTTCAAGTAAAGCCTCTTCTCGGTAAACTGGCCGCAGCCATGCGTGGGGTCCTCGTACGGCTCGTTCTGCACCACCTCCACACCTTCGCCACGGTCACTCTGCTCGTGGCTATGCTTGCTGATCATGTACAGCTGACCAATCCTGTACTGTACAAAGAGACAAAGAGGTGGAGGTCAGGTGGACAGGGACTGTCAGAATTGCCATGGCAATCAAACCCCCAAGCCCTTGAACGTAGGCTGTAAAATATACTTCCACATGTTGTATAGAACAGTGATATTGTCCAAATGTTGGAATAACTACGTATTTTTTCACATGTAGGTCAACTGAGAGACAGTGTTAATTAGCTCAGATGCAGAAGGAGAAACTTGGCCAGTTTTTGTCTAGCTGTTCTTTTTAGAACTCACGGAGCTCATTAAGATATGAGGCGGTATCAGGTATGAGGAGGACGCACTGGGGCAGTGATCGTGAGACAATCCCATTTAAGCGCAAAACACCCTGTGAGGTTCTCGGAGCTCCTCCAGGAGCTGCTCCAGCCCACACGAAGCTGTATCAGCAGGGAAACTAATAGACCTGTGAGCGGTTGTTTCCCAACCTTTGCCAGTTTGAGATTCCACACAAATACTCGGCTCATCAAAGGCTGAAGCCACTGCTAAAGGCAAGGACTCGAAGTAGGCTGATCCCACTGCTTGACTTCCCGCATCATATCAACATGCCAAACGTGCTTCCCGATAACTGATACTGTCCCATAACTTGGTCCAGAACCAGAGGACTTCCACATTTATCTCTGCTAATACTGCCTCCCAGAAGAGGCCCCTGGCTGAGATTGTACACACAAACCATCCCTACACTTCATAAGAGCCTCCAAAGTCTCAACGTCTTTATGGTATCTTGTGACCTACCATAAGGACACTATTTGGAGTAGCAATTAAACACCAGGACTCGTGATCAAGAACTCTGTAGGTGAAGATGTCGTCATGCCCATGAGCACCTAGGTACTTCATCTGAATCACTTCAGCAAAACAAATGGTTCTAAAAGTGTATTCTGTGTTGCTCTGAATAAGAATACCTATTAATACAAGCTGAGGACCTGCTATGTTCAATTTAGCATGTTGTGTCGGATGGTTTCCATGCGGACAATGCAGGGCGAGGAAACAAGCATCTGCAAGTTGTCAATAAAGTCAAGCTGTGGCCTGTAATGGTTCCAGGATGCAGTCCACCAAAAAAAAACAGTTTGTGGAAGTCCTGTTTAATAGGGAAAGGCAACTAGTCTGTCTAGAACTGGGTGTAAGACTCATTGACGCAGAATGCTGATATTGTGGCGTGCAGCACTCTGGGTTTATATGGGGCGAGGAAAGACATGGAGATAGTGTTCATTTTGAACATTTTATTAGAAGATCAGCACACAAAGAAATAATACTCTCAGTCCAAGGACCCAATTTTCTCAAGGACATATGCTTCAAGCCAGCCTTCCCAGTCTGCTTAGCATCCCCAGGCTTTCTTTCCATAGACTGTCAAACACAGTCACCCCATTAGTTTCCCCATAAATCGCCCTCGTGGTTGAACCCTCTATTGCTTTTTACCCACAATTCAACTATTTACAACAAACAGATCTTCCCGCCCAAACACACAGTAACGCAGGTCGTTACAGTATTATAATGAGCATCCCATGGGATCGAACCACATTTTGTAAAAAATTCCAGCAACAGCAGATATCTCCAGCTGAGGAGGGATTTCCATTCTTGCTGCAGGGTTTTTAATACTCCCCGCTCCATCACATGACCAGCATTGAGGTATCTGTACAGCAACACAGATAATTCCCTGACAGAATCAAAATAAGCTTCTCCCGCATTTGAGGAGGAAAGCAAGAACGTGCTAGATTAATTCATAAATATAAGTGTAATTCAGTCATGCTATATTGCCTTGAGAGATGGAAGAATCAGCAGTATTTCTGAAATTGTAGACAGTCCCTGAATTTATATCTGTTTACAGTCGAGAGAGAGAAGTGTAGAGGAGAAAAAGAAGCAGCAGAGTGAGACGCGAGGCTCGCTTGCACAAACACAAATAAAACATAGATTTAGCATGTTTTAACCTTCAGTCCATTATCATGCTAATGAATAAACAAGATGAGTGTTGTGCTGCAAAAAGTCGATCATGAAAGGCTTGTTTGTTCACGACAGAGATGAGACTCCATATTCATTGTTGTTGAATACTTGGGGAAAATACCACCAAGAGCTGGAGACAGAGGGTGAAAGACCACTTCAGGTTAAAGTGGAGCTGAATAATTCATCAGCTTCTTTGAGACACATGCTGATGTCAGATGTGTGCGGGGATGAGAGCGACAGAGGCCCAGGGATGAGCTTTCAAACAGGACAAGTGGTCACAGCAGTGACACTGCCAGAGTGATGTATACCTGATGGCAACAATCACCAGACTTATTTGTTTCTCTTCATTTCTTTCCTAGTTCAGACATTTCAATTATCTTTAACTATGTTTGAAGAATTTTGCATTGTTCGCAGTGGTTGCATAAGGGGGCGCGGTGGTGCAGTGGATTGGACCGGGTCCTGCTCTCTGGTGGGTCTGGGGTTCAAGCCCTGCTTGGGGTACCTTGCGATGGACTGGTGTCCCATCCTGGGTGTGTCCCCTCCCCCTCCAGCCTTGTGCCCTGTGTTGCTGGGTTAGGCTCTGGCTCCCTGGGACCCTGTATGGTACAAGTGGTTTCAGATGGTGTGTGTGTGTGTGTGTGTGTGTGTGTGTGTGTGTGTGTGTGTGTGTGTGTGTGAGGGTTGGTTTGGTGTTAAGGACTGGTTATTGAAACCAGGGTATCAAGAACAGAGAGGATAAATGTTTCCTGGACAAGCAAAAAATCTGTAATTTTCTGGCCTGGTGTCACATGACCATAAGACATTACCATGTTAGGAAGACATTAAAGGTACCTTAAAGTAAAAGAACCTTAGAATTCACATGGTCCTTGACATCACCACCAGTGAGAATGAGAGCAGCTCATAGCTCTCTGGCTGTCTGGAGACAAAAGAAGGGCCATGGAGCATCTCAAACTATTTCTGACAGAATTAAACTGGTACGGACTCTAACACTTCAGCGTTGTGCCCCCATAACTGAATCCACTTTGAATTCATTAAAGCCACTAGGGCTTCCCTCCAAAACCCAATGAAAAAATGAACAGGTTTAAAAGAGGACTGGAAGTTCATCCATTTAATGCGACGTCATTTTGCAGTTACTATAGTACTTTTTCAGGTCGTGCACTGTGCTCATTCTTGTAGCACTCCTCCTTCCACCTGCCCTTGAAACCCATCTCCTTCTGCAGCTGGGAGCCGAACAAAGGTTGACAGCAGCACACAAACCTGGATGCGGGGCTGTTGGAGAACCAAAGTGAGGCAGGTAACTTCATTCCCTGAAACTGCTCTTCACAACGGAATTGTCTACTGCTGGAAAGTTATTTCTGAATGCAGTGTATTTTCCCCACATGGTCATATCAATTTTCCAAAGTCTGATGCAAGTTAATAAATGCAACTGGGGAGAAATAGTCATTATTAAATTGATGAGTGATCAATTAGCTGACACTCTTAGCCAGAGTGACTTACAGCACTGGACACATTTGTAGAGCTGGGTATTTTTCCTGAAACAGCTCAGGGACAGCACCTTCAGAGTTCCCGAGCGGCACTCGAACATGCAACATGCACATAATAAGTTAACAGCTCCGTTACCTGCTGCTCCGAAACCACTTAATTTCTAGCAGTGTCCAATGAAACAATTTGGCTTATGTACCAAAAGCTTTTCTCAATACTCTGAAAACCGGAATAATTTTCCGTTACTGTAAACCAAAGTTTGACACCCAGACAGGGCTCAGAGAACTCTAAAAACAGCATGGACTTGCACGCAGGAAACGGCACTGCGCGCTGGCATGGCGAAGGCGTACTTTGTTTTGACACCCTGGCAAATGTCCTCAGTGAACGCAGGCAGGAAAGTTGCTGTCGCCATGGTAACAATAATAACGGTGCATTGAACACCACAATGTACCTTAGTAATGGAGGCTGTATGTGCTGCGGTGTTGTACATGACATATGCAACCTCGAGAGGATGGATAATATGTTTCTTCCAGCATCCTGCCAAGCTATAGGGACCAAGGGAGACGAGTGATATCAAATTACATAACTTCTTAGTATAAAACTTTTTTCTGCTCCTCAGAGGAAGCATAACGGCATAAAAACCTCAGAAACACAGCTAATTCGTGCTGTGCGCCGTTCATGTATACAACTGGACAATTATTTTATTTTTTCTTCCCTTTCATTTAACGAGGAGAAGGGACCATTTCGAAGGTGTGCCAAATCTTCGGTTTACATGTTAACGAAAGAAAGGACGGACCCGGTAAATGTTTCTCGGTCTGGTACCATTAGTCACTCCACTGTGAGCTCTGCACGTGACTTTTTGGGCCTAGTCTCACTTCCACAGGGTTACTCTGGTAAACACTGAAATAACCCACTTTACTCTGGGATGGTGGTGTATGAAGTGCTCTTTGGTTCATTCTTCTCACTCATTTCTTCTGCTTTATTCTTACTTATTTGGAGACCTGAAGATTAGCTATGGAATCAACATAATCTTATGGTCCTTGACTGATGAAGTGACAGCAAACGGAGAAGACAGTAACATAAAAGACATCATGCGATGTAAATATGATTACTTGAAGAAATATTAACATACTGTAAATTATATCGTATGTGGAACTGGCAGTGGTCCCGTGGGCAGCGTGAATATGCCACACAGCGACCGGATTGTGGGTTCAGATGTGGTTTGAATGGATGTTCGGTTTTCTCCTGGTGCTCTGGTTTCCTCCCATCAAGCAAAGATTTGCAGAGAATACAAAGTTATCCAAAGTTAATGATGTTGCAGTGCTGAAAAAGTTTAGGATTTTGTTTGGAGAAGTCAAAACCTATTTATACAGACAGACTTTACAGTTGTCTCAACATTTGTGTCGCTTCCATTTAATTCTTCACCCTGCTTTCCTGCTGCCTAGTGAATTTAAACAAAGGAACCTCCGTATTTCAGTGCAGGGGAAGGGAATCTTGTCGTCGGTGACAACTGGACCGGCGGGTGGGGGTCGCACTGAGGCAGGTGACACTGGTTTGCTCCAAACATCTCTGTTCGTCCACCTTGCACAGCCCTGCGGTTACTGGCAAATAAGCAGAGATTTGGGTTCAGAGCTGGGGCTTCTGCAGAAATACCACACTGCATCAGAGCAGCAACTGTATGAAAAAGGACAATCAAATACAAATGAGATGGAATCCTAAAAAATGTGTGCAACAGAAAAAATTCCATCCAAACCTCTATGTTGAGAGTCTTAAATTTCTTGAAGTCTCTAGGGCCCTGTTTCTTCCTCTCTGTGTGTCACTATTTCTGTGGCTGTCGGGGTCTGTCCAGGTCAAACACACGCCGTTTCGTATAAAAGACTGGGGGATTATGTGATTGTGGAAGTCAAAAAAACACCCAGGGCATCAGTAGCACAGGCAGCCCATTATTTTGAGCATTTAACAGATGAAAGAACGCTTGCTGTGCTGCCAAAGCCAAAAACTTTCATCTTTTTTATTCCCGATTTTTCATGTCTGTAAAGCGTCTCTCGCTGTACTTGCGTGAGGGACTCAACTCTTATCACCACGATGAAAGACAACACGTTGAGCCATCATTACTACTTATTTCCATATCAGAGGCTCTTATCCTACCTAACTTACAAAGGCTGTATTTAACCTGCAGGTACCTTAGCTCATCTACTGAAGCGATTCTGCTTCCATGCCCTTCGACACGGTACAATGGAAGCTGCCCTTCTGGGTCTCGAACCCACAGCTCCTTAACGATTTTTCCACCCTGTCTCTCAGATCACCTTGATTTGTGGTGAACAAGCACACAGATTTCCTAGCAGCTCCTAGATAGGTATGTAAAGGGCTGATCCAGAGAACCCTACCGTCCAACTGCAAGTGGGACCACAGCACAGCTACCACTAACAAACCCCATCGCCCTCAAGCCTAGGACAAGAGCTGTGAGGCATGCACGTACGCTAAATTCTAATTTCACAGCGAGGGCCTGCCTCTCTGCCTTTAACCATGTCATTAGCACTGATGGCAAGTACAATGTGAACGGCTCCATCCAGGAGACCTTTGTGCCTGCAAAGAGAGAAGGTTTTCTCGCCCCCCCAAACAAACCTCCCTAGTTATCTTTGACACACTCATTACAGCCCTGTGTCTCTCTCTCTCTCTCTGTTGCAGACAGGTTTATTCAAAGTGATTTATGTTGTGCACTGGTGCATCCATCTATACCAAGCCTTCGCTATACACCGCCTGAGACTCAATCCAAGAACCTTCTGTTTCAACAGTCCAGTTCATTATTCACTACAGCAGTTGGTGAGGCATGTTAAGCATCCCCTGGAAACAAGTGGCCTTGTTTGGAAAAACAGATTCCCTTTTATCCCAGGATCTCCAGTAGAAGGAAAATCACACTGCAAGGCCAGAGCAACACATTACACCGAAGAGTTACCCACAATACGAGGTAATCATTTGGTAGAGTCATTTAGTAAATGCACAGAAAAGACTGGAGAGGGGGTAGAACAAAGTCGGTCTTGCAGCGATAGCTTGCTTGTCGCAGTGCTCTGTGCTGATATTTTGGCTTTCAATGCCCCGTTACGGTGCAAGCCAAGTGAATAAATGAATAAATTCAATTAAACCTTGTGTGGCTTGAAAGAACACGATCGCTCCTCAAGGTCTGTTGTGTGGTTCACTAAAAGGGAGACTGTGGGAGGTCCATATCCCCGTTCCCCATCCATCACCCCTAGGGCGCCACGCAGGAGGCTTCAAACATTGCTTTCCTGCCTGCCTGCCATTAGGACCTGGAACATGGTTGCACCTCTTGCTTCTTTTCCCTGTGACCCATGTGAAAAGGGTAGGAGCCAGAGAAGGAGCAGAAGGTCTGGGATTTTGCCCTCCAACAATCACGTGCTTTCCTGTTCACTAACTCTTGCTTCCAGTCGCAGTTCTACAGCCTGGAGCAAGAGCACCATGCCCAGGCCCCAGTGAACAAGTTCTTACCATTCTTTCCATGATTTCACATTTAGATGTTTTAAACCAAACTGATTCTCCCTGCACACACACACACATTTTCTGAACCACTTGTCCCATACAGGGTCACAGGGAGCCAGAGCCTAACCCAGCAACACAGGGCATAAGGCTGGAGGGGGAGGGGACACACCTAGGACTGGATGCCAGTCTGTCGCAAGACACCCCAAGCAGGACTCGAACCCCACACCTACCGGAGAGCAGAACCCTGGCCAACCCACTGCACCACCGTGTCCCATGACTGATGAAGCTCTCCGTTTAAATGAATGTATAGTGACCAAATTCCAGCTGCCTGTCTTCAGCTCCCATCCCTCGATACCAAGCTGTTCGCCTACAGTGTCCTCCGGTTAGAGTAGAGCAAAAACAACGCAGCGTACGCATACCTGCTCCTTCCAAGCCTTTAAAGGAGAAGTTAAAGTGATTTCATATTTCACACGTGTGCAAATGATGAATTTCCCCTTTTACCATACAGGCACGGTAGAACACAAATCATTATGCGACACGTAATCATTAAACGTTCCTTTAAGGAGGGAGAACTGTCCTTCAAGCAGATGGTGACAATTGAATTGGTGTTCACGAAAATCATCATTTGTATTATTTATGTTCTTCACGCGGAAACCGCTCGGCAACTTAATCAAGATAAATGAATCGTTTACCTACTCACAGCTGTTTGAGGATAAAAAGTGCCGAAGTCGTTAGTTACGTAATTTAATCCATTACAATTATCTGATTAATTCATAACTTCTACTGACTCGAGCAATCAGAAAACTGGAGAATGCGTAACTGGGTAATTTTATTTGCACGTAAGGCAATGTCAGTTTTCATTTCCTCTGAATTATCTGGGGGAGAAAAAAAAAAAAAAAAAAAAAATCAGCTTTGGTTCTCGGTTTACAAAGGACAAAACTAAGTACAATTAATCACCCACGAATTCCTCAAACGTTATCATTACCTTTAGGGTTAAAGAGAGATTCGGCAGATTCGTTCAGCATTACGAAGGCTGCAACATGTGGGCAGAGGATGCAAGTTCACAAAACACCAGGGAACTACCATGGTAAATATGATGCAGGCCACCGCTACGTGAAATTCCCGAGAAGATCTGCGCGCTGAATCACAGCAAAATGACCAGAATACGGACAATTCTGCAGAAATATTAAATAAGCATCCAGCGATTGCGCCAATATGTACAGAACAGTTAAATACAGTACATTTCATCTAAACAGGCCCTTCTCTCTTACTTTCTCTATCACATTATGTAGGAGCTGTACGCTACTGCAGATTGTCTCCAGGCTTTTGTATTTTCTCTGAATATCAACGAAGAGCAGTGTAATGGAGTTTTTTGGAGGATTTTTATATAACAGCAGCACATCGGTACTGTACGTGTTGCTGAACGAGGGCGGATTCTGTCTGGCAAAGACCAGAAGATGTGGTGGGGGGGCATGAAAGGGCAGCAGGGAGCGATGGAAGTACCAGAACAAAGCGGTGGCACAAGCACTTTCTCTGCAGTCGTTGGCACATCGTTTAGGATTCCTATTATTTTGCTGTTCACGCCACCGCTGCGTTACATGACTGGTTCCCAAAAAAGCACGCAAAACAGCAAAGCTTCGGACCTTTGCTTTGAATAAAAGCTTTGGCTGGGCGACTAAATAATAAATGAAAAACAATGCTGGGACGGTGGAGCGCTTTCATGAATTACTAAGCAAGCGCAGCAGCAGCCTGGACGGCAGAGTCCAAGTGCAAACATGGTAAAGGCCGGAGAAAGATACATGGTAAAGGGCACCTCGTTGCACCACACTCCTTGATTCGCAGCCATCTCTAGGGTCCGTCTTTCCCTTCATCCTTCCCCGGATTTTCTCCTTTCAGAGAAAAATGGTTTTAAGGTTTAATGCCCCTCCCGCTTATTTTTTACCATTTCCCCGCTTTTGTCCCAAGCAACAAATTGCACCCTAACCCAAGCCTGCATATTTTATAGGAGCAATTCAGATTAAGTACTTGGGCTCACGGGTGTTATAGCAGGACCCCTCCTGGGACTTGAAATGACAACCTTCAGGTTACACTCCATTTTTGATCGGTATGTTGAAAGTCTGGCTGAGGATAATTTGCTAATGAGCGCAGAAATGCACCAGTAGCTCAAAGTGTATGTCTATCTGTGTATGTGTCTGTGCGTGTCTGATCATCATAACTGGCCTTAGGCGAGTTGAGCAGGTAGGCATTAAAATCTCAGAACTGTTGTGAAACACGCTCAATCTAACCAGAACTGCAGTCGAAATGTACTGCTGCTCATCGTAAAAATAATCTCATGTTTCAGTCTGAGCCCTGTAACACCTCGTGATTCTATATCTTAAATTTCTTGATGTCGGAAGATTGAAGACTGTGCTTGGTTTTCACCGGTGAGTTAAGGGGACAACCAACAGCTTAGTGACGGTGGAAACGGAGTCGTGGCCAGTTGCGGGTTCAAGACCCAACAGGGACAGTTACTCATTACTGCATAAGCCCCTTGTTAAAATGTATAAGTGAAAATAGCTGACATCCAGCTTTGAGTCAGTGTAATTATAATATCATTAATGAATCACATTGTAATAGGTGGCTCGGAACATCGTCTCCCATTCCTGTGGTGTGGGGGCTTTGTGTCGCTGGGGTTGCTAGGGGGCGGGGTACACGTGGGCACATTGACAGCGGAGCTGCTCGCCCGGGCCCTATAATCAAGCTGCTAGATGAGCCACAGAGAGAGTGGGTGGTGGGAGAGTGGGTGGTGGGTGTGCGTCAGGATGGGGTGGGGGGGGGCTTAAACGTCTCCTCATTCACGAACACGCCTGCCGCTCCCTGGGGTCTCCTGCAGTTGAAAATAGCCTGCACTCCGATGGGGTCCCTTTCACTCAGAGCCAAGCAAACAGCTCCTGTTAGCGAGCAGCCAGCCGCCGAGGGCACGGGGGACAGCCGGGCGCAAATGAAAGCTAATTTAGGAAAGGGGCAGGACGGGCGAGGGGTAGTTACCGACACCACATTGGATTCGGTGCCTCCACTCACAGAGTGCTCCCGGGGGGGAATTCTATTGCCTCTCCAGCTCGCAAATGGAGGTAACAACGTTGCTGAAAGGCTGCATGCGGATTGGTGGTAGTTTGGGACACAAGTATAAATCATTTTGCTTGTCAGTCACCTCTAAATTACTGGCTAAAGCTGTGCCTTCTCAGCAGGGCCTTTCAGCACACCCACAAACCTCCAGATTCATTACTTCTTTCCTCACATCCCTGTTGCTGAACTCGGTAAGCGCTACATCCACCACGATTAGCTCAACTAGTGGCTGCATTCATCAGTGGGATGGGAGGGGAAAAAAAACCCCAAACAGCACGTCTTGGTAGGAGAATGTCATCCTGCTGCTCCTCGTCCACACCCAAGGAGGTCAGGTGAACCCTTGAGCTGGATCCCTCTCCTGAATTTATTCAGCGAGTGAGAAATGCACAGCCTCAGACTTCCTCGCCATCTTCGCAGCTCTGGCGACATGCGACCTTGCTGCCGCAAACTGATCCGTGTTGTCATCCTGTTCGGCTGCGAAGTCAAAATCACACGTGCAGCGTACAAGGCACAGTCAGCCTGAGACACCCAAGCTCCACACTTTTCCTCTCGCAGCAGGAAAACGCTGAATTTGATTTTTCTCAGCATTTCCCAATAATGGAAGCGCCTAGATTGAGTAATCTTCAGTGTTCATCACCCAACTCTTCCCTTTCTATCAGAGCTGTGAAAAAAAATCCACTTTTCGAATAATACCATTGTGTTGCCTGCTACGCAGAGCCCAACCATCACCTCAACTAATGCGGTGTCCCAATAACTTATGATCTTTACAAATTATGGGCCAAATATGGACCGAGTTCAACCAGCAGGCTTTGGTAGACAGATCCAGGTTCTGCCAGGGTCATGACCCCAGGGATGGGACTCCCAGCAGAACGCAGTGAGTTTACCCCAGCATGCACTCACTCACACACAGATGCATCAGAACTACTCATTAGACTTATCTGTGCTCACGTGGTGTCACGCGGAACCAAGGGAGCTAGGACGGCTGGACCCAAGTGCAGAGTTGTTCGTCTGGAGTTAAGGGATCAGGCGAGTTCTCAGTGTCGGGGACAGGTGAAGGGTTGATCGATCGGATCGAGGATCCGTGGACATGGTTGGGAAACAAAGCAAAGGGTCAAAAACCGGAGACCATGAACTAGAGATGCATGGGAGAGCAGTTGTCCCTGACGAGATTCCGCAAAGGTGTGGGCACTGAGGAGGGTCTTTTAAAGGGTGAGCAGTGAGTGAAGAACTGGAGTGAGGTGCTGTTGATTGGGTTGTGGGCGTGAACGTGACAACAGAGCTGTCAAACCATTAAAAATGCTAAATAGAAGGATCTGTTTTCAGAAACAAAATGACTACTGAACAATTAGACATTTCTTTCTTTGAATCTGGAGTTTTCAATGATATCTTCAGTGCTTAGTTCTGTGCACTTCTGCAAATCAATGCTTTCTTCAGTAAATTTGAACAAGTTCGCATACGGATCTTGAATTCAAGGACTTTTACCCTGCCTTAATATTGGTACTGAGTTCATAAATTCCGCAAAGTTTTGATTTTGAGTCAAATTTTGATTTTGATTTTGATTTTGCGCAGATTTTTTTTTATCAGTTTATGTTTTGGTTATGTCTTACTGCTAAAGAAACAAACTGTTTTAGATGTTTTTTGCATTAATTATTTTTTCTTAAGTGACGAAATAATGGTACCATTTCCTTGCAAGCCTCTCCAGTCCATTTCTCTCAAGTCACTTTCACCAGTTTTGCTATACAAGGTAAAAGTGCAAGATTATATACAATCATATATACTAGACCTCCTTGATTCGACCCAGAAGTCAAAACAGCGGTGGAATAAAGTAATTTTCTGTTTATTCTACCAGAAATGGGACATTCTGCCCTTCATTTCCTATAATTATGACTGGACTCAAGAAATCACTATAATTGAGAGGCATAGATTTTGTACAAAGCAACTTTCCAAGCTCTCTTTTTTTTAGCACAATCTACACTATTTGTTCAAAATACTTAAGCTATCAGCCTGACAGCCCAAAACCAGCATCCAAATAACAGGCCACATGTCTCATGTTCCCCAGGTAACAAGGGCCTCTTCAGTCCAGTAGAGCACAAAAACATGAACTGAAGGATATCAAACATCAGCTTCACTGTGAATTTAGTTGTAGATTGAGTCTACAGGTATTCTCAGCCCACCTGCAATTAACACTACTATTACTATAAATGAATAGGATGGTTCCCAAATGTGCTTACGGGTAGAAGGAAGGGTCACCTGCCAAGCGCATCTCCCCGGGAAGCCCGAACGCTCCGACGTGCATGAGTACTAACGCATTCAAACAGCAGGATGGAGGAGACAAAACCTCAGAGTGACTGCAGGCCTCATGATGCAACACGGAATAAAAAAGCAACTAGAGCTGCACCCTGCGGAGTGCTGTGTTTGCACAGGGCACCTTTCACGCTACATCCTGCCAGATATCATTACCACTAAAGTTCTCCAGATAAAACCTAGCCCCTGGATGCGTTTCTTCCCATTTAAAACGACATTAAAAATTAAGTCAAATTTTAACAAACACGGAACAACTGCAAATGACTCAAACAGTCACCGGTGCACTAATTATAAGCAGCAGCACAGAGTGACACCTGGTGCGATGAAAAGAACAAATGGATTATTCATGTCCAGAGGAAGGAAGTGCAGAGGGTGCTTTCCGCTATGATGACGCGGCGCAAGTCAATGCTGACAGATGTTCCCGGTCACTAACCCAGTATTAACACAGCCGATGGCTGCCGGAGGCCGTCTGCCCTGAACTGTCCATCCGAACGTCGCCACGTTAAGTAGTTTCTGCCCCGGATCTGATCTGATTAAACTCGTCCCTCCGTGCACGGAATCGGCTTGAGTGGGTGATGCAAACTTCCCTGGAATGAGGGAGCAGCAGGCTGGGCGCTGTCCCCACCTTCCCTCCAGCCTACGTCTGGCAGCAAAGGGCCCGAGGAGGAAAGGCAGAAAGAAGCAATAGAGCATTGCTCCACCTGCTCCCGTTCATCTGACTTTCTCCAAAGCTGCTTAAAATCTAAGGTCTGTGTGTCGAAATGCATGCAGTGATTTCCCTACTTAGACGGCTGGCTCATTTTTTACTGCAGCAATTGAAGGCAAGTACCTTTCTCAAAGCTACTACAGCAGGAGGCGAGATTCAAACCCGAGTCTTTGAGTTGAAAAGCGGCAACTCAACTCGTTACCCTACCTGCTCCTTAGAAAGCAAGTAACACCAGTGTTTTTCAGGCCAGCATAACTGTTGTCCTGCTCCAGACGTGAACTTCTCATCTTTGGCCCGAGGAGCCCAAAAGTTCCTAAATATTTCCCTGAATGCGCACAGTCATCGAAGTGTGGCTTCCAGAACAGATGGGCCTTACATAAACCAACAGCTTTGGAATTTCAGCGCCAGCAATAAAATCTGATATTTTAGTGTCCTTTCAGACACTTTTTCAAACTAGTGCTTTGAATCATTCATCTTTCTTCATACCAAAGCAATGGTTTATTTTTTTATTTATTTATTTTTATAGAGCGCTCTTCTCACACAGTGACACAGAGTGCTTTGACACAGGCATACAGCAAGAAAAATTGATACAAACAAAGAAGACAGTCAACTAATGGCTACCATAATGAAAAAAATTATAGAGCTTTAAGTATACCTACTGGCCACCGGGGAAAGGAACAAAAACTCCCAACTGAAGGTTGAGGGAGAAAAAAAAACCTCTGGGGGTCCACAGGCCAGTGGTTGCCCACCCCTCCTGGGCATTCTAGCAAACCATTTTGGGATTTCACTGTTCAAGGAAACCGCCTGGAACGTGACAGAACATCCACTTCAGTTTCCCCAACAAGAAATATGCTCCTCATATGCTCCTCGTACAGCTGAAGACAAAATTAGGAGACAGAGCCAGCTTCTCAAGACAAAATACATGATAAATTTCCATACGGAAGCACAAATGAGTAACAGCTTACAGGGAAATCCTGGACAGCCCTGCTGGAAAATGGAATCGGAAATGAAAATGAAATAAACTGGGATAGTGAATGATGACTGGAACCACGACCGCCTACATCACAGTGGTCTTAAAGCATCGCTAGTGTCCCGAAAGCACATTCCCCTGTCAACCAGTCCCGTTTTAGTCAGAGTGCAGGGTCCGAAACAGAGGAGACGTTCTACGCGTTAGCCCTCCGCAGCGACGCCCCACAGAACTGCAAAATGCTCCGGGGAGCTCATATCCTCATACATAGAGACAAACAGCTCTGCTACCTTACACCGGTGTCGTCCTTCTAGTTGAGAGAGGTGAACTCTGCACTTGGGCGACGATACCACCTGTGTTCACACACCTGCATGGACTCCTGTGCTACTTTCGGGGATCATGTGATGACCCCGAAAGCCGTGTCTCACAGAAGTGCCACTGTGCTGTTTGCATGTAAATGTATGTCTTATACAAGTTGTCGCTCGTAAAAAGGTTCTCTTCAAAAGGTTCCGAACGCATCTGGACAAAAACAATATCGACTATTAATGTGCTTTAATTAGGAAGGTGACTTGAGCACGGCAACAATCTTACAAGTAACTCACAATAACTTAGAAGTAACATCGAAAATCTATTGGCATCATTAAATATGTCGGAACCGCTGTAAACAAGCAGAAGTACCTTCACGTCGGGCCGAGTACAAGTTGCTTTCATTCATTTCACCTCTTTATTTCACATTTTTTCCAGAAAGCCAAAACCTCTACGTGTGTTTGACTTCCAGAGATGTAATAAATAAATAAATAAATAAATAAATAAATAAATAAATAAATAAATAAATCTGTGCAGCACAAGGAAGTGAGTCAAACCGTAGTAGTGCTTAGCAGCTGCTGAAACACCTAACACGACTACATGTGATGCATCGAACAAAAAAAATACCACTCCACATTAAAGTACCCTTTACATTGTACATTACGTAGGTTATGCAAGATCAATGACCTTTTCCCTTATTCAGAGACCTTTGGCTACAAATGAAACCCGTAGAACAGTTAACAGGAGTACCACACCTCCGAGCCCGTGCTCCACAAGAAGAGCTGGAAGCTCCAGTCGAGGAAGCTGGTCTTGATCAGCCACACGAACCCTCCTGCCTGAAGGCAGCACTCCATTCAAACCTGACTAATGCAGGTGTCGATGAGGGTTAACTTATCCATCCATTGTTCCAGGTGTCCAGCTCTACATGGAAAAATTGGATTTTTCTAGCCACTAGCCTAACTTTTTTCTAATGACTCAACATACGTTACTCTCTCCCTCCGTAAATGTATGGCTGCCCTGTCATGGGCTGGCATCCTATCTGGGGTGCACCTTAGATTAGGCTCAGGACTTCCACAACCCTGCCTTAGGAGAAGCAGTAATTGATCGCATGCATATGTGCTGTATATATTGATATAGTAAACAAATTCTAAGTATGGAGACAATTTTAAGCAAGTCATCATTTCACATGGCACAATTTGCCAAAAATGCCTCTGAAATTGAGGCTTTTTTTTTTGGTATAGTTGTGAAAATTCAGCTTTCACTCAGACCCTGGGAATACACAACAACAGTGATTTTGCAGAGTGTTTTTACAAGGTAGCCTGCCTTTAAATGCTAGCGTCAGCGAACAAATGCACAATTTACGAGGAATTTATACACTGCAAGCCATGCTCTGGAGTAATGCGTTCTACAATCCTTTGTGAAAAACACAGATTGCAGGTGACACAGCTTGGAATCTATAGAATGAGTGGAAATTCTCATCACTGATGGAAGAAACTGGAGTTCCTTCACCAGTGGCTCTTGCACGTATTGCACCCATTCATATTCTGCTACATCTGTGTGTGTGTGTGGGAGTGTGACTGATGCCAGTGCTGGATAGAAGGTGATGTGGCTGTAAAGCTTCAAGACCAAAGGAGGGTTTTTCCGGAAGAGAGATTTGCGTTACGCCGAAACACACAAACTGCTTCTCCCAAACTGCACATGCATGACGTTTGTGTGTTGACGAAACTGCGCCCTTCCCTCAAATAAACAGAAAAAAAAGAGCAAAGCACTTGTGAGATGCTCATTTTCTCAAGTAGATCAGAGCAAAGGCAAAGTCCTCCTCATCCACAGAGATTTCCAGAGCCATCCTGTATGCCGTCTCATTAGCCGTGGTGGAGAGAAGATGGGAGTTGCTTTTAATCTGCTTACTGGCAATTCTTGGCAAAATGTGTTGTGCGTTACTGTGTGTGAAGAGCGCTCTATAAAAATAAATTAAATCGAATCATCAAACCGTCGACTTGCTCGTATTCCATTGAGCATGTCCCCTGCTTTTTTTGTTTTCAGGAGACACCTGCAAGGTAATGCGCTGGTCTACGGAACACAAAACAAACAACTGAGTGAGAAGAATGAAAAGAGCACAGCCCTCTCCCGATTCCACACGCTGCATCCCAGTGTCGGTCCACAATGGACGGAATCACGGTTTGGAAGGAAGCATTTTGTTTCACAAACCCCAGTATGTGTTTATTATTTATTGGTCAAGGCTAAGGCGCTGCCATGCATGGAGAAGGTGCTTCGGGAAGTCAAACCTCTTTCGGCGACCCAGGTCGGAGGTGGAGGTTGACGCCTCCCGCAGAGCAACCTGGTTCGAGTCCTCAACCATGAGCGCAAAGGAGAGCGTGAGGGCAGAGTTGGGTACCACTCTAGCACCTGTGGGAACAATCAGCCCCCCTGCTGAACCCTCATACTTGTGCAGAGTCTCTATACCGCACCCTCGGGGAACATGGACCTTTGGCCCTTGGAATCAGCATTCAATCGGCCGTACACCTTTACTGACACAGTTGAACATGATGGATCCTTGTCAGAGTGATGCATTTGAAAATGATAACCGAAATAAAGAAATAAAACAAGCTTTAAGGTTTGTTCACATTCACTCTTCTTTTGAAAGGGCAACTGATGGATTGCTGTCAGGATCAGGACGTCTTTGCATTTCCATTCCTTCTAAAATATCACATTTTTCAAGTTACATTTTGGTTTATTTTGCCTCACATCTCCCAAGCACAAATCTAAATATAAAGTTTCATGCGCTGCCAGTTGGTTGTTTTTTTTTTTTTTTTTGTCACACTGTGTGTTTGGAACTGAAGGGAAGGAGGAACATCTGACTTTCAGAACACTTCGTACACACATACAAAGAGGAGTGTGTGTGTGTCATTTCAGCCCTGACTTTAGCAGATGCAGCGGCACAGCTGACATGCATGTAGTATGATATCATGATGTGGCTTCATTAAAGATTCACAGTGCTTCATCGCACAGTTCAGGAGCGCAGATTTATGAAGATATTTTCTCCTCGGGTAGCATCGGGCGCTTTCACACGTGAACCTTTGCAGTTTTCCATTGACAACATTTTAATACGTATAGGAATAAAATTACCTGCTGTCAGGGAAAACACCCTCAGCATTAAAAGGGTTAATTTTTTTTTGTATACTCCGGATTCACCAGTGGTTTGTTTAGCGAGTGCCGCACATCAATTCATGTTATTGACCTCGGGAAATTATTTCCCCTCGCGACCTTCTCCCAATTTCTCCAGCCAAAGAACCTGCCGTGAGCATTAATTGCCATTTTCAGGATTGTTTGTCTGGTGTAAAAACTGAACGTGTCCATAAATCTCATCTGAGGATCACTTCCGGAACTGGTAACTTTCAGCACGTATGAACGACGGCAAGCAGGGCCAGAGCGGAGAATTTAAAAAGAAGTGGAGCTTCGTCTCACAACACGCAGAGAGCGCTGAAGGCTGGACATGTTTGCATCTTTCCATTACGCACAACAAATGGAAGCGGTCCCACAGCGGCAGCAGTGGAATCAGCCAAGAATTAGATGCGATCAATAGTCATTTTCCACAGCTAAAACACCGAAAGAGAACAACATTATGCTGGATGACCTTCCAGTTCCTCAACGCAGCGGAAGGATTACTTATGAATTTACGAGACTCTCATGGGTGATGTTTATTGAAAAGCATGACTTGTGCCACATTTTTAACGCAACCTTCACCGGGTTGACCGCTTCTAATAAAGCAAACCTTATTCACCCGCACACCACTCTCAATAAATTATTTAGTTTTGGAATTTAGTACCCATTTTCCCCACACACAGCTATTATTGTGATTCTGCTGACACTGTCCCGAGCAATTTAAGCTTTATTCTGGTTGTAGAGCTGGACGTTCAACTGGAGCAAATAAAGCAAAGTACCTTTCTTAAAAGGCATACGGTCTTCCTCATGAACCTTCTTGTAAAGCCCATGGTCAACTCCAAGGAACCCTGTATACTCCTTTTATATCAGATCAGAGGAGAAAAGCCTTTGGTTCCCAACATCAGCTGCAGGGCTGGACAAAAAGACAAGTTTTATTACGGTCATAAGCTTTAAAAAGAAAAAAATATCAATAGGTGACATTGATGGAACTGCACATCAATACACTTCCATTGACAGTTCAGGAGCCAGTTTTACCTAATGAATTCATCAATGCTTCCAGAAGAAGACATCAATAATGCAATTCTTTCTGTCAGAGGGTCTTAATCAACACATTCAAAGGAGCGTGATCTCTAAGGAGGTCCTGGGAGATTTTGTTCCTAATAAAATTTTAATTCTGTACAGGCTTGTGTGGTATCAACAGGGGCCGTTATGAAGAGCCTTGGTGATGCTTTAGGGGGGTTTCATGGGTAGTGACAGGAAGATTTCTCCATACCCAACACGCCTCATAAAGCAAGATGGGATGTAATCATAACATATCCCTGGCTTGTTTTGGGCAAATTACAAACTGGGGGAGGGGGGGGAGACATATAGCAGATGGAGTTCGAAAGCCAAACTGCAGATGCCATCTGTGTCCTAGTGGTCCTGGTTGGTTTAATCAGCATGGATGCTTTTGCCAGCTTTTGGACCGGTTCGTAAAAGGCGGCACGTGCGGATAACTGTGTGGGACCAGCGCTGTGATTTCGCACCCAGACACACAACTCACACGCTGGAGGGCACCGGAGCCTTGAGATCTGAGGCTCGGTTACCTACAGAAGGGCTTATCCGTATAAATCAAACTCCGTGACTCTGGCTCAGCAGAGATGAAAAACCCTACACAGCCCATGATGTCACAACCATATGAGGTTCCAAGAGGAACTGCCCATTTTACCCTACTAACCTCAGTTATCATAGGATTTTCCGCTCTTCCGTGTTCTCATTTCATTGGAGTTTCAGCAAATTAGCTTCTTGAATAAGAAATAAGCACTTGGGGTCAAATCTACCACAGAGGGCCTGGGAGGTAACATACTAACTGAATGCGAAAAGGAAAACCCAGAAAATCCTCTCCTTTAGCCGAAGTGTGCCGATTCAACAATGCTCGGCACTTTTCCAAACAGAACGCTCCCGGGGGGCCAGCTAGGCACAGGCAAGCATGCGCGTGAAGGTGGCCCTCGCTTAATGAAGAAACTATTGCTGGACAATCTCAGTGCGGCTCGTAGCAGCACTCCATCAGAAGGTATAACACGCAGGATGGATTATAGCCCCCCTCAGCGAACATGAGCACAGCCACGTTCCTGTGAACAACTAAATTACTTCGAGCTCCTCGCACTGACTCAGTGGGACCAGTACCAGCTTACATTTCTTCATTTCATTTGTGGTAGTAGTACCACCACACCTACCATTAGTTCTGTTTTCAACATTAACCTTCACTTCATTTTCCATTGCAAAACAACCCACACCACCGTAGAAACAAAACAAAAAAAAAAAAAAAAAAAAATCTGTTGCTGTCAAGCAGGGGATCTATAAATAACCCACAGAGACAAAAATAGTCATTGAAGCATCCTGCGAATAAATTTATAGACTGGGATGAGACCACACATGTAACGGGCAGAAGACGGCAGTTGTGGGATTAATAAGGCCTTGCACCGCTGTTCATGCTCCAAGGAGAAGGATGAGAACCGAACGACTCGTGCCCTGTTGAGAAGACCTCCCGGGTGCCTTCCTCACATTCATACACAGACAGGCTACCTACCACCTGTTTGCTATCAGAACTTACTGCTCATTTAGGGGAGCAATTACTGTTTCATTGCCTGGTCCACACTCATCCTCAGCATCTTGAAGGACGGTCTTAGTTTGTTCCAGCTGCGTAGAACTGCTTGGCCCAGTTGTCATTAATGATCAGGTAATACATACGGTATATTGTCATTAATGATCACGGAGAAGCTTCACTGCGGTATTCTGTGAAACAAAGACAAGGCCACAGCGGGCGGAACAGGTGATCGTCGAAAAAACACCGCAGCCTCACGGGGGCTGCAGCGAAGGAGGGCGGCGGGACAGGACGCGTCACTGCTTTCCGGTCCTTTGCACACCTGCATCCTCAGCACCAAAAGCAACAAACACGTACAGATATAAAGACTACCGTCCAACAGATAATATTCATAACCCTCACAAATGACACACCCACACAGACCATCTGAAACCACGTGTCCCATACAGAGGTTGCAGGGAGCGGGAGCCTAACTTGGCAACACAGGGCGAAGGGCCGGAGGGGGAGAGGACACACCCAGGACAGGACACCAGTCCCTCGCAAGGCACCCCAAGCAGGACTCGAACCCCAGACCCACCACAGAGCAGGACCCAGGCCAACCCACTGTGCCACCGCACCCCCCCCCCCTTCACAAATGAGCTCCATTTAACTTCTCTTTCAGAATCTAGGAATGGCATGGCAGTATTTCAGGGATTTTACCCAAAAGAACCCGACTGAGGCCTCTAACGGACAACAATGCGCAGCATTTTTCTCCCACAAAATCCCGTTTTCGCTTGGAAAGTGAGCGGGAAAGCCGACGCTGGCAGCGGACAGCGGGACCCCCCGCATCGCCAGGGGCCACTGAGCAAGAGCGCCAGCGCGTGGCCAGAGAGCGCGCGACACAGCGGCGGGAGCGCAGCGCGGCGATCGGAAGGGGTTCGGAGAGGGTAAAGCAGGGTGAGCGCTGCAACCTAGCAGTGTGGTAGGGAGGCGGAGAGGTATGAACCCAAAACCATGTGGGGAACACAGAATGGGTTCGGGGCTTCTTTTACTCCCTGCTCCTGGTCGACTCTCCTATTAAAGGCACGTTTCAGAAGTATAATATTATATATTATACTCAGTACCTACTATACACGGCGCTGTTTTAGTTGAGATGGATCCGATAGTGTTTGGGTTTCGTGCACTTTATTAATGAAAACGATACTTTTATATTACATTTCTCTTCCGAGAACACATGATGCGGCGCGTGGAGCTCGCGCGCGGATGAGTTAGTTCAAGCTCACTCGTGACATCTCACAGAGGCGTTTCTGATCATGGAAATCATGTGCACGGCGCACGAGTCCATCTCTCGGCGAACACATGTGCAGGACACGTCGCGTGCGACAGACAACAAAACGCTGACATGACACCGAACACAGCTCGAGGCGATCAGTGGGAAGGAGCCGTTATTTCGGCTCACGCGCGGCTCAGCAAACAACAGGACAATGAAACGACACAGTTAAGAGCGAGAGTGAACAGCGATCAGACCTTACCTCTTCCACCGTTAAAGGCATGCATATTCGATATTCCTTCATCAGCATATTTTTGCTGTGGGATACGATAAGCCAGATGCCGCGCTCTTTTTAAAGTTCCCACGCGAGCGATCGCAACCAGCGCGCACCCCGCCGCCGTTATGGGCCACTCGCGCTACGCACGGTCTGCAGGACGAGCACGAGCGGACGCGTAAAAAACGCTTCTTGAAAGCGCCCCCCGCCCCCTCCGTTACGATCGCTGCTCGTGCGGTGTGTACGCGCGTCTGTGTGTGTTCGCGCACTGCGACCGCGGTCACGACACGAGCCGTTCCCTGCGAAAGCCGGAGCGTCCCGTGCGTCGTGGAACAAGACGGAGCGCTGTGTGGCGTGTGTGTGTGTCTCAATCTCTCGCGCACACACACACACACACACACACACACACACACCACGGGCAAATTATCAGTGATCTCACTCCGTCGTCACAGAAAAACTGTCCCCTTCATTGAAGCCGAAGACACCCAGTCGACATCGTTACACCGTTAAAACTCGTTTTTTACTGCTGTTGAAAGGCTGAAATGTTCAGGTTCCGAGAACCGTTTGGACCATGATATTATTGTTCTTCTCTGGGATGCGCCTCACCTCACAAAGGAGCTCGCACTGTAAGAGAAAGGAAGGTTCACGCGTCGGAGCTCTTCCTCTTCGGCACAGTAGAGTGTGGGGACGATCCCCGACATGGGCACGTGCATCAGCACGGAGACCCCCAGCAGCGCGGTATCCTTACACGAGACACAGCAGTCTGAGCAGCACGAGCGTCTCGTCGGACAGGACACACACACACTGTCCCTCTAGACAGCTGGGTCTGGGTTTGTCCGAGTCTCCGGTGATTACACACACACACACACACACACACACTAACTGCAGAGGTCATGTTTACAGACCCAAGCAAATATGATTTCACTTACATCATTTTCACACATCCACGCTTTCACTTTTGCACCAGAAAATTACACATTCTTGGGGGGTAAAAATTCTAGATCCTTATTTTATACGAGATAAATTTGGATATGGTGGGAAATGTAAACACAGCCTCGTAACTAATAAGGCATAGTTTCAGAACACACGATATACACACTGGCCACGTGCTCTGTTTACGCCAACGTGCGCTAATAAACGCACTTTACTGACAGCTCAACTCACGTTTTCGGAGGGCGCGACTAGATTTAAAAAAAAAAAAAAAGAAAAAAAAAACCGCTTTCAACCATTTCCGCTTCATTGTTTTTCGCCTGCCTGTCAATTCGAAATGCGATTGCAAAGCAGAGCAAAATGTTTTTTTTTTTTTAATATTACGCGTCACGTTTATCTGTATAACTCACAAGAACATGAATATTGAAGGCAAATTTAACCGTGACCGCCGTGCTGATGCGAAACTGATTTCGTGACGTTACATTATTTTTTTTAATTTTATTTTATGAACACAGCGGCTGTTGAAAATGTTGATTGTTACATATTTACAATACTGTACATGACAATGTCATGACGGACGGAAGGAGAGCTTTGCACGAAGGCACGTGTCGCAAATGTTAAGCGGAGCTCGTTTGTCACATTGTGACATTCCACCATGGGCCAGACCTGCGCAAATAAAGTCAACGATGTCATGCTGCTAAAGGACGAATTTACGAAGGGTTGTAGGCAAACAGTAAAGAGTGAAGCGGTAAAAAAAAAAAAAAGCGGCCCTTTGATTCCAAAGAACTGGTGCCACCTTCTATATTAATTTCCATGGAACTGAGGGGGCGTTGAACACCATATAACGGTGACAATATGACCGAGACGGAGGTGGCAGCAGATGGCCCTGTGCTTAATTCGCTCTCTTCATTCATCTGCTGTGAGGTATTAATTGCGCGGAGCTCTTCTTTAGAAGCTCTAAGGAGGCTGCGTGTGTGACCTTGTCTCGCCACCGCCGCCTCAGGCGACATCAGCTTGGGGACGGAGAACAGCGCGCGCGCTACACTTCCTGATCACACGGAGCAGAACGTACAAAATAAAAGCACGACTCTGGGGAGAACAAGGTTTTTCCGTCTTCAGAATATTAACCCCGTCCATCGTGTATTTCATCATCATTGTCAGTTTCACCCAACTTTACGCATGTATCAAGCAAGGTGTTAATGATTATTGTGCATATTCAATATTTTTTCCAGTTACCTCTGGCACACTTGGATCCTTCTGTATTACAACCTCTATTAGTGGGCTGTTAGTTTTTGATATTATGTGATAAGCCGACATTGTGAATTTATTTATTGCATTACTCTACCCCATTTTTTCTTGTTACCGAAAAGCGCTTTGAGAAGCTGCTTTAAATGTACTATATTAAGTTTATTAATGGCTGTCAGTTTAGCTTGTTCCAGGTCACAGCAGTTGGCTTTTTTTTTTTTCATATTCACACAAATTTAACCCCAAGAAAAAATGCACAGCTTCAGACTGTCAATAAGAAGTCTGCTCTCGCTACTGTTAGAACTGTCGCTATAGAGCTAGTCAGTCACCTTTGGACTTTTATTTTGAAATGAATGACCTTCTCGTCCCACGGAAGTTGAACGTTCTCATTCCTTATTATTGTCCCCTCACTATACAGCGCTGTGCTCGATGTGCGTCTACTTTCACCGGGCACTAATTGACAGGAGGTTAGAAAAGCAAAAACTGATCATTATTTATGGGACTGTAGAGTAACATGTGTCTTAGGATTGAAGAAAAAAAAAAGTTCATTCAAATTTTCTGAAATTTGGTGCCTGCTTTGGCATTTTTTCTCTCCTAAAATAGAATTTTTTAACCAGCCCCCTCAAATATTCAGCATAGTTAACGTTTCTTTTCCCCAAAACGACTTACAGTGATTTACCCATAAATACAGATGAGTAATTTAGGGTACTACATCTGGAGTTAGGGATCAAACTTGGGAGCTTTGGCCCAAAGGTAGCAGTCGTAGGCACTAGGCCACCAGGTGCCCCTTTGCTTTCACTCCACGGGTGTAATATGAAGAATTTTGTATTTTACGTACAAGTGGACGTGATTAAGAAACACGGACTTGTTGCCCAGAAGTGAGGAAATGCCAAAATGTGGGTGCAAACACACAAACGGTCTTGATGTTTCCGGGAAAGAGTGGGCTGCAAGAACGTCAGCTTCAATAACCCATCTCTCCTTGAACCTGGAGTGAGATCCTGAGAAAGCTTCACCGCCATGGAGGCGACGCGCTGAGGTTTATGGGACATTGTCGAGGAAGAGGTCGCCAGACGGCGCACCCTCTCAAGGCTGTGCATTTCAGCATGGTGGCACCTGGAAAAAAATCTGCGCTGTAGACCACGCAAGATCCAGAACCGTGTCAATTAGAGTACCGCTCTCACATTGCCTAGAAACTTCACACAGGGACCGAAATATCTGGGCTAAACATGAAGACAGCACCCAGGCATCCTCATGAACAGGTCCAAAACTCATGACCAAACTGAAGACTGACTGACCGCAAAACAAAATGTGACCAACTTTGACTGAGTGAAGCCATGTGGAGGTCACAATTACACCGTTTTACATTATAGCAGTGGAGCGACTGCTTTGAGCTGAAACAGAGAAACCTGCAGCCACAAGGTGTCAGAAGTGATCTTTTTCTGTCAAGTTTCATTTTCTGCACCTGTATGGGACTTGGGATTGAGCCTCTGCTCTTCCGTTCAGTTTAAGCACGTCAATAATTCATTTGAAGGATTCTTGCATCGTGTTACAGCAGCAATACAGGGCAGACAAAACACTCAGCGGAACAAATAATATATGAATATCAAACAACTAATGGGGAATAAAAGCACCGTTTCGCCATCGCAAGAGCTGTCATCCTGGAACAAATGCTATCGTACAAAGTGCTGGACTGTCTGTACTGGGACAGCACACCAGTCGAGGAGAGAAGCGTTGGGTTTTGTGCCCTAGTAATTCCTGTATGTCTTCAAAAGTATTTAGAAAAGGTGATCAGGGAGGCGTCCAAATCACTTCTGACTTCTTTCATCAAATCACTGATGATTAGGTCTAGTAGTGCGAATGGTGACGATGCCATTTGAAGGTCTTCTTCCCCAGCCGTTGTGTGAGCATGGAGAGCGACCATCAGACCCGGTAGCTGCCAGCGAAGGGCTGCTTGTGCCGTTGCACCTCCAGCAGTGCGTTTCAAAAGTCCCCAGCAGACAGTGTGGGTTCATGTGATCCTTTGGCTTTCCCCCAAATATGAACCTGTCCAAGTACTGGAAGAAGAGCAAATGCTGACTCACCACATTGTCGCGTTCTTTCGCCGTTCAAGGTGCCAGGTTTTGTAGTCAGTACTCAAGGTGGTGGGTTTTCGTACACCGTGGCCTGGATACAGGTGGTTTCTCAAGTGCCACCCACCTTCCCCGCTTTTCTAAAGCTCTCGACACGTTCTTCTGAGACTACGGCGCAGAGGGTTGGAACCGTTTCGGAGGTTTTCACAAGCGGTCCCTGTAAGCGTGTGTCCCCGTGCGTTAGTCCCAGCTTGCTGGCACTGTTACTCTCCTGCGATGCTTCTCGCCGCTGTTTTGTACGTGCTGTCAAGACGGCGCTTTCTGCAGCCGCGTTAAGCAGAACGCAGGAGCTCACTGTCGCACTCTTCCAGCTGACACATATTGGCACTTTGCGCTCAGTTTAACATGACTCACCTGTGCAACCGCAGCTTTGTTTCTTCAACATTCGAGTCCTTTTCCGTGTGATGCCTCCCAATTTACACCCTGCATGGGCTGCTTTACCACATTTTGTCCTGACAGCTGAGATTTCGCTTAGTCCTGCTTTACTGGATAACCTGCTGCTTTGATACGTTAAAACAATAGCAATAATACACAAACTAACCAGCATTCCTACAAAACATTTATAAATGACAAAGAGTGGGTAATTAATGAAGCAGGCTAAAGAGATCAGTCTTATTTTACTCACTATTGATTAATTTATAGGTAATACTTTCCTCTAGCACTCTTTTTAGGGCAGCCTGCTGGGCCACTGCCCCATTCATGTCCTGGAACACAGTGAAGTACCACGGTAATAAAGTTTCTGCCAAGGCCCTGCACGACCACCCCTTAGCGGACCGTTGTGTTAGTGCAGCGTTGCACGAACATAATGGGCAGATCAGGTGGGCTTTAGTCTCAGCTGCCGAGGTTTGCGTCGTTCTGACCTTCAACAGGAAGACGGTGTTTCCATCTACGAAAGATGATATGAGCAGCTTGTATGGCTTCGCTCTGCCTCAGCGTCAAATGGCACATAATTTACCCTCAATAACCCAAAACTGCTGTCAACAGACCAAACACTTCTCTCTAAGGAGACGACAATATTAACCAACGGTGCGTTTCTCATCAAAGACCAATATTTTACTAAAACCGAGCGGGACTATTGCAGGTCTCTTTAATAAGTTTAACATGTAGGTTTCTGTTCTGCAGTTTTCCACTCTCAGGACCTGTTGAGCAGGTTTGTTAAAGTTTTGCTAAAAAGTCTTGATAGCGGGAGGTGTGGTGGCGCAGCGGGTTTGGTCTGTGCCCGCTCTCTGGTGGGTCTGGGGTTCGAGTCCTGTTTGAGGTGCCCTGCGATGGACTGGCATCCCGTCCTGGGTGCGTCCCCTTCCCCTCCAGCCTTACGCCCCGGGTTAGACTCTGGTTTGCCACGACCCTGCTTGAGACAAGCGGTTTCAGACTGTGTGTGTCTTGATACTGTACGCTAATTGCATACACATCAGGCAGAATTTTGGATGTTAAAAAAAGAGAATGTCCTGATTGCCAATGATGAAAATGGGTCAAGGAACCTTTCCTAAGTGTATAGTCACAGTTCTTGCAAATACAGCTGCATTTCGGGACGTCACCGCAGAGCCCCAAATATGACATAAACTGGACGTGAATCAAAGTTGAAGAAATAATACCTGTGGCATTATCATGATTTCCGTAGCAAATCATTGGCTTAAATTCACTGAGGCGTAAATAGCTTGGGATCTATCCAGACAGTATGGAACCCCTTTAAAATGATGAAACTCAAATCAGCTTGTCGAAATCAATCTGTAGGTTGGTTAATATCTCACTTCATGGAACTGAGGAGGTTGTTGCTTTTGAAAACAATCTGCCACTATAATGTGCTGCAGGCCATTAGCGCCTCTTCAGTGCAGTTTTCCTCTGCTGCACATAGAGTGCTCATGGAAAATATGTGAACCCTATAGGGATGCTCATTACTTTCGTATAAAATATTGCATAATTCGTATAATATTGCATAATTGCATAATCATATTATGATTTCCACACCAGACTCTACTTACCTGCTTGGTTTAACCAGTGTAACTTGGGTTTCACTTATTTTTGCACGTGCACCACTTCGGTGCTCCTATCACACACATGATTTCCTCTAAAGCAACATAAGGAAATGGTGATTACACACCTATTATGTCACGTGAGAAAGACTATAGGGTAAATAACCATTCCATGGTAAAACATACTTTCAGGCAGCACTGTAGATGAGCTGCTTATGGAAATGTGTCCTGAACATGACATTAGTCAGCGGGTGACGCTTTTGCAGGGCGACCAGTTGCCGTTGCTCTCCGATTGTACGCACTTTCCGGCTCGCTGCAGGGGCCTCGCAGCCAGAGAAAGGTGGTTCATGATCCCCACTGTAATTTTCTCACATTTTAGCACAGTGAAATGATGCACAGGGATTGACAGCGTGAGTACACTGGGACACTGAGAAAATTCACCCATTCACAAGAAACAGTTCCAGTCTTAACCTTCAGCTCATACATATTCATCGACTTGTCTCCAGTTTTTCTTTTCGTGCAGCTTGCCATACTTTTCACTCTGGCATACCTGTTGCTAGGTGACAAGGATCCGGTACACTTGCCCTGTGGGACACTTTGAAGGGCATCACCAACAGTGCGTATATAAATTATGAAAGACATTTCAGTTATTAATCTTTGAAAGAGAAAAAAACAAATACACTTGTTGATTTCCCATCAGATTTAAGAAATATTGAACTGACACAGTTAAGGAAAAACAGAAAGCCAAAAGTTTAATCCTTAGAGAGAACCTGCTGTTGTATCCTTGAGAAAAGCAGCTTCAGATGTCCTCTTTGATAGAATATTGATATATAAATGGACCCTGTGAAGACAAATCCTGCTAATTAGGTGCCGCAGTCCTGGGTTTGAAGTGCTGGGCATGCTCACGGTGCCAGCTGCGTAGGAGGGGGGGGTAGGCCGTCTTGTCCAACTTCCCTACCCACAATGCACAGCAGCGCGTGGGGGTAGGGCTGGTTTGAGAGTGAGAATCAGGGCCTGTGACAAATAAGCAAGTGTTTAGTCCACTGCACTTCTCCCTGTGGTGATTTTTATTGACTGTCAGATGTGTGAACAGCTACCCTGCGGCTCTACGGGGAATTAGATTTGTGTTTATCGATTTATTTTGTTGCTGTATTTGGCCAGAAGCTAAAATGAAGCAGGCAAATCCTACAGGGAAATAAAAGATCTCGTCTGAAGTGTCCCAGGACCTGCAGTTTCCTTTGGAATAAAATTTGTTAGTAAGTTTTATAAAATGTCAGCTGAAAACTGCTGTAATCCTGGCCACCCCTCCTTTTATTGTTATTTATTCCCTTTTATTGTGACATGAAGCTCCACACGTGGGCTGCCTGGCAAAGGCTTCGGGGGACCAGCAATCCCGCCGACGGCCGCAGTTCACATTCCGGCCACTAGGTGGCAGCAGTCAGTCAACTGCCAGCACGTGTAAGTGTCCGCTTGTGGGCTCGGCAGTGAGCGCTTTTTCCAAATGCACCATCACTATAAGTAACAGAGACTTTTCTCTGAAGAAGACGAAAATAAGACTCGCTTCGAGAAACGCCCGGTGTTGTGTCTAACTGGCGCTTCTTACGCAACATTCAAACAGCGACTTGGCGCTGCGACAAACCACTTCGAAGTGGCCCGTGTGACGTAGAGGTGCGGCACGCTGTGTCGCGATGAAGGCCCCTGGCGTCTCGCTTGACCCGAAAGCGACGGCAGCGGAGCCTCTCGGTCCCGCGTCTGTAAATCCAGGTCACACAAGCAGCTCGGTGACACCCCGGGCAGGGAAAGCAGGCTCCTAGAAATGGATCAGCCCTCTCCATGGTGACCAAGGATCGGCGTGTTCACAAGAAGTCGACAGGATCGTGACAGCGCGACGTCACGGTCGCGCTGATCAATACAGCGGCTGTTCGGGGTTACTGCACTAAACTAGGTGTGGTGTGACGTGTTGTTTTTCGCGATAAGCTTCCTTGTGTGAGGAGGATCCATACCCGAGAATGCCGGCAGAACGGCCGTTCCCCACCGACACGCTGCCCGCCGCACTGAAACACACAGGTCTGCGCCGTCTGTGCCGCCCCTCCCCCGTCCCCTCCCTGCCCCTGATCGCAAGGCTGCGGGTTTGATGAGGAGCTGAGGGCCGGCTGGGCCCCGGCGCGACGATCCACGTGAAGCCACCTGCTGTCTGTGGCGCTGCATTTCCCAGTGTCCACTGTGCTGCCGGACCGCTCTCCATGGTGCTGGAACATCCACCACCTCCTCCGACAGGTGAAGCTGGAATTACACCTCCATTATTAATATTAATATTATTATTGGATTACATACTGACTAATCCCGAGTGATTAACTGTTGCAAAAATATGTTAGAGCATTTTACATTAAATGCCATGTTTACCATTACAGGTCTCTTAGTTAAAATTTTCTCTCAATATCCCAAAATTCTTGCCGTTAAAGAAAGTTTTTCCCTCGAACGAGAAGTCAAGATCTGAAATCCTATGATACCCTTAATGCTAAAAACGAGATCCAAATTGGCCCAGTGCAGGTCTGTTTAACAAATTATCATATCATAAATTTACTGCCATTGGTTTTCTATGCTGCATTTTCCCGACCTCAGATCACTTTTAGTAAGTTTGTTATTATCTGGCAAATTTGGCTAATCATAGGTAGCTATAGAGGAAGCTAATTATTATGAAGCTATAAGTACAGTAATTAATAGTGATTATTTACGAGTTTTGACTCAGCATTGTTAATAAACTGAAAAAACAACTTTACAGAACACCGTTTTGCATGTTCTCAACGAACGCATTTAAAAAAAGCAATGAAAAGACATTCATTTTTTCTATACGAATTTATTTTCATTAAAAAGGCGGTTAATAGCATAGCTGCATTTGACACATGCAAGGAAGGTATTTTAAAGTCTTCGTTCCTTATGGATGAGTCGATGACACAGTTACAGAGGAAGAGCTTCCAGATTTGAACCATCACTTCTAACATCTAATGTTGTGTAGATCTAAAAAATATTGAATCATCCTTTTATTCGGAGATAAACACATGTGACTGAATAAACTGAACACAAATGCCATAAACCTTAATTGCCAATGAGCTAAATAAACAAACCAATGAATAAACAATTGCCTGCGCAACCGTTCAAGCACATCATATTTGCTGTGAGTTCGTTTAGTCGAAAACCAGACGTGAAATCTGAACCGTTTTCGTGCCCAGCAAGACTTCTCCACCCTGAAATCAACCGCAGCGAGTGTAGGTGTTGAGTCCGCACGCGAATTAATGAGCCACTTACTGCAAATAACACATCATGGGACAGGAGGTAAAAAGAGGCTGGAAAGCTTTGCGCTGCTTAACAAGGGCTTTCATTATAACTTTTAATGCTCTTTTTAAATATTAAAGTCTCAGGACTCTGCACTACCTATATCCCACTATGCTAGAAAGGGGAGTTTCTCCCCAATTTGCGTGGTTTGAAACTGAAAAGAGGACAACGCTGTGCAGACCATGGGGGTCCCCTGCGAGGAAAGGGATTATGCCTGCTTGCATTTGTTAAAAAGAAAAAGAGAGAAAGAAAGAAAGAAAGAAAGAAAGAAAGGAAGAAAAAGACCCTCTGCATTCCTTTACATTTTTGCACCTGCAAACGCTGGAGGCCGTCCAGTTTGGCAAGAGAAGCAGCGGACGTTTCGGAGGGATGGAGCGTCAGCGGTCAACACCGCTGTGACGGACGAGCAAGTCCGGCTCCGGCCTCATCGACCGGGGTCAAGGCGCAAACACGGTGCGAGAAATACACCGCGCGCAAATAGCAATGTGAGGCTCCCATTTGTGTGAGACGCAGCGGCTGAGGATCATGGGATGAACCGCACTCTTCCCGCTCTTGGCTTTCTTCGGGCCACGGACCCCTTCAAAAACTGGATGAACGCTAAGAGCCGCTCCTAGAAAAACGCCCAGGAAGAAAGTGGGAAAAAAAATTCGCTCACACCTTCAGGGACCCCCTCTGGAGCCCATTGACAGACCCCAGGTTCAGAACTCCTGGTCTGCAGAATTTTGTGAGCTGCACTGTCCCATTTTCCTGGACTCACTGGCTATCAGTCCACACACCTGCATGAGCTGGGTGAGTGCAAATGGAGTTAAGTAATATATGGACGGTGGAATTTGAGTTAACGACCAAACTGATCCGTGGCGCGGCACCCCATTGCGGATTTACCCCGCGCTCGTCAAAACCGCCTCTGGATCGCCGTACCACGGTAAGCAGATTCTCGTAAGAAGCGTACGATGGATGGATCCGCAAGGGCGCGAAAGCAGCGCATGCAGGTAACGCACAAACGTTTACACGTTGAAGAGTACATTGAAATATTGCTACGTTAAGCTTAGCGCTCCCGAAACAATAAGGCCAACATGAGCAAAGAAAAATCCACAATCGGGCGATGACGTTCTGCTTGTCTAGTTGTGGTGCGTCTTTCTCATCGCTCGGAAAGGTCGCGTGGATCCCGAGACGGAGAGGCACTCTAGTACACGTGGCTGTTTTACCCCGGTGCTTTAATCGACGGGCTCCGGCTCGGCGTCCATGCAGGTTTCCCAGGGGTTGCGGGGCATGTGCGGCATGGAGATGAGCAGGAGGCCGACACCGCTGAGGAAGAGGAGGATGAAGGCGGAGCAGGCGCAGGCGAAAGACCACGAGTAATAGTACTCGATCCAGATGGTCTCGTCGCTCTCGATCATCCGTTTCACAGACTGGCGCATCACCTCCACCGAGATGATTATGCACAGACCTGAGGGAGGCAGCGTGGCAGAGCGTGAGAGCAGGACCCGGACCGGTGGTCACCTGTCGTCGAAGGCGGGGCCCCGTGAGGAAGCCGAACAGCCGCTCCGTCATACAGATCAGGGTCAGGGAGGAAGTTACAGTGCAGCCTCTCCAGCTGTAATAATAATAACAATTACGATAATAATAATGCAAGACCCTTCAGCGCACGCCTTTGTGGGGCAAATACAGCTTGTCCTTTAAATGGAATATTAATTATTCTGACACGATGCGGCTCCAGTCTCTACCAACGGTCCCTGCCTAAAAATTGTCACATTTCTCATCAAAGCGCATGGGCCTCTGACAATGGATGCCAACAACAATAACAGCAGCAGCAGCAGCAGCAACTTCTTACTCTGAGCGCTGTTCATTTACTTTAATCTATTTTTTCAATTCAAGGACACCGGGCGATGTAGTTTGACCTGGACGGTTTCTTGCTTGACCCCTGGTGCCCATTTCCTGAATCCTACCTGCAAAGGCAAAGAACATTCCAGCAGGTCGCAGCAGGTAGTCGCGACCCCTGCCGAAGGAGCCGAGGAGACACAGAGTGCCCAGCATCATGAAGGCCAGGCTGAAGACAGCGATGGCTGCAGCCGAAATGTTGTACTCTGGGAAACGGATGGATGGATGGATGGAAAGACAATTTTATTAGTGTTAAAATATAAAAAAGGTAATTTTACACGGCAGGAAAAACAACAATTTTTACATGTGAGGACTGCTCTCACCCCACTGTTCAACTAGTGAACCTGAGGATTGGCGCACAGGACCGCAATTTTGCTTTCAAGGTTTGCAATATGAAAGGTAAAAACGTGAAGGTTTGAAGTCGCACATAAGTTAATTTTTCACATCCCCTACCCTACCATAAAGGCAGTATTCAGATTACTTCTAGCAGTCCACCTCTTCACACCTCATTAAAAAAACAGAGCATAATAAGCATTACTTGATTGGAATGTCATACCTAACCCTAACCCTAAGCCTAACCCTAATGACAGAAAAAACAACTAAAGATAATTAAAAGAAAATAAATGGCAGCAGACTAAGGACATTTCCAACCCGGATTTTCAGCTCCCGAACAACGAAATCTGAGTCCAGGCTTCCTACACGGTCTCTTCCGTGGAGCAGAAATTTTTTGTAAGGAAAGAAAAGATCACTTGCCTTTCTGGGTTTTAACTTCGAAAAGTTCGGCCGCTTCCCCTGATGTGAAGTGTTTGAAGTAGGAGCAGTTTTTGGCTGGAAGAGAGACGACGACTCAGATTGTAGCTGACACCTCAGACGCCTCGTGCCCAGGCCGCGTACCCCGGCGCGCATCTCCGATCGAAAGGACCCGTCCTCAGAGGGAATTCTGGGAGAATTCTAGGAGCCCGCGAGTCCGAGTTCATCGGCGTTTCTCGCAGACAAACATTCGAACGGGTTTGCCCTCGTGAAACGGATCGGGCGCAGTTCGGTACGTGGCCCTCTGCTCTGCATTTTCGACAACGATCGCTATTTCGCGGCTCTTCTAAGAAACTGCTTCGCCGAGGCAATTTGGCTGAAGTATCCTGCTCGGCTGTAAAGCTCCGGCAGTGAACCGCTCTCTTGTTTCCGAAAGACTCGGCGGGCTTGTTGCCATCACAACCGAGAGAGTATGTAATGCGGAGATCCTGCCGCAGAAGAAACATCATTTGCTGGATGAGACTAACAAGGTGGAAAGAAAGATCATGGGTGTCCATGCATTTGACCTTGAAGGGTTTCGCTAATAGGACCACTGAGTCCACAGACGAAGCCAATTTCAGGGCTGGACTCCCTCTCTGATCGGGTGTTTATTGTCTCTTTAACCCACGGCTCACGTGTTTGCATTTCATTGAGAATGTTCCGTAAATGCAGGCCGTGAACACTGGGAACACACCGTTATTTTCTGCCTTTGTTTTTAGGGATCGGGCAACGGGAACTCTTTCGAGCCTTAATAACTGCATGTTAATTCTTTTCATTTCTGGGCAGACATAAGCATGGTAACATTATCCGCATGGTTACATCATTGAGAAACATTCATTACTGGTGCTCTATCAGTAAGTAACACTGAACGGTTAAATAGCGGAATCAATCCAGGATTTGGAAGAGTAGCCGTACAAATTCAATAGTCCATTATTATACTTTTGGTCTCTTCTGCCATCTCCTTCACTGGTTGGCATCTAACAAGGTGACAAATGCACACGGCACAGTGTGTGTTACTGTGTGTATTGGCATGTGGGACTGCTACAAAAACTCGTGAAATCACTTGACCTAAAGTTTTCAAACTTTTCTGACTGACCATAAAATAAAAACAAAATATGGTAAAAAAAAAAAAAAAAAAAAAAAAGAACGCAGCTATATAAGTATCCCTTTTTTACCCATCTCTGGAAAAATGATATCCCCAGCTAAGCTTATCCCCACGTATCTCCTGCAGTAAGGCAGACCTCGGGCAGAGCACGAAAGGGAGACCGCATCACCAGTTTCTTTCTGCTTGCTCCCTCCTGCCCTGTGTCACATACACAGCAGGTGGCGCTGCGTTTGAACCACCGGATTTGAAAACGACAGGTCACGGGCTTGCACCCTGGGACTAAGACGAAGGACCTGAACTTCTGAAGTGTGTGAGCATCTGCTGAGCAAAGACGGACGAGGCAGTGCCTTCTTACCTCCAGGCAGGCTGATGGGGCCGCAGCCCTTACCCTCCGGGTCCTCCGCCGTCATGAAGATGCTCTTCTTGCAGAGGCGCCAGAGGCCAAAGTGTGCCGCCTCGCAGGTGGTGTTAAGCCGCTCCACCCGCGGGCTTAGGACCGCCCAGTGGTCTGACACAACGGCGGCGAACATGGATGTGATTCCTACCAGGATGATGAAGAAGGTCACCCTCACCTTGGACTTCTTGTCCTCCAGCATGGTTGGGCGGGGGTGGCGGCTTGCGCTGGTGACAAGAGCGGGGGAGGGGGGTGGGGCGGGGGACCCGCAACTTTGTTCGTGAATCCCTCGCGAGGCACCGCTTCCTGCGGTGGCGGAGCAGTGGGGCGCTCCTCTCGGCAGTCACGGTTACAGTACCTCCTCGCTCCGGCTTTCTGTCCACAAATCTCAGCCTCTTGTTTGAAAAAGAGGCCAGATAACAGTGGCCTACTTTTTTTACTGCCTCTCTCTCTCCTCCTCCTCTCCCTCTCTCTCCCCAGGGTCCAGCCCGCTGGGGTGTGGCTCGGGGTCCATCGACGGAGGTGTTTCGGGGAGCCCGACAACCACACGGATCGCCTGTTTGGGACTGGCGGCCTCAGAAGCTTCGTGCACCTGCTACCCTCGTACCCAAACCGTGGTGGAGTGGACTGCGTGCGGCTGCCTCTGTAAGCCCACCACCGTTTTGATTCATGCTTCAAATGGCTCCCTTCTTATGAACAGATAATGACAATGACGGCACGTGATTGCGGGGCAGATGTGTGCCATAGTGCACCGTGCTGTATTTAAAATGCAGCTGTACTCGTCCTCTGTCTCCAGGTCCATTCGCAGCGCCCCATGGGACGTCATCTACATAGCAGGGCGGCCTTTCCAACAAGATGATCTACTTTCCCTTCCAATCAGGAGGGGAGACAGTCAGCTGCTTCAACCGTTGATGCTTTCTTTTTTTATATTTTGGAGCAAAGTGAACGGGGGGGGGGGGGATCATGGCATTGTCCTACATGAAAGTCAAGTTTTGTGGAAGTGAGAGGCAGCGGCAGTCTCGCATTCAGTCCTTTGCTGCAGTTATTCTTACCACCGCTAAACTTCGTCCATTTCGCCCTTCCGCAAGCTTTCGGAGTCGTCTTTAACAGTCTTCAGACTCGGCAAGCGTTCCTGATTACGAGCGAGCGTAAACATGTTTGTTGCTAAAATCTCAATCCACACAACGACTGACCTAGAACAGTGATTGGTTACTCTGGAACTCAACGTCTCCCTTTACAGAATATTCCCTCACCTGAAGTATTTGGCAAAACATAATACGGCGTTTCAGCAAAAAGTGCGGAAAAAAACTAAACACAAAAGGAAAACATTCCAAGCCGCGGGTGCCTAAAGAACACAACGACATGGAATACAGGCAAAGCTCGATGGAGAGACGAAGGTGTAAATGGGGCTGGGAAGGCGGACGGGGTGCGGGGCTGGACTCCGACCACTCGCGACGAACATCCTGTGGAAACTCTCCACGCCTGTGCTTTTAATAAACGTACGTACGGCACTGGCCCACTTCTGGAGGATCCTGACCCATTTTCCTCCGTGACGGTTCCCTGAGACCGCAGAGATCCGGGGCTTGAAGGGCGGAGAAGTGGCACTGGATGCAAGTGTTTAGTTCTGGGGAGCTACAGCTGAGAATCGCCAAAGTGACCCATTCACTTTTTTTTTTTTTTTTTTACATCCTCTTAATGATCTTTGGGTGCTATTAATGTCTGCACCACCGCAAATTATATAAGTACATTTGAAATTCAATTCAGCTCATCTTATTATGCTCATTTACAAAGGATTGCTGCCCGTAAGCTTTAAAAGAGCGCGATGCTCGAGAGACTGCAGCCGTTTGTAGCCATGCTGACTGAGCGTCGAGCATTTCTGCTCGCGCTGTAGTTGAGGTGATGTTCACGGTCGTGGATGTTCTTACGAATGCCACGCGTACGTTTTGCCGATCGGTCAGGGCCGAACCTGAAGCGTCGCCGGCTTGTGAGCAGCGGTCGATGAGCCACAGGTGGTTGGTGGGAACGTCGCCGCGCTGCCATTTCAGACACCGAGGTTCTGGCTCTCGTCCACGATTTGGCTGAAGTACCTTTGAAACGGAGGCAGAAGTGTGGCGCTGCAGGAAGCGTTGGAGCGTTATAGCCTCCTGGGCTACAGTCTAAAGCTGTATTTGAGGTGGGATGACGACTCCAAGGTGCCCTTTGTGTGTGTGAGGGAATGAGCGTATGTGATTGCCCTACAGTAGATTGGCATCCAGTCGAGGGTGAACCCTGCCTTGCGCCCTACGTTTCGGGAACAGACTCCAGACTACCGCGACCCTGACTCGGACAAGCGGTTGATGACAACGGAAAAAAAGACGTTGAAATGGCCTTGCACCCCCAGTCCAGCTAACGCGCCAAACACACACACCTTTCATGCAGAGGAGCGATTTGGAGCAATTGCACAACCTGAAATTACGTTGGCCGCTCTCGTTGACAACGGGGGTGACGCGGCAGCTGTAAACACCTCCATCGGTCTTGCTTGTCAGCACAACAACCATTACCACTAAATGACAGACTGATTTTCCGAATTTAGCCTGACAGATAATTGTCTTCCTGCAGTGCTACTGCATCATTGGGAGCGCTTGAGGAACATCGTACATGCCTCCTTTACACACAAACGCTGCGTAACGTACATTGCTCCAGCATGTCTTGCGCAAAGCGTCTCCAGCCGCCCGCCTCCCGATCGGGAACGTCCGAACCTCCACGACCACAACCTTTCGTTATGTCCCAGAACGCTGCAAGTTGCTTGCTCTTGGCAACACCTCCACTGCAAGCGATGGATTTCTGCACGTAGAAGAGACACACTGTATATTTCACATGTACTGCGTGCTTTCTGACTGCTGCAGCACATTCCAGCAGCAGTTCTGCGCAGCGTCACCTGGTGTGCTGGCCGGTCTTCGTCCAGGGACTGGACTCGGTGGCCTTGGATAGACCATCGAGGCACCGGTCACCCAATTCACGGGTGGCAGATTGGCGGGTGACATCACTGCTCCAGAAACAGGTCATTCATGATTATGTAATAAGACAACCTAGATTGAGACTCTCCAGGGGTGGGGTTGGGCACCTTCTGACATTACATGAGCATATTTATATTTACACCTATGAATGGCGCGAACTGGTGCAACACCCCAGGCACTCAGCAGAGCTGACACACCGCCAGAGGACTTTTTGCTGAGAAAACACCGCTTCCTCTTCTTCCATTCACTTGGAATTCACGTAAGAATGAGAGAAGCATCACGCACAGCGTCATATGGACACATGGAACTCCACACTGAGACACAACAGAAACACAGACCGGAACTGCAGAGAGAGGAAACCGTGTCCAGGTTTAATTTAAATGTGTGGACAGCAGCATGGCAACACACTTCAGCTGAACAACGCCGACACACACTAATATATAGTCCTGCCCCCCCCCCCCCCCGCTCCGCATCCCCCTCAATAATAAAAGTCCAGTAGAACAACCGAAAATCCAAACGAATAAACAAACATATAGGTGATGGCGATGTGCCGGCCATCTGCCGAAGAATCCAGTCCTTGGAAATAAATGTCACCGTTGCGGTATAATATACGGACGGAGAGCTGCATCATCCAACTGCGGGTTTCCCATGGATGAGCGTGAAACAAAGGCCTTGGTGTCGCTCGCAAAGAAAGCATCCGAAAGCAAGAAAGCAAGCGTGGAAACACAACTTTTACTTCTCTCTTAGGCTTTAATGCCTCCCCCTTCCCTCCGAATAGGTAATATAACTCTTTGATATAACACGAATTTGAAAGGCTAAAATCAACCCTATTTGTAGTCCAAGCGCGCAAAATGTGTCTGTATAGACACACACATATACAGTATACACCTGAATATATACACACACACAAATGTAAATGACATAATACTTTATTCTATGTGTTTATAAAAGAGAAAGAGAATGTCCGTCTATCTAAGCTGTAGTTTTAATTTGCTTAGCAAACACTTCTATCAAAAGCGACTTACATAGCTCACGAGTTCAACCATTTATACAGCTGGATATGTCACTGTAGCAGTTCAGGTTTTGTATTTTCCTCGAGGGTCCAGCAGTTCTGCTCCCCCCAGCCGCCCGCCCCACACACAACACACCGTCCTGATGCGCCGCTCTTATTTCTGGCGGTGTTTCGGAGGGCTGGGGGTGCCGCCGCAGCGGACCGTCCAGGAGACTGATGCACCGAGGCGTTTCGGGTCCCGGAAGCCAGCTGGGACGCTTCGACCCTTCGCGGTCCATGTGCAGAGGCTCGAAATGCCCGTCTCGGGCAGCAGCGGTTGAGGGGACGCAGTCACGGACACGCGCCATCGCATTTCCCGTCTTTCGGTCATGATGGGTCCCCCCGTCCTGGGTCCTGCTGAGTCCCGTGATCTTTCGCTCTCTTGACGAATATTTGCTGACCTGCCTTGCCTTGGTCCTGAGGGAGGTGGGTTCATGGGGGCACAATTAAAACATTCACAAGGGGTCCAAACTGGCACATGGGGTGGGGAAGGAGAGTTGGACACTGATGGAAAGGCCACCGGAGCCGTTCTGAGCAAAGCAATTACCTGCCCGGCCCTCCAAGCTGAAAGCTCTGTATTCCACCCAGATCCAGGTAAAGGTCAGCTCTACAAGCAGAGGTGGAGACTTTTTTTAGGTCACCGGTGTTGCCGCGGAGCAGACACGGAAGTGGCGTCCGGCCCTCTTGGGCGGTCCGCAGGGAGCCGGGAACAGCGCAGTCCGTCTGTCTCCCGCAGTCTGGCTCCATTAGTCACGCTCAAGTTTCGTTCCCCTCCTGCACCGGTCTGAGAAAACGCTGCCAATCACCGATGGCCAGAAGTGTGCGGGAGGGGAAAAGGAAGGTGTTGGGCTCCAGGTTCGAGCTGCTGATAGCCGGAGATGCGGATGAAGGGAAGAGCGTGGACGCTATCCCCCAGGTCCGAGTTGCCAAACTGCACTTATGGAGCTGATGTCTGAGGATGTGGTTGTGATGAAGGACATAGTGCAGAAACCAGCAGGAATCAATGTACTGACGTAATGAGTCGGTCTAAATACAGGCAGACAAACAAAGACATACGGTATGCACACACACACACACACACAAGTGATGTAGCCAGAAAATCATTTTTGGGGGGACTGGTAATTGGATGTTGTTCTGTGCATCAATTCTGTGGGGCCTGAACCCAAAATTGGCCTTGGCTACATCCCAGATGGCAGAAAGCACACGTTGAAAATCTGACGGACGCACAAACACACAAACACACAGATCCCCACTTCAAAATATCATTAGCTCCTATTTTGATTTCTGACATTTACTTTCAGGGGACGTCAGTGAGAGAAGAATCCATTGTGGGTCGGTGTTGCTCTCACTGCCCAGGATTCCAGCTTCACTGATTTCCATGTAATTTTCCCACCACTACGGCCCCAGAACGTTTAATAACGCGACTTTAAAAGCTACCACGTTCGTTCTCTGAAGTCCCTGCAGCGTTGAGCGTAACATACGGCACGGTGTCCCAAGAAACCGTTCGAGTGCTGAACCGCGGGCGGTTCGCCTCTGTACCACGTTTCTTCGAGCGGATGCGGGTGCGATCGGCAAAATTCCGTTTGCAGCCGAACACCTTACGGTTTATATTTCCACGGAGGGCGGATATTGTGCGGACGGAGGCGTCGGGAGGGTTGGATCCCCTCAGGTGGGGCGGGACGCGCAGCGTTGACAAGCGGCGCGCAGAGACACCGTCGAAATCTCCCCCGCTCTCCCTGAAGAGCGACAGCTCTCCCACGGCCTTGCAGCGAGAAGAAGGTTTTCCGTCTGGATCAAAGGAAAGCGCCAACAATAAACACAGAGCCTTGGGCTCAACAGTACATGTTTACTGACCTCTGCTCAGCGTTCCTAGGAAACCAGTGAACGATCGCTCACATTTCGCCGACTTTCCATCGCCGCCTCTTCACCCCTCCATCCTTTCGCTTCTGGATTATTCTTTTGCTGTTGCCAAGCGCGTCGGGTCGAGCCTCGTGGTTCCGCCGCCCGCTGCGACGGCGACACAGGGGGCGCACGGCGGTAACGAGGCGGCTCGCCGTCGGAGCACAGTGCTGCTGGCAGGCTGACCCCCACCCTCTGACTCTGCCCCCCACCCCCCACAGGACAGAGTTTTTGAAATGGTCCCCGTGTCCAGTGAGCTGGTCGACGTAAATCGCCAGCGAATCACCTCGCGGCTCCCGAGATTCCTTGGGCCTCTGTTACTTCTCGGAGAAGAGGTGACAGCTGGCGCCCGTTCGCGTCGAGCAAATGAGCTTCCGTAATTCACGCTTTACATGCGTCCGATGACACGACCCCACGGTGCTCCGAGCCCACGGCGTCCCCGCTCCACTTCTGTCTCATGTGAAAGTTTGATTGTGCCCCCGTTACAGTGGTGCAACACCCTGCGCCTTTGTCACCAGGCAAAGACATCCTGGTAGCTCACGTCCCTGGGAAGAAGGTGATCCAAGCGGTCTGTGGGGGGCCGTGACACTAAATCACCTGTCTGTCTGTTTGTTTTAAAGGAAAAAGGTCTCCGGGTGACTTTTTTCTTTTAAAAATGTCGTCTTTCCCGCTAAAAATTCATTCGTTTTCTCAAAGTCCGAACTGATACCTCCCTGAGCCGAAGGGTGCGGATGGCAATAAGAGATGCGAGTTTTGCTCCCGGCGGTCCACGGAGACGGAGGCGACTCTCTGAGAGAGAGCGCTGCGGCTCGGCTTCCGAGTCTCCGGAGGGAAGAACCGGAAGGGACGCCACCGAGCCTGGAAGCGCAGCAAAAGCGGCTGTAAACTCAGGACGAAAAGCTAGCGGGCCTTGGTCACATACACGCCGAACACGGAGCTGAGCGACGGGCGGACACATCTTCACTACGTTTCAGCGCATCCTACTTTCCAAAGTCAAAAGCAGGGTGAAAAAAAGGTGAGTGTTTCGTACTCAGAGCAAATCACAGGGTTTACTGCAAATTGAAACAGCGATAATAAAATGTCGAAAGGAATTTGCAAAGTTCTGGCATACCGTCAAATGTAAATAGAACACCGTCACATTAAAGCGTAGCACATTAAATTAAGCGATTGACTGATCGATCGATAAATTAAAAAGGAGCAGAACAAAGACCTCTCCGGGTTTTTTTCAGCCGAAACAATAGGAAGCCTTCGAATACGTTAAGAAATGGTGGAGCGACTCTATGAGCCCGACGGCTCGGTGCTTCTGTCACAAGTAAGAGAAACGTCCCGCGTGCGATTCCATCTCCTCTTTCCGGAAACAGTGTGGGGTTCCCAGCTGACGTGTCGGCCGATGTTGCCACGTCCGGCGCTCTCGTGCCAGCGGCCCGAACTCTGCGAGGGGGGAACGGTTTTCGCTCTCATACGGGCGTGGTCCTCTTGTTCAGGGTGTCGTTGACGTCCTTCGGGAAGCAGTTGTGGATGTGCAGGAAGTCGGGGTCGTGCTCGGGGCTGTAGGGGCCGGCCGACGTCGCCTTCAGGGGGTCTCGGGTGAGGGTGTACATGGACAGCTCGCCTCCGGGCACAGGGCCCGGCATCTTCAGGCCCAAGGGGGACGTCTCCCGGGACGGCTCGGTGGAGCGGGACCGCGAGCGCGAGGTGGAGCGAGAGCGGGAACGGGAGCGGGAGCGCGAGCGGCGCCGGCGGTAGCGGAAGCTGGGCATGCGCGAGTACGGGGAGGAGGAGGACGAGGAAGCCGACTTGCGGAGATGGCGGCGCGCGCGGATGTACAGCTCCTTGTTGCCGTCGATGTAGATATGGACGGCCAGCACGGCCACCGTCTCGGACAGGATGAAGGCCAGCGCCCCGAAGTAGAAGGACCAGCCGTAGTTGTACTGGTGCCGGTTGTCGCCCTCCCTCTTGATGCTCGGGTCGCCCGTGTTGCTGGAGATGTAGACGATGATGCCGATGATGTTGCTCAGACCTGCGGAACACACAGAGCGCCGATCAGCAGCGGCCCACAGCTCACCGGCTTTCGCGCGCCGCCCTGCCGTGCGCTTGGCGCGTGCGCCGCCGCCGAGCCTCCGTGTTGCGCTGCTCTCCTGTGGCCGAACGCAAGCCTACCTCCTCCGACATCAGCCTCCACCCCTTCCAGCGCCCTCAGCTTACAGCACAGCCCTGCTCCTTTGTCTTTGCTTCAGCGCATCACCTGTTACATCACACAGATCCGGCGAACGCAACGCAGCGCTGCGCCCGTGAATGTAGCTGGTTGCCGCCATGAAGGCGGCGAAAGGGCGCGGAGCGCTGAGCCGAGCACCGCTATTCTCCTATTTCCTCCGAAATTTTTCACGTCGGTTTGTGCAGTTTGCCACTTTTTTTCTGCTGCGAGCCTCATCCGCCGCTGCGGTTTTACCTGCTGCCACGAACAGGATGCCGGCGAGGAGCAGGATGCTGTTCCTGTTGCCGTAGATACGGCCGACTCCCACGCACACGCCGCCGAGCAGCAGCAGGACCGTGCTGAGGATGGGGAACACGCTGGAGGCGCGGACGATGCCTGCAGAAAGACACACGTTAGCGCCCGTTAGCCAGGCGATAGCAAATGTGGGCTCGCAGGCATGTGCACAGCTCATCGCACGTTAGCGCACGGCTTCCTGAACATTGCCGAAGGTTGGCAGACAGGTTACCGAGCATTGGCATGAGTCAGCAGCCATTAGAGCGGGTCGGCGGTAGCACCGGCTCCGCGGAGCCCTTCTCGGTAACCGTGCCGCCGAGTTCCGGATTGCAGCGTGCGCTCTTGTGTGTGTTCGGCGGTAGACGAACGCTCGAGACAAAGGGCGGCTGCACACGTGCACACTTATGGTCCTGTTAAAGCTGAGAGGGAAGAGGGGGAAGCGGGGAGAAACTCACGTAGCAGGTACTCGGAGCTGTCCGTGTCGTAGTCGTTATCGTCCGGAAAGTGGTTGATCCTGTAACAGCTGCCCCTATTGATACCTGCGATACACAAGTCATTGCGGGAGCATTAGAGGCAGAACATTTAGTGCAGACCTGTGAAAATGCCTTTTGGGTCGTGTTCTGAGCTGCCCGAGCGTTCGTAACCGGGCAAGGAGATCAAACGAGCTCTCGGGAAACGCAACGCAAGGTGGTTTCAAAGCCGAACCACGTCATCCCCCCACCTCGCCGGTAACCCAGATCCCGCTCATCCGCAGCCCTAATCGAGCAAGAGCGGCGCTTCGGGACGACGCCGCGCCGTCCTGAGGATGACGCCGTGCCCGCTTCGACACCACGACAACCCCCCACCTGCGGCCCCGACCCTGTTTGGAGACATCGACAGAGAGCCCCAAGTGAAGAATGAGATGCATCATCCAAGAGGAGAGGCCCCATCCCAGAATCGTGTCCCTTCACTTGTGCTGTGCACCGTGCGCTTCTTTGAACACAAACCCAAAGCTCGTTCCTGATCGTACAGGATAGCAGAGCTCATCTAAAATACACCCACCCATTTCCAATAACTGGTCATCCAGTGTAGGGTCACGGTTCCGTGGAGCCTATCGCAGAAGCAAAGGGCGTGAGGCAAGATGCCGCTTCTTCGCAGGGTAATGACACACACACACAAACACACGCACTCAGACAGGCACACGCCAGAGTCCCAAACCCACCCGATACACGCGTGTCTTCGGACTGTGGGAGGAAACCCGAGCACTCGGAGGAAATAACAGAGGAGCTCGGGTAGAACGCGCAAACTCCATGCACACCGAGCAGCATTCAAACCCACCGCCCAGAAGCTGCGAAGCCCCGGCGCCCCACCACTCTACTCGGCGAAGACCAACGTACGCTCCCCCCGTACGGACGCGTCACAGCAGAACGGAGCGGAAACGAGGTCTAGCGCCTGTCGCCGCGGCACACGCCTCATCCCATGATGAAAACGAACAAAGCTCTCTGACAGATCCCAAACAGCGTGCTTTATAAATGGCGCTGGCGGGGGGCACACGCTTCTCGAACACACGTTCCGGCGAACAGCCGTCATTTCGCCAGACGACTTTGCCGCTCTCGACGTGCCGAGGCGTAACTGAATCGCAAATTGCCCGGAGCCACGTTTAAAACTCCTGCAGTCAGTGCGACAGGAGCCAAGCGCTTCGCAGCAGCCCGTCCCTTTGTTCAGCGTGAACGCGTTCGACGCGTCACCGGCGGGACCACAGACGTACGCTATGTGCGGCAGGCCGCTCTCTCGCTGCGTTACCCGGTAAGGATGTCGTCTGATATGGCCACAGGGGGACGCTGCTAAAGGCGCCTCTGATTGCCGGATAGGACGTCTGAACCGCGTTTCCGAATCACCGCGCACCTCGGTCGTGTCAAAGTGTACAGGGAGCACGACGTAGAGTAAATGAGAGAAAAACGGGCCTTGGCCACTCACTGAAGATGGTCGGCCCGTTCAGTTTTACTCGTTGGGCTGCAGCGATGGAGTAGGCAACATTTTTTTTTATTATTCCAGGCCTGTTGTTTCAAGCTCTCCAGCGGAGCGTACGGACAGGGCAGCAAACTGCGGCGCTGCCGTCATCGCGGCAGACCGCACGCACCCGCGCGGGTCTCCGTCTCGCTCCCTGCCGCATGACGGCGCATCCGTGTCAAAGCGTGGCTTTAATTGGGTCTAGCATCTAATCGGGAACGGTCTTTTAATTAGAATTAAATAGGTCTCGGGAAGTGGGGCACAAGTCTAGTCATTGTCAAGAAAAGAGGAGCGTGAGTACTAAAGGGAAAGTTCCAGAGGGCACCTCCAGTCTCCTGGGGCAGGTCTCCGTCTCCGGTTCGGCGGCCTCGGGTATCGGCGAGACGCCCGCGGTGACTCGTTTTATTCGGGTTCGCCTCCTTCTCGAGAATCGGAGGTCTGCTCACGCAGTGTCACTGCCCTGAATTGCATCTCGAACACGAATCCCTTGGGCCACATCTCACTCGGCAGCAGAAATCCTTCTCCGGGACGTCGCTTTCGTTTTTCCATTTCATCTGCCCAAGGAGCGCTTTTTGAAATGTATCCCGAAACGCCGCATTACGTATTATATCAGCGTTCGCTTCAATATGACGTTGACAGGAGGCCTGATAGACGACAGTGATTGATCGTGGAATATAACCGTATTCGGGTCGCACTCTGTCTTAGACGAAACATGACGGGACTGATTGGGAAGTGCGTTTAAAGCGGGACCCCCATCTCTAAATAAGTGCTAACGCTCGTTGACTGGCACAGCGACACTTGTGAGCGATGAACCTCCCCCAGGCCTGCATCGCCGAGCAGAATGGAGGGCCTCCTCTCCATGGCAACCCCGACTCTGAACCAATAATCAGATTTCCAGAGCATCTCCACGGATGCCTCTGACATCTTCATTGTTCTTCATTACTGTACTTCTTCCTGCACCCTCATCCAACACCCACCCCCCCAAAAAAAAAAAAAAAAAACCCACCAAGTCCCTCAACTAACATTCCCAAGACGCAGCTTTCCCGTGCAACAAGAGCCGTCGCCGAAGCGGCGCCCGAGCATTCACGTGAATAAATTAAGAGGGCGTCCACGAACTAGCCGCGGTTGATGAAATCACCGGCAAAAGCCGTTCTTCTCCTTCCCCAGCTGACACTGCCCCCTGCATGATTAACTTTTCATTGAAATTCAATATTAGAGTTAAATTTTAATACCTCTCATAGCGCCGAGCCTAACGGTACTGACTGATTTCCTAAAGGATTAGTGAATAAGTTAATTTGCTCCCACCTCCTGAAAAGCCAATCCGGCGCCTGCCTGCTGGGAAAGCCGTTTGCTCGTACGAGCCAATAAACAGGAAGCCCCCCGCTCCCTCGCCTTGTAAAACAGGGACCACCACATGCGGCCGGAAACCTTCCGGAACATATATTTGTGAGCAAGGCGGCGATGCGAAGCGACGGGTCTCGAACCCGCGTCGGCCGAACGCACGGGGGCCCCGCACGTCTCCCTCGTTGATCCCCATTACCGCTTGAACGCACGCCTGTGAGACGGGTTATGGGCGCCGCGCAGAGACGGGCGGCGCCGTGGGCTTTCCGCAGCTGCGCTTTCATTACAGACCTGTGGGCCGGCATGGGAATCACATCCATGTCTAACATTTATTTGCTCAGCAGACGCTTTCGCCCAGAGTAATTTACACAGCTGACAACGCGCTGCACAAAGCACAACCGATTCACACGGCTGGTTATTCTACCGAAGTTATTCGGCTCGATCGCCATGGAGACCGCGAGGGCGCAAAGGCGCTGCCCTCGGTCTCAAGTCCAGTTTGGGATTTAAACGTGTCAGAGCCCGTTTCAGCACCGCATTACGATGAGGCAAAGGATGAAGGATAAACCACCGACCGGTTACGTAACCGGGAACGTGTCAGGAAAATGTTGTGCGAGCGAGAGAAAAACACACTTCCACGCGTTGATCGACACGAAGAGCAGTTGGACGAAATCGAGGGGTCCCGGCTCCGCAGCCCCCCCCCCCTTCCTCCCGCCGAAGAAGTCGCTCCGCTGCGTTACTGCGTCTCAGGAGCTGTGGGCTTCATCGAGCCCCCATCAATTCACACTCATCCTTCTCCGCCTGTTTGTATCCCACTAATTTGCGTCGCCATGACAACGGGGCCAAACTGTCCTTCCACAGGTCATCCGGAAGTCACTCCAAGTAGCAAACAAATGCCTTGAGGCGGAGTGCGAACGGAGGGGGAACGCAGGCCCCTAGCATCCGTTTCGCTCGGCGCCTTAGGACTGGCACACATGAGGTCACGGCCGGGCGACGAGGGCTCGTCCCCGTGCGAGGAGGGACCTCGCATCTTCGCCAAACGCGAGACCGGCCGTATCTGCGCACATCGCTCAGCGGAACGTGAAAGAACCAGGCCGACGTCACGGTGGCGGCCCCGTCCGCACGAGGCGAGCTGGATTACCGCGGTACCGGCAATGAACGGCGTCGTGCCTTCCTGAGCGCCGGGGGCAAGTCTGCGCCGTTCGTGGCGAACCGGGAGGCCGGCAAGCGAGACACAAACCATTCGAGCCGGACAGGATATCAGGGCAGATGTTGTGCAGGGAATTCAAAGAAACGCTTCGCACAGCGGGACGCAATTTTCACTGTGTTACAGATTAGCGGAGTTGAGAGAGTAAAAGTGTTGCGACGCACAGCTTTTGACTGGGACGTAAATGGGAAACTATCATGTTAACAAGAGGACGTTGACATGTGTACAGTTATTGATCGTGTGTGAAGGGGAACATGGGGGAGCGGTGGTGAGCGCAGGATGGGGATTTGAACCTGTTACCGGATCACCGATGAAGACACTGAACGACGACTCGTGTGGACGGGGAGCTCGTGTCCAGCGCCAACCCCAACATGTCGCTTCTCATTTCTTCTTTAAAATACACCTCAAATGTGTGTTTTAAGAGCCTGCTTTCGACACCCGAGACCACGATCACAAAAAGCCACCACCTGCTCGAACCCATCCTTCAGCTTCAGAAGGGAGACTGAGGAAGAGTCTGGATCTTCTCCATAATCGTGCTCTGCTGAAAAGTCACGTTGACCTGCTGGACAGAATGTTGAAATACTCAACGTTACGCGTCCTTCTCCAAATTAAAGACGAGTTACCGCAAGCTGCGGAAATTAAACGGCACCCTGCCGTACCCTGAATATAAGCGGCCGAGGCTCTTTCCAAATTGTGCGGATGCGAAGGGTAACATTGCCTTAGAAAAAAAAACCGAACCGATGCTAAATGTGTAGGTAATAAAATCTGTTGTGGGCCTCACATTTTCATTTGTTTATTTTTTGTCGAGTAAACGAAGACTTGGTTCATCAGTTACAGGTTTCAGAAGCTACAGGAGAGACCCGAACTCGGATGAAATCCGTTCTACCGCTTCGGCGCAAGCGCTTGTGAAGCTCAGGGAGGGAAACGCTGAATTGACTCGTTATTATGGAACAGATTCCCTGGTAGCTCATTCATAACATTGTCTTTTCCACTTTTTCCCTGAACAATTACAAAAAAGCTTACCAAATCGTCTATTTTTACATCTTGTCTATGTTTCCATAGCAATTTCTGAGATGTGGTTGCCAGGCAACAGCATTAAATACAAAAAGACCTGAATGAAGGCAGAGTCATGAAGTGCATCTCTGTTCTGCGCCGCATCAGTTTGTTCTCAAAGTGCACTTTGGTCCTTTTGAAAGGACCGTGTGACAGCAGAGCGGCCCCCCCCACCCCCACTCCCACTCCCACCCCCACCCCCACCCCCCGGCACAGTCCCTGGTCCGAGACAGCGCCGATACCGCAGCTGCTGTAAGAGCCCCACGCGGGGAAGGGGGTCTTCCTCCCACACGAGGTACAGCGCGGCCTTTTACCGCGGCGTATTTCCCCCCGAAGGTGTGACATGATCATTTACAGCCTTTTACCGCGATTTACCGCTCGCCCTTCGCACCGCACCGCACCGCACCGCACCGCATTATTATTATTACTCTGTCTCTGCCAAGTGAGGGAAGTACTTTCACGGAGGCGACCGGAGTCAGGTGGCCAGAGAAGAGGAGCCCCGAGCAGGACACGCGGATGCGCGCGAACACGACACGAGCGGCAGACACGCGCAAGCAAAGTTGTGGCGGCCGAAGTTGGCGCGGCGAACGCGCTTCCACCTGCGGATTCATCCGTCGTCAAGTTCCTGTAAGAGCGAGAGCGCGTTCGTCCCTGAGCCCTGGGTGGGAGCGCGCACACACACACGCACGCACACACACACGCGCACACTTTTCGCCTCCCGGAACGGACGGCCGCTCCTTTCCTTCGCTGATCGCCCGCGTCCGTCCCTCCGTCCGTCCGTCGGATCGCTCGTACTGCGGCTGCACAGCGAGCTCGCTCCCGCCGCGCACTCAGCTCGCTCCGCTCGCGTGCGCGCGCCCGAGGTGCCGGCGCGCCGGTTGCGCCGGTTGTACCTTCGATGCAGCAGGTCCTCCAGAGCCCCGAGTGCGTGAGGTCGCCTTTGCCTTTCTTGGGCTGCGTCTGGATGTCGTCCGCCGAGATGTTGGTGGCGTTGCAGATGTAGGCGCGCGAGTAGAGCCAGTAGTCCGTGCCGATGGCGATGGTCATGAGGCTGAACGCCGTGAAGGCGCCCACGGTGGTGATGAGCATCTGCACCCCACGGTCACGCCACGCCATGGCCACAGCCCCGTCTAGAGTGCGAGGAGGAGCATCGCGGGTCACGGCGCCTGCTGTTGCTGCTGCTGCTGCTGCTGCGTGGAGCACATCTCGGCTGCGAGCTTCTCGTCCTGCGCGCTCCCCATGGATGGAAGTTCCCGAGCGCTGCCCTCCTCCTCCTCCTCCTCCTCTTCCTCCTCCTCCTCCTCCTCCTGCCGCCGCCGCCGCCGCCGATCCCCCTTAGATCCCCCCTTAGATCCCCCAAGTTAGGGCCTCTCTGACTTGTCCGCGGCAGGGTGAGGGTGACACACACAGCGCCGGCCGGGTGCGCGTCTTCATCTCCCACATGTGTGCCGGATCGTGCTTCGATCCAACTCCGCTGGCTTGTCGGAGGCGCGCGCGCGCTCGCTCGCGCTGCCACACACACAAGGACACACACACGCTCGCTCGCTCGCTCGCTCTCGCGCACACCAGCGCTCACACACACACGCACACACACACACACACAGTCGAACTCAAACTCCACCTTCGGCAGGAGCAGCCAATGGCCGGTAAACATGTAAACAGTGGTGCGTAACAGACAGGCGCGCGGCGGAGTTGCGGAGCTCTTTTTGGGAAAGACACGTGGAAACGGTGTCAAAGAGCCGCCCTGCGAGCGCAGCCGGGAGAAGAGCTCCGAATAAATAGAGTGTATCACTGCAGTAGTGTGGCGGATTGCGGGATAGGGTCCGGACCACCGCGACCCACACCGGGACAAGCGCTTAGCGAGTGACTGAGTGTCGTGTGAAAGTTCCTTCATAGATGTATTCCCACCAAAATATTAAATTCCACTTTTCCTGTTACCAGGGCTTTGTTCAAGTCCACAGTGTAGAGAATCAGCTCAGTGATTTACGGTTAATTCAGGGTAAGTACCTCGCTGAAGGCTGTGCAGCAGCAGAAGGATTCAAACCCGGGTCCTTTAGGCTCTAAGGGAAGAGTGCGAACGCCTGGACTACTTGCTGCCCACGGTACAGCAGGGTTCTGCGCGGCACCTCCGACACACTGTTTCCGCAGCGCAAAGCCTGTTTGCGGTGACACTCGGTGGCCTGTGTGCGGCACACACACTCCCAGTGCGTGTATGCGCTTCCCGCCAACCCGACGGCGTAGATCCCTGAGCGCGGGTCACAGGTCACGGGGCGTGGAGCCGACGGGGCAACGATGAGGCTGGTGGGGCTCCGCAGGGACCCCCGGGAGGAGAGGGAGGAGAGCCTGCGTGCACCCTTCGCTCCAGGGTACGAGCGCACTGAGGACGAGTGGTTGCCGACGCGGTGTTTTCCCCTGAACCGGGAGCCCCGGTGAGCGACGAGCTCCCGATCGGCAGCGAGCGGAGCCCCTGGGCTTGCCAGGCACGGAAGCCGCACCCCTCAGCACGTCGGGAAATAGTACCCCGGGGCTGGTGGAGCGGGTCGGGTGGGGGGTCGGGGGGGACCGGGGACACAACATGAAGTAACAGATTTTCCTGGAGGCTCGAAAAAAGGGCCAAAATTAAATGCCCTGCTTAAAGCGCCCTTAAATAGCACGGCAATACCGGAGAGGTTCTTGCCGCATTTTTGATCCTCCAGCTTTGGCCGAAGAGAACTCCACTGCGCCTCGGCGCCCAGCGTTCAGCCTTTTTTTTTTGTTTTTTTTTTTTTTTTTTTTTTGCTGGAACGCACCTCCAGTTTCTCCCTATCCATCGCTGCTCATTTTCTCAATTTGTGACCGAAGCGACACCTCCGTAGTGCCGCCCCCCTGCTCCACGCCAAGCCCCCCCAGGAGCGCTGTGGCACTGCTCACTGCTCCCTGAACGAGCCCACGGCCTCCCTTACACACTGAGGTCATGTGTGACGTGTGCGCAGCGCGTGTACAGTGTGTGTAAAGAGTGCACGCGGTGACCACATCCCCCCATCGCACGACCGCTCGCGTTCACGCTGCCGTCTGCATCGACACCGTTGTGGGCAGGCGAACGAGGCTGGAGACGCGAGTGCTGGGAATGAAAACCAGTGAGCGGCGAAGAGCGGGGGAAACCAGGAGCGAGGAGCGGCGGAAGGGAACTCGGGCCTCGACGAAAGTACCGCGGTAAAGAGCTACCGAGAAGCGTCTCTGTAGCAGGTCTCTGGGAGAAGGACATGCAAATCGGAATATTTTCCTTCTCTGACTCATTAATGAAGATAGATTAATGACAAAATGAGAGCGTCATCGCTGCCTGGCATGGCACCCGTCCATTTTTCCCTTCACAGAATATTGATTCAGACGCGACCGCTCACAGCACATCTCATCCGTGCTCTCGCTAACCCCCCGCATGTTCCTCACGCATCTCATATTAGTCGCGGGGAAGGTTTGCGAGGAGCCGTCGGTGCCGCGGAAGCGAGAACCAGCAGCTTCTGGGTTCGAGAGGCTTAAACTCGCTCGTCTCGGGTGGCCGGCGTGGCCGGCGCGGCGCGCTACCCGTCGAAAGTTCGGGTGGGCGGACGTGGCACGGGGCCAACTGGACCGTGTCCCGCATGTGTGGGAACTGCTGAATCGAGCTCCCGGGGGTTTGTGCTCAAACTTTTGACCGACACTCAATACGCAGAGACAAAGCTTTGGGCAAACGGAGTGTGAAGCGTGTGGGGCGCAAGCAGAATGCAGAATGTGACGAGGAGGAGGTTGGAGGGAGCTCTTGGGCGCGGGGATCCTAGGGTTAAGGATTCCATATTCTTTGTGAAAGCAGGGGCGGAGAGGAGTCGGCGGGGGGTGCGCTTCTTCACGAGGAGAGGCGACACATGCTGTGCGAGGCTGCGTTTCGAACCCCGGCCCTTTCATGCGAGGCCCCTCGATCCGAGCGATTCGCGCGCGACGTCTCGGTGAAACGGAACGTTCCGGAGCGCCGTCACGCGACGCCGTCTTCCTCGGGGGCCGAATCACGGCCCGATTCAGCAGCCCCGCCGGGGCTTCGTTTCCCGTTTCGCGCGTTTTTGTTGCGCTAAATGCTTTTCATTTGCATCTCTGAGTGCGTTTTCTTAACGACGGAGATGACTGAACACTCGAGAACGCGGCTGCCGCGCGCCCGGAACGACGGCGAGGCGCGTCCTGGAGTCGAACTCGAGTCCCTCGAAGCATCGCTCTAGTCGCTGTGGAGGAGGGGTGGGGGCACGTAAGGCAGCTTTGCGCACCGAGCCTTGCCGTCCTGGGACTGGACACGGCACGCACACGCGCACACACACACACACACACACACACACCGCGTCACACCCGCCATCCCCCAGTTCCTGCTGCGCCGTCTGGAGAGACGCGTCACATCGTGGACGTTACCGACACCTTGAAATATCATAAACCTGCCGCGGCACGGTGTGCATTCTGATCTTTTGCAAATGTACGATCAACAGCTCGATTTAATTTGGCCCCCCCCCCACACACACACACACACACAGATGCACACAGAGGCCTCCGTCAGGTCTCTATGATCTGTGCAGCTATTTAATAAGCTGAAGAAATGGTTGCCATAGGGACGTACAAGTGGCACAGACCGGAGGCGGAGCCATGCGGCTCCGCTGGGGGTCAGGAAGGTCACCGTTGCCCGGAATGGCGAGCGTGACCCTGTACCTGAAAGATGAGAAGAAAGGCCTCATTTGCAGGTATCTCCTGCAACCGGCTCCCATGAGCGCGGCGCACGCGAGGCCACCCTCAGAGGTGTTTGGACAGCAAGGAGAGAGCGAGAAGCAGGGAGAGAGCGAGATACGGACCGAGGCGGAGAGCGACAGAGAGGGGGCGCGGTGACGCGGGTAGAACTCCAGCAAAGTAAGACGAGGACAGAAAAGAGAGAGTGATGAGCGATGCGCGATGCGCGATGAATGAGTGAGAGGACAGAAAGAGCGAGCGAGCGAGAGGGCAAAGAGGGCAGGGAGAGCTCTGCGGCCGAGTGCGAGGAGTGCGCCGTTCCTGCCCTCCGGTGTTTTCCCAGGGAGGAGGGATACGTGCGCTGGGCTGCCGCTCTTTGATGTCAGTGGGGAGAAGGCTGTCTAGACGCGGCGTCCTGCACAAGAGGCAGCGAACATCATAGCGAAGGAGCAGCCGAGACCCGGCTGATAGGAGCGGAAGGGCGACGGGCGGGGAAATAGAAATTCTCCTCGGGTAGCAGGAGCTGCTCTGGGCCGCTGACGACTGCGGCTTCAGCCTTTTTGATCGATCTCGCACGCACATTACGTGAGATCATCGATCGTCGGATCGCTCGTGGCGGTCCGGGGCCGAAGCCAGCAGCCCCAGGTGCCCGGACCGAGGGCCCCGCGAGCTCACGCCGCGTTTCCGTGTCGTCCACAGCTACAAGTGATGTTTGGCCACCTTCCCAGACAGACCATGCGTGGACTGCCAGGCATCTCATCGCTCTCCTTCTCCTGTAACTGGAACGGAACCGCCCACGGAGCGGAATTCAGCCGGGACTTCCCACCGCCGGGTTCTCTCCGGGTTCCGCCGTGAAGGCGACGCCGTCGTCGGGGACGATGCGCTCGGGGGCCGTTCCCGAAACGCACCGCGGGGTTGGGAGCGCAACCCGAACCCCAGGCTGGGAAACGGAGAGAGGTCCTACGAGAGCCGGGCCCGTCCGTCCCTTCGACGTTACGGACAAATACGTGAGGGTTAGGAGGACGGAATCAAGAAAAAGACGCATAATAACTGGCCACAACAGTTTGGTGCATTTGGTTCCACTCGAAACACAATTGTGTGAACAAGCAGACATGTGAAAGCACTCGGAGTCTGACCAGCCCGCTCTTGGTCTACAATGACGACGATGATGATGATGATGATGATGATGGTCGTCATCATCATCATTGTTTGAGTAAATGAACCGAGCAGTGAAAACACAGCAATTAAAGCGCCGTGTGTTTTTCTCTCCTCTCCGTCCGGATGACCGGTTACATCACACACCTTGATTTGATGATTGGCTGCTCTTTTGTGTCTTCCAACCAACAGCGGCGAATGCACAGACCGGCGCTGCTGCTGCTGATGCTGCTGCTGCTGCTGCTGTCATGGTTACGAGCCACATGTAAATGCACACACATCACCTCAGTCAAGAGGCAGCGTTCCGCTAAATGGTGCCACATTCTGCCGTTTGCGTGCGACGCAGCGCCGAGCCGCTCGCCCCTCTTCCTTTTGAAAGCGCGCCTACCGTTGCGCCGCTCCTCGGGCCACGGGGTCACCGAGGCGCGTGTCAAAGGTTCTCGAGACGTGGGCGCACGTCTGCGGCACCGCCGCGCCGCCACGTTCCCGCCGCGGAGGCTCATCCGTCGGCCGCTCGGACATTCCGTCGCCGCCTTGCCTCACAAAGTTGCCTCGTTCGCGAGAATTCGCCGGGGGTTCGGAACAGGCGGCTCCGCACAAGTTCAGCGGGTAACCGGCGGCCCTTTCGCAGACGCCGTGGCGGAGGAGGCCTGCGCGGGAGCAACGGCGCCACCTAATGGCGCCCGGCGAGAGCCGCGCTGCCCACACAGCCACAGCTCCGATTCCATCAACATGCCTCGTGTGAAAAGAACACATCTGACAAGTGCCTGCCTTGACTGATTAAATGCACTTATTCATTCGTTTTTTTTGTAACCTGATTTTTAAATATCTGTATTAGAACACGGAGGTGAGCAGCAAATGGAAAGGAAGCTGTTGCCAGGTACCCCGGCAAGTGCGGAGAGACTCGGGCTTCCAGCAGAAGCAAATTTTAAAGCCGTTTGTGACACATGTATGAAAGCTCAAGGTGTGCGAGTCGGTCAGCGGAACGTCGTGTGGCCACACGGGTGGGCCGGAGGCGAAGCGCCCCAGGAGACGAGGCCCCGTCGAGGCCAAACCTAGAGGCAAAGCAGCGGAGAAGCAATCGGGGCGCAGAATCGGCAACAGAAATGCCCGCGATCGCTGGGACGTCGAGCAGCTCTCCCCTCCCCGCGTCTCTCTTCGTCTTCTGTCCAGCTGCTTAGGATGTTCTGGCTTGATTATCCTTTCCTTCACGGGCAGCTGGCCTTCCTTAGGCTGCACCGGCCGGGGCCACGGCGGGTCCGCGAAGTCCGTCCCGGCCCGTCCCGGCCGGCGGCCCCCGGCTCGCAGCCTTTACGCATAAGCCGCTATCGGTATTCGTTACGCTGCTCCTGGGATTTCGCACTAATGCGGCAAAATGGAAGCGGGCGCAACTTCGAGCGCGCAAAGCGTCCGACGTTCGGAAGAAAAACTCACAGCAGCAGCGTGTCTTAGCGGAGTTGCTAAAATAAATAAGCCGTGGCGAAATAGACAGAAAATGAAGGGGAATGAAGCGCGAATCGTGCGCAGACTGAGAATGGGTGGATAATACGCGGCTAAGCGTGGGGAAACATCGAGCAAACAAACTAATTCGCCACAGAACTAAAACCCGTGTAAGAGCACGAGAACCGGCTTAGAAATCACCGCGCTGGCTTAAGGGCGTCCTTCCGGTGCCCGTGATTTACTGCAGCCTACGGCCCTGAAGGTCCGTATTTGGACCTTTCTTCCCGAACACAGTGTGCGACTGCTGTCGCCGCACGTTTCATTACGTTTATTACCTACTCTTCCTTTATCCATACATTTTTCATCATATATATATTTCTTTATGCATTTTCCCAACAACAGGAAGACGCGAAGGATTTGTGGCAAGACGAGGGTCATCTTGTGCCCTGCTGTGTCCCGTACCTCGGATCCGGGTGCTCGGCTCTATACCGTACCGAAGCACGGAGAAAAATCAGAAACGATGTCTTACGGCTGCGGGTTCGGACTCGGGGCGAGATCGTCGTCGAGAAGTCAGAGCAGTAACCGGGACGACGGAGAAGGGAATGACCTCTGTGGGTCAGAAGGAGACGAAAGGCAACGGGTCGGCTGTGTCGGGGGCCTCCGGTCCCACTCGGAGTCTTGTCCCCACAGCGGTGTGGAGAAACGGGCGAACCGGCAGTACGAGGCCTGAGCTGCGGGGGAGCAGAAGCAGGAAGTGACCGGAACAGGGACTGGGGGGTTGTTACCCCCCACCGGGAAGGAACAGCTGCTTAACCTGCCCCGCATTTACATTTATTTATCTTGCTTTTCTCCAAACCGCTGTAACTGACCCGTTCACAGAGCTGGGTGATCTTTACTGGATCAATTCAGAGTGAATACCTTGCTCAAGGGTACTACAGCAGGAGGTGGAATTCGAACCTCGCGATGCAGCAGCTTTCACAACCGCACTGCCCTCAGAAAACATCTCTGTATGGACCAGCTCAAGCACAACAATGAGACTGGAAAATGATGCAAAGATAACAAAGTAGAGCTCAGTTTGTGAAGCCAGTGGAGCAGGAGAAGATCCGGAGCGGCAGAAGGGAGTGGTTGGAGCATCTGGACGGTGGGACCGGGGGGGGGGTTCCGAAAAACGAGCCCTCGTAGCATCGTCGCATCGGTAGTTTGTAGGATTTAAGCATCATGTAAGACTGGGTGGCAGTCAGAGGCAACTGTGACGGCAGTAATGTGAACGGTTGCCTGGCAGCCGCTGGGCGTAGGAGTAAAGGAGCAGGACGTGAAAAGCAAAAAAAAATGGGGGGGGGGGGAGGCGGAATCGTGGAAAAGTGATGAGGGAGATGGCAAACATCAGAGTGTGACCTTTGACCCAAGCGCTCCCTTCGCTCTCCGCAGAAGGCGTGCGTCTCGGCCCACTCTCTCGTTCCGCACAGCGAACGTTCGGCACGGCGGGAAGGCCCAGGGGAGCCGGGCGCGAGTGCCGCTGAACCGCCTCCTCGGCGCCGTACCGGAGCGGGAAAACGGGGGCCGCCAGGACGAGCCGGAGCTCAGGGTCCCCCGTCAGGACCGGGTTTTAACGTAAACGCGGCCCTCCGCCACGGGCCCGTGATCCCCAGGGGTGGGAGAGACGGCGGGGAAAGTTTGGGGACGCGTCGGGAGGGCGAGTCACGGCTCAGTGGACGCGTGCAGAGACAGGCTGGAAGAGAACGAGGATCGCGGAGGGGCCACATCTGGCTCTCCCTCCTCCCCTGGCGGCGCCGTCCGGAGCAAGAATAAGGCTTCGCTCCTTCGCCTGCGTTGTGTAACAGACAACTGAAGCGCCGGAACCCGCGGCCAGAAGGCGACGGGTGTGCGGAAGCTCCTCTGGGAGAGGCGCTAAGGCTCAGCTGCGTGTCTAGCGCTAGAGCTCTTCTCAAGGTCGAATGTGCCCTGCGAGCGGTTCGTACGGGAAAATGCTCATCCGGGACAGGATGTCAAGCTGGAAACGAGAAGTGACGCCCTGTGGCTTTTCGCACCGCAGCTACCGGAGTACGTGTGCGATGTACGCCTTCCCTTGCCGTCTCGCTCATGCCGTTGCGCGTTGTCGGACACCCGCACCTGCACCGCCTGACCACAGGAGGGCGCCGGCACGCGAACGCGTGGGACTGCTTCTCTTTCTTACTCGGCCCCCATTTTCAGAAATACTTCCAAAAATATTGCTTAGTCAGAGCTGCTGCCGAGCGCAGATGCAGCGGAAAGAAAAACGTCGGTGGGAGCGGCTTCCTGCGCGGAGGCGGGGCTACTTCAGCACCAATGGGGAGTGGCGCGGCGGCGGTGGCACCGCTCGCTTGGCGGGCTCCGAGAAGACCACGGGGACACGCGTGGCTACACCGCGCACCACCGGGGGCACCTCTCCCTTGCACCCTCTGCCCGAGCGGAGAGGCCCGGGGTGCAACGGTCGCTCCCTAATTCTGAAACACGGAACATTCTAGTTACTTCACTTTACACTTACACTTTAGCAGAATGTTTTCTCCAAAGCGAAGCGCAGTTCAGTAAACACGAGGGTATTTCCCAGCCTTAGGTGCAGACAGGCGCTTGTCGAAGCACAGCTGCTCTCTGCGATCAGACTGTACCGATCCCTCCAACGTTTCCTTGTTTTTTCCCCGCTCTTTTAAAGAGGCTTGGAAAGGCCACTCCGCCATCGCCCTTCACATCCGATCGCCGAGGGACAGGGCCGTGTCCTTCCTTAGGGGGACCCACGAGACTGTGCCGAGGGCCGCGGCACCGGGCTCTCATTTACATTTCCATTTATTTATTTAGCGGATGCTTTTCTCTAAAGCGACTTACAATGGATACTGTGTAGTGTTATGAGCCCACACACCTTATTCACCGCGGTGACTTACACTGCTAGATACACTACTTACACTGGGTCACTCATCCCATACAGCCTGCATTCGCGTCCTGTGAATGCAGTCCTCCCACCAGTGGGGGGCGCCACCGAGCTCATGGACGACGTACAGAAAAGCGAACCCTGCTGCGTGGGCCTGTTGTGACCCTCTTCAAACAAAACCCTTGAAGCATCTGACGCAGAAAAATAAGGAAAAATAAGATGAGTATCAACATCAAAAGGGCAGGAATATCGCACCGCAACTCAAAGATTAATATAAGGCAGCCAAAAAATGAAATGTAAAAAAAAAAAAACACAAGCAGTCGCACTGGAGATATTCGTCCAGTCAAAAATTTAAAAAAATCACTACTGTGCCAAATGCCTTTCACAGGGTGGATTTCCAGTTTAGCCGGACATCACGATGTACGTTAAAGCGTCACGTCAACAGTCTCCACGAGAGGCGAGTACACGCTCGTGAGGGAAAGGGTGCGGAAGAGCTCCTGACGGAACTCACGCACTCCCTGGCCGATGAGCACGAGGCCATCGGTACGGAAAATGGACATCACATATCATTCTATTAAAACTGACCTGCAGGGATTCCACCGCTTTAATCACAAGGAGATTTCTAACCTTCATCATAGTTAATACGTATTTAGCAGGTTTACGTCGTGAATAAGATCAGTTCCCTGGACGCTGACTCTCGGCGCTGCGTTCGGTGACGCTTCTTTAAAGCGCTTTGAGATCACAGCTGAAACGCAGGGACTGATGCCCCGTGAAGGTTTTTATCACGTTCGTTTTTTCCACCTCTTCTTCTCCCTTATATAGCTGTTATTATTCCGTCGTTCTTGTATTTGCCAGCGGAGCCGCCGCAGAAAGTTGGAAACGCTTTTCGCATTATTACTGAGAATGGGCTCAGATGATCGAGCAGAGAGACCGAGGCCCATCAGGGGAGTGTAAGGCCATCTTTTCTGTTACCTGTGTGTAAGCTGGGGAATAACCGTCCGCACTTTTGCCCTGAGATGCGGAGTAACCCTACCTAGAGTCGGTGGTCATGGAACCCGTCTTGCTGAAAATCCCGCTCGGCAGTGGCGTCCCCACCTTTCGATAGGAGAATGACAAGATCTGCCGCGATTCTGTTAATGTTCACAGCAAGCTGGACACTGCTTGAAAATATGGTACCTCTAACTGTGCACCGTGCTGTTCAAAAGACACATAAGGGGGGGCCCAGCAGAGGACGAGGAGAGCGAGGGGCCTTGAGCAAAGTGCGATACCAAAGGAGCGAAACGGGGTCAGCAGTCATGGAGTCCAGCCAGCCGCTTTAGGAGCCGTCGGCAGAGAAAGCTGCATTGAAGTGCATCGCTTACCAGTGAGTCCATCCCTAGTCGTGGCTTTGGCAAGGTCTGGTCTTGCGACCAGGATCTGACATGAAGCAAACCCACTGAGCAGACAAAGCTCTCAGATGGATGCTCCGTGTCCCGCAGAGAACCACAAGCTTGCATGTGCCATCAGTTAATGTACCCCCTGGAAGCACAGCCGTTTTTGGGCGAGGGACTGAAAATCATCACATTTAAACAATTCTGGGGTTGGTACCCAACTAGGGCCCGCTAACCGTGGTTACCTTGGAAACTGGATGGACTCTGAGACAAGCTCTCCACAGACCACTTAACTCCAGCAGTAGACATCTCAGCTTCCGTCCTACAGAACGAAAAGCTGGTCCAGGGCTCGGAGCGCTCTCTTCATCTTGGTTAGTGGCCTGAGAATAACCGGCGGCCAGCTTCAGGAGAAAGAGGCATTCATTAGAACTCCCGGAGAGAAATTGCCCACTGGAAAGAAGATACTGCGAGCAATAATTACTCCACCTGCTGCATAACTGTGTAATTATTAGACGAAGATAAGGACTTCCCATTACCCTGTTATAAAACAATTTTAATGCGTCTCCTTAAATCTCATTTGTTCCCGCCCGCCCCGCCCCCCCCGGGTGATCGGGTTTCCTTCTGAGGATTACCGCCGCAGTACACTGGTGAAGTGTAGTGTAACGCAGCGATGAGAATTGGGTTCCATACAGAAAACACGATTGACGCAGGTGGAGACCAGACAAGAAAGCAACGTGCAGCACTGCCCAGAGTGTGTTCAGTCAAACAGTAATAAAACCTACATCCATGTACAGCAGTACAGCGTACAGCTGAAGGGACAACCGGTAATTCACTATGTGTGACGTAGCATCTAGAAAAGCATACTTCCAAAACCTACACGTTTTACGGAGGGACATGAGGACGGGAAGAGCGATGGATACGTGGCACACGTGTTTTCCAGGACCTCGAAGATCCGGCAGCGAAGACAGGTAGCGTACACTCCGTACAGCACAGGCGATGTTTTCTCGTGGAACACACACTGCTATACATGCTGAAAGGTACAACAGCAGTTCCCGTACTGGAATGACATCTGCCAAACTTTATTGGGTGCGAGTCTGTTTATCTGCGCTTTTGACAGTCTGCTATCAGTACAGATAAGCCCTGAACACAATGAATGAAGCACGGCTGTGCCAGTGCTAAACCTGGAGTAAATGTGAACAATAAGAACCCGCAGCATGCAAATAAAGACAGCAAAAGTGTACTGAGTCACAGGTAAGATTAAGGTCCATTTTTAGCTCATAGGATGCAGTCAGAGCAAAACATGTCCAAAAAAACCAAACAGCACAAGCAGACGCCCGCTGACCACTAACACCCTCGTGGGCCCTTCCTGTGCTCTTGCCTTTAATGGACATGTTTTACCACGCAGTATAATAAAAGCAAGTTCAGTCCTTGATATAAAACTACAAATTGCTATATTTTCTGAGACAACTTTTGATACGTACAATATATTCAACATATTGTACTAAATAACAGCGTTCGCTGATTGTTAATGTGGGGTAAGGTTTGCTATAACATCAAAATGAAAGATGTAAAAAAAAATCTGTCCGGAAATAATAAATCACAACAATCGTTATCGTTTAACATTGATGTTAGAAAGAGTTCATAAAGAGGACACAATACTGAATGAAACAATATCATAGCCGACCTTGAATGTTTACAGTAACATTATATTTCATGCCAGGAGGAAATGCGCATTAACTCAGAATGCAAGCATGCAACAGAAAATTGCATGGTGGACAAACTGTCTTCATAATGAACATTCATCTTCAACAAAGCAGCACGCTTTCGCGAGAAAAAGGACATAATAAAACCTTACTTTCCAAACGGAGAACAATGTTCTTCCTTCTTCGGTACTCCTTACAAATATTTCTTAATTTTATTCTATATATATATATTCAGATATATTTTTCATATTGTATATAAATGAATTTTATTTACGATAAAATAAGCCTTTTGCCCAATTTGCTGTAAATGGTACATCTTTATCCAGTATATAAAATTATTCAATGCGATAGCAGACTGAGAACGACACGATTCCACACACATTTCTTAAAGTAAGTGGAAAAACTTCAGACAAAGTAACTGGAATTGAGACCTTAGAATCAGAGGGTTTACAGAACCAGCAAAATAAAGTGTCCTTTCATTAGGCTGCATTCGGAGATTCTGGGTTTTAAACGTGTATCCAAAGGCGTTTCATCCCATTATTTGACATGGTGACAGGTACAAAACATAACCATAAATACAGGTGAATATCTCATTTTTAATTAGAAAACAGTGAGAACCCTGTAATTCCAAGGTCTTGGATGTTGGTGGCGCAGTAAGTATGTGGTGGCCTCTCCGGCACCAGGGAGTCTCTTCTCGAACCAGTGATCCCCTTCGATCCTCTCCGATTCTCTGTAATTCCCTCTGCTGTAGAGGCACACAAAGCAGACAGGTGGTGGCACTCTCTTCTTGTCCAGGGCTTCCTTCAACCAGGCCGAGACCGACCGCGTGCTACGGCCCGGCCATCTTGTCTGCTGCTTGTTAATCTAGTGTCTCGGGCACAAGGTAAAACTGCAGGTACATTTATTTTCTCCTATGGATTTTGTTGCTTGACTCACAAATGAGCGGTCAGAAGCCAGATTTGGCCACAACGCACGTAGGCTATTATTAGAGATACAGGCCACTTCTCCGCCATCTGGACGGATGGACGCTGCGGTGTTCTCCGGGGCTCATACCACGCTCTGCTGGGAAGGGTGCAAAAACTGGGGGTTGACGTAGGAGAAGCCGGCGAACTCGCTCTGGTCGATGTTGGTGATGACCAGCTGGTCGGGCGGTGTGAGCACGGGCTGGGTGCGCGTGAAGAACCGGTCAAAGTTTTCTGCCCCTTTGCCACACTGCGGAGAGAAGAGAGAGAAGTAGAGGGTGACACACGTGGGACCGTGCCAGAACGTGAGTGCATTCATGCGCCTCAATCTGTTATCACTGACAACTTGTATCCACCCTGGACAGGAACCCAGTCCCTCCGTCCCACACACACACACACACACACACACACACACACACACACACACACACACACACACACACAGACACTATGGGCAATTTAGAGTCACTCATTCACCGTAAGCATATGTCTTCAGACAATGGGAGAAAACAGGAGCACCCAGAGAAACATGAGGAGAGCGTGAAAAGCTCGCAGAGACTGAGTTGGGTTCGGACCCACGCTCCATGAGCCGGGACACACGTGTGCTAACCGCTGCACCACAACACGATGCGGCAATGACGCAAGCCAAGGCCACAGAATCCCAGGGTTCTGGCCCTCTCTTCCTGCTATAACGCTGTGAGCGGCCGGGGATGGGACACAACACCCATCAACAACATGCGTCCCACAGCGAGCACCCAGCGCAACCAGCTCACAGTCATCCCGCTTTTCACACCTGCTGACTCCGGGGGCCCCAGCTCTCGTCTCGCGCAGGGCGGCCAAGGCACTCACCACTTTCGGCTTGAAGGGCGGCTGGATCTCACGGTTCTGGAGCCGCTCCCAGTCGATGCGGCGGAAGAAGGCGTGGTCTCGGATGTCCCGTTCGCCCTCGGGGCCACAGCCGAGGCGCTTCGACGGGTGTTTAGTCATGAGCTGCGAAGGTCAGACGGCCAGCGGAATTCGGCAGCACAAACGGGAGGTGCAGGAGACACGAGCACATGTCATTAGTCATGACACTACGAACAGTCCGAGGTCATGGAATTCATCTGTGTTACTAGTGTCCTTAACTGCATGACATGGTGCCTGAAACTACAAAAATAAAATAGAACTTAAAAATGTTTTAACTGCGCAAACCCATAATGGCTAACATCTCAAAACTATTTTTGCCAAATGAAATAATTCTGTCCCTGCACAATCATTTCTATTACTGCACCAAAGGCAAGTCTGTCGCTAAGAGATGTACTTCATGGGTGCCACTTTGCTAAAAATGTTCCTTCCAAATTTAGAACATAAAAGCACATAGAGTGTGCAGATGCAATTACGACAACAAACGGAAAAACGCTTTTGTCCTGTTCGTGCTCGGTATTTATCCCTTGAAAAACATGTTTCCACGAAAGGAGATTGAGAAGCAGCCCAATTACATGTGTCTGGAAGCACTTTGCTGCTTTGTTTCCCAGAATTCAGTGTGATGGTGAAAGATCGAGATGTTCCGAAGGAAAATGTTAAACGTGAATTAATGCGCGAGACGGGCACACAAGGACCGGTCTTCCCCCCGGGAAAGCACTGAGGACATCATTTCGTGTCAGTATGAAAGGCAGCGGCGGTGGGAGCGTGATGGACTAAAGCAATGCTTCTCGGTTCGGCTCCTGAAGGCCTCAGATGTGTGACAGCGCAACCCGCAATTCGCCAGACTGGACCGAGGACGAGTCGCCGCCTCACTCAACGGCACCATTGAAATCACTCACGCCCTTGCAGATGGACACGGCCTCCTTGGACATGGATTTGGGATAAGACACGTTGTGCTCCATGATGGACTGGAAGAGCTCGTCCTCGTCTTCGCCGTCAAAGGGGGGCTTTGGGTGACGAGAGGCGGAGCAAAGGAAACCGTTACACGAGAAGAGCCACTTTGCAAAAACGGCCCCAACTGCGTGGACAGCTGGGACAAAACCTGATAGCATGAGTCCCACAAAGCCGTGCGTGAAGTATGAAGGGCTACGCCTACCTGTCCTGCCAGCATCTCATAGAGCAGCACACCGTAGGCCCACCAGTCCACGGAGCGCCCGTAAGGTTGGTACGCGATGATCTGCCCGGGGACACAGGTGGGGGCGTGAGGATCAGACACCACTGTCCACGCAGCGGACATACACATCTTCTCTCTCTCTCTCACTTGCTCACACGCACTCTCACACATGGCCCCTAATCGGAAATAATACAGTGCGAGGCCATCACACACTCAGTCGAGGAGGTTCCTTCAGGACGCTCACAAACATCCCACTGAGACTTGCAGACGTTTGGCAATCTGTTCCACTTAGCAACTTACATTTATTTTCTGCCTCACTTCCCAGAGGAACGCTTATTAATTATGGAAAAATGGAGTTAGTGTTTCTTGTACAAAGAGAGAGATGGAGTGCAAACAACTCAGGACCCGCGGTAAGTCATGTATCCAGTGCAGCAGAAGGTAGCATCGCGGTTAAGAGATGGACCTATAAGCTGGTGAAACCCTTACAGGCCGTCCAGGAGATCCCCTCACTGTTCTGCCAGGGACTATTTCAAACACGTCTGTTTACTTACTGCTCACCGCTGCGGAAAAAAAGTGCGGTGAAAGGAATTATTCTTGACCCACGGAGCGAAGGTCAGAAAAACATCAGAAAGTTGATAACATATGAAATATTTACATTTATTTATTTAGCAGATGCTTTTCTCCAAAGTGACTCCCAATGAACTCTATGTAGTGTTATCAGCCCACACACCTTATTCACCAAGGTGACTTACACTGCTACATACACTACTTACGCTGGGTCACTCATCTGTACATCGGTGGAACACACTCTGTCTCTCACACAGTATGGGTGAACCTGAACAGTACGTCGTTGGAGTGCAGGGAAAACCAGAGCACCCAGAGGAAACCCACACAGACACAGGGAGAACACGCAAACTCCATACAGACTGAGCGGGGATCGAACCCACATCCTTTTGCACCTCCCAGGTGCTCTGAGACAGCAGCGCTACTCGCTGTACCACCATGCTGCCAAACATCTGGGGACTCTCCGTTTATTCTGTTTTACCTCATAGCGATGCCAATTTTTTTTTGGGTTTACTGTCAGGGGACATGTTTCTCTCTCTCTCTCTCTCTCTCTCTCACACACACACACACACACACACACACACACACACACAAAACTGAGCAAAGTAACAACTAACACAAAATGCCTTTTGTTTGCTTGCCTGGCCCTACTTATTTATCTGTTTCATGCAAACCCTGTTTCAAAAGCCCTTCGGTGAACAGCTGAGCCAAACACTGCTGGAGCGATCTTCCGAGAGGCTGGAAGAGCAAACACCCCTGCGGGGCCCGGGTGCGAGGGTGAGCGGTGGACCGGAGCGAAGCCGGAACGCTGCGGCGAAGCAGCTGCAGGCAGAACAGGGCAGGTGCCGTTTACGCGAGCGGGGGTGAACAGCAGCGCTGTGACGGGGTGAAGGGAGGACTCTGTGTGTCCCCACATGTTTCATTTAACTGCTTCACCATGGCACTGACTGATCACCGTCACAACGCTGCGTTAAAAGCACCGGGGCCCCGGGTTCCAACTAGACTGTGCCACGGCACACACTGAGGACTTGGCTCAGCAGGTGGTGCAGCGGTTGAGGAGGTGGAGTCCTGGCCCAAAGGCTGCAGTTTCAAGTCTTTAGTAAAAATCAATCAGGCAAAACTGGCTAATTCGGATTTTTCAAAAGATGTACCACAATTACCTTCTTTCTACCGTACCTTACTGTTCCTTCAAGTTGCCTTCGATAAAGGTGTCAGCTAAATGAAGAGCAATACCGTTAATAACATGGCAGAATCAGAGAGATGCTGCAGGTGACACAGTGTGGACAGCTACATAGGGACATCAGCAGCAAGGAGGGTTCCAGAACTCCCAGAAACCCTTGTAGTGATCCTGTACAACATTATGTTAAAGACACCTGTCTTGGCTACAGAGAGAAGCCATGAGTCCACAATGAGCAGACAGAAATTTCCAGAAAAGACTGGTGCATTTCTCTGTGAATGTAAAGGCCTGGTGCTTCACACGACTGTGCATGCGGTTGTGCTGGAGCGCTACTGGTCTTCCCCACTACAGCCAAGCGATGGAGGTAAGGATGGTCGGGCGATGGGCGCGTGCCATCTGCGCCTGACACAAGTAGGCAGGGAGCAGGGAGGCTGAGGATTTCTCACACTGACACACAGAAGTGTGCGCATTTCTCTGGTTAACTCTTCGGGGCACTGGTTTTCAGCAAAGGCGCAGCTGACAGCGCCCACGTCACTAATTTTTCCTTGCCTCGATCGCCTTATTCACCTACATAATTTTTTGTCCAAAAGTATTAATTTCCGCAGCAGAGACATAATAGTTTTCTTGACAAATGTCCTCATTTGTACTGGGACACACGCATGATTAATGATTAAGCTAAACGTATAAACAAACATAAGAGTCACCGTCTGCTTTACGTCAGTAGTCACCTGCCATCCAGTACATGACTGGTTTTCCTCAGCCGATGTGTTTGACTGGTCTGAGTCATAAGCTGCTTTATTAGTAATATTACATTAATATTACACAGACTAATAGTTGTTGGGGACATGGCTCCAACAGAAAACTGGCTAGGAGCGCCACTGAGCAGGATGTATGACCTGAGGGTGCCATCGCTCGGAAAAGATGATCTGGGACTGGCGCAGTGTCATTTGCGGCCACGAGATGGCGCAATGGGCACATTCAATTCATGTGATGTGAGGAGTGTGTCCTCACGTCTCAGTATGGCAAAGATGCAGGCTGACGGCCACCAGCGGAGCCACCGCCCGCATAGAGAACAGTCCCCGGGACACTTACCTCGGGAGCGATATAATCCGGTGTCCCGCAGAAGGTGCGCGTCGTCACACCCTCGTAGATGCTCTCCTTGCACATGCCAAAGTCGGCGATCTTGATGTGGCCCTCCGAGTCCAGCATTACGTTGTCCAGCTTCAGGTCTCTGTCGGGATGACGTAGGGACGGTAGTCAGGCACAAGCTCGGCAGCGGGGGGACACCCGTGCCGCATGGTACGCACAACTGTATCTTACTTTTGCCGCACGTTACTTTTTCATACAAACTAAGGAAGCTGCCAGAAAAGGACAGTCTTCCATGAGAAGCAGCGGGCCGCTTCAGCGCCCAGGTTCGCCCTCTCACCTGTAAATGATGCCCCTCCTGTGCAGGAAAAAGAGGCCGATGGCGACCTCTGCCGCGTAGAACCTGCGGTGACAAGTAGGGCGGGGAGGGATGGGGAACGCGTGAATGACACTGTCCGCAACGTTGGCGACAAACACTTTGTCAGCACGCTTCACCTGGAGAAGATTCACTAACTCCAGGCTGGAACTGCGTTATAGGTGGGGCTTTCTGGTAAAAGGCACTTTCTTACACTGCCTGTGGCTCTTTGAATTTGCCCACTTGCTGGATGTGGTACATGAGGTCACCGCCGTTGATGTACTCCATGACGAAATAGAGGCGGTCCTGCGATACAGAGGAGGGGTTAGCGCACGTTCTACTGCCTGTCACTGCGCTGCGTGAATTCCACATTCATGCTCGCTTTGACGAAATAGTCTCCAACCTCATCCTGAGAGAAGAGTACCGAAAATTTGGGAACTGCGACAAAGCCTGAACACTGTACCTTGGGACACATTTATACACATTTATCTGACGCTTTTCTCCAAACTTCAGCTACTTAGAATTATTTACCCATTACTACGGCTAGGTAATTCTTTACTGGAGCAATTTAGGGTAAGTACCTTGCTCAAGGGTACTACAGCTGAAAGTGGGACTCAAACCTGCGACCTTTGCGTCCAAAGGAGGCAGCTCTAATAAGTACGGTACCAGCTCCCCCGACACCATCAGAGGTCCTCCTCTCCCAAGTTCTCACAACTTCCCTGCACATCTGAGCAGTGCCTGCCAGGCTTCCTCGAGAAGGACAACAGCAGAGGCAGCCCTTTCCAGACCAGAGCATATGCACGCGCGCGCACACGCACACGCACACACACACACACACACACACACACACACACACACACGCGCACTCACCACAGTCTGGAAGCAGGAATGCAACTGGGTGAGGAAAGGTGGCTTGTCTCGCAGCGCCAGCACCCTCTTCTCTACCATGGTGCACTCGACGTCATCGTCCTGGATCACCACATCCTTCTTCAGGATCTTGATGGCGTACAGCTCCTCTGTGGATTTCATCTCTGCCAGCATCACCTGTGGAGGAGGTTCAGGGGTGACATCAGCATGGACATGAGGCAGCACAGCGGTTAAAGAGCTGGACAGGTGCTCAGAGTCCTGCCTTCACATCCTTGAGCTGCACACGTAACTCGATCGGCCTGAACTGTCCGAAATCCCATACAGCCCGATCAGCGGCCGAGGTGTAAAAACAATGTTGAAAGCGACTCGGGGAAATGGGGTCTGCTAGGTTTAGGCTGCACGTGACAGGAAACACAGGTCTGAGGTGGACAGGGATGGGAGAAGGTCCGGGACCTCCTCGCTCGGCGCCGCTCACCTTGCCGAAACTGCCCTTGCCCAGCAGTGCCAGGAAGTTGAAGTCGGAGAGGTGGACGCGATCCATGTTGTTGAAGGGCAGGCTGAACCTCCGGTCGTCCGAGGGCGTGATCACCTTCTTGCCAGGGCCGAGCCTGGCTTTCTGCGACAGCGTGGTGTGAAGCACAAATCAGACCACACTGCTGGGGGAATACAGTGTCTTTTTTTTTTTTTGCATCCGCACACATCCAGAAGCACAGGGTCACAACAGAGCGGTGGAAGCGAAACAAATGAAAAAAGGAGGGTGTGAAAACCAAATAAAGTTTCAAGGCAGTGTGGCATGTGTTCCAGAACCAGGAGGTGCAGTAACTCAGCTGCAGCCCTTTGCTGTGTGTGGAGGCGGAGCTGGAGGCCGGCCAATCAGGAATGACTAAATTAGCTTTAATTAACTGCTTTGCACCGCCGCCCCCTGCTGTTCACGAGGGCTTCCGTCGACAGCCTGCATCTGGTACCCTGTAGAGACACTTCCGCTGTGCCCTTGTCACTCTTCCTCACCCCCTTGTTCTCACCGGTGACCTGTTGTACGCTGGCTTGGGTGACGGCATCGGCTGTACGCTAGTTAGTGAAAATAACGTGGTTTTGTACGTCCTGAAGGAAGAGGAAGGACTCGTCCCTGGGCTGGACAGGAGGGGTCCCGAGAGGAAGCTAAAGTGAAGCCTGCGCTCCAGCTAATCTGTGCTGACAGACAGAAAGACGCACATGATCTTAAACGCCTTTTTCGTCCCCCCCAGACCTCCACGGGATCTCTCCCCCACCCCCACGCTGCACACTCCGAATGCCAGGGAGCCTGGGGCTAAACGCACGAGTCTCATGTCGTCTTTTTGCTCCCCTCCTCGAGACGACAGGTGTTCCACCTTCAGCAGGCACAGCTGCTCTCAGGCATTATTAAAGGAGAGCGCCCTTTAGTGGGTCTCCTCCGGCTTATTACTCTGGACAGAGTGTGTGTGGAGAAGAGCTCGCAGGCCACCTGGAGCACCGTCTCGAGCCCAGTGCTGCCACCTGCTGGACACGTGAGATGGCGCCACCACCAGCACTCACTAACGGCCAGCGAGCGACTGAGCTCATGGAAACAAAAGGTCCATCATTTGTTTCAAGTGAACTTGTAATTAATTAGCTTTCGTTGAGCTGTTTGTTGTTTGAGTTGTTCAAGGACAGACCCCAGCGGCAATATGCGTATTTCCTTTTCACTGCACACACGGCCGTGGTGCGGTGGTGCAGTGGAGCAGTGGAGCAGTGGGTTGGACCGGGTCCTGCTCTCCGGTGGGTCTGGGGTTCGAGTCCCACTTGGGGTGCCTTGCGATGGACTGGCGTCCCGTCTTGGGTGTGTCCCCTCCCCCTCCAGCCTTGTGCCCTGTGTTGCCGGGTTAGGCTCCGGCTCCCCGCGACCCCATATGGGACAAGCGGTTCAGATAGCGCGCGTGTGTGTGCGCACGCACGGCATTCCATCTTCCTGGGCTTCGAACAGCTGAAAAATCCACACGAGTCACTCCTACACGTCACTTTGGCACCAATTCATGAAAAAATGGGCAAACTGGTCTGCAGCACTTCAATTGTTTTCTTGACTAAAACAAGTTGAACTTAAAGCAAGTTGGACTTGAGCATCTCGTTGAGGTCAATGTGCTCCGAACGGCACCCTCCACTCAACAAGCAGCTCAGTCAGGGATCAACAATTACAAGGAGAGTTTAAAGAAAAGCGACGCACACACGGTCACCTGGACTGAGAGCGGAGAACTACGCGAATTGCACTTGAGCCACCGGGCGGGGAAACCGGTGCCCCTTCACCAGGCTCTCGACACAGGCGTTCTGGGGCGGAACACATGGACTTCTACAGCCCGGGCTTGCAGCGGACCAGTAGAAGTAGGAGAAGTGGTGGGACTCCCAAACATGGGGGCGTGGTGGGGTGGACACACGAGGCTGCGCGCGTTTATGCGCTTGTGCGCTCGTGCGTGTGCCCGCATGCATGACGAACATAAGAACATGAGAAACACAGTCATCTCGTCTGCTGACACACGGGGCCATGTCGTCACCGCCAAGAATTAATTACACGCAAACAGCGGTCGAGGACAAAACGGGGACTTGAGAGGGCAGGCGAGGAGAGCAGGAGAAAGATGGAGAAAAAGAGGGGAAAGGAATAGAGACGAGAAAGGGAGAGGGTAAGGGGAGCGAGGGAGGGGTACGATAAATGATGGTACGAAAACACCTATCGCATGTGTTTCCATCTCCATCGCTTCCCTTATTTTGAAGCGGATATTCTCAGGTTCTTGGTTTTATTCGTACGTTGCATTAAGCACACATGCCAGCGTTCGACGTGCAAATAACTGTTTCTCTTTAGAGCTTCAACCGCGTATTCAGAGCTGTAGCCTTGTGCATGAATGAGGGACAAAGAAAGAGGCGAGACAAGAGAGGAGGGCCACAGAGGGGGTGTCAGGGAACAGGCAGAGCTACCTTGAGGAACTGCAGAGTGTTTTGGCAGGCCTAGAAGAGACAGGAGAGAGGAGGGGATGGGGGATAGGAGGACAGACCATAAGAGAGGGGTCCACAAGCCCAGAAATCAGGGAACAGAGAGAGAGAGAGACAGAGAGAGAGACGTTTGTGACATCACAGAGTCCCAGGACCATGCTGACACACAACGTCAAACTGATAGACACAGCGTTCTACACCTCAGCACCTGCTTTGAGGGCTTCAGCTCAGCGAAATGCAAAATGTACATTATATGTCATTTACTGGGTTCGAAACAAAAGAGGAAAATGAGTTTGAGGGATGCGTACGCTCACAGGAATACTGGAATATACCATGTTTTGTCTGACACCCTCTACCAGTTGGTTCTGAAAGGCTTCACCAGCAATACCATGGACCATCCAGAAGCAACTCTCACAAAGACGCCGTGTTCCTGCAGTCAGCGAGAAATTTAGCACAAGATGGCACCCGATGTCTTCACATTGCTTTATGTGTCTGGCCTGGTTTCCATGGTCACCACGGGGTAGTATCCTGAAAGGCGCACCACCTCAACAGCTCAAGGACAACAAGGGTCCTCAGAAAGGATTGGGGGAGGGGTGAAATATCAGTAATACGTTGTGTGTGTGACAAAAGCATGTAGATGAGGAGATGCGCTCCTCTTTTCCTGAAGTGGAATAAGACCCACGGTGAAAGGTGGCCCACGTGTGACAATGCTGGTCCGCTGCGAGGACTTTGACAACGTTTCAGTGAGGCCACAACAATAATGGGACTAAAACTGGTACGGCAAAACGGCGATACAGCAAGTAGTGCTGTAGTCTCCCAGCTCCTGGACAGCACCGGAGGAGGATCCCTGGTCAGCCTGTGTTGAGTTTGCAGGTTCTCCCAGTTTCTGTGTCAGTTTCCTCTGGGCACTCCGGTTTCCTCCCATTAAAACCTTTACAAAGGTTTCCACGTGGAGGTGGCGACGGCCCTTCAGCACACTGCTAACAAGTGGAGGGCACAAGTGCACAGAGGAAAGAGTCAAAGACACACCGGGACTGTGTCTAGTCAAGCGCTCGGCGTCTAGGACACTTTGGCGGGTCTCCCTCAGAATTCAGAGCTCAACGAATCAGAGGCCGAGAATCGCTCACGTTTTTGCATCACAGGACGTCATCCGTTATTACGACAGGTCATGTTCGCGGTGAGCGGCCGAGGTTCTCACCTCAAACTTCTGCCTCAGCTCCAAATTGCCGTCGTTCACGTCGGGAATGGGCACGTTGTAGTACTCGCCCTCCTCCTGGTTCAGCATCTTGTACCTGAGATGCAGGCAGCCAGGAATTATTCATCACATCCTCTCATTAGCCTGCTCAGCAGATTCATAAAATGCATATTCATGTATTTACATGAGCCACTTGTAGAGCTGGATACATTTTAATCAAGTGACAGAGGTTAGGTCCTGCTTAAGGATACAAGAGCTGTTCTCCTGTGGGGACTCGAACCTGTGGCGTTATAGTTACAAATCAGGAAAACAAGGCGCAGTATTATCAGTCGGAACCCTGAAGCAAGGCAGCCAGTCTAGCGTCGCTTGATCGTTTCATGGTGACACCACACCACTGCTGAAGGAAGCTCTCTGGCTCAGATTTGTTTAGCTCACTGTGTTGCTTACTGTTGACAACAAGCAGTGGCTGCCGCACCTTTAAACGGTGAATGAACGCCAGCTTGGTCACAACAACCAGAAGAGGCGACAAACGGTCGAGTTGAAACATCGAGACGGTCATATTGAAACGACCATCACATGTTGACAGATGATGTTAAAGCCTGGTTCGCCGCACTGGAAACTATTTTCTTGTAACGGACGTAAAAGTCACCGCCGAGTCACCCAGCCGACCGAGTCGAGCGACGCCTCCCGCACAGGTGACGCGGCTGTGCGTAGTTCTTACGTGAGAGCGCTTCTGGTTCTGAACCCTTAAGGGAGGACTGCTGCTGTAGGAGCGGCGAACTCAAACAAATTCATTAATAAAATATTACAGAGAGAGATGTGTGAAAGTTGAAAAGCGCGAGCCACTCAGGCAAGGCATCTGCTGCCCACACGAGTGATGACGTCACGGAGGGTGTTGTGAAGGGCGTCATGAATGACATCCCTGCAGCATCCGTGATACATCGCAGGTCTCACCAGCCACACACGGGGGATTTTATCAGCTCCGACACTCCAAAGGACATGGAGCCCATGAAGTCGTTCCTCGTGGTCCGGTCCCAGTCCCACACCTCCACCGACAGCCGCCGGTCCTTGTCCGAAGCCTTCAGCTTGCTGTGGACACGCACACACAGCACAGAACGTGAAGCACTCCCCGTGGGTAAAACAGGCCAAGAAAGAACACAGAGAATAACTCGGAAAAAGCACTCTGTGAATATGGTAAAACCAACCAGCCAGGCATTCAGGGACCCGAACCATGTCCGGTACCAGCCCACTCACAAGGTGAATGACTCGTTCCAGGTGGGATTGAGGGAAGAGCGGATGGTCCTCGTCTTCTGCTTGGTCTCATTCTTGGGGTCCGGGATGAGCTTCAGCTTGACGTAGGGGTCTGAGAGCCCATTGGGGTCCATGGGGATCAGGTTTCTAGCCTCCACCACTTCAGGGAGGAAGGAGAAGAGCAGAAACACCATCAGAGCTCAACACCCGTTTTCAACGTGGTGAATTTCAAAATGCAACAAACTTGTTCGCTCACATTACAGGTGAAAAGGCTCGAAGCGGACTGAACAAAATACACAACGGCAGGCCTCCTCTCGGGACAGGAATGTGCCGAGATGTGCAGCGCAGCAGCAGCTGTCAGAAAAAGGCTGCCAATGTCAAGGGCCGGGTCGGGGTTTCAGGAGGACGCGCACAAGCTAGCGCGACAAGCAGGACACCTTTCAGTAGCCTTCACTGTGCCGAAAGAAGGCATTTGTGATGGCATCACATTCATATGAAGGACAGACCCATAAGGACAGACAAATGGGTACACCCATCCGTCGTCAACAACCGCTTGTCCCAAGTGGGGCTGCAAATTCCCACAGCTCAAGACAAGGAGGACAGAAATTTCCAGTCTTCAACATGTGCAATATTAGCTGTGACCAACAGAGGGCAGTCTAGCCCCTCCAATGCCTTTCTGTTTGTCAATCTCAGCGGAGCTCCTTTCCAGCAAGGCAGATGCACGGCCGCATTGTTCTCCACGCACCCAGGACATTGTGTTAAGCACCTGCTGGACCACAACAAGCACCCGGTGTTACCACGAGCATCCTTGAACGGCCGGACAAACGCGTCCCCTCCCCATCCATATCCCAAACTTGCGGCGCATCTCCGCGAGGAAGAACCCGATGGGGAACGGGGGCTCTGCGTCCTCACAATCGACGCTGTGCCGGCAAACGACGAGCCCCCCGAAACTGTGCCCATCACCCACGAGCACACTGTGGAAAACAGGAATAAGGAATTTCTCCCCATTTCTGTTGCTTGGATACAACATCTAAGCAAGTCTCTCCCTACAGTACATTTCCCCAGCCTTTGCTCCAAGTAAAAGAGGGGAAAAAAAAAAACACACACACACACACACACACACACACACACACACACACACACACACACAACATCAGCTATGACTAAACTGCCAAATTGATGTGGGCCCCGCTCAGAGAAACTCCCTACGTTTTGCTGACTCAGAAACCTGGACGATACAAAAGGTTGACGCCATGTGCGATGTAGTTCACTCCCTTTAGAGCACTTCTAATACAGCCGCAGCCCTCCTTGGCAGCTGTCCCAGTAGTAAGTACACTATTTTTATCATGTTACCCAGCCATCACGTTTGTCCAAGGCATCCTTCAGTTTTATGGATTCACACACTTGGTATGAAGAGTGACAGTCAGTCTTTAACACATCCTTCCATCAGCGATAACCGTCTGATCAAGTCAGGGTCCCGGAGGTCCGGAGCACATCCCAGAAGCTTGGGGCACTAGGCTAGGCAGTGTACAGTCCATCACAGGGTAGCCCCACACAGACATTTGGTCACGTATTGACATGCTACGTTCTATTCGGAGCCACCAGCGCCTCCTACAACACGCAGCTGTGGGAGGAAACAGGAGCAGCTGGAGGAAATCCACACAACGCAAGGAGAGCGTGCAAATTCCGCAGAGAGCGAGCCAGACTCAAACCCACAGCCAAAGGCAGTGAGCCAGACTCAAACCCAAGGCAGAGCCCAGGGGCTGCGAGGCAGCAGAGCAACATGTTTGCCGCTGCGCCACATGTTCTTAACCATGATGCTGTGCTCTGTCGAGTATGGACCGATGCATGTGAGAGCCTAACGGTGCAAAAAGACCAGACGATTGCTGCTCTGTCTGTCTGCTGCAAACCTCCAAATGTTTCCAAATAGCGTTTGGCAGTGAAGTTACTCTGTGGCGCATGTGGACGACACCCGCTTTTCAGCGAATCTCGGTGCTGTGCGGAGGGGGCAGAGGCTGGGGGCACACGGCTCGTTTTGCGATTTACGTGCTGCATCCCTGGCTGCCAATTACTCACCGAGTCCCCAGATGGAAGCTGCCAATTATCATCGGTGAGTCAGCCCACCGCCATTGACCACAGCCATTCGCTCGCCAGGTGGGCGGCACTTTGGGTTCTTGAGTCCGATGGGCTCCGCCACTGGGCCACGGTAACGGACGACGCTCGCTTTTCGCTTCTCCCAACTGCTGTGCGTAAACAGCGCTGTCACAGCGGTGATTTTACCCTGGTAAATTTGCCTGAATAAACAGGTCTGGCTGCCTGAATAAACACGACTACAGAACACCAGTGTTGGCCCAGCGGAAAGAGGCACGCGGAGCACAGACCGTGAGCGAGACGCCGCTTCGGCTCGGGGTGACGAGGCCGAACGGAGCCACTCGACGTGACAAATATTTCCCCGTTGTCACACGGAGGTCATCTCATTCCTTCTGTGCTGTTGACATTTGCATTGAAGCTGCAATCATTTGTTTGAATGATTCACCACAGGGAACACGGAGGCCTGCTTGATTAGATTTGCGCGGAGAGCAGCAAAACCACAACGGACATAATGAATATCAAGTGCGAACCCAAAAACTGCTTTCGAAGGTAAATAGTGCAATCGTGCAGCAGGAGCCATTAGTGTACAGTGATCCATTAGTACACAAAGATCCTTTCACTAGTTATTGTTCTCCATAACAATTGCCCAAAACGTGACAGGATCAACACGCCTGTCCTATTCATGCCTGAATTACTTATGCATCTGAAAAGTTCGCCAACGGGCTGCAATCTGAAAATGAACCAGAAACCGAATGGTCCCTTGTTAGACCGACTATCTATCTATCTATCAATAGGCAAAAAGGATATTTCTGCTAATTTTAAAAAACCTAGTGAGAGCCCTGCTTTATTCACCTGCTCCACAGCATCATGTTACCTTCAACCCACGTACAGCTTCACTAAAGCTTTGATTTGTAGAACAAGAGGGGAAAGGAAAGAAGGTGCTGTCAAAAATGTCACTTCTGCTGAAAGACAAAGAGCTTTTAATGATTCTAAATTATTTTTGGACAATCTAGGCTCTTGATTAATATTTTTAGCCAAACTGGGATTATTTATTATTTTGCTTAGCTGAGACTTTCATAGAAAGCAATTTAATAATTCTACACACAGACACTCACACACACGACCATATTTCAGTTGAACAACTGAGGTGAAGCACTTTCCTCCAGACACCAAGTACCGGGGTACAGTGAAGCAGCCAATGGATTAGGAGCCCAAATCCTTCCCGCTCAGCCCAAACAAGTCACAGTCGCCTTTCTGAAGGGGTTTAGTGCAGAGCTGAGTCCGACCGACTCTCATTTACTCCTTTAGCGAAGTCAATTTCTGCACAAACGGTACTTTTTTGTCATATTTGGGACATACTTGGGAAAAAAAATTATTTTATCACATTACATTTCTGTCATGCCCTTCTGGCTGCTTTTGATTTTTTTTCTATTTAATGCTTTAATTTTTGTTCCTTAACCAAGTAATTTCAAACCCTGAAAATATTCTTTACTTTCAGCTGACTTTCTATGTTGATTTCTCTGGATTTCATATTTATAAGCAGGAGCCTATCCCGGAAGCACTGGGCACAAGGCTGGGGAGGATACTCTGGGGATGGGACACCAGACCATCACAGTGTGTGTGTGTGTGTGTGTGTGTGTGTGTGTGTGTGTGTGGATGCATATTTTATTCCCCCACGAATAAAAACTCACATTAGTTCTATAACTGTTAAGATTGCTGGTGATTCATAACGTGAAAAAGTGCTGATTTGAACCAAAGTGACCTCACGTTTGCGTAGTTTATTGACACTTTTTTACTTTTACTCCAGTAGATTTTTCGATGATTACTGGATGAGTGCTTTTAGTCAAGTAACGGTACTTGTTCCTGTGTATTGTTTTTGACTGCTCGACCCATCTCAGGTGTAATGCAGTATGATGCTTAACGTGGGTCTGAGGGCCACTCTTTATTAACCCTTGTGGCCCTCAGACCCACGGCCGTCCCACAGACGAAACCACTCCCATACCAGTCAAACGACATATCTGGACTGCAGCGGTGAAAGGCACCACCCCAAGACATCTATGGAACAGCTTCCGGTCAGCGCCAAGGCACCTCTGCAAGCAGCGTGTGCTCCTTTTCCACGCCCTGCATGAGCTCAAAGCGGGATCGCGTTCTCAGAATCACGGCCTCCTTCAATGACACCCGCATGCCGCACCCACCTGTGACGTGGAGCTTGTCGCCGCCGACTTCTGCCCTGAGGTAGAGCCGCCCCCGGCGCTCGGTGTGGTCTGTCCCACACAGGCTGGGCACGTTATTCACACACTGCTTGTGCACGTTCATGTCACAGGCTGCGCGGATGGAATAGAGAGAGACCGACAGACAAGAACAAGTTAGTCATCAAGGCTTCGAACCCATTTCCACTGGCTGATACCATACTTCTTCCTATCCCTTCTACTTCTTTGAACAAATTGGCCTTGTAAGCAGCACAGACATTAATGTTCTGTTGTGATAAGTGGAAAATTACGTGTGGCTTCTAGATTCACAGATTCCTTGACACCCTTCAGCAGAATTGGGCCTTTACTGGATATGAGTGAGGACAAGCTGTAATTTGCATTCCTGTTTTCCATATATGATGTTTTTTAATTATAATATTCCAGGAAAAGGTCCACTGATTTAGTTTTAATTCAGAGGATGAGCTGCACCACACACCTGAAAACACCCTTCCTCCCAACTAAGGAGTCTGGTGGGGTTTGAAACAGTACCTGGGTTCAGAGAAACGCATGCACTGCCTTGCCCTCCCAAGAAGAGCATAACTCTGCATTTCGCCTTTGCCGTAAAGCTGAGCACATGCTGTACACCCCCACTGGCTCCAAAGTCATGTTCCCAAAAGCTTGCCAAAGAGTATGCTAGGAAGTCTGCAGAAACATCCAGCGCCTTCACTGCATACATCCAGTACTGGAGGGAAGCGCAATACCCACTGTTGCCCATCTTCAAGCAGAGACAGGGCAGAGACCAAGCTGCAGGTCACAGTGATGTACATCAAACAGTTTCTGCAAATGCGTCTAAGAGAGGACCCTAACCCTAACCCCTAACCCTAACCTGGACTCTTCCTCCCATTAAAAGATTGGTGAAAAGGAGAGGGCAAGAAATTTGTCCGCCTGGGTAGACAAGAACGTGTCACACGGTCCTCCATCTGCCAGGTTCCAGGTCTTGACACGTGGGCAGCAGCCAGTCAAGGGGACGAAGGTGATTTTTACACACAGTATGTATGGCCTAAGCAGGAGATAAGCACAGAGCTACTCCTGCTGAACACCATAAAACATGAAGTCCTGTTGAGGGCACCAAGAACTTTGCTGCGAAATGCAAGCTCAATATTTAATATGCTGCTTCTTCAGAACTTGTGGACAGTGAGCTCCTGCAGGGATCAAGACAGACTAATGATTGTTCATCTTCAAAACAGGAATAGTTCACGCCATGGAGGTAAAAAATTATGTAAGAGCTTTGCTGATGCAGCTGTGTGGCTGGGCTTGGACTGGGCATTGGGTCTGCATGCGGGTGTGTCACGGCAAGCGAGATCATTAATATTTGGGCCGGCAAGGGGAACTCCAGCCCTCATGGGCACTGGGTTGTTCTGTTACATTCAATTTGGCTCTTTACTGATCATCAAAAATGTTATCTGAATGAGAGTGGAGCAGCCTGCGATCCAAGAGGCAACACCTGCAAAACCTGCACACTAGTAAGTTGCCGTGGGCCAAGTGGACCAACATTTCACACTGCAATGTTAGTGACAGACAGGGTCTGCTCCTACCGATGTTGAGAAATGACAGCTAACTCACAGACTACTTGTAGAACAGCCATGTCAGCGTTTGCACCTATGTGTGACATGCAACTCAAGTTCTGCATAAAGGATTAGTTATGAAGTGTGCATGGCCAGAGCCTGTTATGCCAAGAGTTTCAAAGTCTGCGTCGGAACATAAAACTTGGAAGACTCTGACCGCTTGGTCATTATCTAATGTGCTTGCATAATATGGGTGTGCGTGATGGTGCAAAAACGTTGACTTAAAATTAGCACGCATTATTCATGGAGGACAGCGGCACCAAGAGTTAAGCCGTACATTTAGTTCGAGGTCCCAAATGGCAAAACATGCTGAGAAGAAAACAGAGGAACTTAGATGGACTTTGGTTCTATGTCCAGCTTATGTCCCTTCTTTGAAACCCACCTAAAACTCTTACAGGTACAATGTCAAACGCTCATGTTAGACAGTTATTTAATTTATGGTACTAACAGCATATCCTTATACACCTTTATATTTCTAATATTCCAGACAACAGTAAACAACGGACAGAAAGTGTGGGAAAAGAACTGAGACGTCAAAGTAAAATCTCAAAAGTTGAACGCAAGGATTCCGTTCCAACGTTCACTTCTCATCTCTGTCCAGAGGGAGGCTCTTCAACAAAGTTAGAGTGCTGGGAAAGTGTCATATGACAAAGAGTCTCATTCCCCCTCACCCCCCCAGTGAGTGAGTTCTGTGGTGAGACCAGTTTCCGCGTACGAGGGACTTACGTTCGCATTTCATGCCCTGGTGGATGAGTCCATAGAGCAGAGACCCGCAATGGTCACAGAACGTAGGGCTGCCATAGGTGTGGATCTTAAACTTGTGCTTGCTCCGGGGGTCCTGCAACAACACGGAAGGAAGGAAGGGACTGAACACCCCTTATGACACTGCCCAGAATGGCCTTAGAAGTTGAAATCATGCCATTCACTCCGTATATCCAGTAGTGAGAGAAATCAAGGTGAAATGTATTATACCAACCAATGTGCTTGTGGCCAAACCACATGTCACCAGCTGGGACTGGAAAACGCAACCATTTGCTTGCAACTTGAATCCTCTTCCTTCCACCACCCCACACACGGCACGCCCACCAGATCAATAAGCCCTCAGCCTTCAGGCCTTCCCCTCCATTCCTGTGATAGTCCCCTGTTCCCAGATCAGCCCCACCGTGTTTCACTGTTGATGGCTGACTTAGCGAGAACACAGAGGACGTGAAATTCATGGAGTGCGCGCAAACCCCAGAGGAGCAGTGCGTCGGCTCCTCCGAGCCCAGCCCCTAAGCGGACACGCACAGAGGCGCGAAGTGATGCCTGGTTAGCCAGCTAACGCGGCGTGTCGGCCGCACGCCCATGCAAAGCTCTCGGAAACACGCCGTTCCCTTTTCACGCAGATGCTCCAGTCAGCAAAGTTCCCGCGGCTTCCCATCAAGAACAGCGCGTCTGGAGTGATCTATGGCGCTGCGTGTGGAGCGAACCCCAATCCCCGCAGGGCTGCCGGAGAGTCCAATCGGAACGGCTGAGAAAGCATTTTCTCACATGGAAGGCTTATCCATCTAAGTGGAGAGGGAAACACAAGGGTTATAAATAAACGCAGTGCAATGAAGACGGAATAAGTGGGTTGGCAGAGAAAGTCTCTTTCCACAACTTTCAGTCGCTTTTCACACAGTGAGAATCGTGGGGACGAGGTGCAGGCTGTGTCCTAATTAATGGACCACAGGAGCTGACAGGAGCCGAAAAAGAAAGCGTACTCACTAACAACACTAACACTAAAAAGGTTACATGGGCTAATGCGCACTTCCTTACACAGGGTGGATGTTGGGGAGTCCATTGAAGTGGTGGGACAAGAGGTCAGGGCAACCAAAGTGACGCATAACGGTGTGCGAACTCGAGGAGAAAGGCTCACCCACAGGTTACCGGAAGTGCCACGTTCAGCCACAGTCCCGCAAGCAGCAAGGAGATATTTATTTGTTTAAAGTCACAGCAAAGTTCTCACTTCAGTGAGCAGTGGCAAGTGCTACAGAAGCCAACAGGCATCAAGTCACGAAACAGCAGGGTCCCTCTGCGGCTCAGCCCAGGCGAGGCGACAAGTGGCTCATGGTCCTACGGCGTTCTCCTCGGAGAAACAAGGCAACTTGATCACTTGGGTCTATTATCAATGGTGTTACTGTTACTACAGGACTACATTATGCAATAACAACTGACAGTTTTACCCATCCATACAGCTGGAGCTATTAAGCACAATAACATTAGCCAAGGGCCCCCTGGGGAGCTGGTAGCGTTCAGGTTTCAAGCTCATGTGCTCAGCCAGCATGCCACCTGCTCCAGTCCAGGACGCGTAAGTGCATCCGGGATACTGAGCAGGACTGTACTGAATCCAGCAAACAGGCCGGATGGGCGGTGTAACTGGTATTAGTGATATGAACGGTATTATAGGTATGAGTGATATGAGTGCTGGATTGCCGGCAGACGACGCGCACGGGAGTGTCACAATGCTCCACTCGAGATCATGTTTCTCCAACACTGTCCCCAGCAAGAGAGGAAACAACCGGAATCAGCTTGGTGCTGCTCATTTGCATCAAAACGCAAATGGGACCAAGCACAGGCCTCGTGGCTTGCGGACAGATGCCTCTCCAGATCCAGGAGATCCCCGTTTCACCAACCTGCAGCTGTGCTTCAGACACGGGCAAAGCGCATGTATGTGGGATCCAGCACCTGCTCCTTTCTCACTCAAGACAGTCTGTTGAGCGATGGGCTGCGCCTTCTGTGCCTGATCTATAGACACAGGTGAGCCCCAGCCCCTGGCTATTGATCTCTGGCTCACAGCGAACCCAGAGGGGTCAGGGATACGGAGGAGCAGCTGCATGACCTGCATGTCCAGAAGCTCTGGTTTCACCAAGGCATGTTTGCTCCTTTGTTCGAAGCCCTTCTTTCTTATCAGACTCAGTCATTTACATGCTAAATGACACAAACTTTGCCCATTGAGTGTGTTTTATCTAATTTCTACTCAAAACGTGTGTGTATGAATTTCATTTTCACACTAAACGAGGCTACATCTACTCTAGTTTTACTCAGTGTGACTGTATTGCCTTCATACTCAGCTTCTCCACAACTCCCTTTAACCCATAATCCCACAATCACACTTTCTTCCATTGCGTGTGTGCGCGCATCGCCTTCATACAGAATTTCACTTTAAAGAAGTGTGTGTAGGGTACATCTAAAGTTCATGTAAAGTCTCAAAGCTTTCGTAAATTACTCAGAGCTGCAACACTGCAATAACCATCAAGCAGTATCAAATATCAGAGCAAAAGTACACTCACATTTATTACTATTACTTCAATTATTATATGGAGATTTACACCAAACTTTTATGTCATTATTCGGGCTCTTCCAGTAAAACTGTCTGCCTAATAATAATAAATAAGTAGTCAGGAAGCGTAACAGCCTTCATGCTGAGTTCAGGACCTACCAGAAGACTGTGAAACCCAACTGTAAGGGGGGTACAAGATCCCGGGGATGGGCGAGGAAGCAGAGGAGACTGCCCGCCTTTCAGCGAGTCTCATTGAAAGAACACAAGCTGCCACTAAGGAGCATAGATGAAGGGGCTTTCGAGAGATGCCGTGCACAGCCTGACCCGAAGGTATGGTGTGGAGAAACAGCAATAAGCAGCACCACGAAAGAGCATGTTTGATCAATAAACGAGCAAAGTGTCCACAGCTCGGTCTGTCTTTCACACAGACAGTAACAGAAATGGTGGCGGAAACCCCAAAATCACATGTTCCTCAACTACTTGTCACTGTCCCATCACCTCTGCGGCACACATACGGAGTACAATAACAGGTATTTCTTATGAGCTCGCCCGCTAGATGTGGTTGTCCTACCCTTTGCTCTTTTGCACACCGACAACGTGTTCCACGGTAAAGCTCTGAAACCCTCATGCTACTCCAATGAATAAACTCCAGAAAAAAACGGTGGATCTGCGAGATCTGTCACAAGACAGACAAATGGAACTGCTCATCTTTCCATTTAGATTTATTCATTTAGGTGACTTTTTTTCTCCAAAGCAACTTACAATCTTAAGGTGCTTACAATTATTTACCTATTTATACAGATGAGCAATTTTACTGGAGCAATTTAGGCTAAGTACCTTCGGCCAGGGTACTGCAGCCAGAGGTGGGGATCAAACCTGCGACCTTTCAACCCAAAGGTTGCAGCTCTAACCCTTGTGTTGCCAGCTGTCCCTCTTGGCTCTATTGTTTGTCACTCACACAGGTGTTCTATCATGTCTCACACACCGTCCACAACCGGGTGTGTGCGTGATGCTCCTTGGCACTGCCTCATGTGAAAGCCAAACCTCTTCAGCTCACCTTATGGACCGAAGCACATTACATTCCACTTCAAATCTGTCTTAACATTTAGGAACACATTACACATCAGTGCTGGAACCCTCGCTGCATGCCTATTGCCACTATGAAATGTTACACTCGTCATAAAATTGTAATTTAAGGTACATGCAAAGGTACATGTAATCCTATGATAATCTGATGTTCTCTGCGAGCTCAGTCATGTTGTCATGGTGATGGGAGTTTAAACCAATCGGTTGAAGGCTTGAGGCTTGTGCAAGAGATGGTGACTTCCAAGATGGACTGTAAAAAAAAACAAAAAAAAAACAAAAGGGTCGAAATGCGTCTTAACTGCCGTACAGCCTTCAGAAAAGAAAAAAAAGAAATCAAAATTCTTCTCACCTGTCAACAGACACAGAAGCGGGTCTTTTAGAATGAACACACAGCCACGAGCTGCCTTCTGGATTACAAAGGAAAACATGCTAACAATCCCACTTTTTCACTGCGCACCAGCAAAACGCCGCCGCATTCAACAAGTCCCTTTCAAAGGGTGAATTTAAACAGGCAGCAGCAGGGTCTTGTGCGCCCAGTGCCATGCAGTTCTCTGTCTCTCTCTCTCTCTGTGTGTGAGTGTGTGTTTCAATGATGTTGCACACCGTACCCGCTAGCAGGACGCTGGTATCCGTGTGCACCAGACGGTGGGGGTGGGGGCGGGGGAGGGGTGGGGGGCGCAAGCGACCACAGCCAGCCGCATCCGCCCACGCGCAGCTGATCCGCTAGGATTAGACGCCTGGTGTTGTCCTCCTCCTAGGTGCTCGCGAGTTTTACCCCAGTAAAGACGAGGAGAAGCTGTCTCCTCGGCGACTGCCGACTGCCCTGCACTGCTGCCTCTCCTAGATCAGGAGGGACGGAGCTGGGATAGCGGGCAGCCCGATGGTTCAACAGCAGGAGTTCTGACCGCAAGGCAGTTGGCTCAAATCCCCAGAGTGGAGGCACCCAGCCCGGATCCGACTGTTCTGGCGCTCCGCGGCACATAAAATCATGCCTTCGGAAAATGAACTGCAAATTCGTCCCACACTGTCATGTCAGAGTAATTCTCGTGTCCCTTCTGTCAAGCACACGATTACTTAGAACGCTATTTAAACATGGCCGCGTTCGAAATCTTATAAATAAAATTAGCGCTCTCGACATTCCTGTGAAAAACACCTCCTTAGAAAACAAACAAGGACAATTTGGGCTGAATATCAGAATCAGTTTCCCCAACTGAAGGCACCGAAAGCAGTGCTGCGGAAGCAAAAAAGCTCAATTCCTTGTTCTTCGATACGTCAGGTGCACAGCGCAGATCTCTTGCCACACATTCAACCGGCACTTATGCCAAGCGAGGAGGGCAGACCGTGGGGACGGCAGTGAGTCCCGGGCCGATTTACCTGGGCCAGGGCCCTCTCGTTGCATTTAGAGGCCTTTAAAGTCCCGCGTGCTGAATAAAACATCAAAAGGCGGCGACCGACCATTAGCAAATCAAACACTTCCCGATGCTGGTGGAGCTGTGCAGCATCTCTTGTCCTGGCCAAATCGGGAAAGGCTAATTGGAAGACCAATTCTACGGCTCTGCATGATTAATGCTGAGCAAAACGCAGGCGCATCACTTACCGACTGAGGCACCCGTGTGCCGGTAGAGAGGGGCGACGCGCTCCTTGTGGAACTAGGAGCCGCTGGACTGCGACGGCCTTGGCTCACTTGGGCCACAATGAGGTCATAGGTCAGCTTGCAAATGCTGAGACCCTGAGAGCAGTTCACCCATAAGATCGGTGGTTTGTCCCCGTCTGGTGCATCCAGCTCAGCAGAAGCCAAACTCTGGCCATTTGCAGAGCGCAACACGCAGTGGGTTGCAAATTAAATACCTGCCGCATACGTAAAATTACCAGGTTACAGAGGAAAGTGTCTCGTTGTGCTGCGAGAAAGTGCACTGTATGAAAAGCAGGAAATATTTTCCATGTGCTGCTGAGAGCGGTTTACATTTACATTTATTTATTTAGCAGACACTTTTCTCCAAAGCAACTTCCAATGAACTCTATGTAGTATTATCAGCCCACACACCTTATTCACCAAGGTGATTTACACTGCTAGATACACTACTTCCAAAGGGTCACTCATCCATGCAACAGTAGAACACACTCCCTCTGTCACTCTCACCGTTCTAACCGCACGGGATCCCGCTACACGAGGGAAGGGTGCACAGGCACAGCGGAACGACTGACGGAGCCCCGTGGATTACCTGCTCCTCAGGAGCAGAAACGTGTGTGTCCTGGTGCAGTCCAAACTTTACAGATTACTTGTGCTTTTCCGTAGCTGAGGTAAAGAGGCGTGCGCACACACACACACAACATCCTCAGTGCCCGGACAAAGAGCCAAGCGACTAAAGATAGCGGTGCTTTGGCTACAAGGCCTGGGCGATCAGGCTCACACCATCTATGAGACGGCTCAGCAAAAGGGCACTATGGGAAACATGCCATTAACACGGCGGGTGTGAATTCTCTGCGTACGAGCAAAAAAGCAACCACCTCCAGAAGGTAAGCCGATGTCTCCCGCCAGCACAGCTCAGAGGAGATTCACGAAGTAAGGCCACACAGTGCGATTCGCGACACGCAGCGGCGAAGCCTGAACGCGTGCTGTCGGAAGGCTGACTAACGCGTGTCCTTCTCTCGCTGGCCTACGCTGCATGTGAAAGACTTTTATTTATTTATTAATTACACTGCATAGAGATGCAGCCTCCAGTTTTCCAGCTCTTGACAGCTAGCAGGGTAAAACATTTTTTAATTTTCAGAATTAAGCTTCACAAACCTGCTCACGCTAGCTGTGTAGATGTTTCGGTCAAGGAATCACGCATCTAAGCGCAAATGTCTCCTTCTGCTGGTGTGGCTGCTGAATGAATAAATATGTAAATGTTGAAGGGGGAAAACACAGTGTAGGTGCAAGAAAGGGGTACAGGAAGTGCAGTTTGACAGGAACGAGAGCACCTGCCCATGGAACCCATTTCCAGACAAAGGTATGTTACCATGTAGTTTACATTTACATGGCGCTTTTCTCCAAAGCGACTGACAGGGTTAAGCTACTTACAATTATTTACCCATTTATAAAGCTAATTCACATTAAATACCTTGCTCGAGGGTCCTAAAGCTGGAAGTGAGGCTCGAACCCGCAACCTTTTCCATCCAAAGGCACCAGCTCTAACCGCTCGCCACCTGAAAATGATGTTATATCTGGGAGTGCCATCGCCTGCTTCTACATTAATGACCTTAGGGTTAGGGTGTCGAGTGAAAAACACACTTTTTTCCATGAACTCCTGGCTTCTCGCGCTTGGCTTGCGGCTGATGAGCAAAGGGTTCCACGATTAGAAATAAGAAGGTTATCTAATGTGCCAAGTGTTCGTTGCTGTGTCAGATGTGCCGAGGCCCAATATTGGTGCCAGCGGGCGGTCGGTGCCTTAGCGCCAGCAGCTCCAGCAGCAGGATGATTACCGCGGGGCCTGCGTTCGACCCCGCTGCCGTTACGCAACCCGCACAGCTGCTCTCGCCCAAAGGCGCCGCTGCACAGCAACCGAATTGCAGACACTTCTTGTTTTCGCACCCCTGTCAAACGGCGTGCGCTCACTCTAAATGTATTCGGCCCGAGATTGCTTGTTCGATTGTCGCGGGCCCTTCCAAGAGTTGTCTGAAACACACAGGTACGCGCGCACACACACAGGCACAGCACGAGGTCCAATACACAGAAGGCAATAAGCCATATGTCACGTGTTCATTTACGCTGCCCAAATATGAAACTAATAAGTAATTTGCTCATCGCACCCGCAGATTTGCCCCAGTCTGGGATCACTTAATCATCCTGGATGCCGAGGCCAAGCAGCTGGGAGAAGGTTAATCGCGTTAATGCTTCTCTCTTCCTCTCACTATGTTCGCTTCAAATCAGCAGCGCAGGATTTTGGTGTGGTGTGAAGGGGGGTTGGACAAGCTCTCCCAGGAGAATTTGCGAATGACTCTCAGCGCTATGTGATTCGCTTACATCTGGCTCTGTGCAGTAAGAGTGGCATCGCTATGTGTGAACGTGGGGGGGGGGGGTGCCCCCCATCCCCTGGGACCCGCCGGGCCCGGCCGCCGGCACAGAACTGCGTCATGTTTCTCGTTCGATCGGCCATCGCTCCTGTCAAAAGCAATTCGGGGAGCGTGGAGTAGAGCCCGAGTTACGCTTTACCCGCTTTTCCCAGGGGCTCAGGCGAGGGTTGGGGGGGTGGGGTTGCTGTGTGTGAGGCAAAGCGCTGGGGAGCAGGGCATTCTCAGAAGCCCAGGAAAGCAGACAGTCAACAGAGAGCTTTTGCCAAATATAATCACACGACAGCACTGTCAAGGGGCGCCTCTTTCTTTTTCCACCCGATGGAGCACGTGGCCTAGGAAGAAGCGGTTGAAGGTAACCTTCTAGCGTGCAGCCATGAGCCAATTCCTCTCTTACGCGCGTCACACTTAAAGGCTGCAAGACGGGCGAACGGGGCCGATACGAGAGCAGATCTCACCCTGAAAGTGCATCACGAACGTGCTCTTCTGTCAAAGCAATGGAAGAAATGATAAGTTGACAAGCTGACGTTTCGGTGCAGAAACGTGCAAATACATAAACTCTGGGCTCGCATGAAGAAAACCCTCCGATCTTTGTTTCGTAACCGCATGAACCGTTCTCAGAAAACACTGAGCAACTCGTCCTTCGTCGCTCTTGGCTCAGTGCTCCGGGCTCTTTCTGGGGGACCTTGGAGCGGAGACGTTAATTACGCGCTCGCAGCACACACAGCCGACGCCGTCACGCACTCTCCCAGGGGATCGTGGAATATTTGCGCTCGGAAGCCCCGGCTGCTCGAGCGATGGTGACCCAAGCCTCCGCCCCCTCGAGAAACGTTCGCAAGCCAGTGTCCTGGGCATCGCAGCTCCCAGCAGGCAACACGCTGTTGAAAGTGCGCAGCGAGGGCGTTAAAGCAGCAAGCCTCGTCTCCTCGCCCCATATCGCTCCCGGCTGGAGCTCGGAAAAGGCGCTTCCCACGGAAGCGGACTCCTGCAGGAACACCCCGTTTGGTGCCAGAGCGGGTGGAAGGGACCCCGTGAGGATCCTGAGGCGGGCGCCCGTAATGGCATTATTACATTATTGAATTGCTCTGCAGCTGACGGCATTTCCATTTTACCATCATGCAAAGCTGGGTCAATTAGAGGAGAGGCTCAAGATTAAGCCCCGCCCACAGGCACAACAACCAACCACCTCCTGGAACTGGACCCAGCAACCAGTGCACTAAAAGGGTTCTACCCCCATGTCCAAGGTGGCTTACAGTGTTAGACATGCAACTTCACAGTGACGTACCCACTTGTACAGCAGGGTAATCTTACCACACCAGTTCGGTGGAAGTACCTTGATCGGAGGCGTGAGATTCCACTGAAGACCTTCAGGCTGCAAGGTAATGGCCTTACGCAGAGACCCAGGGATCCACCAGGATCCACCACAGGTATACTGTCGGAATAGTACTGACAGCTGCACACACCTGTACCACAGCAACATTTCTGGACATATGGTACAGAAGCACATTAGCGAGGAAGCTGGCTGTTTATGTGAAAAGGTACCAGGTGCCAAGACAACACCGACATACACACACACACACACACACACACACACAGCAAGGTGAAAAGAAAAATAACAAGCTTTTTATTATTGATGGTGACTGGGATACACCTGAACCTGAGCCTACTTCAAACAACATCCGGAACAACAAAGCGCAGACATGCATCCCTCCACCCCCGGAGGCTACGTCTTGTGGACAGTCCAGCTTTTACTGCACAGCCAAACACACCTCATCCGACTCGTCCCCTGGGCCCTGTCCGGAGCTGGTCAAGAACAAGTTCACGACGCACTCCAGGAGGTGAGGATCAAGTGACGGCAGCTCTTTCACAGAGGCCATTTTGGTGGCGCTACAGAGAAAGGATCGGGTGAGGCAGACCTTCGGGACACAAGAGGAAAATAAAGATGCCACGATGGTCCCAGGGGCACCCAGTGAGCCGAGAGCAAAAAGCAGACTTTGGTCTGACATTTGGGTTTGCTGAGTCCACTATTTCCCTGTGTGGCCACAGGCTAAATCAACAGAACGCTTCTCATCCTTTATTTTACATACGAGGAAATGAAAAACAAAAGGAGGTAAATGTCCAGGACTGTAGTGAAATTACAACCTGGCAGCAGTTCAATATCTGTTTTACAAATGGACTCTTCAAAGAGACCATTCGGAGGTGTTTGAGGACAGGCGCAGGATCGCCAACGCGCCCCATCTGCCGCTCGCTCACCCTCCCTCTGATGGAAGACCGAAAAAAATATATATTTAAAAAAAAAACATCCAGACCGCACAACGGCGGGAGTGCTGCGTCAGCGAGGACTGGACCAAATGTTTCCTAGTGACACAAACGCATGCTAACGCCTTTGCGGCTGCAGACCTCTTTTGCAGCACTCTCACATGATGGAGACCCAGAGACCTCGGCTGAAGGAATTCTCCACGTCACAAACGATCAATAAAACATCAGGATTCGCCTGGAAAGGAGAGCGCTCTGACTAATACCTCTGCTTTACTCCTAGAAACGTGTCCCTGGTTTCATCGTGCTTTGCCTTGAGCCGGTTTCTCAATTAGCAGCCAGAGCTGGAGATGTATCTGAAGGCCTCAGCGCTGAGCCCCTTTCCAGGCCTGTGAACAAACCCTTACCAAATCCCCTTCTGCTCCACGCCTCCAAAATTGTGTTTGACCCAGGACAACAGGAGCAACATCCGAGATGCAGTCACTACGCATGGATGGTACATCCTCCTGGCAGCACAAAAGGAGCGCACTGGTGGCCTGATAGTTGTGGGGTCCAGGTGACTGTGGAGGCGACTTCCTGAAGGCCGGAAAGGTGGAATTAAAGCAAGAGAAAGAAAACACGAGACTCTTAAACGCTTTGTGCAGTAGAGACCCCGCCTTCAGCCTTCAGCACGTACGGATAGCGCTCGTGGTTCGAGGGCGTCACTGATCTCTCTTGACGGGGCTCAACCACTGTTGTGCAACATTTGCTTGGAGGAAGAACACGCCGAGATGTGACCCCAGTGCAGAGCATTCATAGCCGCCGCTGCCAAACAGTAGATAAACAGCCGCCAGCACAGCCAGGCCCACCAGGGCGAAATGGCAGCTCCCTTCCTTTCCAACATAACACTGCATGGGAGAGGGCAGCGCCGAGGCCGACGTGGCAACTGGGGCTTCCGTGTCAGCGGAGACAACAAGGTTACCAAGGAGAGCTGTGACAGGGGCTTGCGGGACGGCCAGTAGGGCTTGCGGGGACACGGGACAGCGGTTATCGGGAAGACAGAAGCAGAAGTGAACAGAGCAGACCCTAAGGCTGTGACAAGATGTTCCTTCACTCCCCTCCCATCACCCTTCGTTCTGCCCACACGGAGCCAAACGTCTCAGCCCCAAAAGAGCCTGTTTTTTTCAATGTCCACACACAGTGTGATGGTTTCAGACGCTCTCTGTCGAATAAAATTTGATTGTGCGATCATCCACATGACTGCCATTTCCTACGTGCACAGATGTAGGAAGGATTTGGTTTAGTTCACGTTTGTTTCTTATGCGCAAATACAAGCTGATCCATCACACCTGAGGCTGTCGTACAACCCGTGTTTGTTTTTTCACCTTGGTTCCTCCACCGCCGTGCCACCTGCTGGTTGGATGGAAGGTGGAGCTGCCGAGTGGGAGCCTCTACCTCTTGGGCAGACAAAGCACTCTCGCCACGGAGACGTCTTGTTAACGCTCGGTCACATGGCGCAAGGGAGATTGTGGCTCTTGAGAAACACCACTGCGTCCCTGGTGACCTTTTCGCCACCCACCGCTTGCCCCTTGGCGTCTCAGAAAACTGAAAGGAAGGACACTCCCTCCCACCCCACCCCGCCCCACGGCCTTGTCAAGTAACAAGCCACCGATCACTCATGCAATGATGAAAATACACACAAGGGTACAAAAGAATAATCAGCACTATTGTTTCACATTGTTCATTAAATCATTATGAAAAATCATCCATTTAACAGGTGTAGTATTTTGAAGTCCCTGAAACCGGACAAGCTGTTACACCGCTGTGAATAATACTACAGCGTTACAGTGTTTTGAAGTAATTTGCAGCTCAGGTACGAATGGCCGTCAGCACTGTGAAGGGAACAGAACTCTGAAGAAATCCTTGACGCCTTTCATGTGTTATTAATGGAGGACGGTGGGAAACAGGAGATCTTAGGAGCAGATGGAGAAGCGGAGAACGAGATGAGGAGACGAGCGGAGTGACCGCAGACACACAGACATCCACCGGCACTGCGAGAAGAGACTGGCCATGACAGAAGGCGATGATGACTGTGCATCCATGTGATCTGGCACAAGTGCGTAGCGCAAAGCGAACAGAGGAGCTGTAAGCATAGAGGCCTGCTGCGCGACACAATCGATGGCGTAGTACACGAAGAAACGCGGGCACGTTTACAAAAGCAGGACAATTCAGAGCGATCTGAGCGCAAGGACACTACAGACGGTGTTCGCGGAAACCTGGAAAAGAACCCGGGGAACGTGCGAGTCGCCGAGCGCCTGGATGCGTTCGTGAAGCCCTAATACATCTGCGTTAGCGAAGACCATATCCTTCCATCGGTAAACATTTGCATCAATTATGTCTTTCTTTGAGGCTAATCGACGGTAGACGAGACACGCGGTTCATTGACTCTCTTGGTGGCCCTTCGAACAGGTTGTCGATTAAAACCAACTGTTCCTTAAACACTAACCACTGCGGTCTTTTTTAAGGCCCCTGTTTTTGGCCAGATGGTTTGAACAAACAGCAGCATCCATGTACTCGCTCATTTAAAACCGTGATTCATTTATTTTCTTTTTTCTTTCACAGGGGAAAAAAAAATTGTAATGATGAAAACCAACTCTTGCAGCGAGTCTTTCTGTCTCTCCTGCTGCTGCTGTTTCTTTATTGAATTAAAACTCTTCATGCAACCTCAAATATCAAACATCCAATATTAATACCTCTGAATAATTTCCTGCATTTAATTAGAGGGAGACTGACCTTTCCAACTAATTAGGTTCCAAATCCATATTTACACATTAGGAGCAGAAAATAAATCTTGCCTAAAAGATGTGTGGGCACAATTAAAGTGTACTGTGTTGAAACTTTAAAACGTTCCTGATTCGTCTGAAGGAAGGATTTTTTTTTTCAGTTACTCCTCCTAATTTCCCCGAGACTCTCAGAGAAAACGCTTATTACAATCAAGCTTGTTTCCACGTGTCCTAATCCCTCATCTCTCCGTGCACAACCAATCTGTCATGACGGATGCACTGCGATGCAATGAGTTACTGAATCCACTGCCTTCGCACATGCTATATTTTTTATTCTTTTTTTTTTTTTTTTAACTTCTGCTCGAGGTACCTGAGGTTTCTGCAGAGTCCAGCCAGCAAATAAATCCAAGGGGTCTCTGCATTGTGAAGCCTTTATGATTATGACTCAGTGGTAGAAGTGACTTTGGTTTTGTGAACAAATGGAGTTCCAAACAGGTTTCCTGTCCCCATTTGTGTTTGGAAGATGGAGACAGGGTATATCTTATATCCGTGTATATATAGTATATATACTGTAAAACTGTTGTCTGTGATGATGCGAAGACAGCGTGGTGGAAGACAAAAGGTGACTGCAAGACCAAGAGGTGTTGCTTCAGCTCTCACTCTTACCACAGACACAGAGTACGCTGAGAAAAGAACAAACGCATTCAACGGGGGCGGCTGGTAGTGTAGTGGTTACAGCCTTTGGATCCAAAAGTTACAGCTTCGATCTCCACCTCCGGCTGAAGCACCCTTGAGCAAGGTACTTACCCTAAATTGCTCCAGTAAAAATTACCCAGCTATATAAATGGGTAAAAAATAGTAACTACAATGAAACTGTAAGGTGTTTTGGAGAAAAGTGTCAGCTAAATGAATAAATGTAAATGGGCTGTCGCCCTTCACTTGAAGGACCCAGGTTCAAATCCCACCTCCTGCTGCTGTGTGGGTGATCAAGGTACTTACGGAATTAATACAGTAAAAATGACCAGCTGTAGAAATGGGTACGCAGCCCAACACTGGAGAAGAGGGTCAGTAAAAATCTGCTCTCGTTATGACTACGGTGAATAAAAAGGAGAGCGTTGCAAGATTCTACGAAATACTGATGTATGAAAATGAAAGGAGAAGCAAGTTACATGATCCCAACCCTTTCTTGGCATCTTTTACAAATAGGTTTGCTTTAGGAGAAATTTCCAAGTGTGAAAATAGCGGGCCTTTTTCAGAATGTTACTAAAATATGGCTCAGAACCACTGGGGACCGAAGTGTTAAACTCGCCGAGGAGGCCGACGGTGCCGCGCAGTGAAAAGACAAATCGGAGCTCCCCTTGGGGCCAGTCTCAAGTAACGGGAGTGGACTACCAGCACAAGTAGGGGGCGGAACACATTCCAGAAAGAGTCACCGCGGAGACGTTTGCTTTTAACATCACAAACGCCTGCCTCCGGTAAAAGACAGCAAGCTCTTTGGGGGGATAAGCGAAAAACACCTTTCCGGGCACTGATCAAAGGCCAGAATGGGTTGGGCCGCACAGGGCACCGCACTGCCGACACTCCGTTAACGGTACGTGTCCACGGTACCCTGCTGCAGCGATGCATTCACGTGACGTTGATGCAGAGACGAGGGTCCGGAGGCTCCCACCATGCTAGTGGCTCTGTGACAGAAGTGGTCGTGACTCGGCGTTGACTAAGAGCCACGTGGCCTGCAGCGTGTGAGTCATGACAGCAGACGGGAGGCCCGGGTGGGGAGGCAGTACCATCTGGCTCCAGTCCCCACTGTGTGCCAGCGCAGGCCGGCCAGGGGGAGCAGACGGACGCAACAATTCAGGACAAAGGGGCGAAGACATTAAATCAGTGCCGATTGCCGTGTCTCTGTCCTCTTTGAAACCGAGAGACGTCTCTCCTTCTGGACCCAACGGGAGAATGAAACGATGAACAACGCAGCGGCCGTGGTGCCTCACGACAGTGGGAAACCCAGACCGATTTCTCCCCGATGCAGAGCTCGACCACAGAAGGCTGCAGGTCCAAATTCTGGGCGAGCACTGCTGTTCTTACATAGTTTTAATACCTTCATCGCTGCCTCAGTAGGCACACTGGAGCTGTGAAGTCATACAACGCATTTCTGGCACCTTCCACTGTGACAGCACAAGGAAATATCAGTTATGCTTAGCTGTGACTATGACAGTAGGACACTGGCATCACCTGACATGGCAGATCTGAGTGCAGCAGGATTCTGGGAGAATGGGGAGAGGGTACTCACATCTGTGTCTGGACCCTTGTCTGCTCCAGGACAGGAGAAAGTGACAAACTCATGGCACCTTTTGTGGACCACGAAGCAGCAAACTGCAAGAGGAAAAAAAACTCAGTTAAACAGGGAAGTCACATCTCAGTGCATCATTCCGTCTCAGGGTGGTACTGTTCACTCCGCAGGTCTCATTCACTCACTCATGACAAAGCTTGAAATTTTCCCTGAACCAATTCAGGATCCCAAGAGCACAACGAGCTCTCAGGAACTCAAAACCTGCAGCTTTTTAGTCAAAGGCATGGTGCCTTAACTACTACACCACACGTTGCACGCTGCACAAACTGCAGATGAGTCACGACAGCCCTGGACAACCGGAGGTAACAAATGCAGTTTGGGGAAATGACCCAACCCTGAGGAGCCACACAAAAAGTCTCAGCAGGATGGCGAGAAGGAGGAAAACGCCTTGTGTGACGCCTGGCGGGACATAAATCTCTTCGGCTCGGTGCGCGCGTCAGCGCTGCCAAGTGTGTGACCGGTGCTACCATGCACACCGACACCCTCTGAGCTGCAAATAACGGCCGAGAAATCCCAACCGCGCTCGACCTTGTCCATTCATTTCCTCCGAGGCACACTTCATCAGGCCGCGGCCAAAAGACAACGCCTCCGTTAGACGGCGCTCAAAAATACATGTGTTTTTGCAACAAAACGAAAGCGAATTAAGGGCAGAGCGAAGCCACACCACACTGGAACACTCCAGGACACAATTCTGCCGCGAGACATCGGTGATCAAGTTCTGAAATTTAACGCTCAAGCCGCGGTTGCTTATCGCATGGGGTGAATTGTGCACTGGCTGACGGCACCAGGAAGAAGCCTTTTGGTCGGAAGGGCCCTCGCGTCGAAGCTCACGCTTATCGAAAGCCTGTCAGATTCTGTGAGAATGACTAAAACTGCGTGGGGACACAAAACACACAGCACTGCCGTCTAACTGTGTAACGATCCCATCCCCATATTCCCCTGCGATGACGTGTTCCAAGCTTATATTGCCATTCCCTTCTCATGGACGACGAGCCCGGGAAGCGTATTGCTGTGTTCGCAGATGACATTAAGGGTTCGTCATGGTCCCAACTATCTGAGATTCAGTTTATCATCATCATCATCATCCCAGTTTCTCTTTTTCTTAAAAGCTTGGGCAAAGGAGGCTGTTCCACCACCTGTAAAGTATGATGGTCCCCTGGGAAAGCGCTTTTAAAAGGAAGCCATTTTTGCCCCCATAGAATAAACAGTAACTGGGCCACTGGGAACAATTAGGAGGGTTTGGCATGCCTTCGACACTGCCTGGTAGCGGGTCAGAGAGTTTAAGAAAAGAGCTATGTTCACACACCTCTCGGCTCCCGAACCGACCTACCTACATCCGTTTCCTGTCTGAGAAATTTTGGAGCAATCATCGGCTCCGTTCTGCTGTCCAAGCCTTCCTCCAATCTCCAACAGTCAGGCGGAGAAATTTCTGCTCCAAGCGCCCCAAGCACTGTGGAACAGGGCAGGACAGGATGAGGGGGTCTGTGCCCATCAGATGAGCTCTCTCCAACAGGTCCACCCTTCCGCCAGTGGGTTTGGTTTGGACATATTTATCGCCAAAATCTATTTTTTCAGGGATAGACTTGTGGCAGAAAAGGAGTAAGACACCCATCGGCTCGTTCAACTCACACCAAACAACTGCAACACACCTCTGCTTGTGATCCATGAGGCAGAGACTGGATTTCCGGTGGTTGATAACCCGCCGCACACCAAGCGGAGCAAAATTTCTTTTGCCTTTCCATTCGTCCAAGTGTTGACATACCCGGCAATTGGATTACTGGTCTTTATACACTTTTTGGGTCAAATGAACTTGGTAAAGTGACATGTACATCTTCATTTATGAGGAATAGTAACTACTGCTGCACAAGCAGGAGAAATGAGCAGAAATCTCAGCGGGGAGCACATGTTCACTGCCAACCTGTCAGTGGACTCACAGCTGCGTTAAGAAGATCACCAAGACCCCTCCCACTCTCCCTGCCTCCACGTGACCTCGGATGATTGTTTTTGCATCTTCGTGGAGGAATAAATCATGGTGGGAGCGAAAGGACATAGCGTAACATAGATTTTCAAATCCTCCTTAAATCCCCAGATCCCTCTGGTGAGGCGCAGGGAGTACCTCGTGCCTCTCAAGCCACACCGACACAATGAAGCTCATCCCAGCTCTGGAGCGACGTCACGTCTGCATGCTGGCAGCCGAGAAGCGCCACGCCTACCTGTTCAGATTCACCATATTAGCCACGCCCTCCCAGACCAGGCAGGCGGCCACGCAGGAAAGGTTTGGTGGACTGGACCACAGAATGGCGCTGAGCCTATTTTGGCCACCAGACTGGGGTTTTACTTTCCCCGACAGCTGGTACTTCTTATTTCCGGTTCGACCATCCTGGAACCACTGAGAGGAGTGCACCCTAAACGGGATATGAGACCACTGCCGGATAGCAACCCAGGGGCATACACAGGGACAATTTAGCATCACCAGTTCACCTGAGCAGCAAGTCTTTGGACTGCAGGAGGAAACCAGAGCACCTGGAGGAAGCCCACGCAGACACGTGCGCTCGGCGTACCGGTTCCAGTGAGGGAGGTCCCATTACAAATGAACCCAAATCACTCCGTTCCCAAAGTGCGGCTACCGCAAGAAAAGCACAGCCAGCGTCACCTTCTGCTGAAAACAACAAGACACGGCAAACTTCAGGAAAAGCCACGCGGTTCAGAGTGTGCCGGACATGGAGAGCCTCTCATTATGCGAACACAAAGTGCGTTCGGCACTGCAAACCACACTTACAGACAGTGTGAGCGCGCGTCCCTTGGAAACCTTCCATGAAGTGAACGAAAGCACAAATAATGGAAATTAATATTCATATCGCCTGGACTTTCTCGATGATATCTGTTCCCTTTCATTAGAGGCACGACACAGAGGGGCATTCCAGTAAAACCCCGCTCTCCATCATACGATTCAGAGCTTCCTCACACACGCACTGCGGCCGCGATAACGCAGCACTGTTGATATCATGAGCGCGGTGAACAGTCTGTGTGTGATTCATGTCTTCTCACACTTAGTCACACATAATCGCCACCTACATGTGTCTTTTTTAAAATGGGGTAATAAGACAGACGAAAACAAACAGTGAGGTTTCTCCCGGGCGCGCCCCGCGTCGCGCTAGCACCCCTTCGCGGAGTGTGTCAGCCTGATGGCAACGGCGTCTCAAACAGTCCTCCATTTGGCTGTGGCTTCCAAACGCGCTTTTTACCGCAGTATTGAGCCTCGCGCCTGGATACAGTCGGCAGGCAGCCCTGAAGCTGACAAGGACGGGGAAAAGAAGACGAGTTCACATGCTGCCCTAACTCTTACACACACACAGAGCAGTTACTTGTCTTTTTCTTCTTTTTTACACACTTCTAGAGGGGGTGCAGTGGTGCAGCAGGTTTGACAGAGTCCTGCTCTCTCGTGGGTCTGGGGTTCGAGTCCCGCTTGGGGTGCCCTGTGATGGACTGGTGTCCCATCCTGGGTGTGTCCCCTCCCCCTCCGGCCTTGCGCCCTGTGTTGCCGGGTTAGGCTCTGGTTTCCCACAACCCCGCTTGGTACAAGTGGTTTCAGACTGTGTGTATTTACTTCTACCACACTGGTAACCCTGCTGGGACCACATTTATTTTTTAAACCTATTACTTACAAGCTCAGGCTCATATAGTGTATTTTCCACGAGTTCCACAGCTTACACACAACATCGTACGCTATAGATTTACAGTACTACGGACTGTATAATAAGGTGCATAATTCCCTGTAATCCAGTTATGTAATTCGCTGTAATTTTTCGTGGTGGAGCCCTGTCACTCTTGAGGATTTGATGCAACAGGGCCGAGTGTTTTCATGGCGAGTGTGTGCACTTTAATGTAATCCACACCCGCTTCATTAATATGAATTCAGCACTTGGCGCAGTGATTTAAAAAGCATTAGGTACAAGTGCAGAGCGCAGTGCACAGACCAAAACACCTCTCCGGCACACTTCACACGCGCATTACAAAGGTAAGTTACTCAGATGATTATTCAGAAATATTAAGGATACTGCCGTCTACTTCCAGTAGAACCCAGGATCAAAAAAGCCTGATCCAAAGCGCTGGCCAGTTCACGCAAAAATCCTGATTTGGAGAGTAGTTCTGGGATGCACAGAAATACTGCCGCAGTCGTAAGTCCCACGGAGAAGCTGCCACAGTCCTGGATTCAGTGTCTCACACCAGCACTGACCCCCCCCCCTGTCATTCACATGTATTCATTTAACTGACACTCTCCCCTGAAGGAATTTATGATAATTTATCCATTTACACAGCAGGGCCATTTTTACTGTTGAGTGCCTAATCAGGGGTAAAAAAAATCAGGATGCGGGATCCGAACCCGGATCCTTTGAGTCCAAAGGTGGCAGCTCTAACCACGACATCACCTGCTGCCCAGAGTCACCCCTTCGGGTACTCCAACAGGCGATGACACAGCCGTCTCTTCCATTACCCATGGAGACACAACCTGGCTTCTCATTCTCACTGAGATTACTGGTCTGTATATTTAAATTTAAAAAAAAAAAAAAAAAAAAGAGCCATTTTTCCATATTCATAAAGCTTTAATTGAAAGCAATACCACTGATGTGGCTGTCCTTGCTTAGCAGTCAGCTCTGGGATGCTGTCTGCCCAACAATGGGTTTCCTTCTCCAGTGGAAGGTCTCCAAACCTTTCAGGATGCCTCTCTCATGCTGGTCAACGGTAAACGCACAAACCACTAGAGTGTGGCCAAGCAAAGCCGCAGCGCCGTGTCTCAAAGAGGAGGAAACCGATATATTAACGCTTGCGTTTTCACAGCAGGCTGATCTTATCTCGCGAGGCGCCGGAGCACTCGCTTGGGAAAAGGGTTTAGCCAGCTCCCTGTAATGTGCCTGGAGAGCTCCAGTGACACAATCGCCGGGATTACGAACCATCCCGTTCCGTGTCCCCAGCGCTGACACGGTGGAAGAGCAGTGGAGTGCGAGTCAGTCCAGTTCACCGTGGCCATACTCCAGCGAATACTTTGCATATCGTTTCTTTATTTTTTTCGTTTAAACGTGGTGAGACTCATGGACTGTAGGACACGTCTAGCCTGCCAATCCTCCTACATGGGGATTATCAAGACACACTCCTATTCGGTGTGTATGCAGAACAGCTGGACTTCTGCAGTGAAAGCACCACATGTCTGGCAAGAAAAATGCAGATTTGAACCCCGAGGGAGGCATTGCACACCAGCTTCTGACCAGCTGTACACATCCACTTATCTGTGTGTGTTTCCCTCAGTGAGCACTGGAGTCCAGGGCATCGCATGAAACAGCTCAGAGTCTCCTCTCGTAACCGTAACCCTTCAAAGCTGTTATCTACTCAAAGCAGTGGGTCCTGCATGAATGAAAATTATAGTCATATATTCAAAAAATACTGCACTTTAATGAATAATACATTTGAATATGGAAGTATGCAAAACAGATTGGGCGCTACTGTGAAATACACGGCTGAATATACAAACGTTTCTGGTGCATTCAGTTATTTTGTCGTTCAATATGTTACTAGTGTACTACTAATAAAAGACATGGTACATCTTCATGCTGAGTAGAAATGGGGAAAAAAAATTAATGTTTCATCTATTCGCATTTTCCCAATTTTTACAAACCATTTCAACAAAATATCACACTCTTTCACACACACACAATCGATGGAAACATTCCTGACACTTAAGTGTCACGCGAATCAGTACCAAGAAAACCGCAGCTCACCGAAATTTCATATTTTCATAAAAACATACTTCTGAGTGAGAGTCAACTTCACAGTAAGATGTCTCTGTCCTGCTATGCGTGGGACGGCGTGCCGCGGTACAGAGGCGAGACGAGAAGACGGTGGCCGATGTGGGGAACGCAGCTGCGTACCGCGATACGGCACGGCACCCGCCGAGCAGGGCTTTTTTCACACCAGCATGCAAATGCACTCAAGTAGCACAAAGTAGCTCCGTCTTCCTCACGCCAAAGACATGAAAGGCCGCAGTCCAAACATCAAAGATGTTTTTCCAATGCGGGGGAGTTAAAAAAGTGATGTGCGTCAGACAGGAAGGGACACGTGCGCTCAACCGCAAACCCACTGGACCGTTGAGCCCCGACTCCTCCATCGCGCGGCCTCCTTTCGGCACCGGGGTCGCGTCTCCCTGCCGAGTCGGCCATTTCATTGCTCTGTCAATGCTTCCACCGAGACGGTGGCGGTGCCGCGCTGCTCGGATTCCCGACTGCCGGAGAAACCACAGCGCTGCGGTGGCAGTCGCCATACCCTAGTAAGTGGTGTGCTGGTCAGGCCAGTACACGCGTCCCCAATCTGTAAGAGTTTGTTCTGTGCAGGTACTGCTTCACACCTTTGTGCTCGTTTAAAAAGCCTCACTGCAGCTGTACCCTCTTGTGGGTCGACCCCCACGTGGCCACCTGGCCCAAGGGCATGCAGGTAAATGGAAGAGGTGGATGGGTGACTGGGGGGTGACTGCAGGCGGTCCAGGGGCTGGTGACTCCTTTCGAAGCAGGAAGGAACCTACAGAATGGAGCTCTTGGAGGAGATGACTGTTACGAACGCGCGCACACGCACACACGCACACACACACACAAAACGGAAGGGCACCGCATCTCTGAGCCAAACGGCAACAGGCACCTTTAGAAGTGGAGCACAAAAGAAATGCAATTTTCACATCCATTATTAGCTTGCGCTTCTCTTCTGCAGCGAAGCAGGCCGCGCAGCTGGACAGGAGGTGTCGGAGCACTGCAGGGGTCCGGAGTGGCCGCTTCAACAGCAGGGACTCGCTCCAGCAAAGAGAGCACACCTCTGTCCTGCCAACTGCTAATGGGTAACATGTTGCGTTTTGCTATTGTACTCTTCAGAAAGGTGTTTATAAAACGAACACTTGGGTCTTTCCTGCATCCTGCATTCCTGGACCCTTCAGAAGTTGAAAAGCTTCCTTTACTGAAGGCAACCCCTACGACGGTCCGGCGCTGGCACGATGCTTCCGTACAGACCGCACGAGTCCTCCAGATGAGATGTCGCTCGGTCCGACAGCTGCCCCATGACCTGCCTCCGTGAGCTCCGTGTGCCCTCGGCAGATGTCTAAGCGAGGCTGGACATTTCTCCCGACGCAAATAATTCATTAAGCGTGTCGGGGCCACTTCATTACTCCGAAAGCACCCGAGATCATCTTTCGGCTGCGGCTCGTACGACCTGTGAGCGTAGCGGTGACAGGTCTGTGGGCTGCGCTCTGTGTCAAGCAGCAGCGCTGGGAGGGAAAGGCTCCCGGTTAAAATCACAGGAGACACACACACACACACACACACACACACACACACACACACACACACACACACACACACACACACACACAGCGCCATGTGGCTGAACATGCAAGCAGAGTGATGCTGGTGCGTGGCCTCAGCTTAAACCCTGGTAGGAAGTAGCTAATTCTTAGCAAAACATAGCCCTCTTTGTGCCACCTTCAGCACCGGCCCAGGCTCCTGGGTATAATGGAGGAAACCCACTAAGCAGAACAGGGTAAACGCTGTGCTATGTGGGCCGATGTGTTGTTCTGTGTTTGGAAGCGCGGTGCAAAACGGCATGGCGTGTTCTTACAAAAGGCGATGCTGGAAATTTTTAAAAGAGCATCAAGACAAACTGAGGCTTCTCCCATCCATGAGGTCGGGAATGTAACAAAAGAAGGCGGCGGCGTTGCGAACAGGCTTTCTCCTGGCCTCTGCTCATGAAAGTGTAATGGGGGCTGTAATGCAAACCGCCTCCCACCCCCACGTTTCACCGCGGTCCTGGGAAGGGCACAAGGGGACGGCAGCAGCACCGTGACACACAAGCGCGGGTTCCCTCCGTCCCGCTGCACACGTGGGGATGAGACGGCAGTGACACACTCTCTCGATGGCCGAGCCTCAACTCCGGCGCTGAACTGCTGTCTGTTGCGTGAAATCGATCCCTCGAGAGCCTCGCTCACACACGCTGGCCCCTGGGCTCTGGTGGCAGCAAGGGGGGTGGGGCGATATTCCTTCCCATTTCTGCCAAAGGACTCGATCCCTTCACTTCCACTGAAACAGACGATGCGTTCTCTCTCCTGGGACCTCGCTTTTCCCAGAAGTCTCCCTGGCTCCACGCAGACCGATCCCGGGCGACCAATGATGCGAAGGCAGCATGGGGTTCGGTTCAGGAGAAACGGTCGCAGGGAAGAATCGTGACCACTGTCCTGCGGGGGGGGAGGGCAGGCATGTGAAAGAGGAAGGAGGGCTGTTGGGGGGAGTGGGGTCTGTGCGCGAGATGGTTGCCTGAGATGAAAACACTGACGTAAGAAGCTGCAAGCGCCAAATCCCAGACGGTTGGAGGGAAGATGGCAAGTTACCCACCCACCTCTACAAGGATGCGCATACGTAGGCTCTCTCACACACGCCGCAAGCGGACACACACATCAAATCTGAAGCGAATTTGGGCAAGACTCTAGCAGGAAAGGGGCGGCGTGGGAGGCGCACGCGACCACTGACGTTCTCTACAGCCAGCCAGCGACCTGCGGGGCCATATGCCACCACAGCGGGACCAGGGCACAGAATGAACACACACCCGGGCCCACCGCAGCTATCCTCCGACAGCTCGCCCTGCCTCGGCCCAGAGCCGCTGTTATTGCAGCGTTATAATTATCGTTACTTGCCTTTCAAGCTGTGTTATGCAAAGCCCTTCACGCAACTTACAATTACACACGTTTGCGTGTTCATCGTTACTAAAGACGTACCAGTCAAGCGCGTCCTTCAACAAGGGCACAAAAGCGATCCCCCACTGCCTATGATGCTCATTTTTATCTGCTGCCCTCTTCACGCTGAACGGATCGGCCTTCTCGACACAGGGGAGTATTCAAATGGGAATGACAGAGAAGCGACTCGACACCCCAGGGGTTCCAGGGTCACATGTCGACCTCGGGTCATTCTCACCTTGACCGTCAGCGAGCGCCCCAGGCCCAGTCACCTAGTGATGGTGCCAAGTGCGGCGAGGACTGGCCTATTTTAGTCCCAGCAGAGAGTTCCTGTAATTATGTCTGACTGGGATGCCGCCTCTTCGAGGAAGCTCGGTGACTTTCACAACAGGAACGCGAAAGGAGGAAAGACACAAGAAGCCCAGCACAGACCCACAAAAGACCGGCAATACAAAGAAGGCGTACGTACAGTGCTGCCTGAAAGTGTGCAAACCCCCTTGTGTCCCTTAGTTGTACCACGAAACGGTTTTTTAATGAGAAGCAGTCTTTCTCGTGACATAGCAGGTGTGTAATTGTCACGCCTTCCACCTCGGCAACAAGGAACACCTGCGGAACCATGTTCAGCCTTACCCCCTTACCCATTGCCTGATCTTCGATTCACGGTTTTTGGATTCTCCTCGTAACAACGTCTGCTGCTTGGTGACCCTCGCTTGTTTCCAGACGATGACCTGCGGATCCTCCCATCACTTTGTGAACCTCTGCGCTGCACTTGGGTCTAATGACCCACTTTCGAGATGGAAATATGACAGTAATGACCAATTCCATATGCTGCACTAGAGGAAATCGTATGTAGTAGAGAAATAAGTGAAATCAAAGTTACATTGGTTAGACCAAGTAGGTAAGTAGAGTCAGGTGTGTAAATCATAATTGCTTATTCAATTTAGAACTAAATTTGAAGATTTCATACAAAAGTACTCACCCTCCCTATAGGGTGTGAACACTTCCAAGCAGCACTCTACTCTATTCTCCTACACATAGCGAGAACTACACTACTCCTTATAGTCTGCCACTCTCACCTTTAGAAATAAAGCAAAAAAACATAATTAAACAAAAAAAGAATTGTTGGATTGCAATATCGGGGCATGAAGTGCGGTTTGTCACAGAGCCGACATGCGGCACTGCATGGGAAGAGCACGGAGAGAGACATTGGAAATATTAGAGGTTTCATTTTTACTCGTAGGGTCGCTGGCATTTCCGCTCGAGCGACACCGCAAGCGCAGGCTCATCTCACCATCATCTTCCTTCCCTCCAGGCATGACATTGTGGATGTTGATTAATGCCAGTGTTCACATCCATGTCTCAGAATTAAGGGCAGGTAAATGAAAGCACATAAGGGAGTAAACACCATGATGAGCCCAGGAAGGACGCTCCTCGGGTCAGAAGCTGTGAGTTCAAGGTGTCTCTACCTGGATGTCCAGTGGCCCCAGGTTACATCACTGATGACCGACGATGTCCAAGTGCATCGCAAGATGTGTGACAAAAATGGACGGTGGCTGTAAGCGGCCCATCCAGCGTACACCCGCCGTGTCGCACTCCTCCACATGCACCGCTTGCAGAACAAACGTCAGCAGACTCGGCACCTGCTCATTATGACGGGCGCAGCATTAATTACATATAGAGCAGATCACAGAGCGACAACCCCATCGCCCTCACTTCCCCCCTCCCCCCACAACCACCCACCACTTTTAGAGGGTGTGTATTAGAGCAGAGAACAGGCTCGGGGGCAAAACCCCCCGCAGATCAAACACCATAATTTGGGGTTTTTTTTTTTTTTTTCTTCTCAGAGCAGAGAGCAGCGGGCAATTCAAAGCCTCAATGAAAGAGTGAGAGAACCATGACATCAGGCCCTGGTCAAAGGGATGAAGGGAGACAGGAACAAATAGGGGCAAAAACCCTTTCCTGGGCCAGGTATTGTACGGGGCATTTCTGAGCGGAAATCGATTAAAACTCCGCCTTTCCCGCCCTGGCCTCAGCCCTCGATACCGAAAGAACTCCGGCTACACACCCCAAATCCCCCAGCAGCCAAGACACTTGACCCCAGCCACTAATGGTAGGCTTTCCTAACAATTCTGGCCTGGCTCCCCTGAGCGTCCTGCCAGCAAACCGATCCGGGGTCTTTTCTTCTCTTTATATTGTCCACTACAAACAGGGTACTGTGTTTACTGCGCTCAGCTGTGTCATGAGCTCCGGCTCCGTTGTTCCCTCACCCGTTATCCATTCGACTGATCACAAAGAATCCAGCAGTGCTGGTCAGGGAGTGCATTTCTGTAGTATGTTTTACATTTATTCATATATTTATTCATTTCTCCAAAGCAACTCAGAGGTAACAAAAGCACAGTACAAGTACACACACACACACACACACACACACACACACACACACACACACACACACACACTGCACTACTTCTGAGGCCAGGAGGCTTAGTCCTCCGAGCATCCTGACACCTGTCACTTTGTGAAGTGGCTCCCTGAGCGACCTCCAGGAAGAACGAGGTGGAGGGGGTGCTGTGTTTCCCTCCAAAGTGAGGCAAGGGGGACACTTTTGCTCACGTGCTCGGGGCCATTTCCAAGCACAAGCAGCACGCATGCAGGAACATGGTAAACGCTGCATGCGTTGCAAAAAAATGAGACACAGAGCTTAAGACATGCTAGGTGGCTGCGGGACCCAGTGAAAGGGCAATGAATCCCGACCAAAGATTTCAGCCATGTCGAAGCGAGACAGTTGAGCAACAGGTCCCCGGGAAGCAGGGGACACTCCAGTTTAGAAATGGGGTGTTGCAGCCAAAGAACGGGGCACCCAAAGCCTGGGAAGCAAACATAACCTGAATGACTTCAACAGGTGGAAGTGTCCAGCTGTGGCATTGGGATAAAGACAAATACTATGTTCACTGGTTAGTGTAAAATCACCACAGTGCCATAGAGACACTCCTACAAAATGGCAAAACCACACCCTGCCGACTGGCCTTTTCCTGCCCTTCCTACTAGACCTGTTTCTCTACCTACAGTGCGGTGCACTTCCTCACACACCATCGCACACACACACACAGTGAGGCTGCAGAATCGGCATCTCCCACACCTTCTCTGTTTCCTCACAATGTCGCCTCTTGCCAGAAAGTAAGATGCTCACCTCTGATTTACATGAAAATAGACTGTACGAGCGGTTCCAGTCATCGTTTCCACCCTTTTCACCTTTGCACACAGACTGGTGGCAGCGGAACCTTGCAGCCTTATTGGTTTTGCTGCGAAACGACTCTCAATAGACAAAGTGTATGTTTATTCATTTAGTGTGAGGTTACTTACAGTGATTTACCCATTTATAGAGCTGGGGGATTCTGAAGGCCACTGCAGGAGGAACGGGGATTCAAACCTGCAACTTTCAAGTGCATGGCAGCAGCTCTAACCACTGTGCCACCTGCTGTCCTCGAGAGTTCCAAAGTACGAGGTTTTTTTTTTGCATTGAGTGTGACGTGATGCGTAGAGACAGGGCCTGCTGACGTCAGCCTTTCAGCGCTTGGGTGACAAGGCGCCTCACATGCGAAACAAACAACAAGGTGTCCACCAGGTGATGGCACTCTTCTTCGGGCAGCGAGATGCACGCAGCGATTCTATTACTTCATTAGGTGATGATCCCCGAGAGGCACACTACCACGATACTGACACAATGATGAACAACGGCAAAAACTAATATATGACTTTCAAGCTGTGACACCAAGCAACCCGCTACCCGGGCAGAGAGAAATCATTCGTACCGTGGTACCTAATCATACGAATGACAGTGTGATTAAAGCTGACCTCATACTCCGTTACATAAAGTCTGTAACACTGGCACGGGTGAGAGATGTGATTTCAGAGAAGAAGACAGTAACCAGATGGTAGTGGTTAGAGCTGCTCCCTTGGGACCTAAAGCTTGCAGGTTTGAATCTCACCTCTGGCTATAGTACCCTTGAGAAAGGTACTTACCCAAAAATTGCTCCAGTAACATTACTCAGCTGTATAAATGGGTAAATAACTAAGTATGTTAAGATGGTAAATTGCTTTGAAGGAAAGTGTCAGCTAAGTGAATAAATGTAAGAGGACTAGTAGCAATCTGTCAGTTATCTCCATTAGAGACTCTTTACCCTCATCTCCAACCCCCCCAAATATTGCTTGCCTCTACTGTCCCCGATGGCCTTAAAAACCTGGAGCAGCACTGGATCAAAACCCTGGACTGCAGTTCATTATTGACAGCACCCTGATCTTGAGACCAAAAAGTGAATGTGAAGACACCTCCACCTGCACTCAATCTGCATTAAAAAAAACTGAGCAGCCAGAGGACTTGGCGCAGGCCTATAAATTGCAGAAAGTGCCGCCTTTGCAAAACAGCCAGTTTAATAGGAGCTCTGACCCCATTAGGCTACATTTCAGAGAGCGAGACGAGACGCTCCGGGCCGCTGATCCTTATCGGGCCAAACGTGTCCTTCTGGAGCCTAAGAAGCACAATGACTTCACGGGGGTCTATGCTCAGTGGAAGCCCCACCGTGCTTTGTTTGAAACGGCCAGCAGGCAGGCTGTGGGCTCCATGAGCAGAAAGGACGTGATGTCCGTCTCCTCAGGGAGCACGCCGCCATCCTGAAGTCCACGTGCAACCCTAACGGTGTTTGTTTTTTTTTTTTTTTCTTAAATTCGGTTTGCTTATTTTCAAGGAAACAGCGCAACAGTGTGAACACGGCTTCTACTCATACTGCCAATTTGTAATTGTGGGGAAAGATACACAAAACCCTCTCAAGCAACTTGCGAGATGTTAATTACGTTAAGCCAGATTCTTTTTCAGTCAAGCGGACTGTGAAATTACCCTCGTTCCATTAATCTCTGATGTTTCCCGGCTCGCTCGCTCGCTTGCTCACACACACACACACACACACACACACACACACACACGCTGGAACTGGACAGGCCCCATGCTCAGCAATACCATGACTATAAAACAAAAGGGACCACAAAAGAGGCTGTTTTGGTTAAACGACATTATTTGTTGGTAGAGAACATTCCAAGTGTACCGAAAAGGTGACCTGATCCAGGACAAAGAACTGAAAAACATGTGTGGATGGAACAAGAACAAATGCAAAAGGTGTTTATTCAATTGTATTTTTGAATGAGACAATGATTTAGCAACTGGAAAACCACATTACTCTGATCTCGGCTCAACAAAATGCCTCACAAGTGCCCGTTTGCTTGTTTGTCTTTTACCCATAAACCTACCTTCAATTTTCACTCATGCCCAACGCAACTGCAGTCAACCTGCATGTTTCCGTTAAGAAATGATGGTGCCCGTGTGCTCTGGACTCGCTACAATATGTGCTCCATTGACCGTTCATTAGCTTTGGAGAAAACAGCAAGTTATACATTTGCACACGGCTATAAGCTCAAGATTAATGAGAGAAGATAAGGACTTTGAAACCAACAAATACTTACAAATGTAAATACAATACAGCATAACATATTTGCACTTTTGAAAAGCATACATGAAAACGCTTTCAGCCATGATGCTAAGGGTCCCTGCGCTGGTGGAGGACGAGAAAGAGAAGAGGACAAGCTGCTCCAACTGGTTGGCATCCAAAAGGGCTCCTGCACTCCATAAGCCTTTTTCCAGAAAGACACTTTTTTCTCATTATCACCCTTATTAATAATCCACTTACCTACCACCTTAATCCAAACAAGATATAGTTTACAGTTATAGCTCTATTTAGAATACCTGGTAGCGTAGTGGTTAGAGCTGCTGCCTCTGAAACCAAAGATAGCAAGTTCAATTCCCCCCTCCAGCTGTAGTACCCTTGAGTAAGGTACTGACCTGAAAAAACTACTCCAGTAAAAATTACTCATTTGTACAAAAGGGTAAATAATTCTGAGTACCTTAATGTTGTCAGCTGCTTTGGAGAAACGCTTTGGCTAAATTAAGTAACGTAACGTACAATAACACAACATATTTCCAGAAGTAATTTTGGGAAGTATTTTATATTTAATAGCATGTACAACAGCAGTGTCTTAACATCCCGCATCCAGAGCATGAATCCTTAACCCGCTACACCATCTGCATCTTCTCATGGTGCGTGAGCCTATAAAGAAGGCATTCCGAGATGTTTGAAAGCGTGAATCGGCAAGCCGCTAACACAGTGCGATGGAGATGAGTTGCAGCAGCTCGTCGTACACAGGTACGTCGGGAGCGATCTGCCCAAGGTCCCTCGCGTGCCTGAAATCACCAGCATGCACACTCGATGACTGAGCTATGCACGTATAACGCCCTTGACGTTATGCGTCACGGCAAATGTTTCCCCTGCTGATTTACTGAGTTTACTGACAGAAGCGCAGCCTTCGAAATCCAAAGAGCGCTGTGACCACCCACTCTCCAGCCGAAGCACGAGACGGACGAGAGAGCGAGGCCCACGCTGATGCCACACTCTCGTGTGTCTCCAGACCAGGCCCAAAATGCCAAGGGTCCATGAGAGCTCCCAGTGTTGCGGAAAGACCCCGAGCCAACTGTACAACCTGGGGCGAGCCTTGCCGGTGCGCTCGGAATAACCGATAAATAGGGGATTAGAGCGCTGCGGGGCCACTGACTGCCAGAGCAGCAACACTGAAGGGGAGGACAGGTCGAGAGCTTCTCGTAGGGGGTACCAGTAATTACCGCGCTCGCCGGGAGCTTGCCTAAGATTAGCACCTACGTTTTGGCGATGGGGCCTGTGTCCGTGGGAAGCTCTGAGTGAGCAACGTATGGCCGGCCAGGTATCGGCTTCGTCTCAGCCGTGCGTGCCGCTCCGACGGGAACGGGAAGCAATTTGTGGCGCTTCTCCTTAATGCACAGCGAGCTGCACAGTGGCATGCGCATGAAATAAAACAATAAATCCCCAAAGTGATATTAGTGAAAATATTAAACGGCTAATATTTCAAGCCCTGCAAATTCCGGCAATGGTTCAGAAACAAATTAGACAGTACAGTAGAAAAACAGGCTTGTTAGAAGTGGATAATGACTCAGCCTCCCACCCCACCCCACCCCACCCCCATCTCGACCCCCACGACCATCTGCACATATTCTGCACTCCTCACTACTCTTTCCCTTAATGGAAATCACAACACAATTAACACAAAACATTTTGCAACCCGGTGAAAAGCATGTGGGCTCCAAGATAGATGTTTGTCTAATGCACAAGATTGTTGAGAGGGAAAGAAAAGTGGGCATTGGGGGCGGGTCTCCGTGATGCATTAGCTTTCCAACGGAAATATGACAATGAACCTGTTTTATACTAAAATCCCAGGCCCTCTTCAAGCAGCTGTTGAGGGAGGGAAGGTGGGCTGGATTGCCCCCCCGCTGCACGGCCCCTCTCTTATCACGACTCCTTTACAGTCCTCGGCAGAAAAGGGGCCGTTAATCCACGTCTTAACGGGCAGCCGCCACAGGGAAGGGGTACGAGCTCTCAAACGTAACATAAAAACGAGAGAAACTAAACACCACAGACCCTGCAGTGGTTCCGGTATTGTCTCCCCATCAGACGTACAGCTTCACCGGAAAGCCAGCGAAAGAAAAATCTCCTGGATCAAACCGCCAGCACAAGGTACTGTATCTCATCATACACGCACGCACACACACACACAGGACACGGGGAGGTTTCCCAGAGCGTTTCCACACAGTAGCCATCTTCGTGCATGTTCAGGCACGGTGATAAAAGCACGCCAAGGAGAGGAACAATGGTGCTGGCAGAACATTTCACTGAAAGCAGCACCATGATACAGAAGGCTGTGAGGCACTGGGCAGACCATGGGGACTGCTGTCGAGCGCACGGGACCAAATCCGGCGCAGTGTGGGGAGCAAGGAGCAGGAGGGAGGCAGGGGTGAGGTGCACGTTCAGGGAGATGCCTGTGTGCTGATCGCTTGGTGGTGACTCATCGGTAATAATGGGGTGGAGACCTCGCTCGGTGTCCTGTACTTGCAACTTGCTCATCAACAGCCACCCTCTTCTCTGAACCGCGGTACTTTCATTTACCTAGCTGACTCTTCTCTCCATAGCGACTTACAAAGTACTTACATTTATATTTATTCATTCAGCAGACACTTTTCTCTAAACCGACGTACATCTCAGAGATATACAACTGCAGCTTACGCTTACAGTTACTCCCTTACTATTATTTACCCATGTACACAGCTGTTGAATATTTTCTGGAGCCATTCGAGGTACGTTTTCTGATCAGAGGTCCTACGGCAGGACCCGGGGTCCATGTGCTCACTGCAGGCCCTCGTGGAAACTCGGAGATGTGGTGACAGGTCACTTGACCCCAGCGGCGCCAGTGTCACCTGGCTGCACACCTACTCTATCAATTCAGTCTTTGCACAGCTGCTCAGGACTGCCTGGCAACGCGAGGCAGGACGGCGTTCTTGTCATCGGCCGACGCCTTTTTCCTATTTGATCTTCCACCACTCTGGCTCGTGAAAGCTGTTGAACCCCTTGGCTTTGCGAGGTACACCATTCTGGCTCCAGTTAGGTGGCACGACAGCAGGTACGCAGCGGGGAAGGAGAACAATGTGGCGGAGAGGATCCAAGGACTGTGTCCAGTTTCTCTGTTAAGTGATTACATAAGCAAAAAAAAAAAGAAAGTGTCTGTTACCACTGAATTATTACAAACCTGACCAAGGTCACTGTAAATGAAGTAATAGAATGCGTTCGCTTTGTAATTGCTTAAACCACATCATTTACTGTTACTGTCAAGTACAGACAGTAAACATGTTGCAAAACAAAACTGCTTACAGGGCTATTTCTTGGTGCATGTCCTGTCGGTGCCCTGTGTTGTATTCATTCCCGTGAAACCGTGAACTGCGCTGTTGCTATGGAGCCATTTAATGAACAAACTGCACAGTTCAAACAGATCCCATTAGTCGGCGACTCATTAAGTTTTAATAGAGTTTAATTGATTTTTTTTCCCCTCTAATACTTGCTATAGCGAGGACATTACAGAACTGTTGCAGGCGCATTTGCGCTAAAAAAAAATATGTTCCTTTTGTCTGATCATTCGGGAAGCTTGAAACAGAATAAATTAGTTTTGAACCTAAATAAAGAAGTGATTAATCTAAATTACTTAGTTAGCCGGCCCTCAACGAATGCTGCCAGCGCAATACATTTGGAGTCGTGCTCTACGATCAGTCCGCAGCTCTGTTAACGCGAAGCTCTTTCGTGCGACCGAGCCGAGGCTCCGGGCCACTTGCTCTGCGCTCCTCTTCCTGGCAGACAGACACAAACAATCACAGATTCACAACCGTCCGCCCATCAGGAGCGCCCAGGCTGACAAAGGGACACCTACATGAGGCACACTTCCAAGGAAAAAGAGCGAAAACACGGTGCAATGATCGTTTCCACCGCAGACGCGGCTTTTCCACTATGGATCTTGGCCTGTTTACGCAGCAGCTGTCAGGGGCGCGCAAACGCCAGCGCGGAGGAGTGCGTTAAGAGCCCCTCGGGATGATGTTGGGCAGGTGCACCTTTGTGCCAAGAAGTCCGGAAAGAGCGTCGGAAGCACTGGCACACCACTTTAAAAGCAAGATGGAACAAGGTGAACATCTCCAACCTTCTGGAGGGTAGCACTGGATTTTGTAAACTGGTCCTCAGAGAGGGGGCCCCTGTTCGAGAGTTCGAGGCGGCAGTTGGGGCAGCGACAGCGTACGTCCAAGACGGCAGCAGCCCAGAGTCGCGGATGAGCAGGTACACGGACGCAGGAGGTGGGCACGTGTATGTGCCAAGGGCTCTGCGTCTCTCCAGATGTCGGCACCAAGGTCGGAGCCTCTCTCCTGACACACGTGTCACAAATGCAGAGACACCTGGACAGTGTGGACTCCTGAAGCAGCACACACACAAATACACATAAGCACATACTGAGTAAATGTAAGGGAACCGCTGGCACCTGGTTGGCCTCTGTTTAAAGAACCGCAGGCTAGAGTAAACTGTTGCCACTGAGCACTCATGCAATTAACCTTTCCAAAGTGATCCGCTTGCTTTCAGTCCGCCTTGTGGACAGAAAGAAGTTGGAACAGAAGAAAAGGAAAGACAAGCCGAAGTAAAAGGTCAGCTGTATTACAGATGCTTCATGTGACTGGACTTACAGTGAAGAGAGAAGCTGTTCCCCGTATGACGATCACTGGACACGTGCGCCACGGGACTCGACAGCATAAGGGCTCCCGTTTGAAGTTCTCGCAGACCATCAGATCAGATGCGTACATACCGACCACGTAAGCAAAGAAAGAAACTGAAAGCCTCGGTCAAAGTCTCACATGCTGGGGACCACTTTCCTCTCCCATCCTCCAGCAGCTCGGCATTGATGGGGAGGTGACAGAGGCCCAGCGATGCTTCAGAGCACCCTTCTGCCAAGACGGGCTGACAGAAAACATCGATGAACCGCTGACAACAGCCTGCATTGTTGACGAGAGGACTGCAGGCTGGAAGGGAGACTGAAATGTCAATGGAACTCAGTCCTTAGCACATCGGCATCAGCGCCGCACAAGGGTTCAAAGGCGCGCTGCTATTTCACAGCACACTCCCCGCATCCAGTTTTTCGGTTCCCCAAAATTATTAATATCACCACTGGTCGAGATTTTCACTTTTCCGGCGCGTGACATTCCATCAAGGCCTGTAACATTTGGTCTGGTGTGATAAATTGAGACGGCATTTTAAAATTGCACAAAGTGGCTTCCTGAGAGGGACCATGAGATACAGTGCATTGTGGGAAACAGGTACCCCCGTTCTCAGCACCAGTCTGTCACTGTACTCACGTTTGTATTTGTGACGGTGTCCGAATTATTCATTCACTGAAACGTGACATATAGCTTTCGTCTTCCTCCACCCGGCCTATGCACACCACGACAAAAATTATGATTTTTTTAAAATACACACACACTTTCAGAACCACTTGTCCCATACGGGGTCACGGGGAACCGGAGCCTAACCCGGCAACACAGGGCGTAAGGCCGGAGGAGGAGGAGACACACCCAGGACGGGACGCCAGTCCGTCATAAGGCACCCCAAGCCGGACTCGAACCGCAGACCCACCGAAGAGCAGGACTGTGGTCCAACTCACTGCGCCACCGCACCCCCTTTCTAAAATACATTTTATACGTAATGTTATAAAATAACTTATTATTCCCCCCCACAAAGAAATAATGGAAAAAGTAATTTTGTTATCCAGTTTCTCGATATTTGGGCCTGCTGCAGCAAGAAGTTAGGACAAGAAAATGGGGCACGACAGGTTTCTGAAACACCGAAGATGGGTTCCATACCCTGTGAGGAAACAAGCCGCCTCCACCGTTCTGCACCGTCTCCACGGAGCCCGGAGAGCGAGTGCATCCTGCAGGGCATCAACCAGCACGCTGAGGGCACAATCCAGGGGTCACGTCCAAAGATGCCGGACCGCGACCTCGAGGTCTGGATGAGTAACCACAACTGGAACGGAGCTGCAAACGAAACCTCCCACGCTGCCCCGTCAGCTACAGAAGCTGCCCTTGCTCCCTGAAGACTGTCATCTCAGCCTTCGCACCGGTTACAGGTGGACAGGGCAAGTATGCGCCGTTATACCTGAGATCAGCCTTGCAGACATCACTCCTACCTGAGATATGTCTCATATCTGTGTGGCGGGCACAGGGCGACGACATATCTGAGGGCAAAATTAAAATGCAAATCAGACATTTATCAAATGCAAAGAACTACTTTGTTTCGAGGGGAAGCAGAGGGAGGAGCTCTGCTGCTGAGAAAGGTCATCAGCAGGAAACACGGCAGCTTGCATCAACACAAGAGTTTTCGCACAGCTTTTCGCAAACACGTGTTCACGGTTCCAAGTTCTACCCCTATTTAAGTCATGGCTCTTATCACACAGGCTTTTACCCGGACACAGAAGCAAGTGGACGCACATGGACCCGGCTCTGGATCTAATCCCAGACGGAGTCCAGTTGCTAAAATGGGATTTTATTAGAAAAAAACTACAAAACGTCCTCTCACAATACGCGTCCTGCTAATCGCCCGACAAGCAGCTTGCGGCTGTGCGCAGATGCGGCAGGAACACGCGGTGACGAGGACTTCATTAAGGGTCCGGGAGCACAGGCACGGGGCCATGGCTCCGATGTGCGGATGTCGGCTTGCGGGCCGAGGAGACGGACGGCAGGACAAAGTGCCCACACTGGGCTGACATACTGAATCTGAACCTCAGCGTTTTCCTCGGGCAGAAGGCAGTGTAGCGGTTGGGGACCCGGGCTTGTAATGAAAAGGTTTCCAGTTCAAGTCCCTGTAAGACATGTGTGGTGTGCCACTGAGTAAGGGTACTTAATCTGAGTTAATGTGGTAAATTATGTAGTTGTACAGACAGGGAAAACACAAAAGAATAGTGAGTGAGCCACTCTGGAGAAAAACACTGTGTGAGGTATTGATTTCAGGTGGAGGAGCAAGGCTCATTGTCTGTCTTTGGTTTCACTGTCAACCACATCCTCCGCGACCGCGCGCCCTGATGCAGGGACATGTTCCAAGTGTGACAGGAACACGAAACACTCGCAGGCACGCATTGCTGACAGCTTTTAAGATTCAGACACGCAGTTAGACTGAAGACTCCGGCAGGTGTGTGCACAAATGCTCGAGGCACACGAGAACACCGCTGCTGCACTTGAGCGAGAGCACCGTACATTACTGCGCTTGACACGGTACTCTGTTACCATTCACTGCAAACCACAGTGCCTATTGCTGAGGAAGGAGTATTACCACACACCCTTTGCGTGTACCCCAAATTTCCCAGCAAGAAACCACACTTTAGATCCAAAGTCCTCGCAACAACAAGGAAATAGGCCTGTGAAATATTTGGAACCACCACAAGGAGAGCAACTAAACAATTACTTCAACTGGTTCTCAGCCTCGTCTCCAGTGCGGTGGAATGAACTCCCCGTGTCCCTCAGAACTGCTAAATTCCTTCCAGCATTCAAGCAGGCTCTCAGAACTAATTTGTTTCAGACCTCTTTCCCTCCCGAGCTCCTGAAACATCCTTAAGATAGTCCCTCGCCAACTGCTACTTTTTATCTCCCCATTTGCCAATTAGTGTGTTACTTTGGCAGGTCGCTGCTGGAATACATGCATTAAGACGACGATGGTGGTATCGGACAAACCGGCTATTCGTAAATCATCGTATGTGGGTATCTATGCCCTCTGTCTTTTGTGGGATCCACTTATTGTTGACACCAAGTTGTACATCACTTTGGAGAAATATGTCGGTCAAATGCATAAAAGTAAACGTAAACCGGTTCTCTGCTGAACTGCTAATTTTCTGCAGGGATTTGTTAGTATAAATATACTGCCAAGGTTTACATGCTGGTGGATTTCGCAGGTCACCGTAACACACGGCAGACACAGTATACAATGTTATGGATAAATTAAACCCAAGGAGACAGACATAGTGAAGGGAAGAGATATGGTAAATGGTGATGTCATGATCACACTGTGTTTACCTTGGCACTGGAACCCTTGTTTCCCAAATCCCCTGTGAAAACAAAAGAGGGGAAAAAAACAGTGTAAATATCAGTGATTACGCATTGTTTTCATACCTGTCCACACAGACGTCTTCGTACTGTCGTGCGACTGCTCTCACTGCTCATCAACCACAGGCACAACGAGGGGTGGACGTGTCCCCACAACCATCAAGCAAGCCCAATGTGCCCCCTGTATTGGTTTACACCTCCAGTGAGCAATGTTGATAATATATTGGTCCCCTCAACACCTGACAAGTTATTACAGGCCGGCCTTCAACCACATGCTACCACTGTAAAACCATGTTTAGATCGCGTATACAATTACAGCGCTGTCGACGGGATCGCACACCTCGCCGATTATCACTGTCCACGTGCAACAGTTTCACAGGTTGTAGCAGAATAACACAACGTAATTATAATACAATGCACATATAATGGCCTTTAAAAGCGTGGTTGCGGACGACTCTTTCTTTTTTTTTTTAAATTATTAAGGAATGACACAGAAAACCGTGTGTGCGTTTCAACAGATGGTCCTGTGTAAAGAGTGCCAAAACTGAGACGTGAAACACTCCCGGGAAAGCAGGAATGCTGTATTGTGTAACCGACTCGCAGACGAGATGTGAGGGTGCTTCCAGGTCGGGCACGCCCACCGCTGGTGCCCAGGAGGAGCGACACCGGGAAGGTGTGGGTTCGAAACCCAGCGCGTGCAAATGATCTAACTTGACTGCTGAATGGTCCAGCTAACATCAGGATCCAGTACTGTGGTTAAAGACAAGATCCTCACAGCACTGCTCGCATGTTCTGACCACAGATACAGTGTAATCATGTAAAGGTACAACAACAGACAAAGTAAAGGCCGCCACTGTTTACTATTTTGGGATGTTAACATTTTTAAGCACAGACAGAAAGGTAAATATTGAGTTATTTGCACTGGAACAAATGTAATTATACAAAACAGCTACACAGAGGCGAACTGAACTATTCCTGGGTGGAAAAAAAAAAAAAGCTCGACAACATTTCGTCCTTCGCTCATTTTATAATTTTCTCATCATGTTTTCTTTTCTCCCACCGACTCCGAGTGACTTGACTGCGCTCCGCTCTCACCTTCGGCTTCGTTTCGTGTCGGGACAAGTTGAGCTGTGGGAGCGTTGCGGAAACACCACACACACACACACAGGATGTTATTATTCGTGCTGTAATAACAACGATAACGCTACTAATTACTCATTTGCTCATTAGCTGCCACTTTCATTCACTAAATTTGTTCATTAGCCGTCCCATAGCCTAGCGCGTCTCCCGCTCCGTCTGCCTCAGAAAAAAGCGCTTCGGCGAAGCGAAGCAGGACCCTGGAGAGCCGCGCGACCGCCCTCTCGTCGACCGCGCGCCGCGCCGCGCCAACTTCTTGGCGCAAGAAGAAAGAATTAAGTACTTGTTCTTGGTTCCGCTGCCCGAAAGGT